>NC_138128.1:34665945-35865945 GCF_964188305.1 Podarcis bocagei | reverse complement strand
GGTGTAGGCTTGACAAAACATCCCCAGATATATTTTTTCATGTGTGAAGTCCAAAGCATTGAAGATAAAATAACCAGGGTACCAGAATGAGGTAATAGAATGTAAAGGTAATTGTATAGAGTTTCCAAGGGCTGTGCATGTTTAGAGGTGGTCCCCACAGAGCAAAACTTTGCCTGAAGGTATTTTGCTCACATTTTCAGCTAAGTAGCTTAGCAGTAGCTAAATAGGTATTGCCCAGATGTTAACATAGACGGCAATCCTAACTCCACTTACCTGAGATTAAGTCATATTGAATTAAATTGGACTTACTTCTGAGTGGACATGGCTAGGATTGGTTAGCAGCTTGGTTTTTAACACATTATACTTCACTTTGTAAGCAAAGGTGATACTGTGAACCTCCGAGGGTTTGTAGACCATTCTTAGCAACCAAATATATCTTGGTGAACTAAGAACATGAAACAATAATGTTTGCACTTGCAAAAACTACTAAAGTGCTATGATGAAGCAGGCTATCAGGCTAGATTGTTGTCAGTGACAAGAGAGTGTGTGTTATATGAAAAGAGGCAACTTTTCATTATATTGGGCAGGGGCGGACTTTGGTTATAAACTAGAGTCTTGACTCTTTAATAACAGGAAGCGTCTTCTGTTCTTGTTCAGCAGATTCCAAGATGGGGTTGGAAGCTCAGCAGAGGTACAGCACTGGGTATATCCAGTGTATGCACGAAGTCCACAATCTCCTCCTGACCTGCGAATGGATGGACAAGACCCTTGGGGCACGGCTACTGAACCACCTGCTGAAATCCTTGCCCAGATCTAGTGAGGAAACCTGCAAGGCAGACTTGAGTTCTACCACCCCTGGGAACAGCAAGGGGAATAGCACAGGGTCCAACCAATCTCAGGATCAGTTCCAGCCCGCCGAAGACAAGCCAGGGTTGAAAAAGCCATTCCAGCCCCAAACACCCTCGCACTGTAATCAGCGCGAGTCGTCTCCTCCCGGTCAGATCCTGCAGTCTCATTTTGCACACAATGGCATTAACATGGGGTCGTTAGACATGTGGAGACCGTGGTAAAACTTGTCTTGGAGAAACCTTATTTCTAATCTTAGACCCTCTTTTATATGTATCTTATAGATATGCCTCTTTAAAACACTTTTTGGAGCAAGTCTGCTCCTGTAGGTGTACTAAAGACCAGGGTACTTCAAGCCGAAGTAAACCGCTGCGTAGCCTGCATTGTAGAAGGCTGCTATTTTATTGTATTTATTTAATGCATCTAAATTATTTTATAGAATCTTCTCTTGTGCTGTTTAGTGTATGTGACTTATATAATGTTCCTTTTCATATGCTATTAAAAGAATTAACAACTTATTAATAAAAATAGAAACCACAGCGAGATGCTGGTCTTGCGTTTATGCAGCTACTTTACTTAACTTTTCTTATGCAGCTACTGTTAAATAGGAGCATATTGAGCCGGACCATTGATCCATCGGACTCAATATTGTCTCTACACCGATTGGCAGAAGCTCGCCAGGATTTCAGGCAAGGATTTCTGCAAGTCCTAACTGGAGGTGTCAGAGTTTGAACCCAGAACCTTCTGTGTCATGCAAAGCAGACACCACTGAGCTATTGCCTGTTCCAAAACTCAGGAATTTCTACTTCTATTTCCCAGGATTACAGAAAGTAGAGGAAACTTGTCTTCATTGCTCCACTGCAACTGAAGGAAAAAAGAAGCAGCAGTTGTGTCCCTTAGTTTGCAAGTGTTCTAGATGTGCATAAGGCTTTTTATAAGAGAGAGCATCCAAACATGCTATTCCTCACCTGGAGTTTGAGATGGTACTGTTTAGCAAAACTTTGCAGCATAGTCCTGGAATAGCTCAGTCGGTAGCGCATGAGACTCTTCATATCAAGGTCGTGGGATCGAACCCCACATTGGGTGAAAGATCCCTGCACTGCAGGGAGTTGGGCTACATGACCTTTGTGGTCCCTTCCAACTCTACAGATCTATGATTCTATATGGTTCTCATTGAAGGATCTTGCATCTTCAAGACCTAGGCGGAGACTTGATCAGGGCTTGATAAGGTATTGGTGAAGACTGAGTAGAAAACAGCTGGTATTCTGTAATGTTGGTAATACAGTCGTACCTTGGATCCCAAATGCCCTGGAACTTGGACATTTTGGCTCCCCAACGCCACAAACCTGGAAGTGATTGTTCCGGTTTGCAAACGTTCTTTTGGGACCTGAACGTCCGACGCGGCTTCCATGGCTTCTTACTGGCTGCAGGAGCTTCCTGCAGCCAATCAGAAGCCGCGATTTGGTTTCAAATGTTTTGGAAGTCGAACGGATTTCCAGAAGGGATTCCATTCAACTTCCAAGGTATAACTGCAGTAGTAATAGTAATAATATATTATTATGATGCCATTCTATGCCCAATTCCATCCCTTATTTGGGGTGAGGTTTTTTTAATTGCTGATTATCCGATAGGAACAACCAATTCCCCCTTTTATTAGGTGTCGGCTGTACGTCTGTTTCCTCCACCCCAAAGGTAGCCAGATAGCTTCCCAAAGAAAACAAAATCCACACAGGCTGTCTTTTGCACTAAACCGTTAAGAAAGTGAGCTGTTCTGCTAAATAATAGTGTCAATTTGCTTAGATATTTCCCCTGATGGACTTCCAAGATGAGACACGAATCCTGAACTCGTAAGGCAAGATTCATTGAGAAGCCTATCTACAAGCACTGGGAGAACCCTCTAAACTTGATAGTCAACATTTGGTTGCTATGGCGCTCCAAGTTGAAAGCAATTAGAAGTTCTTTTCAGTTTAAAAGTAGAGAGCAAGGGGGAGGGATCCGCTTAAACAAACACTGTGCATACTAATTAATGACCCGTCAGAATCCGGACGCTAATTATGCACACTGATTTGTTTGATGAGAGTTAGGAAGAGTGAATGTCATCACCTTGTATTTTAGCACCTCTCTTAGTGTAACTCTTCTCTTTTTATCCTCTCCTCTTGAAAAGTCATTAGCAATGATAGCACCAGGATGGCAGTATTAACCAGGATGTCTCCTAGAATGCTCTAACAGCAGCACTTAAACTACCTTATCTATCAGTTCCAGAATAATGTTTGGTTGGGAAAAACTTTTCAGCCTGAATGTCTTCCTTTCAAGTACTCCTTCTGTTGTTATCAGACTCTGAGGTGGAATAACTGCATAGAATGCAAGGGACTTTTTCTGTTAAGGTTGTTAAGTTTTTGTTTAAAAATAGCATTGCATTTCCATGCTGCAAAAACTTCAGCCTGCTTAGTGTTCCTTCACTGAGTAGAAGAGTTTTTCCAGAAAAAAAGGTGACAACTCTAATCAGGTCATTATTATTTTATGCATGTTTTATTTGGTACTTAAATTAAATTGTGTGCGTGCACACACAAACAAACACAGTTTACAAATGCAAGAAAACACAAGATGAAAGGAGGCAAGAAGGACAAGGGGGGGATGTGGGTTATATAAAACTGATGAACCAGGTCACACCTTCATAAGAGTGGACAATCCCTGCAAGCTGATGGAAGTTTGCTTTTGCAAGATGTTCTTCTAAAACATAAATAAAATCAAATAAAAGCTACAGTGGGGCTTAAGGACTGGTTGTTAGTAAAAGGAGCAATCATTTAATTGAAATCGAGCAATCATTTAATTGAAATTGAAGGGCAAGTTCTGCCGGGTGAAACCCCTTCTTTTACGTAGTTATGCAGGTTTAAAAGGCCTGTCCTTTTTTGCATTGGTCCAGCCCTTGAAAACTCTGGGCCACTTCTGAAGAGCCTCAGAAATCTAGCCTACCGTTTTAAACAGAAAGTATGCTTCTAGTGCAGTATAAACAAGTGTATTCCTAAATGTGGAGAGATTATCACTCTCTGCTTCTTAATTAGGTTGCAGATATATGAAAATATCAGAACCTGGGCTTTGTATTTGAGTCTCAGTAGACTTTTGCTGTAGGAGCTTTATGCAACAATTCATTCAATGGACAGACTATTTGCTTTGCATCCAACAACTTGATCCTAACAATCTTGTCCTCTGTCCTGTAATATGTGACAGCAGCAGTAGGCTGCCTGTATGCTGTGGCTCAGGTCACCAGGCACCAAACAAAGAGAGGGCTCCTGTACCTTTACTAACTGCCCTGCACCAGCTAGGCACACCTGATGAAATCCCCTCTTCTGCACAACTATTAAAAATACAAGAACCCTGTCCTGTTTGGTATCCGGTCATCCTAGCTATGGCAGATACATGGGCCATGCTGGGAATGGCTTCCTTCCTCTGGCTGGCTAAACCAGGTACAGGTAGTCGATGGGTCTCAAATCCTCAGTGAGTTAGGGACTTCCCCTGCACCCTGGGTTTCTAATTCTTATATCAGTTGGTTGATACCTTGTATGCCTCCAGCAACTCCTGCAGCCAAGCTGGTGCCAGATGTCTTGCTCTGCTTTCCTTTGGACCACATCAATGAGCCCTAGATGGAGGTCTTGTCATCTGGGCAGCCCAGGACCTCCATACACACTGCCCAGGCTTGAGCCCCAAGGAGGTCCCTTCAGTGCTGCTAATGCAGTGGTTTGACTTCATTCCTGAATGCGCACGCCATTGTCTCTCATGACAGATGGATGCCAACAACAGGAAGCCTGAATTCAGTCCCACTATTTCCAGATCAACCCTCTCCTCTCAATGTGTGCTGGTGTGCGCATGGTTCTCTGTTCATTTTTAGTTGTGAGGGCTTGCCGATTGGAAGGTCGGTGGTTCGAATGCCCCCGACGGGGTGAGCTCCCATTGCTCCCCAGAAGTTTGAAAGCACGTCAAAGTGCAAGTAGATAAATAGGTACCGCTCCGGCAGGAAGGTAAACGGCGTTTCCATGTGCTGCTCTGGTTCGCCAGAAGCAGATTAGTCATGCTGGCCACATGACCCAGAAGCTGTACGCCAGCTTCCTCGGCCAGTAAAGGGAGATAAGCGCTGCAACCCCAGACTCATCCGTGACTGGACCTAATGGTCAGGGGTCCCTTTACCTTTACCTTTACAGCTCTGAATGCTGACACAGAAATCCAGAGTGTGATCCTTTGCATGTTTATTGAAATGTCAAGTCTGGCTTATTCTCAGACAAACACACATAGCTTTGTTGCTGTCATTTGGGAGATCTGGCACCCTTTTGCACACGTAGTTCTAGCAGGGAATGTGTCTGCAGACACATGTTTCTGCGTGTGGCTTCAGTGGGGCAGGTTAATTATGTAGAAGGAAATCTATATTTCATTGGAACTTACAGCCTAGGAACTACACTGATGATGGAGTCCAGAATCCCAGTTCCAAATGTACTTGCTCAATGGTTTCAAGGATAGCTAGGTGTAAAAGAGGACATGGTCTCTGCACCTGTAATAGTTGCCCAAAAGATGTACCTTGTCATGCTGTTAATAGGTGTTATAGGTGCAGTTCAGCTATTGAAGGTACAGAAGGTCAAGATACCTGCTTTTGCATCTGGCCACCTACTAACTTTACATCCAAGTAAACATGCTGAAGATGGCAGGCGGCCATGTGATGTGAATGCAGATTTGCTGTATAAGATCTCATTGGTGAAGATGAGAGGTAGTTATACTTGCCATCCTTCTCATCCTGTCTAAATACCACACATAGCTAGGAAGGGCAACTGTGTTGCTACTTGCAAAACAAGCAACCTCTGGTTGCGAACAGGATCCATTCCGGAGCCCCGTTTGCAACCTGAAAGGAACGCAACCCGCGTCTGCGCACATGCAGTTCGCGATTCACGGCTTTTGCGCATGCACATGACGTCATTTTGTGCATATGCGCATGCGCGGGCGGCAAAACCTGGAAGTAACCCTTTCCCGTACTTCCGGGTCGCCGCAGGACGCAAGCTGAAAAGACGTAACCTGAAGCAAAGGTAACAAGAGATATGACTGTATAGCCATGTTAATGTCAGTACCTGACGTTCATAGGACCAGGAAGTATTTGATCACAAACCAAGGATATAGGATACAGTACAGTGCCTTTTTTGTTTTTACTGTATGGGGTGCTTGCTGCCGTCTTAACAAAATCATAGAAATGTAGAGTTGGAAAGGATCCCGAGGGTCATCTAGTCCAACCCCCTCCCCCACAATGCATGAATCTCAACTAGATCACCATCCAACCTCTTCTTAAAACCCTCCCAGGAAGGAAAGTCCACCACTTCCCAAGGGAGTCCGTTTCACTGTCAAACGGCGTGTACTGACAGAAAGTTCTTCCTGACGTTCAGCCGGAATCTCCTTTCTTGTAACTTGGCGCCATTGGTTTCGATTCCAAATAATTAAATAGATCCCTCAGTTACTCCAAGATAGTTGTTTTGTGTGTGTATTCTGATACTTGATGAACCAGATTTGTGTAAATTTGTGGTACCTCAAAGTGCATTAGAAATTACCCTAAGCATCTTTGAAGGGAGGGCAAACACCATCTACCAAATCCCATGGTATCATTTCACTTGCTCTGCATCACAGTAGGAGGAGCTACTGTTCCACCCCCCCACCCCCAGTTTTCATCCGACAATTGCTGGCGGGTGTGCAAGGATGGGGAAGCCTCTCCTGCAAGCAGCAGGAAAAAAACTGAAGTTCAGAAGACCCAGAGCTTTTCCTCAATGTCAGCAGTAACATTGACTATTCAGGACCAGGAGAGGGAGTCATGGCACAGTTCCTGCAGGACCAAGGCACTGCTACTGCTTTCTTTCCAAGTTACATAACCGAAAGGAAAAGTAGCGCTAGCAATATGAGTACTTAGCTGCAGAATGTGGTTATTTTCACTTTGTGAAATACAAAACACCTTCCTTAGTGATGTACTCAGTGAATGGTGTTGTTGTTTTTAGATTATTTATAATTTTTTACAAAAAAATACTGGATTTTTGGGGGGTGAAGGGAGATGGAATTTTTCTTGGACAGGAAAGAAGGTACCTTTTTCCATATGTGGTGGTCTTGTAATAAGGTTAAAGTTTACTGGGAAATGATATACAGTATAATGAATTGAAAAAGATGTTTAAATTAACATTTGTAAAAACAACAACCTAGAAGCTTTTCTCTTGGGAATTATGGGATCAGAGTTACCAAAACAATACAGAAATTTATTTATGTATGCAAGCACTGCCGCAAGAATGATATCCACCCAAAAATGGAAAGAAGTCCGGACGAAAGAAGACTGGTTATAGAAATTAATGAACAATGCAGAAATGGCAAAACTTACCAGAAGAATAAGAAATCAAGACAAAATTCATGGAACAGCTGGAAGAGGGGGAGGGAAGTCGAAGTTCAATATGTGAGGACTGTTTTTATTTCTTTGTTGAATTGTTTATTTGTTACAAATGAAAACTACCAATAAAGTTATTTTTTTAAAGACTTTTTCTTGGACTTGATTGGGTATGATATATTCATAGAATCATAGAACCTTAGAGTAAGAAGGGACCCCAAGGGTCATCTAGTCCAACCCCCTGCAATGCAGGAATATCAGCTAAAGCATCCATGACAGATGGTCACCCAACCTCTGCTTGAAAAGCCCCAAGGAAGGAGAGTCCATCACCTCCAGAGGAAGTCTGTTCCACTGCCAAATGTTTAGTCGGAATCTCCTTTCTTGTAACTTGAAGCCATTGGTTCGGGTCCCACCCTCCAGAGCAGGAGAAAACAAGCATGCTCCCTCCTCCATGTGACAGCACTTAAGATATTTGAAGACGGCTATCATATCTCTTCTCAGTCTCCTCTTTTCCAAACTAAACATACCCAGCTCCTTCAAACACTCCTCATAAGTCTTGGTTTCCAGACCCTTGATTCATTTAGATCTTGATGTTGCTTCTTTCCTGCATCGGCTTTCAGTTTAACCCACAATGTAAACATTTCTAGGAAGTTCTAGAAAAGATTCCTCCATGCGAATTCATTCTAGAACAGTTATTATGAAACACTCTTTTATTATCAGCCCGTCCTCAAATTATGGTTCAGAAGCTAAAAAGGTAAAGGGACCCCTGACCATTAGGTCCAGTCGTGACCGACTCGGGTTGCGGTGCTCATCTCGCTTTATTGGCCGAGGGAGCCGGCGTACAGCTTCTGGGTCATGTGGCCAGCATGACAAAGCCACTTCTGGTGAACCAGAGCAGCGCACAGAAACGCCGTTTACCTTCCCTCTAGAGCGGTACCTATTTATCTACTTGCACTTTGATGTGCTTTCAAACTGCTAGGTTGGCAGGAGCAGGGACCGAGCAATGGGAGCTCATCCCGTCGCGGGGATTCAAACCACCGACCTTCTGATCGGCAAGTCCTAGGCTCTGTGGTTTAACCCACAGCGCCACCCGCATGCCTGGTTCAGAAGCTAGGAGGCATTTAATAATGAAGGCAAGGTAGAAGGTTATAAAACTTTGCATGGCATGGAGAAAATGGATAAATATGGATAACTCATGGGCATTCAGTGAAGCTGTATGTTGAAAGATTCAGGGCAGATAAAAGAAAACTTATCTTCGTGCAGCTCATAGTTAAACAATGGAACTCACTTCTGCAGGAGGCTGTGAGGGCCAGCAACTTGGATGACTATAAAGATTACACAGATTCATAAAGCTATCATTGGCTACTAAGCACAACAGCTATGTTCCACCTCCAATGTTGGAGGCAGTATGCTTCTGAAGACCAGTTGCAGGTGAGCAGAGTGCTCTTGCACTCACTTCCTGTCTCCAGGCTTCCCACTGTCTTCTGGTTGGCCAGTGAGAGAACAGGATGCTGGACAGGATGCCATTGGCCTGATTCGGCAGACGCTTCTGGTGTCCATACGAATGACACAAGGCCACAAAACCAGCTCCTCAAGAATTTCGCCAAATCAGGTGTCTTGTTTTTATTGCTTTATATAGGCTCTGGCAGCCCTTTCTAGCTCAACAGTGGCAGTAAAGAAATCAGTAATATGAGCACCAGTGCTTCCACGTGTAGCTGCCCCATCTAATCTTTTACACAGAGCCAGCAGATATAGCAGAATCTTCCAAGAAATATGGGGCCCTCCAGCGTTTTCATTGTGGTCCCATTGAGACACTGAAAATTCACCATAGAGCACCTTGGCTGTTTGGGCCACAGTTTGAGAAGCATGAGGCAAGGCTGAACTTCATGAGCTATCATTGTCATTACCCAGTGAGGGCATTAAGATCAACAACTGGAACTCAGTTGGTTTTTGCCAGAGCATGACTATCATTGGGCTTTTTCACTGGTGGAACCTGTGTGATGGAATGCACTCTCTGCCGAAATATGAGCGCCCCTTCTGTGTTGGTATTCTGATGCCTTTTGAAGATGCACCTGCTTACATAGGCATTGCCTTGATCTCTCAACCCGACTCTCTTGCTTTAGTTGCAATTTTGCTTTGATGGGATTGTTTTATTCTTTATTTTAATTATGGATTTTTAAAAATGCATTAATCATGAGATCGTTTTATTGTGTGCTTTAATTACGGCGGTTTAATCTTTACGCAACTGGTTTTTATGCTTTGCAAACCACTCAGAAGCCTGTTTTCTAGTAGGAAGAGGCATATAATAAATGAATCAATAAAGGATATTCCTTTTCCTATAAGCACCCTGGGCATGAGGAGCACCATGGCCGCTTTCTCTGTTTTTGGCACCTGTGTGATGACAGTGGGTAAGGGCGTATCTCTGTTTATTGACAGTATTTGTAAAATAACATTCAAAACCCTAAAGATGAAAACAAATAAAAAATAAAAGCAGAATAAAGGAAAATAAATAAAGCCAGTGCAGTTCCATCCATGCCTATGCTTTCTCAAATATATATTTATTATTATCAGAGAACTGCTAAAGAATGGGTGTAGCAGGTGAGTGGGCAGTAGCAATTCTCTCTTGCACGTTATCCAATACTTCCTGATGGTTTGCTATACAACAGCGGTGGGGAATCCTTTTAGTGAGGGAGTTGTGTTGCCTTATGGGCCAGGCATCCCCAAACTTGGTCCTCCAGCTGTTTTGGAACTACAGTTCCCATCATCCCTGACCACTGGTTCTGTTAGCTAGGGATCATGGGAGTTGTAGTCCCAAAACAGCTGGAGGGCCAAGTTTGGAGATGCCTGTTCTGGGCAGTCTGACAAGGGCCAAGAGCCAGGGACAAAAGTGGGCAGAGCAACACATAGTGATCGGTACAGTTGGCTACAGGGCTGGCCCACCCATGAGGCAAGGCAAGGCAACTGCCTCAGGTGGCAGGATCCAATCTCCAAAGAATGCATCACCTGCTACTGCTGATGCTGCCATGATAACAACAGCCGCCTCAGGGCACTCCTTGTAGGTCAGATCTGCCACCTTCTCAGCAACCCTTTCCAATGCAGCCTCTGGGTGGTCTTCTCTCTCCCCCCCCCCCATAGGAAGAAAACAACAAGGGCTACCCTCTGGGGTCTCCTGGGCTCTGCACCCACCTAGTGTGCTGCAGAGCAGCCCCCCCACCCACAAACAACAACCTTTGATTCCCACTTCAACCACTGCATAAGGTGGATTTGACTCCCCCCAAAAAACACTTTGTTCCCAATGTTCACTCACTTTCTTATCTGGTAGGAGTGAACACCTTTCTGTGGTTTGCCTCAGGTGCCAAAGGGCATGTCTCCTTGCTCTGGACAAGCAATATTCATTAGAGCACATTCCAGCAGGAGGGACAGAAGGGGGTGGGGGTGGAAGAACACATCTCAACAAGCAAAAAATCTTGGGTGTGAAGCAGGCCCGGTGGGAGGGATTCAAGGGCCAGATAGAGATGATTGAAGGGCCACATTCAGTCCCTGGGCCTGAGGTTCCCAATCACTGCCATGCATGCATGAACTGCACTAATCCAGAGTTACCTAATAGCACAGTCCTATGCACACCTACAGCCACGTCTCCTACTTTACCCAGGTCAGTTCTCTACTTGCAGGTCAATTCTCTACTTGCAGGGCTGCCAGAAGACCTCCGTTGGAAGGAATCCTCCATCTGGTTCAAGTGTGGTTTAATGATAAAGAAGAACCAACACAGGCACACACACCAACCAGATAGTTTAATACCCAGTTTATTAGGCTTGGCATGACTGCCAGCTTCCTGAGAATGATCACCGCTGAACTCAGCACTGCTTATTCCCTGCACAGGTTCAACTTGTATATAGCGCTCCGAGATTTAACAAAATACCTTGAGCCAGTTAGAATGCAACCAGGAGCTTTTCACTAGGTATGCAATTTCGTGAAGACATATTAGTCTTTTAAACTGCTAGTATAAGAGCTCCGTCAAAGAAAAGAAATGAGCAGCCTCAGCTGGATTATCTTCCTCATTCTCTGACTTCCTCTGTGCAAACTTGAAAGCCTTGTTGTCACCTCATATGCTTGCCAGAGCAAGGAAACTTTGCCCACTATTCTTGCACTCTGGCAGACGCCCGAAAAATGTCCCAGAGCTGTGTCCCCCCTTCACTGCACCGCTGTGTAAAACTGAGCATGGTCTGGATTTCACACTTTGCCTCGGATTCTAGTTATCAGCTAATGGGAACAGACAGGATGCTCACTCTCTGCTGTCAAAACAAAGTAGGTCTAAGTGACAGTGCTTCATTTTCGTTGTTAGTCCTTATGGCTTAGTAACCTGCTGCTTACAGGAGCAAAGGATGTAGCACGGGTTGTGTAGCAATGCTCCAAAGTCTTCCAAGAGAGAGAAAATGCAGTGAAGAAAATATTTCCTTGGCATGTCTGTGCAGGACTGAAACCAAAACAAAATCATTGCCTGGCACACAATTGCACAGCAGATGCTCGTTTTAAACAGCAGAAAGGGCAAGAACAACAATTTCAGGTGTCTCTTCCCTTAACAGGGAGTGCGTAGCTGCTGGGGTCACAGCGAATGTTGGCTGCAATGTCACAGTGAAGCCTGGGGGGGGCTCAAGACGTTTGGGTGAGCTTTCTGGTTAGACAAGGAGTTGGGTCCAGCTAAATTAGTCCCATTGGAATCAGTAAGAATCAAGTTGGCCACGAGTCGCTTGTCCCATTGCCTTCAATGTGACTAAAACGTGCGGCTTCTTAGGACTTACCTAATAGGATTTGTCTGGGGTGCCTGAAGTGTGAAGCACACCTAAAAGACCATACTAGTTGCAAGCCTCTTTGTAAGCCTGGCTCTTGGTGAGTGAAAAGTAGGAGGGGTGGGGAGGTGGGCTGCAGGAAGGGTAGATGGAGGAAGAAGCAGACTGTTGAGAGTCTGCCTGAAGAGCATTTACTGCAAGGAACTGATGGATGGGGAGGCGGGGAGGCAGCAGGGCTGGGGAGTGGGAACTGGAAAGTCTTATCAGGAAGCGAAGCATTTACAAAGGGAGACAGACAGATGGTGGTTGGGGGAAGGGGGACAGACTGAAGGGATGGGGGATGGGGGGTGTCTAGAAATGACTAGGATCTGCTAAATCTTAGTGCCAGACTTTCCAGGGTTGTTTTTGTTTAAAAAGTCTGCAGTGCACTATTCTTTTAAGGGAGAGAAGGGTATGCAGTCCAAGCAAGCATTCAATACAGGGCAGTTTCTACCATTCAAGGGTATCTTGCCCTGCCACAAACCTTGCTCTGCCCTCCATAGTTCTTACCATACATTTATTTGTATGAATCAGAACCTAAAAACGCTGCTGGCTTGAAACAGAGAAACAGTTGAACAACCCATAGGCAACAAAACCCATCGACATAAGTAAACAAATGCATGCTGCATTTAATACAAATAAAAGGAAGTAAAGAGGCTAATGTCTTATTTTTTATTTCCCTTAGATGATGAGTTAGGAGTTTTCTGTTTGTTTTCAGATACTCCATGCTTTTTATTAAATAGGGTTTAAAAACAACAACAGGGAGACAAAAGCAAGTAAACAGGCAAGCAAGCAAGTAGGTAGGGCATTTGCAACCAAAGTATAAACCAAATTTTCACAACTTGGATCCATCTGCATTAGTTCTGCTGTTGGTATGTTACACCCATGTTTGGGGGACTATGGACCCATCTGGGATTTTAAGAGATCACCTCTTTCCCCACAAAGAGAGAACAACTGCACATGCAGGTACAGAGCTTTCTCAAGGAGTCTGGGATAAAAGTCAGGCCCAGTGGGGACAAAATAGATCTTCTTGAATTTGCATGATTATTTTTTACTGCATTTATATCCCACCTTTCCTCCAAGAAGCTCATGGTGGCATACACAGTTATCCCCTCATTGCTTCACCCTGAGCAGTGCTAAACCACTGAGCCTCTTGGGCTTGGTGATCGGAAGGTTGGTGGTTCAAATCCCTGAGACGGGGTGAGCTCCTATTGCTCTGTTCCACCTTCTGCCAACCTAGCAGTTTGAAAGCACACCAGTGCAAGCAGATAAATAGGTACCTCTGCTGTGGGAAGTTAAACAGTGTTTCAATGCACTCTGGTTTCTGTCATCGTGTTCCATTGTGCCAGAAGTGGTTTAGTCATGCTGGCCACATGACCCGGAAAGCTGTCTGTGAACAAACGCCGGCTCCCTCGGCCTGAAAGAGAGATGAGCGTCGCAACCCCCTAGTCGCCTTTGATTGGACTTAACTGTCCAGGGGTCCTTTACCTTTACCTTTTTTCCTCAGCATGGGCTCCCAGCTTCATCACTTCCAGCCTGGCTGGCTCCCTTTCTGGCTGGAAGTTTCCCTGACCTCTCCTCACAGAGCTTCTCTACTCAAGCAAATACAAGCCCCATATAGTTCCCTAAAAAGGAAAGGGGGAGGAAAATTTGCGAGTAATCTGTTCTCACAGCAATACCCTGGCTTTTCAACATTATATTGTCATCTTAAGGAAAGCAATATTATTTCCATGTGCCTTAACTATTTTTCTTGTGCTGGAGTGCATACCTCTGGATTGCAAGAAAAGGAATCAAACAGGTTTCTCCCCCTACAAAAAGGATCACTTCAATATTTGTGCAGTGATCACAAGCAGTACTATTGGGGTAAATGCAGAGTGTGTTTGTGTGCAGCTCCAATTACCTGGGGGGGGGGGAGGGAAAGCATTGTCTTGTGGATTTTCTGCAGAATTCCCTTGTGGATTTACCTAAATAATGAAAAGATTGCCATTTCTTTGAACTCAGGAACATGTAACATACAAGTTGCCAGTTAGCACCTGTCTTATTTCGTGGGGTGGGGTGGAGGGAAGAGAACAGCTGCAGAATGAACAGGGCTTGAGATAGCCTGAAAGGTAAATATTGAAAGTCTAGCAAACATGCAATCATTAAGCTTCGCAGAACAAACGTTTGATAATGTCCACCATGGTTTAAATGCCAGGAGCTAAGGGAAATTGAACAGATGAACTTTGGGGTGCTTGGTGCTCTGTGAAATCAGTATCTGTTTTCTGACTCCAAACCTCGCTACCAATACAATCCCGCCTACATCTGCCTGCCACATCTGTCCACATTTAATCTGCCTTTCCATTTTGGCATACAATTCATCTCCGAGCTATCTGCAGCCCTCTGTAATCACCAGTTCCATCACTCAGCCACCCTCAGCATTGTTTCCATGTGTATCCTTCTTTCTAGGTCTGTCTTTTAATGAGAGGTCTTCACTGTACTGGTTTAGCAGTATTGACAGTTGGAACTGCAGTGATCAGTTTGGTAGTACAGTGAAACCTTGGTTTAAGAACAGTCCTGTTTATGAACGATTTGGTTTACGAACTCCGCAAAACCAGAAGTAGTGTCCTGGTTTGCGAATTTTACCTCGATCTAAGAACGGAATCCGAAAGGTGGAAGGGCACCAGTGGTGGGAAGCCTCATTAGGGAAAGTGTGCCTTGGTTTAAGAATGGTTTCGGTTTAAGAACGGACTTCCAGAATGGATTTAAGTTCATAAACCGAGGCACCACTGTACAGTGGTACCTTGAGTGGTACCTTGATAGTCAAACGGCTTAGTTGTCGAACAAATCAGCTCCTGAATGTCGCAAACCAGGAAGTGAGTGTTCCGGTTTGTGAATGTTTCTTGGAAGCCAAATGTATGACGCAGCTTCCACTTGAGTGCAGGACATTCCTGCAGCCAATCAGTTGGTTTTTGAACGGTTTTGGGAGTTGAACGGACTCCCGTAATGGATTACATTTGAGAACCAAGGTACCACTGTATTGAAGATAAACCCTTTTTAATAAGTGACCAGCTACTGAGGCTGGAAAATAACTGCTTTCTGATACTGGTACAGCAGTACAGCAGACTTCCACTCATGCCTCTCCCATATTGGTCACTACACCCACAGCAGGCATTGTAACATTCAAACAGTTTGACTTCACCCCCAAAGGCACACTCCTCCATTGTCTCCTGAGACAGACAGATGCCAACAAATGTATGGTCTTCTCTACCAAGGCATCTGACGAAATAAGACTCTTTCCTTAAAATGTTCATGCCAAAGAAGAAGAAGACAAAGACTTTAAGGTTCCAATTTCCTTCCCTTCCTCTTGAAAAAGTCTAGGAATTTGGAGTGTTTTGCATTGTAATAAAAATGCTTTAAAAATTTGATAGGAAAATATCCTTCTTGGATTAAGTTATGTATATATTTTGAAGCTGATGTTTGGAAAAATCCCTGGAAAGGCATGAGATTGTTCTTAAACAGAACATGAAAAATTTGAAGTCTCCCTAAAACACCTTGTGTAAAATTCACAAGACCTGGCAGTTTACCAATCCTATTATAATATAAATGATTGCAAAGATTTCATCCCAGGGGAATTTTTCTAGCAAGTTGATAGTTGTACTGTGTTGATGGGTGGTATTCCTGTGGGGAAATTTTATCACCAGGGTGCATGTCTTGACTGTAGACTGCTTTTTTTGAAATTAACATTTTTTCTGTTCCACAAACTGTAGGGGAAACACAGCTGTACTTCGTGTTTTGGAATCAGAAACTCAAGATAAAAGACGAGAGGAGCAGATTAAAAACTTAACATGAACCAAGACTTGGTGGAAATGAGAGTGCCTTTGAACATGTGAAGAATGCATGCCCATCTCTCTGCCACTCTACATAACCACAGCATGCCCATAGATCATAGAATCAGAGATCCCAAGGGTAATCTAGCCCAACACTGTGCAGTGCAGGAATCCTGCCCAACAGTCATCCCTGGGTGTTTGGATATTTTTGGGCACTTTGTCCTAGAAAAATCCCGTTTTTTTACTGTTTTTGTAAAAAAAAACTTTGGGGGTTTCCTTTTTGAAATATGGCAACCCTAGGCTTGATGTGCCTTCAAACTATATCTTAGGATTCAACAATAAAACAAATAGTGCCTTTCTGAAGGTGCGAGACTGCCTGGGGAATCTCTGCATACCACCTCGAGTTCTGCCATGAAGAAAAGTGGGATACATACTAAATATTCTTTTTTAAAATGTTCATTCTTACATACTAGAATACCTTTGTAAATACTAAACACCATATTTCCCCAGTGCTCTCTCCCAAAGAAAATTTTGCACTGTGCGGGATGACATGATAACATCTCGATTTATCTTTCTACAGAGAGAAAGAGGAAAGAAAAGAGCTCTAGAGACAATATATTTAAGGGAAGAAATGGAGATCTGAAGGCCTCCGAAAAAAGTAACTTTGAGCCCAGAGAGAAACAAATTTTTACCAGCTTCCTAATAAAACGGAATATCAAAAGAAAGATGAGCCACAAAGCCCCTAAAAAGCGAAGCCAATTCCTGTTAGACAGAAACCTGCTCGGAGGATTGGAATGTTTAACTAGCAAATTAGCAGCTACTCGCAAGATAATATTTGAATGAAGGCAGACCAACTCCAGACAGTTCTGCCATCTGTTCCAAACATTCCGGGGACAACATGGTGTATGGTGTCAAAAGCAGCAGACAGATCAAGGAGCATCTAATCTACAGCATACCCATGAACCAGCCTATTGCAAGGTTCCAAAGGATTGCTTCAGTACCAGGACGGATTTTATCAATTATATAATAGCTCAGTTTGCATATCACACTAAACCATAGTAAATAGTATACACTGGAAGCACAGATGGCTCCTGCTATCATCCCCAAGTGCAAAAGGAGCAGCAAACCATGATCCCCTTGTTTAGTATTATGTCTGAATTCGGGGTTGTGGTTTTATTTCTCTCAAACAAAGCACGACTGGCTTCACGTCACGGTTTGTTTAGAGTGAAACAAACCATGATTCTTGGCTCTGACGTAATACTAAGGCACGGGTGAAGGTTTGTTGCTTGCTGTAAGGAGAAGCAAAACAGGGATCGTCTAAATGTTTGACCATGAACGATGGTTTACTGTGATATACAAAACCACCAATATGTGCGGAGGTGCAACAGATCTTTTAATGAAGGGCTCCACAAACTTTTGAGGACCAGGGCCACAACTTGAAATCTAAGAAACTGTGTTGGGGCACCACAAAAAAAGTTAATTCAGAAATTACACCAAGCAGTTATGGTGAAGGAATTGCCTGGTCGAAAAGGAAGGTAGCTAAGTCACTCCCAGTGCCAATGCAGCAAAGCTGCCAAGGGTATATCCCAGTATAGCCGGTGGAGGTTGGCCCATTAGGGCAAAGAGGGCACTGCCCACCAACCTCAGCAAGCCCTCACTTGCCTGTCTTCCTACTTACAACCACTCCAGAGGGTGGCACTGCTTGTCTGTCTTGAGAGACAATGGAATGCACCTCCAAGGGTTGAAGTCAAACCGTTGTGTTAGCAGCATCCAAATGACCTCCCTGGGACATAAACCCGGGCAGGGTGTATAGAGGTCCAGGGCTGCCCAGATGACAAGACCTCTATCTCAGCCTCGCTGATGTGGTCCCAAGGAAAGCAGAGCAATACATTTGGCACCAGCCTGGCTGCAGAAGTTGTCGGAAGGAGGTGTACAAGGTGCCATCCAATCGGCTTAGGGATTGCACTCTAGATTTGTGTAGAGTTTACACCTTAGCCGTTTCTTGTCCGAAAGATATCCCACAAGGCAGTGGGGGCTTAGGATCTGAGTTTTCTTTCTCCTAGGTGGGCTACCTGCCCAGGCCATTCTGTCATGCAGGCAAACTACTGAAATTGAAATATTGAAATACTTTATTGTCACTTGTACAACTTGTATACAAACTGCAAGCTTTGGCAATGGAACAATCCCCCCCAATAGAAAAATAGCAATTCCTTTCATTATCTGGGATAACTACGTCTGATGTACTTTCCCCAGAGTACCACCTGAGGACACATACAGCATCCCAGTTCTTTTGCTAAGATGCATTACATAAATGCAATAGTAGTATTCATGCGAGTGGAGGTGCCTGGTGCGGTTCTAGCGAATGTTGTTCTGGCAAAACAAGCTCTAGTCCAGAACATGCTGAGCAGGACTGCAGCTGCTAGCAAACATTTTGCCTTGTATATCTGCGTCTGAACACAGCACGTTTGCGCCTGCCTGGGATGCGGTTGTTTTCATACGCACACAATAGATGTATTTCTTTCTTGGCTAGTAAAAATATGACATACGTTACCAACGTGTGTTGGGGGGTGGGGAGTCCAGGGGGTGGGGAAAGAAACAAAGAAGTCAGAGTGAACACCTGTCCTTCTCCTTGGGGACAAGACCTAATGCTTTTATTTGATTCAGTCTGTTGAGAGGACTGCAGCTGCCAACTGTCATCAGCATCAAGTTACATTCACAAAGCTGGAGGATTTCATTCTTTAGTTTAAGGGAAGGAGGCAGCAGCCAAAACGAGTGAGGAAGGGAGAAAGATTTTTGACCATGTCAAGATGAGACTGTGATCCAGCTTTTCTTTGTGATCGCAGCCTCCAAGAAAGGGGGGTGGGGGGATGCACAGGCTGATTCAAGCCAGCTATCAATAAATACTTGTAATTAATTCCTATTTTTAAAAAATAGGTTAGCTTGAATGTGAGGCTGTTTTATTGGATGATTGTACTCAGATCCCTTGCAGTAACTGAGTTGCCAAACTAATTTTTTTATTATTAAATTTTGACCCGTTGATATTTTTAAAGTATTGTTGTAATATTGAATTTGACTTACTGACTTTTAAGAGCCGTTCAGGCGTGCGTAATGGGACTTAAACGGACACGTGAAAAGGGGAAAGTATGCATGAGCGTGCCAGCCCTGCCACCACAGTCCCTGTCACCCTCCGCTGTATTTGAGGGCAACAGACTGCAGCAGAGGAGCATTCCGGGGGCTCCTCCCACCCTTTGGAAACCCTGGAAAATCCGAGTTCTAAAATGTACAGGGAGGACAGGGGAGATGGAGGCGGAGGGCGTGCTAAGCCCTGCGTGTGTGTTCATTTAAGCTGCATAATAAATGCTCTATCCAGAGCTTCTGTCTTATTTGAATTTGTTGTGCTCTGAAATAATGGCATCACACTTTGGCATTTTATGCCTGCTGTGAGCTGCTCTAGGCACAATCCACCATCGGTTCTGAAAAAATTGGAACATAGGTGAACATATGCAGAACCGGCCCACCCATCAGGTGAGCTGAAGCAACTGCCTCGGGCAGCAGAAGCACAAGGGGCAGTGCCCTGCCCACCCCACCACCGCCAGAGTGCCCCCCTCTCGCCAAGTTCTTATGAGAGGGATGCGTTCCAGTGCGCAGTGTTGCCACTCATCTTCCCAAACCCTGTGACAGAGAAGACAAGTGCCAAGGCCTTGCAGAATGCCCCCCGCCCCACTCTCACCGGGTTCAGCAAGAGGGAGATTTTACGGCTTGCAGCATTGCTGCTCATCTTCCCCACCACTAGGGCAGCGAAGACGAGCACTGAGACCTTTTGGAAAGCCTTCCCCTTGCTGAATTTCAGCGAGAGGGGGCATCCCGGTGGCGGCAGAAGTGGTGGGGCGGGCGGGGCACTGAGGGGGGTGGCAGGGGGACAGGAAACAGGCCATTCCCATTTCGCCTCAGATGACAAAATGGATCCCTCATCATATGCATCCCTTCAATATTTCTTATCACCTGATCAGCAACAAAGGCCTCATAATCATGAATGTATGTATCGTCACCATGAGAAACAAGTAGTGTGGCAGATGGCGACTGCCACTGCAGCTCCTGGTAGCCACATCTATGCCTGTTTGCCCACCTGTCCTCCTGGCACAACACCCATACCATTCGTGTTGTCAAGCTATGCATTCAGATATCAAAAGGCGGCTGTCATGAATAATTTGTGTTTACATCAGATAGCAGTGTTTGAAATCTGCAAGTTTAATAACAGCTTAAAGAATTGCTGACGGACAGCAGGAAGAGTGGAATCAGAGTTGGAGGGGTCCCCATAACTTATGCAAGGTCCTGAACAACACACATTCAGGACTGGCCCTAACATTAGACAGAGCGAGGTGACTGCCTCAGGCAGCAGATGCAAGGGGCCAGCAGATGCAAGTCTCATCCCCACCCAAGTCCCCTGGCCCTACTCTTTTGTTGGAGCAAAAAGTTCTATGTGCCATGTCCTGGACCCCCATAACAAATCTGCTGCCCTCAGGTTTGGTGGACAACTCTGTCCAGTTGCCAGTAGTGAAATGCTTTCTCTGCCAGTCCAGTTGGCTCAGCGGTGTAGCGTGAGTTGTCAGCACCTGGGGCAACGCAAGTAATTTGCGCCCCCTAACCCGGGGCAAGGCACGTAATTTGCGCCCCCCCTAACCCCTAACCTGCGAGTTGCCGCTGGCGCTGCTGCCCAAACGACGCCGCTTGCCCGGAGGAGGAGGGGGGCAGAGAGGCGAGGAAAATGCAACGGCCCAGCAGCTGCAGCAGCAGCGGCGGAGGCGGGGCTGTGAGGAGGGGCTGCCTGGCGCGTCCTCCGCGGCGAGCGCTGAGAGCCGCTGCCTGCCGGGCACCTTCAGCCGGGCGCCGCGAGACATGCGGCTCTGCTACAGCCTGCGCCCGAGGCTCTTCGGCGACTCCGGAGGCAGCGAGCGCGCCCCCCCAGATGTTGCGCCCGGTGCGGCTTGCACCCCTTGCACCCCCCACGCTACGCCACTGAGTTGGCTTCTGTATGTGGAATGTGTGGGGCAAGAGTAAGGGAGTTTGATACCGGCAAGCAGAGTACAGCAACATTTTCCTAGGATACTGCTTTGCACTGATACAGCTAACATGGACCTCGATGATCGCTCTGCTAATAGCCCTTCTTGCATTCTGATGACTAATGACCTCTGACTTCCTATGTCATTCATAATGATGAACATACTATTGTTGAGAAACAATAGCATGGCTCCATATCACATACTGGAAAGTGCACATTCCCATAGAGGAAATGGAAATTTACTCCTAAGTCCCCAAACCCCAAGTTAGTAGTTCTTGTTGCTTTCAGCATGCTGAACATTTAAATGAGTGCTAGGCATACAGGGGCAGCAATTTAATTCTTCTTATGCTTTGGAAGGAACAGAGTGAATTCTAGGAAAAGGAAGTTGTTAGGCATTGGGGGCGGGGGATATCTTGAAGGGCTTCTTGAATGCAATGCTTTAAAATCAAGCTTTTGGTTTGAGCCAGCAACAGGAAAAATGCTATGACGTTACAGTCCAACTTTTGCCAGTTCAAATGTTTTGTGTTGCAACTTCGTGAAATTTTATTATGGTGATGTTCAAGACACAGTTTCTGAAATAGCAAGCACCTTATATTTCTTCTTAGAGAGACTGAGTCAAGACCAGCACTGTTTCACTCATTTCATATAGCTATATATGGCTAGACAGACACATTGGGCTGGATAAATTAACCACCGATTGGTTCCACGGAAATCAACACTGTTGTACGAAATGAGATGAATGGTGCTGGTTTGGAACATTCTGCATAAGAGAAAACGTAGGTTTGTTTGGTGGCACACCTAAACCCTTAGAATGTTACTCTTTTCAACTGCACACTGCTTAAGTGATAAGATGTGCCACATGGTGACTACCAAACATATGTAATTTCCTCCCATGGATACTATGTCCAGCCAGTACTCTTGCTGTCCTACTTGGCCATCTCTTTGTCCATTTCTACTCATATGGGCATTGTTCTGTGGGAGATTTGCAGTCAAACATAACTACACATGATTACTAGTTAGCATATAAAGGGGTTAAGGACCACAGAGGTCAAATTGTAAGAGTAGGCTCAGTAAAGTCATGCCCCCTCATTTTTGGTAAGGAAACAATGTGTTTCTTCACTTAATTTCCTCACTCTCTTCTTCATGATGTAAGTCATGGAGGGAGGACATGTGTCTGAAGCTATTTTTTCCGTATTTCTACACAATAATACTATACCTGTGCTGTTTTTGCTATTGCAGTGAATAACACAGGAAACATACCTCCGATCATGTAAGTAAAGCATTTTAAAACTTACTTTGCAGTGTGTTGTCTGTTCATTTCAGAGAGGGGTAGAAGGAGGTCTGCTGCTACACATAACTGAAACAGGATAAAGGAGGTTTAATAACCTATATTCTTATGCTTCACTAAGCTGCTTAACTCTGATACTTAAGCTTTGCTAGGGGCTTTCTCCCACCAGAGAGTCTGTTTGGCCTTGCACTTTGAATATAGGCAGTAAGCTGATTCCTTTGTTTGTTCACCTACAGTGTGGGTATCTAGGATTAAATAGTCTTCAGAATTTTGCCTTCCAGCATCTCAAAAATGATTTCCCTCCCTGCTCCCACGCACAGGTGTGGGTTACAATCTTTTGCAATTACTAGAACTCAGTTCTGTAAGACTGAGTTGGTAGTCATCTCCAAGACGTCTGCCTCTTGAAAAGGACAGAAAGGAACTTTAAGATAGGATCCCAAGGACTCAGCTGATACAATGAACAAAGTGTCTAGATCAGGCATAGGCAAACTCGGCTCGCCAGATGTTTTGGGACTACAACTCCCATCATCCTTGGCCACTGGTCCTGTTAGCTAGGGATGATGGGAGTTGCAGTCCCAAAACATCTGGAGGGCTGAGTTTGCCTATGCCTGGTCAAGATGAACGGCTGTAAAATCTGTATACAATACTAACTGGAGTATTCGTTCTCCTCATGCTTCTGTGGAACTTCACTCCTGAAACACAAGAGAGAAGAACCAATGGAGGAACCAAGGGATGCACAAGTCCAGAAAATCTTCAGAAAACAACCTAAAAGAAGGGAAATAAAAAACAAGCAAACAAACCTGCTCCATAATAGTTGGCATGCAAGGGTAAGAGACTGAATCGGGATGGGAAAACTGACAAGGAGGTGGGGCTGGATAGAATGGAGGAATAGAATGGAGTAGCTGGAACAGGAGCAGGGACAGGTGTGTAGAAGGAACCATATTTTTTGTCGGTTCCTGGCAAGCTGTGTTTCAATTTCCCAAGAGGTGGGAGAGGAAGCTACTCAGAGATATTAACAGAGTCATTTGTACATCACCAAAAAATAAAGGAGATTAAAAGTCCCAAATTGAAACCCCTCCTCCCCCAACTAAGCATATGGGTGCAGAATTCTGACATGTGTGAGGTAAAGGGAAACTGGGATGAGAGAATGGAATTGAGTGGCTGAAACCCTAAATAGAAGCACTGTACATTTTGTAGCAAGGGCCCATTTGTTTTATATATTACACATTGTAGTAAACAAAGCATTCTTCAACCACTGATGAATGCACCTGCCTGGCTGCAATGGAAGTGCCTTCTTCCTGCAAATCCAAGTCTCCAAATAGAATTGCTACATTATATCCTATGTAATGTTCTGTGTTGTAATTGTTCTGTGTTCTGCACCATTGTGATTGCTACATTGTGATTTGCCAGTGGCAGTGGAGTTGCTAAGTATGCTGTGGGTTTTCTTAGTATTTCCTCCTACAGTTATTGTTTTGCTGCAGTCTTGACTCTACTTCTTGTGGAGCATAGACTTCTACTGATTGCCCAAGTATCAAATATTGTTATTTCCCAGAGCTCTTTAAATGATGATAGGATATTGCTCCCCTCCCCGCAAATTATTCAGATGATTTGGGGAGATGAGAAAAGCCAAATCTTTGTCAGTAGTGTTGACAAAACCTTTTCAAGGTTAGATGCAGATATGCACTCCGTAAGGCTTGTATATAAAACAAACAAAACCTGAAGGCAAAATATGACTCAGAGGCTGCAACCATAGATCATTTTGACGGTTCCTGCTGAGCCTGCTGTGATTTGAAGATCCATCTGCCTCTTTCTCTTGTACACATGCACTTCCAGTAATATCAATAATCTAACACCTGAAAAGTTGGTTTTCTGTAGCTGCTGCTTTCAAAGCATGTACATGATATTTAATAAAGGCCAGACTCAGTGGCGTAGCGTGGGTTGTCAGCACCCGGGGCAAGGCAAGTAATTTGCGCCCCCTAGCCCGTGGATTTGCACCCCCTAACCCGTGGATTTGCGCCCCCTAACCCTAACCCCCAGATGTTGCACCCGGTGCGGCCGCCCCCCCTGCACCCCCCACGCTACGCCACTGGCCAGACTTTGCTGTCAGAACTTGGATGTCCGGCCACCTAACATGCTGGCCTGTAACCACTGGACTGGGTCACGGTCTGATTCATAGGGCTACCATACGTCCGGGTTTTCCTGGACATCAGTGGGATTTCAAAGGCGGTATTGACGTGGTGATTGGTGGCGAGGGGTGGCGAGGGGTGGGGGGGAATCCGAAAGGTGGTGCTTTGTCCTGGATCATAGGCAAGTCAATTTTTTAACATCGCGGTTTTTTGCCATTTTTGTAAAAACAAAAAATAGCTCAAGAACTTTCGGAGTGTCCTGGTTTTTTCTTTTTCAAATATGGCAACCCTACAAGATAGGTCACAACAGCACTACCACCACCTTACAAATATATGGTTATTAATAATCACAGTAAGAAATCCTAATGCAAGATTGGACGGTTGAAGACTGCACACTAGCAAGCCCAGTAAGCAACTTGCGTGTCGCTTTCACAGCCTTTCCACACGTTATTGCAACTCCCATCTCTCTCTCTGACATACACACGCTTCCTTACTGCCCTTCGTCCAAAAAGAAACCCCGCTGTTAACTCTTGAGAACGGAACGATCGCGTCGAATCCCGCAAGCGAGCAACTGAAAAAACACCAGGCAGAAACTAACGGCAAGCAAACATTACAAACGCGCGTTGGGCGACGGTCCCTGTCCAGCAGCGCGGCTTCCCTCCGCCCCCCGCCGCTGCCGCAGCTTTCGCTTCTGGAAAACGACCAGGAAAACGTCCCCGAAAGCGCCCGGCCAGACAAAGCGCCCGCCCGCCATTGGTGGCTTCGCTCGACGTTCGGGCTTCCTCTCGGCGCGCCGCGTCCAATAGACTCATTGACATGCAAATCAGAGGCTATAAATAGGGCCGGGGCGGCGGCCGCGGGAGGGGGCGGGGGAGTGCGGGACGGAGGCAGCAGCCTTGCGGCTTCATCTATTTATTTCACTGCACTATTTTCCGGCCTCCGCCTCCTTGCCTCCGCCCCCGGCTGCCCTTGCTCTGCACTTCTCCGTCCCCGCTCCGTCGTCTTGCATTTGCCCCATCCGCACCGCCCCGGATCCGGCCATGGCTCCCTCCTTTCGGCCCAGCAAGAACCGACCGAGCCGGGACGACGAGGATTTCTTCGAGGCCAGAGGAGACAGGAAGGTGAGGGAGGTGCGGGAGCTGTGCGCGGGTGTGTGTGGGGGGGGGGGTGGACTTCTGGGGCGGGCTGCTCTCGCGACGTGCGCGCCTGCTTTTGCAAGCGGGCGCGCGTGCAGCGATCTGCAAGTGGCGCCCTCCGCTCCTCCCCTCCTCTTTCTCTCTCCTCGCTAGGCAAGGAAGCCGCTGGTGGAGAAGAAGCGGCGGGCGCGGATCAACGAGAGCTTGCAAGAGCTGCGGCTGATCTTGGCGGACACGGAGGTAACTTGGCCGGCGGAGGGCTTTCGGGCGGGGGGGGGGGCGCGGAGGACGGGAAGGGGGGATGGGACTGACGAGATCGCTCTTTGCTGTGTCCTTTCCCCCCTCTCTCTCCTTTTGCTTGCTGCTAGTTCCAGGCGAAGATGGAGAACGCCGAGGTGTTGGAGTTGACGGTGAAGCGGGTGCAAGGCATCCTGCAGAACAGGTCTATCGGTGAGTGGCCGCAGCTGTTGCCCTGTGACATCCATCCTTCCTTCCATCTCTCTCGTTCCCATCTCCATCCTGGTCCTGCATCGGGGATCTGGCTGTTTCCTCGGTTACCTAGAGGACTACTCCTTATTAGGGCTGGAGGAGGAAGCTGCTGGGTAGATAAATTAAAGGGGATTGTCAGATAGAGGGAGGGAAATGGGCTGGGGGGTGCAGAGTTAAATTGCATTATTATTTTTTAGAAAAGAAGGGAGCATCAGGACCCAAGGATTGCATGGCACATGCATCCATTGCTTATTTTGCCAATAAAGCGTTTCAATTCTGTACTGCCATTTCTCTGGGGGTGGGAAGCTATCTTTTCTGTTCTCCTTAGTAAGGCAGCAGTCTTGTATATTCTTACCTGAGAGCAAGTCCCCTTGAATTCAGTAGGACTTATTTCCAAGTAGACATGCATAGGGCTGTATTGTAAGCAGCTCTCTTTCCTTCCTTACGATCATTACATTTTGATTCCTCCTCTTTGCCATTGAGGGCTGTATGCATGATGTCTCTTCTCCCTGCCCCTTGTGATACCACAACAAACCAGGGAGTTTAACACAAAACCGGTGCTACTTAGAGCACACCTGAAGTATTTCTGGTTTGAACTAAAGTTGCTGGCCTTCACTGTTCTGGTTCCACTTTATGTTCTTTTTCTTTTCCTGTTGCCCTACCTAGTGGCTGCTGCTATCCTTTTTTTGATCTAACTTAATTGTTATGATGAGACTTGTTTTATTTGGAGTAAACATACCTAGGCTGAGCTGTGCATGTGACAAGGAGTATTGCAGTTCTGCTTCTGCTTGAGTTGTGAATTGGACTTGCAGTGAAATGACTGCATAAATCCAACTTTGCTCAGTCTAGTTAAAACTATTCTTACGCAACTGTTACTAGAAAGCAGGCACATTTAGGTATATAAAACCTTATCTATCAGCCCCATCTACCTTCTTTTTCCAAAATATTTATCTCGTTGCATAAAGGCTGGGGCTTTCACCCTGAAACATACAGTTGTATCCTCAGCCAGATTAGCAGTGGTGCTGGCTGATTGTCCCTTAGTTAGAAGCCTCTGGGCCTCATTTTTCAAGTTTGGCATTGACGGGTATGGTGGGGAGTGGGATGTAGTTTTAGCATCTAGCCAGCACTGATGGGCAAGGGAGTAGATAGCCTTCTGCGGTACTACTGGGGAGAGGAGAAATGGATGTTTTGTGACCCTTGCTGTCTTTCTCTCTTTGCCTGTGGTCTCAGATAGTGACAAACTGCAGCGGGAGGCCAGCGAGCGCTTTGCAGCTGGGTACATTCAGTGCATGCATGAAGTTCATACGTTTGTCTCCAACTGCCCTGGGATTGATTCCACCATTGCAGCAGAGCTCTTGAACCACCTTCTGGAGTCGATGCCTCTGAACGAAGGCAGTTTCCAGGACCTGATAGCGGATGTCTTGTCAGACCCCTCCATCAGCCAGTGGCCTGGCAGCGATGGGCTCTCCCAGACGCCTGGGGAATTGCCTCCAGCTTTGAACCTGCCCAGTCCCAATTCGCCTCTTCCTTCACCTTCCTCCAGTGAGGAGACTTGCTCTGATGTGGAAGACACGGAGGCTGAGCAAAGCCACATCTCTTTGGATGGACTGGACAGGTCTAGGACGCAAAATGTGCCTTCCTCCAGCCTTTCCAAATCTATGTGGAGACCTTGGTAGTAAAGAGACTGCACAGGAACCAACGAAGATCTACCTAATAGGGAGAATACTTGAGCACTGTGTTCTTCTAGCCATTGGAATAGAGACGGTGAGGATTTCAGATGGTGCATTTGTGTTGTAATGTTGCTGTATTTCAGGACTGCATAGCTGGGCACTCTTACACTGTCAAATCATGACAGGCTAAATAGCTCGAATGTGTTAACATTTCATCTGTGAGTGTGAGAGGTGAATATTGGAAAGTCTTGGTTTCTTTTTATGATTAAGGGTGTGGGTTAAAAGAGATGGAAGTATGGAAGCAGAGCTCTTTTGTTGAAGCACAGCAGTGTTTTGCAACTTACCTTTTTTGTTTCCTTGGGGTTTTTTTAATGGTCCTTATAAGTGGCCCTGAATCACTACCTTTTTTCGATTAGGAGAAAACCCTTGTGCATTTGAAAACTTGGTGGTTTAATACCAGTGAAATGTATGAAGTTAAGCAGTTATGCACAACTTCAAATGTTCTAGTGATAGATTTTTCTCTCTCTTATTTTTTAAAAAGGAAAATCCCTGAAAGGGATTGGTGAAGCTAGTCTCTTGATGAGTTTAGTGGTCTAGGATTTCTCCTTCAGTGAAGGAAGAGGAAACTAGGAGCCAGACTGGAATTAGGTGAGCATTTAAAATATTGGTGGCAGGGTGCCTTTTAGAAACGTGTCTTACGCACAGCTAGCACATTTGAATTTATTGTGGTATGTTTTATAGCTTGTCAAATGTTTTATTTTAATCTTTTTATATATAAAAAAATAAAAGCAACTAAATTCACCAATGATTGCATGTATTTTGAGGGGTGGGTGACACGTCTGTTCTAGAAATTCTGTTCCAAGTGAGCAATTCATAAATATGTATCCTTGAGTGCAAACATTGGTAATTAAGCACTTAATTATTGTACTGAACTTGCCTGTTCAAGTATGGGGAGTTTGGAATGTTTCATTTGTTCAGGATTCTTGGGCTAACACGGTGGTTATACTTCTGGTTTTTGGCACACGTATGTTCCTGCGTTTGGTTACGTGACTTCCCAATTTAGTTTGTCATTGCTAAGCCTTTGTTTTTAAGCAACAACATTGGTAATTGTGTAAAAACCAATAACAAATGGCTTAGTTAGGGTTTGAACCATTGAATACTTTCCCGGTTTGAATGGAAAACATTGAATTACATGCCATTAATTAAGAAACTCGAAAGATGTTCTTTGATCTACTGCAACTTCAGCTTTCCGCCACTTAAAAACAGGTGGTTTTTTATTTTTTAAGATGTGTGAGCTGTTTGTGCTGTTACCTTTCCACAGAGCTGTCATTGTAATATAGATCTATGCTGTAAGTTTCCTTAACGCCAGAAAATGTCCCAGCATAGAGAAAGAAAGGGAGTGGTAAAAGTAAGGTTGGAGGGCTAGCTATGTAATCTTCCTTTTTGTTAACTATGTGGAATAATAAAATTGGAAACAAAGTTTACTGGTAGACGTGTGCTTTGTGACTAACTTTTAAGCCATCGGACTGGATGTCCCGTAATTCAAGCCTGTCACAAGAGTTGTTTCTCTCTGACTGCTAGATTCTCACCTACCTTTGAACTAGAAGGGAGGCCCACATTCTCCCTCCCACTTTTTCCCCCATGAAGGGGAAGTCTTCCCTGTAAATACCTTTTTTGCTTTTACAGTAGATGAGGGAATGTTTTGATGTGCAAACTAAGCGTTAGTATGGACAGTTCCAGTGAAAATAACACCCTATACATAATGACTTTGAGAGAGTGTGTATGGAATAAAGGAAATAGCCTGTAATCATACCAGCTTAAATTAAGGCCCAGGGAGGTCAAATAAATTTTTACTTGGGACATTAAACATGAGCAGGGCCTTGTACTTTTTTTTGTATTTAAAAGCAGCATTTGAGTAACAGTATTTAGGGCTGCAGTCTCTTAGGTATTCTGGACTAGAACTAAAATATTACAAGTTATTATTTGTGTTAGTAGACTATTGCAAATTCTTAAGTGGGAAAAAATAGTATTGTGGGGTAGAAGACTAGAGCAGGAGCCCAAACTGGGTCTCCAGCTGTTTTTGGACTACAACTCCCATCATCCCTAGCTAGCAAGACCCAGTGGTCAGGGATGATGGGAAATGTAGTCTGAAAACAGCTGGAGACCCAGGTTTGGAAAACATGGACCTAGCAGATGATCTTACCTTTTAAAAAAATCACAATGGATAGGAGAACCTCAAAATAACTATAAGCTGTCAATTTAACATCAAATGTCTAGGAACATCACCCTAAGGATGTCTATTCACAAGTAAGTCCTACTGAATTGAGTGGGGCTTACTCCCAGGTAAGTGTGGTTTGTAGCCCAGGGTTATGCTTCAAGTCCAGCCTTTTTTCAGTTTTGAAAAAATAGGTTTTCAAGCTTGAGGCTTTAAATGTAATCCTGACAATATTTGGGTTGGCCTGCTCTTGTTTGATTCCCTCAGAAGGTATGCATCAAAATCGCACAAAGGTTTAATTAGCAAGGATGCAGCATAATCATAGGGTTAAAGGACTGTTACACTGGCCCCCTTAGACCCTTGAATAGGCAGTATACATCTTGGTACCCACACATTAATAATGGACTACCTCTGCAATAAATGAATAGGAGTTTTTCAGGAGAAAATAAAACTGTAGCTAGCCTTGAGTTGCTCTTTGCACATTGTGAGCAGCCTGATATAGGTACTTAAGCTGTCTGCACTTATGGGCGATTATACTCTCTTTATCTACGGTAAGTGGGTCAGTGGGTCTGGCTGTTAACCAGAAGGTTGGTGGTTCTGGCTCACCCAGGGCAGAATTCCTGCGTTTCTGGTGGTTGAACCTTGGAGTCCCTTCCAACTCTATGATTCCATGTTTCTGATTCCCGGGTGCAAATCTGAGAGGTGTCTTGTGACTGGGTTCTATCCCTGAGGGCTGGGATTACCTACCAACCTTGTATCATTCTTCCGAGCCAGTTTTCTCAAACCTGCTGTGGGGAGGGGAGACAGAATGTACAGACAGCTTTGCCTTGCTGGTTGTTAGCTGAAAATAATTCAAAAACCCTAGCTGTTGTTACTGTGTACTTTGTGGCCCCACCGAAAGGGACACATTGTTATAAGAGTTTATGGTTCCCTCCGCCTAGAGACGGGTGTGGGAAGAGGTTGCATATACAGGGCATGGGTAGGTATATCAAAAGAGGTTTAAAGGTTTGGGTGGTGCAGAAACGTTAGCAAGTTCTAGGTGTGTGGGTTTGTGCATGCAATATAGGCATTTCTTGGACTTTTGCGTATGAATGAATGAACTTTATTACAGTCACAGACCTGGACTTTTGCATATTTGTGGGAGCACTTTGTGCGTAATTGCATGACTTCTAGTAGAATTGTTCATATGAAAGTGGGAATCTGGAAAATATGGTTCATCCAGACTCAACATTTCCCCTTTCCCATGTGTGTATGTGAGAGAGCCACCTCTGTGCAAAATTTGCAGGTTTGCTGTGTCAGTAGCTTTCTCACTTACAGGTCTCTGGCTTTATAAACTTCTGCCTAGGCTTAGGCGGCTTTGACCAAAGGAAAGCTACACTCATTCTTGTCGGAAAAAAAACCTCAGCCTTCCCTCGCTATTCAAGTCTCATCTCTTTCTGAATGATGATTATGGGAAGCAGCTGCCAGATCCCATCCAGTGTAATTGGCAATTCTCCTCTCCAGCCATAGAGAAACGAACCTCTTTTTTTTGTCCTGATACGACTCGCAAGCCTCAAAGTGACAACCATGGAAACAAGCAAATACTAAAGTCGTGAATTTTTAGCAATAATTGCTTGGGTCACTTTGCTCTGTATTAGTCTTTCTGAGTGTCACTGAAGAAAAGGTGGGTGCAAAAAGCAAAAACAAAACCCCATATTCTGTTCACAAACCTGTATAATACATGCCTACTTTTCTAAGGCTCCAGAATCTCTTAACTTTGGTAGGTCTTTGCAACTTTTTGTTGCGATCCTGCCTGATGTGAGTTTTTTCTGGTGGCACAATTATGTACTGTAGGAAGAGCTGTCATATTCCTGAATGCTACTTCATGTAATTCCTGCTGCTTGTATGTAGTAAACTCTAGGGGGGAGATTAGTCTTCTCCTTAGTTTAATGCAGAGGTGGGAAACCTGTGACCATCCAGAGAATTTTGGATTCCAACTCCCATCATCAGCTGTTGGCATGACTGATGGTCAAGGGTTGAGGTGGTGAGTTATAGTCCGACAATAGCTGAAAGGCCACAGGATTCCCTCCCACCAACTTGCGGTCCTGAAGTCTACTATCATGTTTTTATGAGGTAGTAGTATAGAGTAGAGAATCTAGTGTAGAGAAGTTATTTTCTCCTTCCCCCAGTAAGGTTCTGTGTCTTTAATAGGTATATGACACATTCAACCAATGAAACTGATCCTTGCATAAGCAACAGAGAAGTTTAACCTGTTCAAGTTCTGCTTGCCATGCAGCCGTTTTGAACAAGAAAACCACCCAGCCGTTTTAAGAAAGCAATTTGATACCGTAATGCTCCTTTCCCCTGGTTGGTAAAGCAATTCTGCCAATGCAGGGGTGTCCAACCAGTAGATCGCTATCTACCAGTACATCTCCGGCTAATCCTGGTAGATTGCAGGATCCTTATCGTGTACAAAAAGTTTGGGGGGAAAGCTAAAAAACTCTGTGCAATCCTCCCCCCAAAAAGCTCAACAACTCTGGGTACTTCCCTCCTAAAAAAAGCCAATGACAATGGGTAGATCACTACCAGTTTTTTTATACTGGGAGTAGATCACAGTCTCTTGGGAAATGGCCATGCCTGTGCTAATGGAAATTCTCTTGTATGCATTGTGGTGGGTTAACCACTGAGGAGTTGGGTCAAGGGTGATGTTACTGCTCTCAAAACAATGGTGTACCTATTAGCCCAAAGTATGTATGTAGGGATTGCTCACTGTTGAATATGCAAAACAGGAATTTGTGGGATGAAAGCCTAGGTAACTGAAGATAAGGTACTACTAGATAAGGTACAACTACTAGTAGCTGCAAACTTGGAGAAAGGGGGAGTATTGTAACCTGTGAACAAAGTTTAACAAAAGTGAAGTTTTGATGCTGGAATAGAGAAGAGAGTCAATGGAAATAGGACAGCTGATTCTGAGGTATGTAATTCTGGAGTTATACTTTGTATATATTTTTTGTCTCCTGCAGACATGCAGGGGGTTATAAACAGGAGGTCTAACAAACTGAAGTCATTTTGTCTTTCAAAAGAGAAAGGACCATCTTCAAGTTCTGTATTTTTAAATTGTCCAATCTGGAAATGTACAACTAGCATTGAAACATTCTGAGCAATGTTGGGGTTTAAAAAACACACACCACAAATCCACAAATTAAGTTCACAGAAAGTTTACATCCTCTCATTAGGTGTTACCGGGTTTCAAAAAATTTGCATTTCTGTACCTTACTGCAAAGGTGTGAGATCTGACACCTCCTTGATAAAGGCAGGAAGAGTGAGCTTTTCATTGTGGTGGGGATGTGGTTTCCAGCAGTTACACTGAAAAGAAAGTTCATGCTCTTTCTCTTTTCTCTCCACCCCCTACATAGAAACTGCCTTTATTCTTTGCAATTTCAAAGTAATAGCAAGACCCTAGCTGGGTTGTTACTGTACTAGATTGTAAAAAGAGGTACACCCCTCCATGCCATAAGAAGGGGGATATTTGTTTGATATGCAGTTGGAAAACCCTGGAGTCATTAGCACTACACCATTGGCAGTGGTCAGTGATGCTTCTTGTAAATAACTTAGATCAGTTGAAAAGGGTCTGGGAGAAGGGCTTGTTACTGCTTTGGGTCAAATGCCAATGGGGAGTATTAGCCTTACGGATGATCTTGCTAAATAGAGTCCACCTCATAATGGCATGCTAAGCAAGGGCAAGGCTCAGAAAAAAAATGTAGAATACAGTGAGTATCTGTAGTACCAAATGGTCATCCATCCAACCCCTCTCCTCCATTCCTGTTGTAAGCCCAAAATCCAGATGACAGGAAGTTTCAGGGAAACGTTTGCAGCCAAATAGTGGATAATTAACCTTGGTGGCTCAACACCATTCTAGCCACCATTAGAGACTAAAAAAGCCCTCTGTGGCAAGATGTGTGAAAAGGTCACTTAGAATATATGTGCACAGAGGTCCAGAAAAGTTGCTACTTTTGAAGAGGTCAAAAGGCCAATGGTGCAAGGAAGAGCTGCGAATATGGAATATACTATATGGAATGTAAATAAATATATAGGCCAGGGGAAGGTACACTGAAATCTTACTGAAACGAATGATAAACTTGGATGATGTGTTGTGGGCTCAAATCCGGTTGGTGTTTTCTGATAAACAAGATCTGAGGTAGACATATGACCACTTTGGGTGTTCTCGTGTTTAAAACCAATATGGAAGCAGAGATGAGCGTGTTAAACTCCACCACCACCTCCATTTCATTCCGGAAGTAGGGTGTTTTCTCATCTACTTGGGGAGGTTCCCCGAGTAATTTAGACTCCTGGTCTTCCAATCTTCTACCTCACACAGGGAGCCTATCGTAAGTACAGGAAGAGGTTCCACGGCCTTGAAATGTGCTGTCTAATTAGCAGAAGGTGAGAGGAGAACCTGGTACTTCTGGTGTCCTTTATTCACCCAGGTATGTGGGGGCTGCTCACCTGTGAGGAGGTCCTCCAGGGCTAGAGCAGTAGTTCAGTTTTCAGTCAAGTGGACAGGGCCAAATGAGTCCATACACACACCACTTCCCAGAATGTTGCTGCTTTTGTGGGAAAGACCCACACACGTCTTCCTCCCCCCATGGATGTCTCATTTAGATGTTATCCAAGCCTCACAGATTAGCAGCTCCTACAAAGAACTTCTAAAAGACATCTTCGTTTCAAATTGCTTTTGTACTCCACCCAGTGTGTTTTTGAATAAAAGCTCAGATCTTTTGGCTTGAGATCAAACTATTTTAGAAGCAGTGAATAGTTGTGGCAGTTACAAAGCCGCTGCTACAAACCCCACCCACCCCCAGCATTTTTCTTCTTAAAAAATGTTTATTTCCCTGCAAAAGTGCTGAACAAATGTTTACAATGAAAAACACGTGGGGCAGGAGTGGATTTTTATAAAAGGTGGACTGTGGAAGTGTCCAAAGTATGGCAAACAACCACACTGGAATGAAAGCCAGGGACTTGAGGCAGCATATGACTGAAGTTGGGCAAAAACCATTTCCCTCTGCTGGGGAGAAGCATGTCTATATCAGGGGTTCTTAACCTGTGGTCCAGGAATGGGTTTCAGGGGATCTGGGCATAAAATCAATTTCTTTCCTGTTACTTTGAAAATTGCCCTTCTGAAAAAATCTGAGGTGGGGGGTAGGCTCCACAACTTTCACCACATTCTCAAAGGGGGGCATGACCCCAGAAATGTTAAGAACCATTAGTCTGCAAAAAGCTTCCTGAATCACCTGCTGAAGCACAATCCCTTAACACAGGGGTCTGCAAAGTGTTTGTGGCTTGGGCCAGTTCACGGTCCCGCAGACGCTGCAGTGGGCCGGAGTGTGCGCACATGCGCAAATGCTATTTCCGGCGCTCCTTCCAGCGTGGAGGCGGCGTGTGGAGCTTCCCATTGGTTGCGGAAGTTTCCTGCAGCCAACGGGAAGTCAGCCAGCATCGCGGGAGGTGGTCCCTGCTCTGCTCTGTGCATGGGAGCCAACTGAGCGGGCAATGGGGGTCCGTGGGCTGGTTAAATGACCCCCATGGGCCGTTTGTAGCCCATGGGCCTTAGGTCTCTGACCCCTGCCTTAACCCTTTGTCAGAAACTGTAGGTCTTCCCCCCTCCCCCTTTTGCATAATATCTAATCTGAAGGAGAGCTCTGTGAAACTCACAAGTGATCTTATTCTGTGACTTTTGGCTACTCTGAATAAAAATGATATGCCCGCCTTGTATGTTAGCCCACAAGAATTACTAGTCTGCAAAAATAAGAGCAGTCTCCTTTGCAATGGACAGCATACATTTGGACACAATTAATCACCCTCCCCTAACCTGATGCCTTCCGGTCAGTTTTAGATGACAGCTCCCCTAAGCCCCAGTCGGCATGCCAACAATCAGATGGTGTAAGTTGTAGGTGGCTTCATGGCCAAGTGGGGATTTGAACCCTGGTCTCCCAGGTCCTAACCCAATGCTCTGACCACGGCACCACACTGGCTCTCTATCTTGAGGGCAGCTAGTGGAATTCTTCAAGAACTGCAGGTAGGTTCAGCTAAGAACTGAAAATGCTCACCAGTGCTTGAAAAAGGGACTCTTCCTGCCTCCCGCCTCAACACAGTTTGCACCTTGCACACTCAACAGAAGTCCTCCTTTTCAAAGCGCTTGCCCAGTGTTTGCGCGGATCCATTCACTTGAACTGCACAATGTGGGCCTAGACGTTTAATTTGTGTACCACCCTCATGTATAAAACAATGGTTCTGGCTGTGCTCTTTTTTCCTTCCTTCCTTCCTTCCTCCCTTCCCAAGATGGCCACTATGGTGGCTTATTCTGAAAAACATGCTTGGAACATGATCCAGGACACAACTCCATAATGCTTGGATGCTGTGGTGCCAGAAAAGTGCTCACAGAGTAGTAGGGGGTGCTTGAATTACAAGAGAGGCATTAATTGTGACCCCCTTCCCTAGTTTCTACAATACTATATTTGGATAAATTCGGTGTGAAGTTCAGGCTTGCAGACTTCTTCTCAAAAGAGCATCCTCGCAGCTTTCCCCTCATAATCCTGAGCTTCCACTACTGTGTAAGTTATAAAGAGAGGAAATCCCATGATAAACAAAAGATCACGCAGCCAGGTATTAACCACGCAGGCAGGATCATAACCAGGCTGATGGCATTTTTCCAAATGAGCAATTGGCACAGTTTCTGTGCCTTGTTCTTTTCAGCAGGGAGGGAAAGGATGGGGAAAACCAGTTTTACCAAAATGCTGCCTTCGGAGAGCTCTGCTACGCAGACTTGCTTCAAAAGTCTGAATTTCACTGTTGAAGGACTGCTGGCATTGCTCTTCTTACATTGCCTACAGCAGCCGCTGCTGAACTCCAGCCGTCTGCAGACTGCAAAGTGAGTCTCACTTTGCTTGGGTGGGAGAATAGGGGGTGGGGGAGAGGAGAGCAGAGCAGCTCACTCTATCGAGATTTAACTCTTTCGGCAACTCAGTGGGTTCGCCAGCTCAGAGGGACTGAGGAGCTGGTGCTGTTCTCAAAAGTTTCAGGGGGAAAGTCTCTACTTTCCAGACGGGCAGCAGCTACTCATATTCTTTTGTAATTTCATAGCTGTTAAAAGGGACAGCAGGCCTGGTAAGAAAAACCATTAAGGAAAAGATAGGCGACCTTTTAAAAAGCTAGGGGGTGTTGTTCTGATTTGCTGCAGCCCAATGTATTTTTCTAGAAAATATTTTAATCTTGACTTTTCAAGTGGTTTCTGTTCCAGTATTTCTCAGACAGGGTGGGAATGTGGCACACCAAATAATTTCTGCAAAATCCACTCAATCCCCCCCCCCCCGTCATTAAATAGTTCTTAAAATGTATACAGTAGAAGCAAACATAATAACGATTATATTTTATATAATTCGCTAATACCTCTTTTTTGGTGCAATGATCAACAGTGTCAGTGAAACCTATCTCCCCATCTTTCTAAGCACACCTTTTTATCAAGTGTGTCCAGCATCCCAGGCTGCCTCCAAAGTAGACAAAGTTCAGACAAGGCTGGTTTTATATTGCATTTTGCAGGATGACTATGTCTGGGTTTCGTTGCCGAGTCCCTCTAGGTCTATAAGCCTTCAAAGGCTACACGTAGCATGGCTGTTCAATGACTTCCTGAGCAGTTGGACCCTTTGATCATGTCAGATGCATCCAACAAAGACTCTTACCTGTAAATATGCTGCTGTCAGCCTAATGGAGTAAAAGTTGACACCATAAAGTTCACAGGCTCCATACAGCCTAAATGAGGTGACAAAAGAAGCAAATTCCGTAGGGCTCAAGAGAGTGGATGCTAGCCTGAAGTACACTTACTCATGAGTAAGGATGCTAAAGATCGCCACACACAATTCTACAACTTGACTTACCTCTGTGACAGTTTTGTTCAGCAAATCCATTAGCACATTTTAAAAAGACAAGTAAAGGTCATGCTGTCTGCAATAAGTTTTAGATAATTCATACCCCATTCAATTGACAATGTTTTTGCGTTCGTGAGTGTGAAGGCACGGCTTTACATGGGGCTAATTTTATGCAACCTATTTTTGTCATAAAAACCTATATATTCATGTGTAAAAGCCACATAACTTCAGAACCATGTGATGTCTAAAAGGAAATGGAAACTTACACCACAGCCTGCAATCATTCACATGCCTTGTACGTGTAATCATAGAATTGCTGAGTTGGAAGGGACCTTGTGGGTCATCTAGTCTAACCCCCTGCAATGGTTTTTTTTTAACGCAATGTGAAGCTCGAACCCAGAGCCTGAGAATAAGAGTCTCATGCTCTACCAACTGAGTTGTCCCACAATTTTATAACAAAGGCATCCTCAGATTTAGATCATCTACAAGGTTGTGGCATGAGAACTAAATGCAAGAAATTGTTTCAGCTGTTAACTGTTTTATAAAGTGCATTTATAGGTATTCCACATGTAACTGGTCTCTTTACTGTGGTCTTTGCCACACGTATAGCCTGATTCTTGTACACTGTAAATAAGTTACATGTTATTGCTAGAAGTACATGCACCAGACAAGTACAGCACAAGCAAAAATTAAGCCGGAATTGCCTAACTTAGGGCAGGTGTGGGTTCACCCTGTGGAATAAATGAAATAACCCAACAGTAGTATATGCTCCAGGTCATTTTTAATGATTATTTCAATGATAATTTATATTTAACCTGATGCAATCCCATGAGATATAGAACACACCAGAAACCAAAGCACAACATGAATTCTAAAAACGCATGAAAAACTTGCTTTGTATAGGACCAGTTTGCCCATCGTAATCTGGACCTGGAGATGCAGTTGCCGTGCTTCCTTTGTGCTGCATTGTTTCTTTTAATGCACACAGAAGATCTCCCTGCGTGCTCTTAGCTTTATATCAGCACAACTCTTCAATAGTGGAAGGAGACATGTATTACAAACTTTACAGCTTTAAAAACTGAAATCAAATGGCCCCATCATTTCTTTTTCATTTCTCTCCCCCCATCCCCTTTTTGCTAAATGGGAGGTGGAGTTGTCAATAAAAGTTTGGATTCCTGCCTGGGATGGAAATCAGATGCAGGCACAAGGCAGCCACCCTGCTCCTTGCCAACAGAATGTCTGCGCAGAGCAGATGGGACATATGGCCTTCAGGACACAATGCCAGCAAGCAGCACGGAGCGAGATAATAGAGGCTGAACAAAACCGGCTCAGAAAGCAACTGCCACATACACGGCTCCAGCTGCTGCTCTGGGGAAAGTCTCAGCACCCTCTTTTACTCCGTGTCTTTTCACCGTTTTTTAAAAACATCATTCTGAACTGCAAACAAATGAAAGTGGGGTTTTGGATTCCATTTCTAGCAGAGAGCACCAACAAAAGCGTTTTTATTAACACATATCTATATTGCTTTGGACTGCCTTTTCTTTTTCTTCTAGATTCAAAAATAAAGGAGACATCACCTACGGCGATCTTCTGCACTAAACCCCTCCAGCAGTGGAGGTTACATCATGAGTCGCTCATTATTTGATCCCAGCGGCCAGCCTATGGCATTATTATCCTCTTCTCCACGCAAGGTTTTTAAACAACGCTTCATGCAAACACAAGAGCGTGTGGGTTTCCTCAACCCCCCAGCCCCACTTTTGAGAGTCATTCAGGGCATGTAAAACAGTAGCAGCAATTAATTTCGCAGGCCAGCTTCCTGCCGTCAATTCCAGAATGGAAAATCTGGACGTTGCCAAACAAAACCATCTGCTCTGTAGTGATATATCATTTACAGTCACCAACATTCTTGCTACCACAAGCAGAGTGGACGAAAGAGAAACTAGTTTCAGGCAGGGAAACAAAAGGCTACACCTTGGAGCTGTAAGGAAATATACTTTTGTGTTTCCCCCTTAAGCCATTCCCTGGGGATGGGGTATGTGGGGGGGGGGTGCAATATCTGTGGCACAGGACACGTCATACTAAACTGCCAACTTTGCTGCATTTATTTGGTCTGTGGCTCAATCTAGGTAAAGGTAAAGGGACCCCTGACCATTAGGTCCAGTCGTGACAGTCTCTGGGGTTGCAGCGCTCATCTCGTTTTATTGGCCGAGGGAGCTGGCGTACAGCTTCCGGGTCATGTGGCCAGCATGACTAAGCCGCTTCTGGCGAACCAGAGCAGTGCACAGAAACACCGTTTACCTTCCTGCCGGAGCGGTACCTATTTATCTACTTGCACTTTTACGTGCTTTCAAACTGCTAGGTTGGCAGGAGCAGGGACCGAGCAACGGGAGCTCGCTCCATCGCGGGGATTCGAACAGCCGACCTTCTGATCGGCAAGTCCTAGGCTCTGTGGTTTAACCCACAGCGCCACCTGTATCCCTTGTGCCACAATCTAGTTCAGGACAAATAAGAGTACTTTGTCACGCAGTGCAGTTAAATGATGAAACTCACTCCTCCAGTGATGGCCACCAACTTGGATGGCTTTAAGAGAGGATTGGCAATTTTGTGGAGGCGGCAGTTGTCAATGGCTACTAGCCATGATGGCTATGCCCTGCCTCCACAGTTGGAAGCAGTAATGCTTTGGAAAACCAGTTGCTGAAAACTGCAAGAGAGGAGAATGCCCTTGTGATTGGGTCTTGCTTGTAGGGTTCACAGAGGCATCTGATTGGCCATGGTGAGAACGGGAGGCTGGACTAGATGGGCCACTGGCCTGACCCAGCAGGCGCTTCTTTATGTTCTTATCACTTTCTATGACGCCCTCTTTTTTAAAAAATAAATAAATCTTTATTTATACAACAACAAAAACACACACACAAAAAAACACAAATACAAAATTACACACAAATTACAAAAATAACCATAGACACATAATTTTCTTGGCAAACAATAAAACATCTATTGGTCTTAACACTAAAGACCCAACTTCCCGTCTATTCCATATTTCAAATTCATATTTATTGCCAATACACATTTTCATAATTAAACTTATTGTCAATAAACCTAATTTCTTCTATCTACCTAGCAACTATTACTGAAGTTCCTCGAATGCTGCAACAGAATTTAAACTACTATATTTATTTTTCAGATATTCTTTAAAAACCTTCCATTTAGAAACAAATTCCTGTTTTGATTTATTCTTTATCTTTTCTGATAAACCATCTAATTTGGCATATTCTGTCAGCTTTTGGATCCAATCTTGTATAGAGGGGATTTCATTACTCTTCCATTTTGCTGCGATCAAAACTCTTGCTGCCGCCGTCGCATATAAAAAGATACCCTTCCTGTTTTGTGGAATATCCAAATCTGTTATTCCCAGGAGGTAGGCCTCTGGTTTTTTATTGAAAGAGATCTTTAGCATTTTTTGCAGTTCTGCATGTATACTCTCCCAGAATACCTGTATTTTCCTACATATCCACCACATATGGTAGAATGTTCCTGAGTCCATGACGCCCTCTAACTGCAAATTCAGGGGGTGAGGGCTGGCAGGACTAGTGCCAAACCAAAAAAAAGAGAGCAAACCCTAAGGGAGTATCTGCCACACCACCTGTCCAGTGAGGCCTCAGAATGTTCTGCATCCACAGAATGTGGAACATCACTTGGAAAAGAAAACCTGAGGAGGAGGGTAACAGAATAAGAGAATTGTTTCTCCTATGCTTCAAAGTATGAAATTCAAACATCCACTGTAGGGGCTTGCAACTGATAACTCTTAACAGCAGTGCTTCTGCTCAGCCAGCCATGTCCCACAGAATATGCTATTCTCTTGTCAGAATTTGGGACTAGTCAGAAATAAACTAAACAAGGTTGTGAAAACAAGCATTGAGGGGCAGGCCCCAAGAGCCAGCACATTAGAGATATATGTGGGACAAAAAGAGGGCAGACAAATCCCATTCCCTCTGCCGTGCTTACATGGTCTGCCTGCAATCATGGTCAGTGATTAAAAAGGTAAAGGGACCCCTGACCATTAGGCCCAGTCATGACCGACTCTGGGGTTGCGACGCTCATCTCTCTTTATTGGCCGAGGGAGCCGGCGTACAGCTCCCGGGTCATGTGGCCAGCATGACTAAGCCGCTTCTGGCAAACCAGAGCAGCACACGGAAACGCCGTTTACCTTCCCGCTGGAGTGGTGCCTATTTATCTACTTGCACTTTGACGTGCTTTTGAACTGCTAGGTTGGCAGGAGCAGGGACCGAGCAACGGGAGCTCACCCCGCTGTGGGGATTCAAACCGCCGACCTTCTGATCGGCAAGTCCTAGGCTCTGTGGTTTAACCTACAGCGCCACCTGTGCCAGTGATTAGATTGGCTCAAAAGCCAAATTTATCACCAGTGGACCACAACCTCTGCTATTCCCAGTTTTGCAGGACTTTCTCTCTGTGAACCCTCACTCAATGTCAACAGCATTTGCAGGGCAAATTTCTTCTCACCTTATGGCCATAAGAGCATAAGAAGAACCCTGATGGATCAGACCAAAGGCTGATCAAGTGTTTCCCTACAGTGGCCAACCAGATGCCAATGGGAAGCCCACAAAGAGATGAATGTGATGGCCCTCTCCTGCTGTTGTTTCCCATCAACTGACACTCAAAGGCATGCCATCTGCCGCTGATCCTGGAGGCTGCCCTTGACATCACTAAAAGACAGAGAAAAAGCATAGGATGCATACCCTGTATACCACTCTGCTGTAATGAACAGCAGGGTGCTCATCAATGAACACAATGCAAATGTGAGCAGCCACAGAAGCAGGACTTCAATGCGACCTTGTTGCCAAAAAGGGAGGTCTTCTGAAAAGCCAGCAAAGAGGTAGCTTTCTTCTCCTTTTCTGGTAGGACCTTTCAGAGTTTGGCAGCAGTGATCACAAAAGTCCTGTTCTGAGCCACTGCAGTTCCAATTTCCAATAGAAATGGCAGGGGGAGGATCGTAACCAATTCACAGAGCACTTGCCTTAAATGCAGAAGGTTGCATGCCCTGTCCTTAACATAGGACACGGAACGACTCCTGTCTAAAACCCCGGAGAGCCATTAGCAGTCAGTGTAGGCAACTCTGAGCCGGGTACGACTCAGTATAAAGCAGGTTTCGACAGATAAAAACATTTGTTTACTAGATCTCAGTTAGTGAAGGGGCTCCACGACCCTTGAGGAATGGGACCAGGCTGAACAAAGGTTAAAGGTTTTTTAAATGTTCAAACCAGTACCTTGAATTAGACCAGTGCACACTCCAGACGATGTTGGAAGGCAGTGCTCTTCCCTAAACGTATGAGTTGTGTTGGAACCATGTAGGGTGCATTGTGGAAGTCAAGCCTAAAAGTTAACAGAAGCATATATCCACATAGCAAGGTTTGATCCATTTAGGAGAGGAAAGTCTGCTCATCTGCCAAACTTGAGCAAAGGCACTTTCAAATAAAATTTGTTATTCAGGAATGTCTGGAGTTGCTCAGGCCGTTAGTCAGAAATGAGAACACACCAGTGAAAAATTGATACAATATTCCTTATCCCAAAATGGCATTTTCAGAAACAAACAAGCCCTTTCTTTATGGCTGATGAAAACAGTCTCCATCATACACACTGACAATTTTGGCCCATAATTTAGCTGCAGTTAGCAGAGTTTAGGCAATGTGCATGTTGTAGCTTTTACCATCCCCAACATCCTGTCAATATCCTTGAGGAACTGCAGATCTCAAGAAACTAAATACTTGAGAGAAACTGCTGTTTCCAACACTAAATACTGCAATGCAGACTACACTAGTAGACAAACAACTCACTGGATAGACTACATGAGTACCAGGGAATGACAGGAAGCCAGAATGACATGATCCAGTGATTCAACAGAGGTGATAAGAGTTGGTCTTTTAGCTAATTTAGTTAATCCATTAGATTATAAGAATAGCAAAACCAGCACATCTTCAGTGCTTTCCAACTGACTGATACTTTCAGAATTCAGACTCATGAAAATACAATGCGACTGCAAAATTGTATGAAAAATGGAATCCTGTATCTGTAAAATACTCATCAAAATTCTAAACAGATTTTAGGGATATCAAAATGTGTTGGAAGAGTGACACCTACAGGCCACTAAGAAGATTTGTTTTTTTAAATATTAAAGATTTTCTTGGTTTACAAAAAGTATATACCTTGTCTTTTTTTTCAGGTTGTACAGTCTCTCTTACAAATCAGTTACATTTGTTGTGAGACATTAGTGTTGAGTACAGTATAAGGTTGGGGAAGAAGAGCGGGGAGAGGTGGTGAGGCATATTATTTTATATAGTGTACATGTGGGGTTTTGTGCCACTAAAAGGTTTTGTCAGTGTTTCAGAGATTACAAGCACACTCTCTTATTGGTTAAAATTGGCAATGTATTTTGGTTTGTATCCAGCTAAATTATAGTAGACCCAGAGAAATTAATGGACCTAAGTGAGCCAAGCTCATTAATTTCAATTGCTGTACTCTCTGTATGACTATCATTGGCTGCAAGCCTGTGTAAGTTCCATCTATAAAGAATGACTATCAAAATAATTTATTACAATGTAGAACAAGGATGTGGAATCTATGGTTCTCCAGATGTTGCTGGCCTACAACTTTCATTATCGCTGACTACTGACCATGCTGGCTGGTGCTGATGGGAGTCCAACAACATCTGGAAGACCATAGGTTCCTCATCATTGCTGTAGCAAAGATATAAAATGGTTGACAGGCTCAAGAGTTATACCAATACCCATCTGGAAGACAAGAATGACAATTATTCAAAATTCTGGCGAGGATTTCATTTTAAGCATTGCAATTTGGGTGCAGACATTTCTCATAACAAGTCTTCTCAATTCACTGTAGAACAGTTTAACCAGACAAAGCAATTATGGAAAGACTAGTTAAAAATAAAAATTCTTTATTTACCAATTTTCTACAAAGCACGTAGTAAAAATAAGTCACGTGACAAAAAACCAATATTGCACAGTAGACAGAAAACATTGTTTGAAGATGGAAAACCCACACATTAATGAAGTTCTCTCATAGTGACCAAGTATTTTTAAGCTAAAATAATCTACAACAAATCTGGTTTCAGAATCTTGCCTAAAAAGAGAGGCTTGCAATTTAAAAAATTTATAGGAAAATATTATAGTACTATTCCTGTAAATAAAATAGGTTTTAAAATGATGTAGACATCTTTATGAAACCAGCCATTAAAGGATTTAACAACTTTTCTCCCTGGCCTCTCAAAATCGTCGTGAAAATGACCACACATACACGTTGCAGATGTCTACAAAAATAAATTTACACCCATAAGTCCTATACTAAATACTAAACCACACTTGTTACACCAGTAAGCTTCAGAGAGGGCTTGGCAGGTGTGGTGAGACTCCCACCTCCAGCGCTTTAAAACATACCCTCAATGCCATTTCACAAGGCGGCTTTTGAAGCTCTCATAGTAGTTTCACCATGCAGTGGGTGGCTGCATGGAAGAAGAAGAAAGTCACAAGCCCAAAGTTCTGTGGAGTGTGGAATTAATCACACGGCACTCTGAATTTTGACACTTTTAAGCACTGAGAGTTTTCCATGTGATTTAAAAATTACATGTAAAGCCTGTGTATAAGTGACCGCAGAATCAGAATTTAGGTACATGCCATTCGATAAAGCTTCCTTTCCTCAAAATGGCCCTCCTTGTGTTATGGTAAAAATGACCAATTTAAGTGCAACAGGATATACACAACATGTTGATGTGTGAGCAGCATTAATAAGTTCAATTACCTAGTTTACAATGAGGAAAAACTACATCAGGCAGGGTTAATAGCTACATGCACATAATGCCACAAGTTGCTCTGAGAGAGGGTTGCAGATAAAGCAAGTATTATTTACCTCTTTCCCGAAATACAAAAATTAGAAGGCACCAGAGCAACAGAAGCAAGCTGAAAATCAAGATACTTAGGGTACCCCATGATGTCTGTCCTCTTGAAATCTGCTTGTACAATGGGACTTATGGTTTTCCCCCCTTCTGTAATCCCCTCCAATATACTCCTGAGTGTTCCCCAACCCTCTCAAGCAGCTTTTTGGGGTACACAAGGGAAGGAGAAGCCCTGCTAATGCTGCGTTGGATTTCACCCTTATTTTATACAACTCACAATTAAGTTGTGCAATTTATTGGTTCAGATAAAGTTGATTGTGAGCCGATTGCGGAAGGCAGACTCACATTCAAAAATGCCTACAAGCTTCTGACTTAGCAGGAAAGCTTGGAAACAGCCACCATCATCACAGCAGCCACCCAGGAATAAATGAACCCATGATTATCCTGAGACCACTTCTCTTTGCTAAAGCATAGGTTACAATATGCTGTCGGACTGTATCTTTGGCTCAGAGGACCACTGGCCAGATCTTGTCTGACAGTTCTTATGTGTTGGTATCAAGGATGGCATGACAAGATTCTTGGACATATAGATTAGTATGCAGATGTACATTTATGTCTATTTTATTTTACTTATTAAATTTTTACACTGCCCTTCATCCAAAGATTATAGGGCTGTTCCCAACATAAAAATGAGAACACAAACTACATGTTAAAAGAAAAACAAAGCAATAATCCCCCCCAATACATTTAAAAGGCCATAGAATGTTAATCAGCCCAAGGCCTGGACGTTTTCGTCTGGAGCTTAAATATGTGTAATGAAGGTGTTATGCCAAACTCCCTGGGGAACAATTACAGAAAAGGCCCATTCTAGACCTCTAGTAGAGAGAGCACATGAAGAAGGGTCTCAGATGATAAATGCAGGGTCTGGGTCAGTGCAAATGGGGAGAGGCAGTCCGAGTTAAATAAAAGTGATTTTTATCCCGTGACTAACTCCTGAAATCAGCTCTGCTATTCCGCAACAAACAGCATTTTCTATACAGTACTAACACTTCAGTCTTTGGAAGTTAACTTTAGGGGTACAAATAACAAAAGTGATAAATATAAAAAAGCTTAAAAATGAACTGAATGCAGTTACGGATTATCAGATGTACATTAACACTCCAGTTACAGATGGCTTTCTAATATAATTTTATACCATTCTCCACACCACAAGAGGCCACAATGCTAATGATATATAGTCAATGTAGTATAGTTAAAGTGACTACTGGGTCAGTGGAGAGGAAATTGCCTGTAATCCAGCAGGTAAGAGAGTGCCAGTTGTTTGAGAAGGCAAAGAGGAGGAGCAATTAAAAGCTGAAATGTGTTCTGGTCATGTTGAGCCATGTTTCCTCAGTGGCGGACTCCTTCACTTAACTTATCCTCTTATTTAAATATATGCAATCATTGCAACTCCCAGATTATTGTTTATAATGCCAGCTAAATAAGTTTTAAGATTAGTTTCTCCCATTTGGAAAATAGCTCCTTTGGTGCAGAATGCCAACCTTCAAGGGGTAATTTTGTTTTTTTGGATACTAGCAATTTTTTGTATGCTTCTCTACAAGATTGTTTCTGAACTGACAATTACTGATGGCTGATAAAATATGGGAATTAGTGGGAACAAACATCAATTAAAACATTTAACAAACAAGTCACTGATGCATATTTCAAGAATAATTTATTATAATTTTGGCTCATAGATCATTGAAAAATAGGATATGGTTCAACACTGGTGTGGGGTGGGCGGGCCGCCAGGGATTTTTCATGCATACAACCTTTTTTTAAAGAAGCTAAACAAATTACTGGATATCTTAGAAAGGTGAAAATATTTGAGTTGCTTTTAACAACAGTAAGTATCAGAATACTGATGGGATTGGGTGAAGTTAGGTTTGGGAAACATGCACGATTTTATCCGCTAACCTGAAATTCATTCAAAACTAGAAAATATGCCATATATTTCTAAATTATGTGTCACTGAAAAAAACAGTCTGAAAGAATTTTTTAGGATGGCACAATATTTTTTTAAATTCTTTGCTGTATCCATTCAGGCTCCGAGTATATCCTCCATAGTTTTAAATAATGGATATTATACTTCTTCAGCAATGACTGGTTGAGGGATGCAGCCTCTCAAAGAGATTAATCACAAATGACTTTTTTCTAGAACAAAAAATCCATTTGCTTTATATAAAATTAGATCCATTTCACAAGAAACAAACTTAAAAACCCTGAAGATCTAATGATGTACTGCAATAGTTATAAAGCAGATCATGTTCGAAATGGATCTTCATGGATTAAACATTTTCACTGTTGACTTGGTTCAGGGTAGTCGAGCTATTCCCCCCCAATGGCTTCATTCATTTCATTAAGCTCCATTTTATGGATTTCTTCTTCATCTTGTGCATACAGTCTGCTGTTAACATTTTCTTCACAATAAATACACTCCTTCAAAAAAACAAGAAAAAAAGTAACTCATATTTCCTCCCTCAGTGGCATCTTGTAGTTTGACATGTTACTAGCAATACCCAACAGCATGAATTTCAAAAGTGTCTCCCATACTATGTCTGAAATCTTGTGCACACAAACCTGGGAGTAAACCCAGTTAAATACAATGCGACTTGATTCTGCAAAAACATGGTTAGGGTTACACTGCAAATATGGTTCCGAGTGCTCCAACTCTGTGATTTGAGTACTCTTAAGTCTCAAATAGAAGTTAATACTTTTATATTGAAAGAAGAAATAACCATTGAAACATACCGAATTAGTAACAGCCCCCGGTAGTCCACCCTTCTGAATCCATGGATGCACTTCAAGTAGCTCTCTCTTTTGCTCCTCCGTAAATTTTGGCTGGAACATCTGCATTTGTTTCAGTTTCAGTTTGTCGTCTTCTAAAACAGTTTCTAAGTTTCTGAAGTAAAATACACAAACAAACCCCTTTCAGGTCTTCAACTACCCGAGCGTGCACACTTTATAAATAGTTATTACTCTGGAGCTCAGGCTTCCTGCCATTGCAGGTATTATGCCAAGCACCCAAATGCCAAGTTCCATTTTGTCTGAGAAGGTAAATTAAGTTGAGGGAAGTAGGAGAAGATCATCTTTAGCACATTTGCTAAGGCCACATCTGCACTAGACATTTAAAGCACTATTATACCACTTTAACAGTTGTAGCCTCCCCAAAAGAATCCTGGGAGCTGTAGTTTGTTACTGCTGAGAGTTGTTAGGAGACCCCATTTCCATTAGAGAGCTACAGTTTCCAGAGTAGTTTAACAATCAACCCCTCTTCCCCGGAAATTCTGTCAATTGTGGCTCCTTAGAGTCTCCTAACAACTCTCAGGACCCTAAACTGTAAAAGGTCAGCCCCTACATTCGTGTAACACAGATTCTGCATGTTTTGACCACTGGAAGACTTATATGCCAAAGCATAGGGAAGTATATGTAAATCAACAAAGCAAGGATATCCTTAGAAAAACAAGAAAACTGATTGTCAGCTATGTTGGGTGAATGGAACTGATCATCAAGAATTAACAGCTCCTTACAATTGCTGAGTATGTAAAAAGAGAATCAAGTATTTCAGGTGTTGGTGTGGACTTTCATGTTATACAAAATACTTCAAGAAAAGGATGGTTATGAATGGAATACACACACACACACACACACACGCGCGCGCACACACACACACACACACACACAAAAAAAATTATTGGCATTTGAAATTGACACTAACTCACTTCATTGTAAAGAGGATGGTTTCCCTATTTTATTATATTTCTGTATATTATATTTCTACTTGTTAATTAAGTTTGGTTAAATTGGAGGAAAGAGGCAACAGAAAGAAGTTCTGAGAAATGAAATATTTTAGTGCTGTTTCAAGTATACATCTACTTGAAATGGCAGTTCATAGTGAAAGCTGCTTTAAGTCTGAACTAACGTTGAATTACCGGGAGGGTATCTGGTAAGTCATCATAACAGTGTCATCTGTGTTTGCCATCAGCCGCCAGATGGGATCCTGGAGGACATATTTAATGAACTGCTCATTTTCTTCCAGTTCTGATTCCTTTGTTTTCTGATTGTTTTCTGATGAGTCAATGCTCCCAAAATATTTGCTGGTATGACTTGTTTCACTACTTCCTTCAGAAACAACAATAAAAAAGGTGTGCTTTTAATTATGGAGAACAGATTTTTCATTGAAATAGCCCATGATTTCTTAACCGCACACATGATGTTACCTGTTCCACTGCCTGACATGCCGCATCCATTTGAAACTGAGCCTAAGGACTCAGCAGCTGCTGAAACACCACTTCCTGACAAAGCAGACCCAGTGCCTGAACTTGCATCTTCCTGGAGTAAAATATCAAGTAAATCACTAGATACAGAGAAGGCATCGCTATTTTGAACTTCCATTGGCGATCCAACCTGAACAGTGAAAGAACAAAACCACAAAAAACAAACTGTCAATTCAAAAGGTATTTTTTGTTGTTCATAACTCCAGTTCCTAATCTAAGATTATGCAATAAGATGATGATGATGATGTATTACATTTGTATACCGCCTTATATCCGCAGGTCTCAGGGTGGCTCACAGGATAAAACAAGAGCTTGAGATTCATTTATAGTTGGCTGTTTTATTATGGTTTGTTGTTTATTAGTGTTTTTTAAAAGGTTTAAATTATTTTACATTATATATTTTTGTCTGTACTGTAAAATGCCCAAGATTTTCTTTACATTGGGCAACACATAAATTTAAGAAGTCTAATATTAACTAGTACAAATCTTCCCAAGGAACATGCACAATTTGAAATTGTTTCAAAATGGAATTGTTTAAAAATTGAGCTTATTGAAAGAGCTCTCCATGTGCATAATTAGATAAAAATGTTGGCTTTTTCCAGACAGGTATTTCCCAGAAAGTTACAGACAATGCTTACAGGGGAAGATGCTTTTCTGTTGCAGTCATCTGAGCTCATGGGTTTGCTCGTCACCCCTCCATCAGTTAAAGTTCCATGGCTTCCTAGTGTACCAGCAGCACCACTTTCAGCCACTTTGGGCATTTCTTCTAATTGCAGAAGGTTCAACTGTAGAGGAGAACTGCACCTGGACTGGAACAATGGTGGTGAGGCTTGACCTTGTGGGCCAGGAGACTGTGGAGTGCATGAACGGGATTGCTCATTTCGAGATTCTACAACAGTGGTCTTTTCACTCCCTGCCAGTGGATTATAGGGGAACGGTTGAGGTGGGAATGTGTTTGAGGCAGTGAATGGAGGCTGTGCTGTAAACACTGCTTGGGAAGAGAAAGAAGGCTGAGCAGGAAAGCTAGGTGGATCAGGATAAAGTGCTTGAGGGACCCCATTGTTCATTGGAGGATACATGTAGTTGGGGAGTACAAGTGCTACCACTGGAGTCATCAGAGGGTTGGGAAACTGTGATAATGGCAAGTGACAGGGATTTCCCGAGTCCTGCGATTCACTGAAAGCAGAAAGAGGCGCTTCAGGACCTGGTGGCACAGTTCCTGTTGATGGAAAAACTGGAAGTGGGTATGTAGACATAACTGTAGGAAAAGGCATTCCTGGATAACTTGCTTGAGAAGTATCTGACGGAGACCAGGCTGTGCTATTTGGGACAAGCCGGGGAAACCTGTGTGGAGGTTTGGTACCAGAAGTTGTGCTGTCTGAAGAATTGTGTGGCTTCTGTCGTTTTGGCTTAGATTTCCTGTTCTTCCCATTTTTCTTCCAAGACTGATCTACTCCAGAGCCATGTCGTGGTCCATGAACACCTGGAGAGAAAGGCAGAAAATCTATTCAACAATGCATCTAACTTTTAAAAAGGGTGACATCAATACTCAAGCACATCTTTGGACCAAAAAGCTATTTCCTGTAAATTCTAGATACATGGAAACTGGCTACTGCTTATAAGCAGATGAGAGACACTATGCACACATTTAGAGAGACATTCTTTTCTTCACAGTTACCAGTGACAGAACTGGTATTTAAATGAGGTTCCAGTTCTAAGTTGTGGGGAGCCCCAACACAAATCATGTCTCTTCCGCCATCTCATTAATCCTGTGTTCCACACGTTATGGCAAACCTCTAAGCTAGAAGAACAGCACAATCCTATGCATGCTTGCTCAGAAGTAAGCCTCACTGTACCCAGTGAGCCTTGCTCCCCAACATCTGTGTTTAAGAAAGAAATTACCTTCATTCTTCTGCACACAGTAGCAAATTATGTCCTCTTTAAGTCACGGAGAAGGGGAAAACTATGCATCACTGATGATGTGAGTTTAATCCCACATCCCCCTGCTTAATGCTTCTAAGGTTGCATATTGAGTTTCTGGAGCAACCGATTGTCAGCCAACTACAATTTGGTTTGATAGTAAAACTGAACTTAACTAAGCACCCTGAACTGCCTATGCACATTTGCAACATGTCTAACTGACAATGGGTTTCTTTCATTCAGATGGTGTTATGAGGCTATAAACAAAGAGAGCCGTACCACGGTTACCAGGTTGTCCTTTGGGTCTTTCTTGAAAATAGTAACTGCAATTATATTGAAAAATATGGAACCTTTTGATTTCTTTACATTTGGTCAGAAAGCTCTGCTCTTCTTTTTGTGTATGCACTGCAAGGACTTCCTTTGTAAGCCCCAATTTCTTAAATGACTCTTTTTCTTGATTCTTTTGAGTAGTGGTAGATTGTGGAGCAATAAGCTGACTCTCCATGGGTTCTGTTCCACTGGGACCATCTTCTATTATTTCTAAAAACAAACAAAAACATTTAGGGGAAACAAAGTGAAATGTTGATCTCATTTTCATCTAATCAGAATTTGTTCTTCCAAATTTGCATGATCTGTCTTCCCGTGGTTCACTTCTACATAAAACAGAGCACATAGTCATTCTTAAAATCTGATTTATAAAAGTCTATATTCCTCTTAGAAACTGTAAAGCAGTACTGTACCTAGTTCAGGCTGTGTTTTTTTGTCTCCAACATGAACTATGGTGCTGCTGTAGCTGCACTGACTGGTTAAAGATACAACGCTCTCTGGCTTGCCAGGCAAAGTTAAAGAAGTTAAGTGAGCACCAACAACAGCAGAAGCATTCGATTTCTCAGGTATCTCCAACTCCGTAGGGCCTATGTGGGATTTTGACAGCACACTTTCTTCTCAAATACCAACATATAACAACACAGAGATACACACACACAAAGAAAAGAACAAGAAACGTATAAATGTAAGTTTCTCAAGACAAAATAAATGTGACGGCAAGTGAAGCATATAGCTCAGGTCTAACTAAATTGCTTTGAGGAGTCAAACACAGTTCCCACCTCTACTTAACATGACAAGTGATACTGACTGACAAATTTTTATACAGTGCATTGTTAGTGGAAGCAGTGGAGGCTGGTCTGTTAGGCAAATGGGGCACTGCTCCACCAACCTCAGCCTGCCCTCAGCCAGCCCCCACCTGCCTGTCTTCTTACTTGTTTACAACCGGTCAGGGAATGACTGTGCCTGTCATTGGCTCTGGTGCCACCTGCTGTTGGTCTCCATGCCTTCCACCCCATCAATCCCAGCAGGAACCAGCCACCACTAAGTGGGACTTACTTCTGAATAAACATGCATAGGATTGCATTACAAATTCGGTTAACAGTAAATACCTGTGGGTGTTTTAATGTCATGCCTTTTCTCTCTAAGCATATCAGAATTCAGTGACGCAGCGTTTGAGGAAGGCTGTGATTTCTTCACTGCATCACCTGCACTGCAGCTTTCCAAATACCTACAAGTCAAAGCAAAAAACCCCAGAAACCCTTGGTTAAAAACACACACCCTGATATTCTTAGAAATAAAGTTGTCAGTTCCATATAGCCATTGCTTTAGTGGAGTGGAATGTTGTTCACCTGATAACACTGTCTAAACAGCTGATCTGCTGATATGAATAAACAGGTTGCTCTCCCCAAGCCAGTTCTTCTGCAGCCAAACTCCTCTGACAAGCCATTCCAACAGCATCATTTTCTGCTGGTTGAGTAGCACTTTCCACGTGGTCACTGGATTTCGCTGTGTAACAGAAACATCCCAAGAATGTTTATATATGGACCTTTCAAAAGCCAGGGAGCTGCTGAATGCACTCCTGGGAACATAGGTGGGGGCTTTAAGTATGAGCATGTGAGAGTTTCCAGTCTATAGCAAAGCTGTTTGTGCAAAATGACAACTACAAACAGGGCTGGGTTGTGTGCACTTGACCACACATTGTGGACAAGGTATTCCTGGTTAAAGCTAAACTATTGGAGCTATTCCAAAATCTGATTCCAGATTAACTTGGCTATCATACCTGCATATTTTTTCTCACTTTCAAGCTTTGATCTGGAATTGACGAAGACGTGCTCTTTATTTTTGGCCTCACGTCCATCTTTACAAATACCTTGAGAAGAGTTCTAGAGTGAAGATTTAAAACAAACAAACGAGTTACTGAAAAAACTTACAGTAAGCCATACATAGTAATTGTTGATTGTGGTGAATGAAGAAGGTATTAGACTTCTGTTAGAAAAAACCCCAGGGTCAATTTCCCATTAGACTGAAACTATTAAGATAATATAATGAAAATCTTACAGGCTTGGGTATCCTCTGGGTATCTTCATTATTGTTCCCATTACTGTCACTGGATGAAGCCACACTCATTAGGTGCTCATGTGATCCATTGCTTCCCAAACTTCCATAGCCACTAGAGCCACTGTTATGTACAGGCTAAATATAAATATATACACACACATTTTCAACAGAAAAGAAAATGACTAGCTGGAGTCTATATACTGCAAATATTCTGCATACTGTAACTAGTAAGAATCAACCAAGCAATCAAGCAATTCAAGAATCAAGCAAGCTATCAAGAAAGTCGATAAGTTTTTCCTCATATTCAAGAAATAATTTTAGAATCGCACCTAGAACCTGCATCTTCACAGACACAACCTCCTGTATAGGCAGACAATGATTGCAGGGATATATTTTCATGATAAAACAGGATAACAGGATAAGCCAACATTCTAGTTAAGAGAATGAATGTCATTTTGCAAATCACCCGCAGCATAGGTGGCATGACACACCTGGGAAAATGCAAGTACTATCAGTAAGTCCATGCTCCAGAACAGAAATGGGGCAAAAATTGAGTCAGCATACCCATAAAACCCCAGTTGTTCTAGTTTATGGTGATGTAATCCCACTAATTTCAAGGTGAGAAGTCCAGTTTTAGTATTGCCTGAGCCTTCTTGTGCATAAACCTACAGTCAACAGAACTGCTGAAATGAATAATACTGCAGTGGCTGAAGTAATGAGAAATTTCTTAAATAATTGAGAAAAGAAACCCAATGTTAACTTCTAGGTCAGAATTCTACAAACAAGTATCTAAATACTTTGTAAGCCTACATTACTTTGGGACAAAAAATTATGAACATTTTACCTTATAACAGTCTTCTAGAGGAGACCCCAGAGGTTTAGGTAAATTTAGATTTAAAACACAGTAATGAAAGTGTACCTGTAATAATAAGCGATATATTTGCTCTGTAATTTCTTGGATGCTAGGGTGAAGGATTTTTTCTTCTGCGCACTGAGGTGTAAACACATCTTCGTTCAAGGGACCACTGTAAAAATCATTAATAATATCTAGAATATGACAAATGCTTTTGTTTCAGTTATATCAGCCCTTGTTTTTCTATTGCATCTACAAACTTTTAAACTAATAAAATATTCAGGCTTACTCACTCCAAACATGACTTCTTCATTCTGAAGTTATTCTTGACAAGATTGGAAAGATCTGCAGCACTTATAAGTTTCTTGTTAAAAGCATTTACTTTATAGCACATATTTAAAAGAGCAATTTTTGTGTGTACCCTCCCCCCTCAACAAATCTATGTTCCAAAATATGGTTGCAAATAGATTCCATTTTCTTATGTGTGAACTTTGCATGCTCCACACATTTGACAAACGTCTCCATAATTACCAGTACTAAATACACAGAAGCAAAAACACCAGAACTATCCCAAATGTAGTCAGATATTATCCAATTATCACCGGTAAAGCATTTTTGAGCAGTGGCCATAATATATAGCAATTATTACTGCATGAATGTTCGACATTGAATGGAGGTGGTTCTTGCTACTACTAATATGAAAGCCAGCAACTGTTAGTAGAAAGGTTTCCAAAAGTTGTGAAATATCCATATCATAGAGGAAGCAGATGTTTCAACCATTTAATTGGCACACTCCCATTCTGCAACTGCATGAATAACTTTTAAAAATAAAAACAGGTGCAGGAGCCTGAACTGGATTTGGACCCTGTTGTGAAGTGGGGAGGGGCATTAATGGAGGAATTAATCCTTTGTCGCCCAATCTGGATCAGGTCCTCTGCACTTGCTATTTTGTACTTGAAGAAAGGTGCCCATTAACACCAATAGAAGTGTTTCTTCAATGCAAATAGCACATGAGCCCACCCACCTCAGATCAGGTCTGGACTTGGAGGGGGGGGAGGGTTAAAGTCCCCCTTATATCTGCCAGCATCTTGATCCAGAATGGGCACTCCACACCTGTTATTTACTTTTTAAAAGCCATTCCCATAATTTCTGGTTATATAATGGAATCCGTTTCCGAAGATGTGTAGATCAGCTCTTAAAGAAATTTTTTTTGGGGGTGGGCAGCACTTCCAATAGGTTGTTGCTACTCAGGTAGTTGTGGAAATCGGGTTTCCACATTATTCTTTTCAGTATTTAAGAGACCAATCTCAAATAATTCATGACACAAGAACCTTCATTTTTATTACCACTTATTTACTTACGTTCTAACTTTGTGTCTTCCAATTATAAAAGAAATCTTTCGACTCCAGGGATTGATGAAACTGGACCAGCTAGTATCCAGAGTTATGTATTCACCATTTCTGGTGCAGAACCTGATTGGTGAATAATCAAATGGCTGTCCACCGCACTGAAGAACTGTAACAACAACAACAACAAAAAATGATTCAAATTTCAGCTTTATTGTAGAAATAGTTACAATTTCTCATTTTAAGTGATCCAAGCATTTGTAATTCCCAAGATTTCACATTGCAACATTTAAATAAAGGTATCAAAATTAAATGTGCTTGAGAACTGGACTACTGAAAATTCACAGCTAAGCATTACTCTATTTTAAAATGCTTCCCTAATTATTAATCTTATCTATTTCTGAGTGGGGTAGGGGAATTTGTGGTGGTCTTAACATCAACATGGAATCAAATGGGGCTGTGGGTGTACAAGAGTCAGTGAATAATGTGAAAACACCAGATGTTATAAAAGTTTCAGAACTAAGCAGATGTAGACCTGGATGGGAGACCCATGTACAACCTAAAACAATAAAAAAAAATTAGAACAAAATATATGGGTGCAGTAATAACATATTACTCCTAATTTAATACAGTGGTACCTTGGTTTACAAACTTAATTTGTTCCGGAAGTCTGTTCTTAAACTAAAGTGTTCTAAACCAAGGCGTGCTTTCCCATAGCAGCGAGGGGCTCAATTTACACACACTCAACAGGAAGCAAAACATGTTCTGCTTCACAGACCAAAACACCTACTTCTGGGTTTGCAGCGTTCTTAATCCAAGTTGTTCATAAACTAAATGTTCTTAAACCAAGGTACCACTGTATGATCTAGCTCATGAGTCTACAATAAACAGTGTGTGTATGTTTTTATGATCTAATAATCAGTAGAGCAATGAACTGATTAAAAGTTACCAAAAACTATATGAGGATCCCTCATCCTTTATTGCCCCCAACCTTCATGAAAAACACACTATGCAAAAGGAGTCACCTACTTTTTTTGTGAATTGCTATCATTAAAGGTCTGTCACTTGGATGAAGATGTACTAAAACAGGAGTTCCAATTAAGTCCTGAGGCAAGTATCCCAACAAAGGCACCGCTCTAACAACAACAAAAGGTTAAATAATCATGAAGCAAAATACATTTAAACACAGCCTTAAGTTCATTTACAGACTTTGTTGAAATAAAAACAGAATGTTTGGACTTGTATCAGGTTTAGTTCTGCAAACCAATAAGCGGAACCTAAATATTATTGTGTAATATTTACGACACTCTTTTCTGTGCTAATTGTCAGGACGTAAGATGCAATTATGAAGCACGCAACCTCTGAAAAGTCTAGTAACTCTAGCAGTTGTGGTCACCTGCGATAAACCAAAGTGGTTTGCCAGGTGGGGCAGAGCTAGTACATTGGCTTCATGGTAGGAAGGTCTCTCTTGCTTATCGGGGGGTGGGGGTGGGGAGCAGGCGAGATGGCAGGGAGGTCAGCACAGCAACACACTGATGCCTAAAACAAAGCAAGATTCTAGGGGACTTATAGTGCAGACAAGATTATACTATACAAAACAGAAGCAGCTCACTGGGTGGGGTGGAGTCAGTATGCCAACTTCCTGGCAGGTGGGTTGCAGCTGCTTATCAGTAGCGGGTGAGGAGGTGGTGGGGAGGTTGGCATGGTGAAAATGCACCATCAGAAGCACCAGATTGACTATGCCAGTAGATTTACACCACAGCAACCTTTCCCCTGCCTCACCTTTCTCCCTCCTGGTAAGCAAGAGTGACCCACCTACTGGGAAGATGGCGTAGTAGCTCTGTCCTACCCAGCAAGCTGCTATAGTGACCATCTTCCCCCTTTTCCTACATAGAACAAGGTATCAAAATAAGATTAAGTTATGCAATTTCAGTATGAGTAAATAAAGAAAAAAGGAGCTAAGAGGTCATTCTAGAAATGCATCCCATCACTGTTTTGAAGAACATTTCAAGAAAATGGGCATCAGAAAGACCTCTCCTGTCCCTAATGCAATACGAGTCAAACATGGATCAAATTCACAATTAGATTCACTAAGAGCTATTATTATTTTTTAATATCCTCATTTAAACAACTGCAAAGGTATCCCACCGAGGACATTTCACTATAGTCACACATCAATATTTCCTACCCATTTTTGCATTTTAGTCAATACTACAGCTAAATACACAACCATGCATATCATAGTTTTAGTAGTTCACCTTTCATCTACATCTTGGAACAAACAACTTGGGGTGTGTGTAGTTGTAAATATCCTTTTATTAGAAGGAATTCTGGGTGCTGAAAGGGAAAAGAAGGACAAGGTTTGTAGAACTAGAGCATTTGTATGAACAAGATGCTTTATTTCAAGCACAAAATAATTGCTGTATTATTACCTTCATAACCGGAGTGGACCTTTTCTGCAAGCAACACACAACAAAGCTGATCATCTTCATCTTGTACTTTGATAAGGTATGGAGTCATACGAAATGGGTGGTAGCAGATCTCACTAGTATGCTCCTCTTTCCCTGCACTAAAAATTAAAAGAAACAACAGTTGAGTTCTTATAGTTTGCATAGCCCCCAAGCAGAATAAGGTATTTGGTAGGTAAATCTAAGCGATGGGCTTTGGACTATGCTACTTCCATGCACATATGGGGACTCTTAAATCCTCCTCCTTACTAAAGCATCCTCTGAAAAAATCACCGGTGAAAAATCAAGAGACTCTCCAAGGTGACACTCTAGGAAGTGCAAGGAAAGGAAAAAGGGCAACCCCCCGTTTTCCATGACCATCTATGTACAAGGGCCATTAGGCCTTATTATGTGAGAAGCAATACGTACAGCAGTGGCCAGTGAGGCGGTGAAGGTGGGACTCTATTGCTGTTCTCCTGGTTTCCCAACACAGGAGTTACAGTCGCTTACCGAGGGGAAGAAGCGGAGGGGTAAGTTATGGGGAGAGAGACGTGGTGGAGTCACTCTCTTGGTAAGCAACCCACTGTATTGGGAAGCCGGGAGAGCAATAGAGCCTACCTGCCCCACCTCACTTGCCACTACTGAATATGCAACAGCCTAGAAACTGCTTTTTGTGGTGACATCTTAAACTGTAAGGTCTATTCAGCTTTTAGTGAGGATTCTGGAATTCATCTTTGTAAGTCGGCTAAGCCACATACCAATGAACATAAACAGATTGAAGCAAAACATCTGTTAGTCCCCACGCTGACTTAAAATTTTGCCTCACCTGATGCGGCAGAAAAAAGACTTTTCCTCCATGCACTCCTGGGTGGTAGACTCTATAAAAATATAAAAGTATGAAAATGACTTTATAATCTACAGTAACAGAAAGAAGTGTATATTCTGAAAGTCAGAAAGATGTCCCCTGTAATTACTCAGCTGAAAACAATGCAAACACAGAGTAACTGGCAGAAAGGTGCCTTTCTTCTTGTTATTTTAGTGCAGTTAAGAGAACTCTACATTGTGTTTGCACCAAACTAATTTATCTAATACTAGATGTAGTTGTTAAAATAGGTTTTCAAAGCTATGAGAGAAAATTCATATTTTAAAAACTGGAAGCTCCTCCCTGTTCAAAGTTGCTACCTCTCAGTATCTCTCAGGGCATCAGAAGACTGGGAAGTAATGGCATGAAGGTTGTTGTTTTATTCTGAACAATACTGTTTTAAAAGCTGGACAGAGTATATTCACATTAACTGTATGACGTTCCAGTGAAGGGACTGGAATAATATCAAAAGTAAAGTCTTGTTTTGCCAAAGAATTGAACGGAAGTATGCACAAAACCAACAAAAATTCTTCTGGGACCTTAAAAATTAATACACTTACTGTAACAAAAGCTTTCCTCACCCAGAGTCCAAACAACTCAATGAAGTAAGCTCAGCCCCATGAAAGCTTCTGCCACAATAAATTTTTTCATATTTTTTTTAAGGTACCACAAGGCTCCTTGTTGATTTTGCAGCAACAGGCATACACAGTGACCTCTCTGGAGCATGTAAGTACAGTGCTTAATCATCCTATTAGCCAGATGAAATGAGACAAAACAGATCAGAATATAAAATATTTGTATCTAATAGCTACAAATGACTGTGCCAATTAAAAAGAGCAAAACACTAAAGAAACTGCAATTAAGCAAAGACATATCCTAATGGCTCAAATGCAGATGAGCAGTGGCGGGGGGGGGGGGCAACAATTTAAAGACACTTACCAACTCCATTGCAAATAGTCCAGGATGGCAATCTGTATGGAGTAGTAGAGCTGTAGAACACACTGACATCCTGAGGTGCCAGAAACTCCACAAATTTGGCATTTTTAAATACATCTTTCTTACAGTGGAGAATAGAGGCAGCCTGATCGGAGATGTACAGAATTTTCCCAGTAGCCAAAGAAACAGCTACAGCAAACATATCCTTAAAAAAAACACAATAAAGCACCCAAAACATAGTAAGTCAAAACTAGTTTAGTCAGGGAAAATGTTAAACAGAAGTTTTGTGAGCTGCAAACATTCTAAAGTAATGAGACATAGTAGGTTTACATTTTTTCTTGTTAAGAGTATTAGTATTTACCTGCATATTTATCAATGATTTTTTAACAAAAATGTGGCAGTTGTAATCTAAAGCATATTTTCTTAGATGCCACACCAGAAGAGTAACTCCATATAAGATTGTGTGGGGTACTCCAAGCAGTCATCAATACAATCTTCTTTGCCTCTTCTCCTTCTTGCAGATTGCATTTGCACTTATCTGCGACAGACTTCCCATTTACTTAGAAAGAATAGGTTCCAATGGCTTACTCTTGACTTTTAACTATGGTTACACAATTATGAATGTTGAGTCTAATTAGCCCCAAGTGTTTTTCTAATGCTACTGAATTTCCTCTGGAAGCACTCAAAAGGCTGCAAAATAGTGCAAGATGGAAAGTCACAGAGATCCCCCATATATCACTGAAACTAGACCAAGAGCATTCTCTGTTCACAATGTGACAGATGGATGCTTTACCTTGGAAGGCAGTGGTTTCCTAGATTTTATTTTTCATTTCCTACAATGTTATCCTGCCTTTCCTCCCAAAAGCTGAAAGCAGCATGGGGATCTGGGTTGCTCACCCCAATGTAACCTCACACAAACTGTGTGTAGAAGACAGGCTGCCCTGGGGTCATCAGTGATCTTCACAGGCAAGAGGGAATTTGAACCTACATTTCATAGACCAGGTTTAACACTTTAACCACCACACCACACTGTCTGTGACGTAACACGGTGTATGCTGTTATTTGATTTAGAAATACAGTGGTACCTCAGGTTAAGTACTTAATTGGTTCCGGAGGTCCGTACTTAACCTGAAACTGTTCTTAACCTGAAGCACCACTTTAGCTAATGGGGCGGGCCTCCTGCTGCTGCCGCGCCGCCAGAGCACGATTTCTGTTCTCATCCCGAGGTACCACTGTATAGAATCTGTGATTATTAACAACCATGAATTTCTGAAACTCCCAGTTCAGTCTTTCAAAAAATCATTTGCACGTGTGTTCATGGGCAAGGATACTCACTGCATTCTTCATGATGTATTCTGTAGTAATGTTTTCAACATCTTCCACAGTATAGGACAATACATCAAGGCCACATGGATAGCTTTCATTAGTCATCAACAACTGGTAATATTCTTCATTGGCTACAGGAGAACAAAGTTTATATTTTGAATAACACTGTTTAAATTAAATCATATTCTGTAAAAATACATGGTAGTCTAATTAGAACAGAAAAGTAGCTCAGGAATATGCATTCTACCATCAAGGTTTCCAGAGGCCTAAACAAACATTAAGAAAAGACAACCTCTTCTATATATCTTCAGGTTGCTAAGCAGGTAGATGGTAATACCCTCCCCCACCTTGGGTTATGACACCAGCTCTCAGGTGGCAGGTAAGGCGAGAGAGAGAGAGAGAGTGGGTCTAAACATGCAAGTGGTATCTTGTTTTAGAGCAGTTAATTTGAAATTTTTACTCTGCAACGCTTTCATACTGTTCATCTGCAATATATGTTCATACTGAATAGATATCAAACAAGTCCCACGCTAGTGTTTTAGCTGAAGAAAGACCAAGAAGAGGAAGGCTATGACAAATGAAATGTTCCAGGAATCCAACCAGTATACCAAGAGACACAGTTATTAATTCAGAATCTCTCTTGCTGCTTCCTACTGAAGTTCAACAATGAAGTTTAAATTTCACCGATTCAACAGAAAGGTCCGATATAGTTACCTCTAACTTGCTTAATGCTTCCAAGTGCATACTTCAGAGTTGCCAGGATACTAGGTTTGCCTTTGATCCTTTTATCAGGAGGAAGATGCCTTTTTAATTCCTGCAATGTTTTTATTAGTTCCTTCTGGGTTTTAGATTTAGATGGTAGCTCGCTGCTAGACAACATGAACAAAAACAATTCTGGTTGAAATGTAGCTTTGTATTCTGCAAAGCCCAAGTTCTTAATGTTGAGAGCAAAATGATTAACTGGATGCAGACTGGGTATACATTGCTCTTAAGACTATTGAGATTTATAATTATTTCTTCCTTACATGGAGTGTTTGTTCATATAAAGATCTAAAAGATGTGTGGTATGATCATTCTTAATTTACCGTTATTTAATATAAAAGAGATTACTTGAGAGAAGACCCAATGGAATTAATGGACAAGACTAATTTAGGTCTCTTTATTTCAATGGGTGAGATCCAACTGCAGCAGCTGTTAGTGCAACACAATACTTGTAGTAGAAGCCCTATTCTTAATGTAGTAGGGATGCCCTCGTGGGATTTCACAGGTCAGTCTGACTTCCTGTGAGATCTCATGACAGCATCCCTACTGGTCCCAGAGCCAGCACATCAAGCCGGCCTTGCCTTAGAAGCAAGGTAGAGAGCTTAAAAGTTATTTTGGTGCCTGGTAACCCAAGAGGACACAGAGTGAAAAGAACATTCAAACTCTGGCCTTGCTTTCTGTTCAGCATGCCGACTCTGGTCCCTCTTCACTGTTCATGGCAGCCCAGCTCCAAGGGAAACATGCTTTTGACTATAGGTGACTTTTGCGTATACACTTTACCCTTGGAATCGAACCCCCTCATAAGATGTGAGCATGTTACATTTCAAGTTAGGACTTAAAAACCACCAACACTCTCAGTATCTCCATATAAATGACTGATGAGTGGGGCATATCCAAGGCACCATATTGGATGATTTTGTAGCTACATTAGTGCAAGTTACATATACATTCTCTCTCTCTCTCTCTCTAATTCATTCATACAACCAAAACTACTATGTAGCATAATTACCTTTTATAGCAGTCTAAAGATTCCATAATCATAGTTGCTTCTTTCCCATTTTCTTCACCCTCATTGCTATGTGAATCATGCCCACTGGAGTAATTTTCACTTGCATCATTTGCACTGGATCCACCATTCATTTCAATATCTTCCTGAAGGGCTTCCAAATTCTGTTCATTCTTCATTTGAATATCCATGTTTTCTGCATTTGCCATTTCCAAATAGTCACTCATTTTGAGCAAAGAACTTCAGGGTCAATGACTGTTATAAAATATTTTCAAAGAGTTCAAATTGTTTCATATAGTTCAGAATCCAGCTCCTCCGTTATAGAACAGAACACCTGTACTTAGCATAAGCTGCCGTACAGTTCTGATATTTTTAAAGCCATCTTTGTTATCAGTATTCAGCATTATCAAATCTTACATCTGAGTTCACCTAGGAGGAAGAAAAACATTTGTTGAATGAGCATGCAAAGAACTACTGGCTGAATCTAAATGAAGTTAGTCACACTTTGGTACCACTGAAGTCAGCAGATCTTAAATGTATACAACATAGTTTGCATCTAACCCCATAAATATTAATTGTGAAAAAATGTGTTAATATTCTGGTTGTATTAACAAAATTAGTATATTGTTGCAGGTCATATGGTACATAATCACTTAGATTTTCTGGTTCACCATTTCTATATAAATGATGGAAGGTTAGAGAAATTGTCCAAAAGCGCTTTCAGAGTTAGTCTCGTTTAGGAGACTTAATATAACCCTGATGAACCAAAGGTTTATATACCATAACTGAATTTTCTAGACATTTTACATCTTGACCCAAGCTTTCACAAACATGCAACACTCTTCTTCCCAATTATCTAGAGATGCATGCAAGATAATTTGCTTTTGGTTGAAAGAGGAATTGCACTTTATGGGCACTGCTAAACTACATGCCAACTACAAGCTAAACTCCTGCCAACCTTGCAGTTCGAAAGCACGTCAAAGTGCAAGTAGATAAATAGGTACTGCTCCGGCGGGAAGGTAAACGGCATTTCTGTGCACTGCTCTGGTTTCGCCAGAAGCGGCTTAGTCATGCTGGCCACATGACCTGGAAGTTGTACGCTGGCTCCCTCGGCCAGTAAAGCGAGATGAGCGCCGCAACCCCAGAGTTGTTCGCGACTGGACTTAACTGTCAGGAGTCCTTTACCTTTTTAAACTACATTACTACTGCTAGCCATACTTGGATACTTTCTATTATGAAACTTACTGTACTATTCCTCTTATACCAAGAAACAGCCTTGAACCAAATAGCAGCAAGTAACAAGAGGGAATAAGCAAATAATTGGATATAAGTATTTGCAGAGCCATAAATCTATATTGAGAGATATGGTCAGCTACTGGGATCACATCATGAAAGACAACTGTCATGCCTTACCTTATATTTTAAAAAGAAAGGTTGGCATAAATGTACCATACATCACGGTCACTCCCAGCTAGCATCAAAAAGCACAACCTAAGTCCAGAATGCAATGCTAATGTTAATGTTAATTCTCAGCCATTAGGATCCGGACACCTCTAGAACTATAAAATATAAGAGAAATACCTGGAATCCCACTCCAATGATGTTCTCTACAAATATTTTGGAAGCACATAAATGCCAAAGGTCATGCCAATGGTCAGTTATGCCAACCCTGTAACAAATAACTATTTAGCCTTTCATTTACAAAAGAGCACTAAGATCTGATTGTCCTTAGACCTTCATAGTTTCCAATTAGATTTTTCACTGACAAGTGGATTTTTCAAGCAACCTCTTGATGTATTTTTTTTAATAACTCTGGAACAAAAGGTATGAGAAGGGGGAAAAGGCATTACAACATAAACTAGGTTTATACAGAAGTACCCATGAAATCCAAAAAATGTTACACTATAAAATAGTTTCTAACAGATATAGAATTAATCAGAGCTCAAGAGCAGATAGCATTTTAAGACCAGTGTGGTATTTACAAAGGAAAGTACTTATTCCCCCCAAAACACACACACTAGCAATTTTTTAAAATTATTTTATTTATTTAATAAAATTTATACACCACTTGATTGTAAAAAAAATCAAAGCGGTTTCCAAAAAGATAAAACCAAGAAATCAGAAAAAATTTACAATACATGAAAACTTTTTCATTAAACAAAAAATTCAAAACATTTAGACTAATTCCTAAGCGTACTTTAAGAGGATGTGAGTTCCACTAAACTACTCAGTCACCAAGGTATCAGATGTATGTGTGAGTTCTTATTATAGTAAATTAAGAATTAAGGATTTTAAAGATTGAAAACATACCAAGCACCTGCTTTAGGGGACACACCTTCTTCACGGGCTTCGAGTCAATCAAATGGTTCTTTAGAAGAGAGCAGAAGTCGCACCTGTAGCATTAACAAAGACAGTTGTAAATTGGCAGTTTTTGCAATGAAAAAATCCAAACAAACTTTAAAAAAAGTAGAACCTTAGAAACCAGTACAACCTTAGAAACCAACTAAGTTTGTTATTGGTATGAGCTTTCGTGTGCATGCACACTTCTTCAGATACACTGAAACAGAAGTCACCAGACCCTTATATATAGTGGGAGGGTGGGGAGGGGTATTACTCAGAAGGGTGGTGGGAATGGTGTGGTAAAGGGTAAAGGGTGGCTGATAGGTGTGGTAAACCTGTTGACGACTTTCTGTTATAGTAACAGGTGTAGATTTATTTATTTTCAATCACTCCCACAGTACAATTCAAATAAAATATGGACCATTATATACAGACATTTGCTTTCTTAACACCACAGTGCAACAATGAATTTGACAACTAACCAGCACCTTATACTAGAAAAGTGCTGACCACTACATGCTTCCAGCTAAAACTCAGAAACAACACACTGCCTCCAACCAAGCCTTACAACATAACCATATTTGTTCCAGTTACTGGGACAGGGATTTAAATAAGGAAGATGCATATTAGAAATTAATGCATCAACATTTGTTTTTTAGGAAGAAGAGTGATCATGGTACATTCAGGCATGGCTAACATTTTAACATGCCACTTCTTTTTTTATAGAGGCATTCATACCTCTTGTAGGAACTGACCAAGCACCTCTCTCCTGAAAATCCAAGTCTCCTACTCAGGTTTGCAACATCAAGCATTTAATGCAAGTTAATATTCTAATACCATTTCCTGCTTAATCAAGAAAAACTAAACTTTTCTAAAGTTCAAATGGTCCCACCATTTTTGTTTGCATTCCTCAAGAGAAATAAAGTGGAGATGTAACAGATCTGTTAAATTGCCCCCAGTTACACCTAAAAACAAAGGCTGCATCCCTACCAGGTACAATGGCACCTCCGGTTACGAACTTAATTCGTTCCGGAGGTCTGTGTGTAACCCGAAACATTTCTGAACATGAGGTGCACTTTCGCTAATGGCACCTCCCACTCCTGCTGTACTGCTGGCATGCAACTTCTGCTCGCATCCCGGGGCAAAGTTCGCAACCGGGAGCATCTATTTCCCGGTTAGTGGAGCTAGTAACCTGAAGCATTTGTAATGAGGACGATATGTAACACGGGGTTCCACTGTATTGTTCATTATAACCATCATTAACTGACAATGCAAAGCTGTGCATGTTTGCTCAGAAATAGGTCCCATTGAGTTCAAAAGAGCTTTCCTCCAGGTAAGTGGGTATGGCAGCTTTTGCCAGCCTGGACCCCCCCAGATGTTTTGTACTACAACTCATGCACAACCTTACTAGCTGGGGCTGAAGTGAGTTGTAATCCAAAATATCTGGGGGGAACCAGGTCAGCAAATGCTGGTAAACAGAACTGCACTCACAGTTTGCCAATAGTCTTCAACAGCAGACACATCTTTCCATCTCAGAACCATCTCCAGATTCTCACTACAGATACTATAAGAATTAATTGGCTTGTTGCTATGTTACTTAGTAACTAGGCCTTTTTGGCAATGAAAACCAGTCTGTCATAGGTATGTGCCATGTGCTTACATAATAGCTTAAAGACAAAATGGTTTCACTGACTCAGCTATGAGCAAGCTACATTTGTTACTAAAATCATCTTTGCACACAAATAGGTCTATGACCAATCCTCTACTTGTCCTTTCTATCATATGCTTCTGTATGTTCAATGTATGTTTAAATGAAAAGCTGTCAAGAAACACCAATATTGTAACATTTGTTTTCAAAAGAGAACCATTCTTACAAATGAGGTAAGGGTTTTCATAAAAGGAAGCTGAAAAGGTAAATTAAAGATGTTATTTGACCTGCCCCGAATCTGACACTTTAACCCCTTAATTATATTGGATTTCAGTGTAAAGTCTTGTCCAAATGACGAAACAAGAGGGCTCCACAAATTCTGTCAAAACTGAGAAAGCAAATGTTCTATACATTAAGGCCAACACATTTAAATACGATAAGAGTGGGAAACTAGGGAGAGAAAAAACTGATTAAGGATAAGGGACATTGCAGAGAAGTTGAATGAGTTATTTGCATCTGTCTTCTCTGCAGAAGATACAATTTGAAGTCATTATTTCAGGAATGGTATCTGAAGAGCAGAGTGAAACAGTGACAACAGATGAAATTCTCAGACTTGGCAACAAAACTAAGAATTAGAAAGTCACAACACAGAATGTATTGGAAACGACAGGCAAATTAGCTTAAAGATTATATACATACACACACAGAGAGAGTGCATACACATATAGCAGAACAAACCTCACAAAAAAGAAGAATCAGCATGGATTTTGCAAAGCATAGTCCTGCCTCACCAAACTTTTCAGTTCTTTGCCAGTGCCAACAAGCATGTGAATGGGAATTATTTGACAGACATTCTAGTCATGGACTTTCAAACAGAATTTGACTAAGGTTTTCATTTAAAAAATCCGGGTCTTCTTATGGTTCACTATCTTCTGACAATTGGCGAAGCAATGATAAAGCAACTTTCCCCGCCTTTCAGAACCAACACCATTGTTAAAATCAACTCTAAATTACAAAGAAATAAAATAAAAAAAAATCATGAATCCTAAGTCAGGCAACTGAAAAGGATCTCTAACTAGCAGGCTTTTAATGGGAAATCAATGGAGGGGGGGGAATAGTAGACGGCACCAGTGGTTTATTATGAAAACCACAAGCCTCAGGCCAGGGCCTTGTTAGGCTGTATGAAAATCCAAGCCTGGTCAGAACAGCTTCAATTCCATCATCAAAAAAAAAATAAATCAAGTGCAGGGCCAAGTACAGATATTCTCAAGTACTCTGCCACCTTGCCATGGGCCACTTGAATGGACCTCGTACATCACAGCCTGAGAACCTCTATTGCAGAGCATGACATGATTGTCTCTTTTTGATCCAGGATATATGAATCCCAAAGTATAGGGGGTAGGGGGAAAATAAGAGCACTGGGAGAAAGTGTTGCCAACAAAGAAGAAGTTGCCAACTGGGAGAAGAATTGTTAACAAAAATAGATAAGATGTCATACAAGTTTACTGAAGTTGCTGAAAATATCAGCTTCTAGTCTTTAACAAAATAAGTTTTGTTCAGCCCAAATGCCAATCATTTGCTCCCCATTTTGTACTAGAGCTGACCACCATCTTAAAAGTTTCCAGTTCCACGTTTGTCTTTCTACTACTAAAGAGCTTTCAAAATTCCACTCCTGTGTTTCATAAAAAGCAAGGTTCTTCCTTGTAATTCCAGGCCACAAGTACAGTTACATAAATGACTGTGTCAGAGGCACACAAACAGCACGCCTGCTTAAAGGAACACAGCAGAAACTTGAAATATCACTTCTGATAAAGTTACAGATAGGTAGCCGTGTTGGTCTGCCATAGTCAAAATAAAAATATTCCTTCCAGTAGCACCTTAAAGACCAACTAAGTACTTAGTTGGTCTTTAAGGTGCTACTGGAAGGAATATTTTATCAATAAGGTGAAAATTACTTCTGTATAGGATTAGACTACAGTACAAGTTCTTAAAGGTATTTTACATCACTAGGAAAGGCTGCAGCAGGTGTTTTCCTTGCAAATAACATTCTGAAATCCCAAACCAATGAGAATTACTCAATGCAGTATTTCTTGAAGTACTATACTGCTGCACATATACTAGTATCAGGATTTTTTAATATTTTAAAGATGAGAGTGACATGAAAGTTTACTATCCAAACTAGTTTTAAAAAGCAAAATTATAAAGTCTTTTGAGAAAGCAAAAGATATAACTTGCCATTCCTTCTCAACAATGCCCATTTACTTATGCTGCCCATACACTATCTATGAATAAAGCAGGTGTACTACTCTGAATTTACCAGAGGAGTACTAAAAGACGAAATACTGTATCACTTTTGTAATCTACAAAACTATTAAAAATCCAGACCAATTTAACCACTATCTAAAATGATAGCCATTCAGCATCAGCAAACATTTGCATAATCAATCATAAATCTAGGGACTTGTTGCTCAAGACACAACTAATCTCAGTTACATCACATCATTCTGCAATGAACTTGGGAGGCGGGGGCGGGTGGGGACCGTACAAAATTAACAAGGCATGCAACCAGCCAACGGGAAAAGTTTACAGCACCTAGAATTAAAAACACATCTTGGCTCACTGAAAGCGCAAGTGAAGCATTAAGTGTAAACCATTATTCTATCCTACCACCTAACGCTAGGCTCAAAGGATTAGAGAGAGCCACCCTGGCAACCCTTGCGCAGCTTACCTGACAGCTCGCCTCCCGCTCCCCCAAACGTACAAAACGTGTAGTACTGCCTTCAACGGAGCCTATGCAGAGTTTGGCCACGACTGACAGACGGAAAGCAGCCCAGTGACCCAGCGGTGGCCTAAGCGATCCGGTAGTGTCAGTCACTTACAACCCCCCCATGGGAATCAACTCCAAGGAGCCTTCGCCCCCCCCATAAAATATTTGACGGGGCCGCCCCCTCCACAAGTTGATGGGCATAGTCATTCAAATGCTGTTCGCGCACCACGTCATGTGATCGATTATGCAGGGCGGGGCTCACCTGCCCTCCCCCTCCCCAATATTTTATTCCTGTTGGCGCTCCAAGGGGCTCGCTCCGGTGCGTGCATTTCAGGAGGAGTGCAGCCTTATTATTAGTAGCACACTTACACAACCCAGGCACGCGCGAGGCCACTTCTTAAAAACTTCCGCAGCATCCCGATCCCCACGTGTCCTTCGGCTGCCGCCCCCCCACGCCTTCACCAGGGGTCGCAAAAGCCACGCAGCTACATTACCTGCTGTACTTCATACCGCCGCTTTTCATGCCCAAGCACCTCGTTTCCTTGAATCCCATGTAAAAAAGAGAAAAGAAAGACGACCCGCCCCCCACTGCCACACAACGAAGCGCCTCAGAAGAGGAAACGTGGGAACCTCCTCCTCCTCCTGGTTCAGATTAGTTAAGCCCCTCCATCCCACCGATACACAGGCAGGAGACCCCCCCCCCACGAAACCAACCCAACCCAGGCATTTTCTCCCGCGCACAAAAGCAGCCTCGGCTCCACCGGCGCTGCCCCCTTCCCGCCGCCCTTTTCCTCCCGCAGGAAGGGGGTGTGACCGGCAGGGAAAAGGCCAGGCCTCCCCGCCCCAGCGAAGCTTGCTTACCCTGACCGAGGCTCCCGCGCCCCCCGCGCTGCAGCCCCGGCGGTGGCGGCGGGCGCGAGGAGCGGCAGACCCGCCTGGCAGAAGCCGCCGGTTATACAACGAGTGACGCTGCCTGCCTCGAAAGGGCTCCGCGGGGGCGGGGACGGGGCAGGGGAGAAGGACGGGAGCGGCCGGCAGTCCTTCCTTCGCCCACCCCTTCCCTCGTTTCTCCCCTCAACGGCTCACTCGCCGTCGCCGCCGCCTCTTCCTTCCCCGGGAAGCGGCCCCCTCACAGCCCGGCAAACTCCGGGCTTCATACCGTCAGAAACGTGACCGTGCCTGAGGGAGCCCGCTCGGGCGGGCGGGGATTGGCTGAGGCGAAGCCATATCTGCATACCGGGTGGGCCGCGCCGCCGCTCGGGGAGCCTCCATTGGCCGCGGCGGACGCCACTCGAGTTGCATAAGCCTCACGTGTGACTCCATGTTTCTTCGGCAAGTGGGCTAGTAGAAGTGGCGGCGGGTGGAGCGATGTTGTTTCTCGGTGCAGCGCTGCTCGCCTTCTCCGGCTCGCTTCAGCCAAGGAAGGGGCGGCTTCCCGGAGGAGCCCGGGGAAGGGGACGGCCAGCCGACCGGCGTCCTGAATTGCTAGGCATAGGAGGACGTTTTTCCCGCGTGTCCTGGAGGGTTAGCGGGGTGGGAAGGCTTCTGCAGGGCCGGCCCCGTCGTTGGGCCTGCAGGCGAAGCTACCCCAAGGAGGCAGCAAATCTGGGGTGTTATGAAACAGCAGTTTGGGCTGGCCCTGAGAGTCTGCCTTTCTGTGCGAGGAAAACAGGATAGATGGTGTTCCTTTGATAAGCAGTGGGGTGGCCCTGATTTAAATAGCCCACATGACGCGACTGCTTTAAACATTAAAAGCATTAAAAACATTAGGGTGGTATGTTGTTATTATATATTAATTTATACCCCTTCCTGTTCCCTGATGGGACTCAAGGCACCTTAAAGATCACTGAAGAAGAAGAAACCACTAAAAATGTAGAAAAAAGCAATTAAACATTGGTAGATTATAGATAGATAGATTTAATTCTGTTAAAACCATGCAAATAGTTACAATAAAAAGCATGACACCAACCCTTTCATTAAAAGCAGTCAGTTCCCCAAAGCCTGTTGAAACAAAGTCCACATCTGTCCACAATGAGCAATTAAATGTTGGGCTTTTCTATATTTCCACTTGGTCCGTGTCCTACTGTTTACTGTCAACTGCTGAGTGGGTTTTCTGCAAGTTGACGTTTGTTGTGATACAGTGCGGGAAGAAGGGAAAGGAGAATGTTAGCCGCTTTGAGACTCCTTCTGGTAGTGATAAAGTGGGGTATCAAATCCAAACTCCTCCTCTTCTACAGTGGCAAGCTGGGTTTTCCCAGGGGAAGTGGGACAAAATATAAAACCTCTTGGACCTGTGCCTAGAAGTCACAGTCCAAATGGAAGAAATTGTGAAACAAAGGGAAGTGGATTAGTGCTACACTTCTAAACATGTTTTGAGGGAAGAGAAGAAATGTTCTTTCTGCCTGTTGGATTAGCTGGTGCCTTCACACACTTTTACATCAATTAAATGAGCTGCTTTTGATGTTAACATTTTCAATAAGGAAATCCGCTAGGAGCAAGTGCTCTCCACCTCTGTGCAAAGGGCCAGATTAAGGGTAAAGCAAACTTAATTAAGGTAGAGGAGGGATGATGACGTAAAACTAGTAATTACAAATGTAGTTATTGCATCACAGAAGTTGCTAACCCTGCAGAGCCATTCATTACTTCTGGCGTCAAGTACATTGGTTTGGTAATGAAGTTGCACCTAACTGGTTTTAAAGAATGGGCTCAGATGAGCCTGTTACCTTTCACTTCATCTGTCTTACAATTTTTTCAACATCAGGATGTAGAAAAGATTATCGTATGTTCGTTTTTTGTTGTGCCTCAGAGTATTTCAAAGTGTGTTGGGGTTCCACAGTGACAATATCAGTAATGATGGACAGACTTCCTTGAAAGACTATTGCCCATCACAACCAGGCTTCCTAAAATCCAGTTCCTGTGGAGTAACAGTGAAGCCCAACTAGCCATATCAGTGCCCCATGTAAATGCTACCCAGTGTGTCTCTAGTCATACCAGCTTTTCCGCAGATAAGTTTGGATATCCTGAAACAATGTTTGAAAATCTGTTTTTAAAGCAACTAATGGAGCGATTTAGAGCAAAGTCACAGTTCATACCCTGTATAGGTGTAAGTTGCTGCTGCTCTTTAACCAAAAAAGGTTGATAAGGCAGCTTTCAGTGATCAATAATAAAACAGGCTTCTGGTACCACAGGAGGATGTTCCTATGGAAACAACACAGAGATAATATTCCTTAGTCAACTACAGTATCCATGAAAGCCACTTACAAAAGAGAGAATAGGTAGAGAATACCAGGAATGGGCAATACAGTTCTGCCTTGCCTACATGACACATCACCAATGCCACATTTCCTTTTTTATATAAAAAAATGCAGAAGATACCCGATTACATTATTTCATATTATGAAATATATTCAGGGTTCCTGAACAACAAATTTTAAAGTAATCCAGATATTTGTGGAATTGGTGCTTGTAATTTGTTTTTAAAACCTGCCTGCCTTCTGTTTCTTTCACATTTTTTGTCTCCAGCTGTGGAATTGATTCTCCATTGATTCTCAGGAGGTCAGAAAAATTGCCTGACCTCTTTACACATACTTTCTATCCCTTTTAAAAGAGGTAAAATGTTTACTCTGATATCAGCAATATAACACTTGGTTGAAGGCAATATATCTATTGCTATGTACTGATAATACTTTTATCCTGTCTCATTTAATGGTGATTTTTGATGCTCATTGCCCAAGAACATTTAAAGAAATAATTATGCATTGGCTTTGTCTTGTACATCACACCGGTGTGAACTACATGGCTGTGTGCTGATGTTTAGCTATGCTGGAGAAATCAAACATTGCAATGCCCATTTGCACTACTGCTGTTTCCTTGCCATGTAAGGATCCCTTCCATTTTTTAAAAGGAAGTTCTGTGCTCCTGATTTCTCTCTTAAAAGCTGTGACAACACCAGCAGATGCAGTTACAGTGTAACATTCCAAAAAATACCACAGTATAGTTCTAGCAATTGTTATTGCCAACATTTATTTCCAGGAATTGCTAGGAATGTCAGTAAAAGTTGGCACCAAAATTTTGTCCAAAGTAAAATTCAAAGCTAATGCAGGTGATTCATAACAAACGTTATGAAGAAATCTGCAAGAAGTCAGCAGAATTTCAGTAAGGCTGGCAAAAGATCTTAAAGGGATTTCATACATCCAGTAACTTTCCAAATCCTATATGAGGTACATTTGGCTTACAAGCATTTATGTATTTCATTTTCCATGGGTGCAGGTGCACATGCACTTGTATCATAAAAGTCCATCTTTCTGACAAACACATACACTCACTGCACAATTTACCTTCATCTTACTGCTTCACCGTCACCACCCTTCTAGGTTAATTCCACACTTGTTAAGAGAAGAGCATTTTGAACACTTAAGAGGATGAAAACTGTAGGGCTCCTCTTCCAAATCCCATTAGTTTAAACTGACATTTCCTCTTCATTCTAGGTCAGATTTTGTAGTGGAATGAGCCTGTCATTTGTGATGAAAGAGTTAGCCCTTACTGGGCTATGTAAGTAGGGTGATCCTCCTGTGTTTCTAAATGTCTTGTAGAAACTGAATCAGAGGCTAGCAAAGGAAAAATCACTCTGTGAAGCTGGGTTAATGTACATCAGCAGAAAATTTAATTCAATGTCTTTCATATTCTTGCCAAGTTTTTGAAATACAGAAGTGGTAGATGGTGATGATGCTGATGATTATACCCCACCCATCTCGCTGGGTTTCCCCAGCCACTCTGGGCGGCTCACAGCATATATCAGAACATACTAACACATCAAACGTTAAAAACTTACCGATACAGGGCTGCCTTCAGATGTCTTCCAAAAGTCATATAATTGTTTATTTCCTTGACATCTGAAGGGAGGGTGTTTCACAGGGAGGGTGCCACTACCGAGAAGGCCCTCTACGTGGTTCCTTATAACCTTGCTGCTCTCAGTGAGGGAACCAGCAGAAGACGCCTGAAGGAGAACCTGAGTGTTAGGGTTGAACAATGGGGGAGGAGATGCTCCTTCAGGTATGTTGGGTCGAGGCCATTTAGGGTTTTAAAGGTCAGCATCAACACTTTGAATTGTGCTCAGAAATGCACTGGGAGCCAATGAAGATCCTTTAGGTCCTCTTCGCTGTCGTTTTCGCCACTTGGTAGGCTCGATGTTGAGCTCTTGTTCTGTGTTCGGTCCAATTCAGAATGACTTTTCCTTCATCGGTGCTCTAGCCATCTCAGCTATGTTTCATCACCCTCAGCTCTGGGGAAATCCACGGGGCCATCCAGGCTCCATGCAATTCGAGAGGGTGCTTCAGAGCCAGACAGTTAATAGCCCTGGTTAGCTCCGCATTCCAGAGGGCCACCAGGGAATCAACTGAAAGGCCATCAACATGGGATAAAACATCCCCTACTACTCTCTGGAAACCATTTGGTTCCATTAAGTGGTAGGGGCGGATCATCCAAATTGGTCTCACTTCCCTGCAGAGGGGAAGGGTTGTGGAGACGTTCAGTTGCACCAGGAAGTGATCCAACCATGACACTTCTTTTGTTTCACTTTTATTTAGTTTCAGATCACCCACATCCATAGAGGTGAACACCAGGCCTAAGGCATGTCCATGGCTATGAGTTGGGCCAAACATATTCAGGGACAGCCCCATGGAGGCCATGCTTTCCACAATGTCCCGAGCGACCCCTTGTAAGGTGGTGTCGGCATAGATGTTAAAATCCCCTAGGACAACCAAACTAGGTGTCTCCAAGAGGACATCGGCCACAGCCTGAAGCAGCTTGGGCAGGGAATCCTTGTTGCAGCGGGGAGGTCGGTATACCAGTAGGAATCCTGTACTGCCCCTATTACCCAACTTCCAGAACATGCACTCAGAAAACTGGGTCTTCCCAATAGGATGCCTAGTGCCGGCCAATTAGTTCCTAAAGAATTTGTCAACTTCTTTGGCTTCATGGTGGCATCTGTTTGTATGTCTCCACATATACTAGCACCAAAAAGCTTGTTATCTTGACTACGACACCAAAAGCCATACACTGCTGTGTATATTTCCAGTTTTCATCTCCTTGGAGTAGCTCCTTCCAAAGACACCTCTGAAATTGCATCCTATGAAATATAAGAGTTGCCACTTGAAAATTGGTATGCGCACAAACACACCTGGTGAATGGGTGAAAGTAGTGGGCCTTTTGGATCCTGGCTCCAGTGTTTATTTAATAAATAAATCTCTGAATTTATCAAAGTCACATTCAAAAAAATGTAATTATAGCAATCACCTTCTTAAAAGAAAAATTTATTGGTTCAAACATCCATATTACAAATGTGTACAGTAGCCTTGAAAAATACACCACCACTTCAAAATTCCACTATACACAAAAGTATAATGCTATCAGATTTTGTAAATAGTGCACATCAAAAGAAGTCAAGTTATTTACATGCAGAATTTCATTACTTAGATGTGCATTTTTGCTGACCTTCTTGAACAAAATTGCCGGACTCTTGACAGCTTTCCCCAGTGACTATATTAAGACATGGTGGCTGGAATGTATTGTAGAGGCATGTAAATCACAACACTTTGTTCTGCATAATAAAATGTGCAGAATGAGAGGTGCTACCTAGCACAAGTTTTGTTTCAGAAACACATTAGCACCAAACAGATGTTAAGTACAGTGGTTATATCTCTCCCATTGAGATCAATGAGATTTCAAATTGATTAACCGCCTATGCCCCACTGAATGCAGTGACACTGACTTTTGAGTAAACATACTTAGGACTGTGCTCTTGAATGGGCTCTTTGTGACCAGTGTTGGTCATTAAACCTGGAGTATATGTACCAGTTTAGTGCATAGAGAGGAGACCAATATTGTTTGGAGAAATTGGAAATAAAGGATGGGGAATAGAATGAAAACTATTTTTCTTTGCAATTACAATTTCATCTTCTTTGATAATGGAAATTTCATATTCATTATCAAGTGCTAATGAGATCCGAACGCTCTGTTGAGCTACTAAAGGATGCATCAATAAAAAAGGAAGATGGATGATTGACAAAAGACCAGTCCCTCTGTCATTCCCTGTGCATATTAAGCTCCTGCTGAATTCAACATATTCTTTGTTATCCTGAACCTGCTATGCAAAATAAATTTCACTTGAGTAAAAAAAACAAAAAACACCAAACTTTATCCAGATAAAGAGGAAGACACAGAAACTCTAAAGCGATGACTGGATTTGAAGCTCTAGAAAGCGTACTTTCAAAATAAGTGCTTAACATGTAATATCTGGGCATTTTTACTCAAAAGTAAATATATTTACTTGGTTCATATGAGCCAAGATGAGCAACAGTTGGGGGAAATGGGTTTGAGGAAATAACCTATTGTACTGAATGGGTACTCTGTGTTTCAGACATTTCGCTTTCCCCCAATATGTATGAAATTGTGGCTGCAAGCAATGCAAATTTTGTTAGGTGAACACTTGGGGGGTGAAGAATCTAAACAATAATACCTTATTGCAGTATTTTTCTCATGGTTGATAATATATTCTCAGGGCAGTCTTTTGAGATTCCCAGATTTCAAGAACTGGTTTTGCTAGAGATTATCTACCGCTGGTGTTGGGGCCAGCCCAACACATTTTGCTGCCTGAGGCAAAGCAAAAGATGCCTCCCCTCTTTTATCTCCCCAAGCCAACTAAATTGGTCGCTGAATATTACTTCAGCACTGGTGACTGGACAGCACCCTCCACTATACCTGAAGCCGTCAGGCTAGTTTAGGAGGCAGAGAGCTGGCCACACACCACACACATTTCAGTTCTTCAGAACTTTACTGCTCTGCCTACCCCCTAGCATTTGAACATGAGCCCTCCAGGATCAGACCAAACACCCATCTAGTCCAGCACGTCATTCTCACAAACCCATGGGAAGTCTGCAAGCACAACCGAGAGCAAGAGCACTCTCCCTGAGGGGACTGCCTCAATTTACCTACAAGGCACAATAAGCTATATAACTGCTTACAGATTGTTTTTCTTACCATCAAGCAGTATGTAAACTTTATGAAATAAATAAGATATCTTATTTTGACCTTCAGATTAACATTAAAAGGCAACAAAACTGTCAACTCTGTTATTTTATCTGCCACCAAAGGAGGAGGAAGGATTCTGAATTTCTGCCTCAGACATCCAGGTACCTTAGCTCATTTGGTCAATGTTTCCACTGTCTTCTCAGAACTTTCTACATGATCAAGTGTCACAGTTCTTATTAACAATGGTAACCATTATGGGATGTGAGAGGAGACACTCAGGAGTGTTCACAGAGCATTTATTGGTTAAGACAATAAAATTAAATTCAGGGCTACAAGTAGCTGACTGTGCCAGTGTCCAATCCATCAAACGGAGCTGCAAACAATAAATGAATTATTTCTATATTTTGGGAAGTGGTTTGTTTGCTGTGTATTTGGACACCTCTTAAGATGTTGTAACCAAATTTACATGACGGTTTCTGAGACCAAAAGGCAGGATTTCATCTATATGTGGATACATGGACACCAATTTGAATCTTTCAAAACTGCACTGATTTTAATCAAAACTGTGCAGATATTTTGGTTTCATAGGGTTCCCAAGCAATGCTGGGTCCAAGGCTGTTAGTACAATGTAATCTTAAATAGACTTTACTCAAAACCAGAAAAATGATGGGTTTCTGAACAGCTCAGCTTTAAATGATGTGGAATATTTTTAGTACATTAAAAAGAATGTTTTTGGTGAAGTCTATTAATAGGCAAGAGAAAATGAAAACAGTAAATGCCTTTTGAAAACAATACTTATGTAGAGCCATGTGATTACCAAGAATTTTTCTTGGACTCTTTCTACCCTAATGTTTCTTTATATTTTTCACCATCTTTGATTTATTCATTTCTGTGTCCTGCTTATAACTCACACTGCTTTGTTTGCTTCCTTGCTTTTGGAAGGTCCTTTATTGTTGCATTGAAACAGGGACTGGGAGAACGAGAAAGCCAGAACCCAAGCAGCTAATCTTTTTCAAAAGACATATTCCCTTCCAGGCAACTTTTTGGAGGCCACATGCTGTTTGTAGGTGGAGCTAGAACCAAAGTGCGTGGGGCAACAAATGTAAATTTTCCCTTTATATACAGTAGGCTAGTTTCCACACACACGAACACACCTCTATCCTCCATTCAGAGAAGCAAGAGGCAGGCATCAGCAGAATTGATTCCAGACAAGCAAAAACAGGCAAAGAACACATGAAGCAGGGCCAGAAAGGGGATATGGACTGGAGAGAGTCCTAAGACTCACATAGATATGTTTCAAGGGCTATAAAAAGGTAAAGGGACCCCTGACCATTAGGTCCAGTCGTGACTGACTCTGGGGTTGCGGTGCTCATCTTGCCGGAGTGATACCTATTTATCTACTTGCACTTTTATGTGTTTCGAACTGCTAGGTTGGCAGGAGCAGGGACCGAGCAACGGGAGCTCACCCTGTCAATATATTTGACACATAAGCCTAAGGTTCCCCAATGCTGCTCTAACAGGTTAGAATATTTGTGGTTTGGTAATATTGGGGTGAGAAGGATGCACATATATCAGGAAGTGAGATGAAGGGAAACACCTGCCTTTCCCCACACCTCCCCTCCAAAAACCTCTCCCCTCTTTGGGCGCTACAAAGCTCTTGCTCCAGGCTGGTTGGAGCCCTGAAGAGGAGCACTCCTTTTAGGGGCTGGGCTTAGCACAGATGCACTGCAATATTTTGCTGTGAGTCTCCACCTGTCCCATATGAATTATCTCAAAGGGGAGCCTGTTTCCTTTTCCTTTTGAGTTATTCTTTTTTATTAACATGCATACCCTGCCTTCACTCCAACAAGATGGTGGCTGCGTCAATAGCTCACACCTCGCCCACAATTTTAACTGCTCAATAATACCCTGAAGTATGTTTGGCTGAGAGAAGGAGTGACTTACATCCCCCACTCCCAAGACAACTTCATGACTAAGATCTGAACCTTGGCCTTCCCAGTCCTACTTTAACTATCATTCTACATTGTCTCTCCTGTTCTGCCTTGGCACACACTTGACTATTGTATGCAAATATAGCTGTTAATAATGGTTCTTATCTTTTCCAACCAAGCCATGCTAGATGTTCACTCAGTCTTATCTGGAGAAATGGTGCATGTTAACATTCATGACAGAATGAGGTTACTGCCTAAATGACTCACTGCTGCATAACTAGGTGTTTACACTCACAGAGCTACATGTAATTGGACCACCTCTGTGCTTCCTTTTCATTCACAGATGTCGCCTTTTAAATGCCACCTCAATGGGAAGCTGTAACTGTGGTGAGCGACTTGAGCCCCTATTGTTTGTGTACAGAGGTGCTTAATATAGGGGCCTTCCGGTTCACAAAGGGAAAATTAAGCCCCTGAGATGAGCTGCATTGAAGTGCTGTAATGAATTGCAGGAGAGACATCCACAGAAAGAAAACACTGGAGGGGGAGAAACAGGAGGTGGGACTTCAGGAAGAGTCAGTTGGAGAAGAGAGGGAGAAGATACTTCCAGGTGTTGACGTTGCCCTTATGCCCTGTGCAGATCCCACTACATGAAACACTGTCAGCTTCTCAAAGCCTGGCTCTATTGAAGTCTGACTAAAGTTGTGACAGAGGCACATATGATGAGTAAATCCATTCTGCAATACTTTTTATAGCTTTCTTTTTTTAAAAAAAGAAATAGCAGGTTGCAGTTTGACAAAGGAGACAGATGGGTGCAGGGAAACAGAAAGAAAAACCAGCTCTTAAACTATTTTCCTGCAGAAAATCACCTTCCTCCACCAACCTGCTTTTACTATCCTAGTGAAATTACTGTCATTTCTACATTCGGTCCCCCTCTGCTTCTCTTTAGGAAAGATGTGCAAGGGTTTACAGGGGAGAAGTGAACAGGAAAAGTGGTGCTTAAATGTTTCTTGGCCTCTTGCTTCACCCTGCACAGGTTCTGGATCTGAATTTGCTGGTTCTTGCAAAAATTTTGGCTGCTAAGAAATGGAGAAGTCATTCTGTTCCTATGTTAAAAGAATCATTTAAAATATGGAAGGTGGTAGAAGTGTCTAAACTGACAGAACTGATGAGATGAAGAGATAAGCAGAAATCAGAGTAAGTTTCTGTTAGCATGTTCAGCTCTAGTTAATGCATGGAGAGGTTAAGACCATAGAGTAAACTGTTTTTCCTAGACTCAGCTAGGACACACCCCGTCACCTCCAATGATAATCAGTTAGGAAAGTTCTTTGTTTGTTTTCTTCCTACTGCTTGTCCTCTTCCACTATTTGAACCTGACCAGGGAGCACAGGGGGTCAGTATACTTATTTGAACAAACATGGTGGAAGTCCTGTCAATCACATTATAGTCTCTTCTTCACTATTCACTTTTGTGAACACTTCTGAAGTGTTAGAATGAACAGCTGTCAGTGACCCCATGTGTTTTATTAGAATGCATACCAATATGTGAATCTTCAAGAAAGTGTGGGTATGAAAAGGCTGAAATGGTCTCACAGATGGAGCAGCAATATTCAAGAGACACTATATAGTAATCCTCTGATGAACAAGCACCATTTTTTAAATAAGCAAATCTCCAAGCCTTCCAGCAAATTGTCACAGAACTCAGGCCCTATTTTATAACTTGTACAATTAATAACTACACACAATCAACACACCTTGGTTGGTTTGACAGTCAATGCAAAGTGGCTAAGAATGTTTTGGCTAAAACAATTCGGGATTCACATAAGAACCCAAAAGAAGAAGTCATGGAAAAATTGATCAAATGTAGATTGGACTATGAGAGTCTGCTCAAAAACAAGAAAGCTGACTATACAAAAACAACAACAACAACCAAACCAAACCAAACCAAACCAAACCAAACCAAACCAGTGAAGGAATTAGGACTAGCAGTAATGGGGCAGAGTGAAGACAAATTCTGGGAACAACATTATTCATAAAGAGCTCTGCTTTGACCTTGAATAAGTGTCAGCTAAGGAATTGGCTCTTCTGGATAATATCCAGAAAGGACATACAACTAAGTAAAAACACCAAATTTCCCCCTTGGCATCCACTCTTGAGAACAGAGCATTTTACAGATAGTCATCAGACCAAACTCTCACCAGTTTCCTTAAGAAATGCTTTTATTGAACTGCGTTCCCAAGTGATGCCAACTGCAGTCTTGGATGGCCACTACAACAGGGTCCAGTGTACAGAAAGACTTTGTATGTGTGGTCAACCTGGTGGAAGTCACTCATTCTGTTAGCCTGACCCTTATATAGAGACCCAAGAGATTGCTTTCTGAAACTGTTGTCTACACAAGCAAGCAAGTACACCCTGGCAGAAATGGTTCAGCTTTTTTTCCAGCGACAATAATAGCTTTATGACACACAGTGGGGCCCTCTATGCACTGTCTGAAAAAATATATCAGGAAAAATGAGTTAGATAAAATCACTAAATTGTTGTGGTGATTCAGAGGTTTAATCTGAAGACGTATTTGTCTTTGTTGGTGTCTCTGGTAACTTCTCTCTTTTGCCATAAATACTGGCAAACTGGATTTTAAAAAGGCAAAGAAGATTAGAATTGGAACTGTCAGAGATGCACAAGGGAAACTGCGTTTTAATGCTCAGCAACTTGGCAAAGTCTTTGCAGATTTTGACATTATAGATGTATGTTCTGTATTATTTTATTAATACTATTGCTTAATACAAGTTTGCCGTGGTCTTTGGCTAGAACAATAAACTTGTGAACTGAATTGAATGAAAAATGGATGCAGTTTAGATATTAGTTTAGATATTAACAAATATAGAAATTTGCTTCTGGCAAATAAAGTTTGTCTATTTGTATTGGGTGAAGTCCAGCACAGTGCAAGCAGGATTCCCCTTGTGCAATGGACTTTCCCATCCATTCCTCCCACACAAAGCTCCTTTATGTCCCCAAATTTGTTCCAGAGGATCCAGTCCCTCAGAATAGATTCCCCCCACACTGACCTTTCCCCTTTTTATTTCCCTTTATTTTTATTTGTGGTGTTACAGGTTTTGTTTTTTATATTTTCTATATTCTTACACTTGATATTGTGTGTATATGTGTATATGATAATATTTACATCATAAGGTGGGGAACACAATGAAAATCGAGAAAACAGAATGAAGATTTCTGTGCCAGACTGAGTGAAAATAGACTCAGTTCCCATCTTGTAAAAGTACCAACCTGAAGCAGGAAAGTAGATTGAACATAGATGTGTAGAGTATTGAAATGTGGCTATGGAAGGTAAAGATGAAGAGCTGGTAAACTATGTGGCAAACCTAGTGTTCTCGTGTTCTCTCTCTCTCTCTCTCTCTCTCTCTCTCTCTCTCTCTCTCTCTGCAATGAAAGATTCCAACATGTACCAAGAGGAGAAGGAAGAAGGTTTTGGTTAGAGGTGGCAGGTCAAGAAGGCAGAAACATCTGTCTGCTGGTTGGGTTTAATATGCTGAACAATGTATGGTACTTTCTGCTTGGAGTACAAACTGGAGACATGACTGTGAGCCTGAATGAACACTCCCTTTCTACTTCAAAGTCATCAATTCATTCTAAGCAAAGAATATAATAATTGACCTTACAGTATGCATTGCATATCACATGTATAGGAAAACACTATTTTTAGGAGTACGTGCATACCTTGCTAATGAGATGTGTTTTCTTGATCTGTCCTATATATTCAAGATATTTCCCTGTCCTTAAAGTAGAGTTTCTTAACTCAGGAGGAGACCATAAAGTGGCTTTTTTAGGCTGGACTTGATTTGATTAAAAAAAAAAAGGTTTAAAAAGCAACAACAAACAGAATAGTGGGTTCCATTTTATCACCTGCTTACCAAGTAGCCAGTTATGTGAAGTGTTCTATCCTGCAAGGTGCAAGTCAGAAGTTACACGTGTTTTTCATCACAAAGAATCATACTCTTAAAAGTTTCAGAAAATTGAGGAGGAGAACAACAGAAGAGAATGAGAGAGTGACGGTCTGGCCAAGGAAATTTAGTAGCAAGAGCACTGGAGAAGGAAGGAAGGCACTAAGAATGGTAGTTTTTCCACAGGAGGGAAAGAGAGAGAAGTAAGCTCTCAAATATCCCCTATGATGGTGAGCTAGGACCCCCTCTGGACCAAAGAGTAGAGGCCAGGAAGAGCCTCAAGCCCCCCGTCTCCTGATGTTAGAGGGAGCTGAAAACATCCCGAGGAACTGAAAACTAAGAAAGCTTCGGAAAAAGAGAAATGATCATTCACTGGTACATATACTCCCTGCATACTTTTTCTGTGCATTGCTGCTTCTTTCCTAATATACATACATGTGTTATTTGTCCAGAAGTGTGCGTATCTATCTATCTGTCTGTCTATTTCCCCTATGAGTAGTCATTTGAACACAAGGATGAGGAACCTGCAACACTCTACATGTTGTTGGACTACAACTCCCATCATCCCTGGCCATGCTAGCTGGGGCAGATGGGAATGGGAGTCAAACAACACTTGGAGAGTCAGAGTGCACTCCCCACCCCTGTTTTAATATAATTCTCTTAGGGGTGGTGCACCATGGGCGTAGCTGGGGGGCTGCAGCTGTCCCCCCAATCAAGTAAATAAATAAAAATACTTAACTGACCAATTGCATCACAGATAACTCGATTCTGCCCCCCCAACATAAAGCCTGCCCCTCCTAAAATAAATCTTGGCTATGCCTATGTGGTATACCTGTGTCAATACAGTCATACCTTGGTTTTCAAACTCCTTGGGAGTTGAACGTTTTGGCTCCCGAATGATTGAAAACTGGGAGTGATTGTTCAGGTTTTCAAACCTTCTTTGGAACCCGAATGTGTGATGCATCTTCCGCATCTTCCAATTGGCTGCAGGTGCTTTCTGCAGCCAATCAGAAGCCGTGCCTCAGTTCCCGAATGTTTGGGAAGTCGAATGGACTTCCAGAATGGATTCCATTTGGTACCACTGTATAGTATAATGCTTAGAGTGGTGGACAAAGCTGACTTCAGGTTTGAGGGTGTCCTCATTGAAATGTCTTCTGGTGGACTCCCTCCTTTGTTGGGGGTGTGGGATATCCAGCCTCATATAAGCAATGTGCTTGAGTCTAATTAATACATGAAGGGGTTAAGACCATAGAGTAAGCTGTCCTGCTGGACTTCACTAGGTCACTGCCCCTCACCTTGGGAAGGAAGGGTTATCAAGCATTTGTTCTTCCCATTTCACCATGTGAACCTTACCACTAAAAAGGTCTAAGCCAGATGCTCCAAGTTTAGACTACATGGCTTAAGCAAGCCATCTTTGTGTTTTTATACAAATAATTTAGAAACTCTCATCACTTTGGAGCCTGTCTTATTGGGATTGATACCTCCTTTTGATAGAAAAATTACACTTGCTGATAAAGTGCCCAGTGGATCTGAAGCTCTTGTTGACCTCAGCATATTTAGTGGGTGCTCAGCTTTCACGACAATCATAGCTCACTGAGACAGAGGTCTCCTAGGCACGTTTTGAAAATGATGGCCCCAATATCTAATCACGCATACCTGTTTTGGAAGGCGCCTTTACGTACAAGCTCCAAAACTGTTCTTGCTCAATGTAATATATATATATTAAATGGTTTCCAAAAATTAGTTTCTGAAGGTCAGCATGGGCACATGTGAAGACACAGTGAGAGATCAATAAGTGGCATTGGTTGGCAGTATTTGCTGGCACACACACTATGTGTGTGTGTGTGTGTGTGTGTGTGTGTGTGTGTGTGACATAATACCAAAAGTGAAACAAAATCAGACTACACTGAATCACTGAATTCTTACATACGGTTGCAGGCTAAGAGCCCCAAGACACAAGGAATTAAAAAGCAGGCTTCATTTGAGAGATTATCGGGAAACAAGCCATGCCAAGCCATTTGCCACGAGTGGTTCAGCTGCAGAAATAGACTGGAAGAAAAGAAGAATGAAGAAGGTAAATATTTAATATTTCAGTCAGGGAAAGGAGCATGCTTATTCAGTCAAAACTCAGAGAGAAATTCAGTGACAAAATTATATATGCGAATTTAAAAATGAAATGAAGTAAGCAAATAAAGGCATTCACGGCTATGTCCAAGTTTTGTACTGGAACTAGCGGGACTTGAATAAAAAAAATTGGGCAGTGGGGGAGGTCATTTGATGTCAGGAAGGATATTACACACACACACACACACACACACACACACACACACACACACACACACCGCTCTTCATTTGAGGTTCATAGGGTGGTTTACTATAAAAAACACAAAAATACATAACAATATAACAAGCAAAAACAATAACTCTACCAAACAATTTGAAAGACCATAAATTGTTTAATTATCCAAAGGCCTGGGAGAACAGTGGTGCTTTTGCCAGGCACGAAAAGATACACAAAGAAGGCACCAGGTAAGTCTCCCTTGGGAGTGCATTCCACAAAACCAGGACTTTGAATTGGGCCTGGATTGGCATTATAAGTTTATTACGTATTGCCCCAGTGAGCAACCAGGCTGCTGAATTCTGCACCAGCTAAAGTTTCCAAATGACCTCCAGAGGAGCTCCACGTATAATGCATTGCAGTAATCTAACCTAGAGGTTACCAGAGCATAGGGTACCAGCCCAACCTGATGGCAAGCATTCCATGCTGCTGAAGCCACAAGAGCCTCACGCGATAGCAGTGGACCCAGAAGTACCTGCAAGCTGAGTCCCGTTTCTAACTGAAGTCCATCTGTCCATAGCTACCACAAGGTGATGAAATTATTGCCATATGCTTGTGTCTATGCTGCAATTTTAATGCAGCAAGTAGGTTTAAAAGCCAAATTTTTTCTTCTCTTGCTCCTAGCAAAACTGGTTAACTTAATGCAGCCCTTTTGAAATGCTGGTAGTCATAGTGAAACATTGGTAGTGTTGATTATTTTAACCAAACCAGATTGTTATTAATATATTACCTTCAAGGTGCAATCCTGTGCACAGTGCATAGGTTTGCAGTGTCATAAAACTGTAATGGGTACTGTACAAGATAAATCTATAATTTCCAGTGCAATGCCATATTCTAAATACGACAATGCTTTCCTTAACAGGACATTGAATGTGAGTTTACAGTATTAAAATAAATACATTACTGTCCTATGCATACACCTTGTTATGATGAAATCTCAACACATCTCAGGCTTTCCAGGTTTCAGGTTTCCTAATCCACCCCTACCAAGCCACCAGAAGGGCTTTGTCCAGCTATTGCAGCACTGAGCTAATTTAATGACCGACCCTGGATTCAGAAAGACTTTTGTTGTTGATTTTAAGACCAAGATTAGAGCTTTTATAATTACGTAAGTGTTCTACTTCATCATGAAAAAGGTTTGTCCCTTTAGCAATGAGAAAATTAAGCAGTTATACAATGGATACTTAAACAAAAACAAGCCAGCTATAAAGGAAGCATTACTTAGTGTGCCTCTTTATAGAAGGGGCAGTGGTTTTTTCTGGGGGAGGGGTACGCTTACCCCTAAACATTTTGTGAATCTAATGGGAGAAGAAACTATTTTTTTTAAAAAAAAATTAATTTCTTCTCTAACACGGTGAATAGTCAGTTCCTTTGCTACCCCCAATGGTGGCCTCATTTCCTGTTACTGTGTTTGCTGAGTCTCAGACCGAATGTGAGTACCCCTAAACATTTTTTTCAGAAAAAAAGCACTGAGAAGGGGCATTGGTGATATTTTGGGGGGTGGGTTGGTAAGAGAAGGGGACACTGGGAAATTCCAAGCTTGTAAAATTATTTGTTCCCTCTTTTTTTTTTACCTTCAGAACAGTTTGTCAGTAGTCATGAAATGAAATGTAAAGGTAATTCAAAACAAAGAATTGAACCACTCACTTATAATTATGATGAGAATGACTGCACATACGATACCCAGGATGATCATCATCTAGAGAGGGAGAGAGAGGGAGAGTCAGTTCAGGGGAGGAAAACAGAGAAAGGTTAGCTTTGCCTGTACATTTGGACAGGCTGTTTGCCTTCTTCCACAGCTGTATACGGTACTTCAGATTTCCCAGGCAACAAACATGTGCTGTAAGAAAAGTAGATCATGATCTATTCGTAAGATGTCTGGGCAACTTGCAACAGATTGCCATGGGGTTTCTGACTCCCAGTCATTTAACAATAGCTAAAACAATTAGGCTCGTCCCCCACCAAAATCAGACTGGCTAAAAGCAGAAATGCAGAAGTGAGGTTTGATCTGAAAGTACTGAACTCAGTTCTGGTACTGAAAAGGTGCCCTCTTCCTTAATTTGATGTGTACGACATCCAATCTCTACCTATTTTGCACCTGATTTTTGTTGGTGGATCTTGAGGTTCAAATAAAAACACAGCTGCTGGAGCAACAGGCTGAATGTCTGGCCACCCCTGGTTTAATCTTTGCACTCATTCTTTTGGAACTATGTCCTGATTACACCCTTGCAGTAGTAACGTTTACCTTGCAGTTTTTCCACCAGTTTTTCCTCTTCAGTTTAGCTGCGCTAGTTTCAAACTGGGAGGCACCAGCTTGCAAGGCGTCCGCCCGGTTATCCAACTCCGAAAGCTTCTGGTCTCTTTCTAGTACTTTGTCCACATTGACTCGCATTATATCCACCACCTGAAATGGGCATATCAATAGCTTGTAAAACACTGGGGTGGTGACCTATAGGCCTAGTCAGGTCTTTCCCCTCCATGCAGAGAGTGAATGTATGGAAGGAGAAACAGAGAGCTATGCTCTTCATCCTTGTCCCTCCCCCCACACCGCATTTTCAAACTTGTGCAACATCCAAAAGGTGAGACTAAGCATGTTCAGACCATGGGCAAATTCATGGGCAGATGTCAGGTACGGGGCTGGGGGTAGCAGTGGTGTCCTATTGCCAATTCCAATAACCCCTCTGTCTATTTGCTCTGTGCAGGAATGAGGAACAACTGAATTAGTCAAATACAAGGCAGGGATTGATGGTTTAAATGTCTTAGGCTGTGATGGAATATGCAGAAATGGCAAGACAAACTGGAAAGATCAGAAACCAGGAAGAACAAGTGTTTTTAAAAAGGGTGGAATAACTTTACTGTATACTTAAAAGGCCACTGTAGGCAGTTAAAATCATTGGCAGGGATACAATGACACTTGCAATGTGAAATGAATTTTGGTTACTATGATTATATAATAGATGGATAATGGTAAAAGATGCAGGGAAAAAGGAAAGAAAAAAAAAGAAATGGAACCTATGGAAGGGGGGGAAGGAGGTCTGAAGGTTCGAAAGAACCTTGTTATTTTTATGATTTGAAATGGTTATAGTTATTGTGTATAACTTTATGTAAAACCAATAAAAATTTTATTTAAGTAAATGTCTTAGGCTGCATTTCTAATCGCACTTGCCAGGAAATAAGCCCCTTAAGTGATACTTAATTCTGAAGGAAACACCCAAAGGCTAGGTGTTTATTTCCATTTATTTCCATTTAGAAAGAGAAAAGAGTAGCTATCTTAAATGAAGAAGCAACCAAAGCATTCTAATTTCAACTAGTTAATTTCAGCTAATGGTGAAGAAAGTGAAACACTCAAGACTTGAAAGTTTTCTTAATGAAGTGCTCCAGTGAATGACAGCTGCAAATAATACCAAACGGATTCAACAGCTTGACATTTTTCACAGATACAGATAGGTAGCCGTGTTGGTCTGCCATAGTCAAAATAATTTTTTTATTTTTTTGCTAGTGGAAGGATTTTTTTTATTTTTCACAGAAACACCCAAAACTGTAATAGTAATAGGTTTTATTATGGTGTGGATGTTTAGTGCCACCTTGAGGATATGTTTAATATGGCACCACATATTAATGGACATTTTCTAAGGATCTTTTCAGATGGACTCCCCCACTTCTCCAAATTGCAGCAAATGGACAAGAACTGTTATGTGCTTGTTCTGTGAGATCCAAATGCAACCCCCCAAATGCAATGATTCTTTTGTGGGACTATTGCATTTCCCCAATACCAATGCCAGTATTTTGTAGGAATCTGAGCACAGATTTTCTGTTCCCACTGCTGCTCCCACATTGCCACTTAATGCTGTCAGCTGACTTGGAAGCAGAGGGGGAGGGGACCCAACTGGCTTGGCTGCAGGTTTGTTCTGGGACAGGAGGCAGCTGGTGGAAATCTGGTGTTTGCTGTTAGCGTGTGTGGCTGAAATGCAAATTAGCTCTCACCTCTCTCTTTGGTCTTTGATGGTGGCAAGAAGGTGGCAGGAGATGAGAAGGTGGTCAATAAGCAAGCGTTGGCCTGCTGGCTGGCTGGCTGGCTGGTGGACTGGCTCATTCACTTGTATGTGTGAGGGCGGATGCAAGTGCAGAGTAGTGAGACAGAAGTGGTGACTCAAGCAGGCATGGGGGGGGGGGAAGCAAGCAGCAGGTTTGCAGAGGCTGGTGGGTGGCAGTGGCAGTCTGAGCTCTGAGCTCAGGGATAATAACAACAGTAGTGCAAAAGGGCGGGTTGCCTGTTATGTAGTCAGTGGTCTGTGTTGCCTGATCTCGAGTCTGGACTAAGGATTCTGAGCTCCAATGTTCTGATTTGATACATGATGTCCAATCACAGAACATTTCAGGATTTGGGCCTCTGCCATTGGCCCTTGAACTCTGAGTTGTGATTTGCAGCTTGGAAGTTTAGACAGCCAATCACGTTGGGAATGGGAGTGGCCCAGGCTTTCAGAAATGTATATAAGCAGTTGATTTGCCCCTGTTACCCAGTTACATAGTCAGTAAAGGTTCTTGCTGTTATCACTGTGTCTTGCCTCGTGGGAACCCACCTATACTTCATCGCCCACCCCAAGTGGGCCAAATGGGGAGGTCGCCTGTTGGGCCGGATTTGCTTCATGCGATGAAGGTTCCCCACCCCTACTTTAGTGGATTTCTTCCCACAAACTCCCAGTGATGTTAGCTATGTCCTGTGCATTGATGAGAGACAGTGTTTGACTCTGCTTCTTGTGTCTGACGATGCATGAAGGAGTGAGAGTTTGTGTGCCTGTCGCTTTCTTATGCCTGTCTGTGATGTCCAAAACTGCCCCAGCTATGCCCTGTTCCGTCTTCAGCTTCTGCCTTAAACATACAAGAGCTTTTAAGGCAGATGAAAGACATAAAGGACGATGCACAGAAGCTGAGACACAAGAGCTACTCAGCTGGTTGTGAATCTACACATAGATTCCCAGTGCAATCCTAACCATGTCCGCTTGGAAGGATTGAATTCAGGCAGCTTACTCCTGGGTAAGCGGGGCTATGATTGCAGCCTTAGTCACTTCAAGAAACATGAAAAAGGGTAGACCACCACAATAAACAACAATGCAGAATTTGTTACATGAGTATTCACCTCGGGTCAATGACTGCACACCCTAGGTGAGTGGCATATTCAAAACTGGCACTCAACAGATGATCCAGATCACAATCCTGAAATCCACAGACCTCAACAAAGACAACGTGTTCAGCTCACCTCATTCACTTGAGCCTGTGTCTGCTGCAGCCTACGATTGCTGGTCACGTTGGTCTGGAGCGGAGCCCCTGCTGCACCTGGACTGGGGGCTCCTCCTGCACCTTGGGAAGGAGCTGCTGCTGACCTAAATCAGAAACCCAGCACACATTTATACCCTTGTGAAGTGAAGGACATGCGGCAGGAGTTGGTAATGCAGGTGAGCTGTGCATAAGCAAGCTGCCAGCTAGCTCTGCCGAGGCTCTTTTTATTAGCACAATATGCAAAACCGGTCAGATACATTTTGGACTGTGACCTTTACACATCTTCCAGTCCCGAGATCGAGGGGTGGTACAAAGGAGACAAAAGTCACAGACAGAGCACGGCAGACCACTGAGAAAGCCAAAGGTTAGATAGAGGGCATGATGTTCAGACAGCTGTGGCTTGTCTGCAGGTGGAAGTGCTGCACTCTGCTGCCCAGGAGGACTCTCCTGTGTGAGTGTTTGAGGGCCCTGCTCCTTCCTTCCTGCCACTCACCATCTGGCCCAGGGCGGGGCCTGAAGGACTCAGAGGGACTGCTGCACTCTGCTGCCCAGGAGGACTCTCCTGTGTGAGTGTTTGAGGGCCCTGCTCCTTCCTTCCTGCCACTCACCATCTGGCCTGGGGCGGGGCCTGAAGGACTCAGAGGGACTGCTGCACTCTGCTGCCCAGGAGGACTCTCCTGTGTGAGTGTTTGAGGGCCCTGCTCCTTCCTTCCTGCCACTCACCATCTGGCCCAGGGCGGGGCCTGAAGGACTCAGAGGGACTGCTGCGTCTGCTGCCCAGGAGGACTCTCCTGTGTGAGTGTTTGAGGGCCCTGCTCCTTCCTTCCTGCCACTCACCATCTGGCCCAGGGCAGGGCCTGAAGGACTCACAGGGACTGCTGCGCTCTGCTGCCCAGGAGGACTCTCCTGTGTGAGTGTTTGAGGGCCCTGCTCCTTCCTTCCTGCCACTCACCATCTGGCCCAGGGCAGGGCCTGAAGGACTCACAGGGACTGCTGCGCTCTGCTGCCCAGGAGGACTCTCCTGTGTGGGTGTCTGAGGGCCCTGCTCCTTCCTTCCTGCCACTCACCATCTGGCCCAGGGCAGGGCCTGAAGGACTCACAGGGACTGCTGCGCTCTGCTGCCCAGGAGGACTCTCCTGTGTGAGTGTTTGAGGGCCCTGCTCCTTCTTGCCACTCACCATCTGGCCCAGGGCAGGGCCTGAAGGACTCACAGGGACTGCTGCGCTCTGCTGCCCAGGAGGACTCTCCTGTGTGGGTGTCTGAGGGCCCTGCTCCTTCCTGCCACTCACCACCTGGCCCAGGGCAGGGCCTGACAGGCCTCACAGGGACGGTTGCTGTCACTGCTGCTGCGGCCCAGGGGGATCCGGAGGGGCGCAGAGTTCTTTTTAAAATGTTTTAAAATGTTCCTTTTCCTTTTCCTTTTATTTTTTTGTATTTGCGGGGACGGGGATGGGGGTGGGATGGATGTTTAGTTGGGAATTTGTTTGATTTTAATGGATTTGTAATTTTTATAGTTTTTCATCTGTATTGTTTTTTGTTTTCTGGGGTTTTTTATTGTTTTAAGGTCTTATTTTGTTCTTAAGGGGAAGGGTCAGGGCTGCCGGGGAGTGGGTCCCAGCCAACAAAATGGCTGGGGCATGTTCCACAGAGGGGGATGCGCTGGGACAACCGATCTCAGTGATCACGGGTAGGAGGAGGAGTTACGCTAAGACCAGACCATGTCATTACAGAGGAGGCAGGTTTAGTCGTTGTCTGAGGACTATCCCTGCCTCCGGGTCTGGTCTTGTCCGGACGGATACTAGAATCAGCAAGGGATACCCACATAGCCTGAAGGTGCTGCTGTGCAATGCCAGGTCAATGATTCGTAAGACCACTGCCATCCATGACTTGATCATGGATGAAGGATTTGACCTGGCTTGTGTAACAGAGACTTGGTTGGATGAAGCAGATGGGCCTGTTCTTGCCGCTGCTTGTCCACCAGGTTTCTCTTACGCACAGCAACCCAGGCCTTGTGGGCGGGGAGGGGGGGTTGCAGTGATTTTTAGGAAGTCATTAGTTTGCACCAGGCGTCCTATTGGGAAGACCCAGTTTTCTGAGTGCATGTTCTGGAAGTTGGGCAATAGGGGCAGTACAGGATTCCTTTTGGTGTACCGACCTCCCCGCTGCACCAAGGATTCCCTGCCCGAGCTGCTTCAGGTCGTGGCGGATGTTCTCCTGGAGACACCTAGTTTGGTTGTCCTAGGGGATTTTAATATCCATGCCGACACGACCTTACAAGGGGCCGCTCGGGACTTCGTGGAAAGCATGGCCTCCATGGGGCTGTCCCTGAATAAGTTTGGCCCAACCCATAGCCGCGGACATGCCTTGGACCTGGTGTTTACCTCCACGGATGTTGGTGTTCTGACACTAAGTAAAAGCGAAACAAAAGAAGTGCCATGGTCAGACCACTTCCTGGTGCAACTTGACTTCTCCGCGACCCTTCCCCTCTGCAGGGAGGTGGGACCGATTCGGATGGTCCGCCCCCGCCACTTAATGGATCCAAATGGTTTCCAGAGAGTGGTAGGGGATGCTTTATCCCATGTTGATGGCCTTTCAGCTGATTCCCTGGTGGCCCGCTGGAATGTGGAGTTAACCAGGGCTATTGACTGTTTGGCTCCGAAGCGCCCTCTCCGATTGCATGGAGCCCGGACAGCCCCGTGGTTTTCCACGGATCTGAGGGCAATGAAACAATTGTTGAGACGGCTAGAGCGCCGGTGGCGGACGACCCATTCTGAAGCTGACCGGACACAGGTTAGAGCTCAGTGTCGAGCCTACCAAGTGGCGGTAGCGACGGCGAAGAAGGCTTTCTTCGCCGCCTCTATTGCATCTGCAGAAAACAGCAGCAGGAGACTTTTTCAGGTGGTCCGCAATTTAGCGGAACCACCTGCTACATCGGGGCCCAGTACGGGCCACTTGATCTCCTGCAATGATTTTGCAAAGTTTTTTGCAGATAAAGTCGCTCAGATTCGGGAAGAGGTAGACGCCACCGTGGGAGCAGGGCCGGGGCGGGAGAGTGCTAGAGTCCTGTCTAGTCAAATTGCGTGGGATCAATTCCAATCTGTTACCTCCGAGGATGTGGACAGGCTGCTTGGACGAGTGAAACCAACCACCTGTCTCCTTGATCCTTGCCCATCCTGGCTTATAAAAGCTAGCCGGGAAGGGCTGGGCGATGGGCTTCGTGGGGTGGTGAATGCTTCCCTCCGTGAGGGAGCCTTCCCAGACCCGCTGAAAGAGGCGGTTATTAAACCGCTTCTTAAAAAACCATCTTTAGATGCGGCCACGATGGCCAACTATCGCCCAGTCTCAAATCTTCCATTCTTGGGCAAGGTGATTGAGCGAGTGGTTGCTGAACAACTCCAGGCCCGCCTGGAAGAAGCGGACCATTTGGATCCCTTCCAATCGGGATTCAGGCCTCATCACGGGACTGAAACTGCCTTGGTCGCACTGGTTGATGATCTCCGGCGGGCTAGGGACAAAGGTGAGAGCTGTTTCCTAGTTCTGCTGGATCTCTCAGCGGCGTTTGATACCATCGACCATAACATCCTTCTGGACCGTCTTGAGGGGCTGGGAGCTGGGGGCACTGTCATACAGTGGTTCCGCTCCTTCCTCCTGGGCCGTGTTCAGAAAGTGGTGGTGGGGGATGAGTGTTCAGACCCCTGGGCTCTCACTTGTGGGGTGCCTCAGGGTTCTGTCCTCTCCCCCATGCTTTTCAACATCTACATGCAGCCGCTGGGAGAGATCATCAGGGGGTTTGGGCTGGGTGTTCATCAGTATGCAGATGATACCCAGCTCTACCTTTCTTTCAAATCAGAACCAGTGAAGGCGGTGACAGTCCTGTGTGAGTGTCTGGAGGCGGTTGGAGGATGGATGGCGGCAAACAGATTGAGATTGAATCCTGACAAGACAGAAGTACTGTTTCTGGGGGACAGGAGGCGGGCAGGTGTGGGGGATTCCCTGGTCCTGAATGGGGTAACCGTGCCCCTGAAGGACCAGGTGCGCAGCCTGGGAGTCATTTTGGACTCACAGCTGTCCATGGAGGCACAGGTTAAATCCGTGTCCAGGGCAGCTGTGTATCAGCTCCATCTGGTACGTAGGCTGAGACCCTATCTGCCCGTGGACTGCCTCGCCAGAGTGGTGCATGCTCTGGTTATCTCCCGCTTGGACTACTGCAATGCGCTCTACGTGGGGCTACCTTTGAAGGTGACCCGGAAACTACAACTAATCCAGAATGCAGCAGCCAGACTGGTGACTGGGAGCGGCCGCCGAGACCATATAACACCGGTCTTGAAAGACTTACATTGGCTCCCAGTACGTTTCCGAGCACAATTCAAAGTGTTGGTGCTGACCTTTAAAGCCCTAAACGGCCTCGGTCCAGTATACCTGAAGGAGCGTCTCCACCTCCATCGTTCTACCCGGACACTGAGGTCCAGCACCGAGGGCCTTCTGGCGGTTCCCTCATTGCGAGAAGCCAAGTTACAGGGAACCAGGCAGAGGGCCTTCTCGGTAGTGGCGCCCTCCCTGTGGAATGCCCTCCCACCAGATGTCAAAGAGAACAACAACTACCAGACTTTTAGAAGACATCTGAAGGCAGCCCTGTTTAGGGAAGCTTTTAATGTTTGATGTACCATAGTATTTTAATATTCTTTTGGAAGCCGCCCAGAGTGGCTGGGGAAACCCAGCCAGATGGGCGGGGTATAAATAATAAATTATTATTATTATTATTATAAGTGTGCTCCACACCTGGCGATCATTCCTTCACCCTTGTATGATATGGCTTACATCCTAACCAACGTTCCACTGGCAGGACCATCATGCAATGTTGTATTTTTCTCTGATTGCTAAGTTACAGTTCTGAGAAACTCGGAACAAGCTACAGTGCTCAGATTTCTTTGAGGGGAAAGGATATGCTTCAAATGTGCTTTAAAGGCATAAAGTGCACCCAGCCAACCCCACTCTCTTCCCCCAGAATGCTGGCTATGGAAATATCACCGCTTGCCCCTGCCTTTATGACATGATTGAGCAGATCTCTCTTAATTTGAGGGCCATATTGTGTCATTAGCAACTTTCTGGGGACCACACATACCCTCCAATATTTATCGGATGAAAATCAGGATGTCCTATTTCATCACCATCATCATCATCACTATACCCTGCTCATCTGACTGGGTTGCCACAGCCACTCTGGGTGGCTTCCAACATATAGAAAAACATCAAACATGTTAAAACCTCCCAATACAGGGCTGCCTTCAGATGCCTTCTAAAGGTTGTATAGTTACTTATCTCCTTGGCTCAGGGGTTGCATAACTCCATACCCTCCATACCAACATGCCTTTAGCCACATGCCTCAAAAGTCACAGACTGTGGCATGGAAGCATCTGAGCACACCATCTTGTCGAAGGGAACCACATGCAGGCCACTTTGGTTTCTAGGATGAATGTAAGGCAGGATATCAATGTAAGGGGGGGGGGAATAGATAAATGTGGCTAGGGCCAGAGGCAAAAATATGATGGTGCAATTAATTTGAAGCTCTGCCTGTGTATAGTAGGCTATGTTCGAGCCACACAAAAGTCTTCGGTTTCTATTCCTCTCCCCACAACATTCATTCTCTGTCCAGGCAAGGAAGAGGCAACCTCACAGTTCAAGGGCACATTCCAGCCTGAAGAAGGGGAAAAAATCCCTCAAGGAAGGTGAGAAGCAGGGCTGGGTTGGGTTGGATGCCTGTGGTAGCCAGGGCCAGACTGAAAGTAGTGGTACCAATAAAAGTGGCTCTTACTTTAGCCTGATAAGGCTACATTTCAGCCACACCTAAGTCAGAGGTTCTACATGCACTCATTGTTTTCCATCCAGGCAAGTAAGAGGCATTTTCACAGTTGAAGGACAAATTCCAGCCAGAATTTTGCACACTGAAGAGGGACCCAGGCATGTCACATCCCATTTCCCCTCATGGGGTGCAATGGAAGGTGCTTGAAAAAGGTTCCTCAACTTTGTCCTAGGGCATCACTGTCCCATGTATAAATCTAGGAATGCACAAGGCAACTATTTGCACAGTTTCAGGCCTGGAAGTTTAGTGCTTTAACCATTGATCTGCGCCACCTGCCTTTGTTGATCCGTATTTCACATTCGAGGTCAGCTTCCTAAGGTTTGTAAAGAATGAAAACAAAACTGAAACATTGATATACGAATGAGAGGAAATTGGCATTTGTTTCTGTTCAAATGAATCCACAAGGCAAGTCTTTTCTTTCCAGGAGCCTGTTTTTTATTACCAAAAACACTCCTTTGGAGGTTTCTTGACAGATCCAATCTGTACTGGTGGCTGAACATCGGCCAGCAATGAATGAATGAATGAATGAATGAATGAATGAATAAATTTATTACGGTCATAGACCAGAAAGAAGAGAAAAAACATAAAAGGCAGCAATAATTTACGAGGGAATGATGGTGTCAATTCAAAGTTGTAAAATTATACATAAAAACAATACACATATACACTCACACACACACACCCATATACATACTCATATATGCACTACAGTATATGTATGGGCTTAAAAAAGGGGGGGGGCTTGTCCAGGGGTCAGGTCTTTTACTTTTTTACGGCTGATGCCCTCCGCTTGATCGCGGCCGCAGAAAACTTGGCCACTTTCAGTGTTACTTCTGGGTTTTTATCTCCTAGTAGGATTTTCAGCCGCTGAAATTCAGATCGACCTGGAAATTTCTGAACGATAGGGGAGATAAACAGTAACCTGATATCCCCGTAAAGGTCACAGTGTAACAACACATGTGAAGCCGTTTCCACCTCCTTCAGACCACATGGACAAACTCGTTCAGCATAGGGTGTGCCCTCGTATCTGCCCTTTAGTAAGGCAGATGGCAATACGTCAAATCTGGTACGGGTAAACGCCCGCCTATATTTTGCGATTTGTAGGTCCAGCAAATATGGGGTTAGATTAAACCCTTTTCCATAATCTGTACTGGTGGCTGAACATCGGCCAGCAAGTCTTCCTCACGCCCACTGGCCTGACAGTTCCTAATGATTCCTTCCTCCCACACTCCTGTGACTCACTGTCCTTTCTGAAAGGTCCCTCGTCATTTAATCCCATAGGGAGACAGCCAACCTCCTCTAGAAGTGCCAAAGAAATCCCTGGGAATGAAGCAAAATGCAAAAATGAAACAGCATATAACAGCAAATGATTAGGGATGGGATGAAAACTGATTCAGGTTGCATGAATCAAGAAGGGGGTTGCATGAATTCTGCCAAGCTGAGCAGGATTCCTCCCCCTGCTGCCACAATTATTTTGAGGAAGGAATGTGCTTTAAATATGTGGTGTGTACACAGCCTAATAGTGTGTTATTAGGGTATATTACAAGGCATCCAGTGAGTGCCTCCAGAGCTCCTGGAATCTTTCACCTCTCACTTTGAAAACTATAGGCACAGAGCAGGAATAGTCCCTAGGAAACTACAAAGGGGCCGGGAAGTGTGTGGTGTATCGCCCTCTGTTTGTTTGTGTGCTGCTGTTATAATCTTTTGTTTTAACTATGAATTTATTGTTCTGCTGCATGCCTATAACTCATTACTGACAGTGGTTGCCATCTATGGTAGCGCAGAGTCTATCAGTTGGCTGCCAACATTGCAATGATTGATCATACAGCATATAACGACATTAGTAACACTGCCTACTACCAAAGACACATTACCATGCTGTGAGAAATGAAGATCAGTTTGTAAGAGGCTTTGCAGTGGGTTTATATGCAAGCTGAGAGGCTTGCGAATGCCTCGGTAAAGGTAAAAGGTAAAGGACCCCTGGACAGTTAAGTCCAGTCAAAGGAAACTATGGGGTGCAGTGCTCATCTCACTTCAGGCTGAGGGAGCCGGCATTTGTCCACAGACAGTTTTCTGGGTCATGTGGCCAGCATGACTAAACCACTTCTGGCACAACAGAACACTGTGACAAGTGCCAGAGCACACAGAAACACCCTTTACCTTCCCGCCACAGTGGTACCTATTTATCTGCTTTCACTGGCGTGCTTTCAGACTCCTAGGTTTGCAGGAGCTGGGACAGAGCAGTGGGAGCTCACCCCATCAGGGGGTTTCAAACCGCCAACCTTCGGATCAGCAAGCCCAAGTGGTTTAAACCACAGCACCACCCGCATCCCTGCAATTATGAATGCCTACATGCTTGTGAATGCCTGCATGCTGCAGAATGTCTACAATTCAAGCCGGCAGATGACTTATCCAGAAAAAAATATTTTAAATAGAGTGGTGCAGCAAAGAATAAGTGATGTTCTGTGATGTGACTTCTAAAGCTGATCTGAATATTCCTCACAAAATTGCAATCTATTAATTTATTATTTGCTTCCAAATAGGTGCCTCATTAGGGCAGCTCCATGCATTATGATTGTTTCTAATGTTTGACATTGGCTGTGTTTTTATTATGTTTGAAGCCACCCAGAGTGTCTGATGGGTAGGGTATTAATAAATGATGATGATGATGATAAAATAGAAAGGGTCTTCTCCATGGTGGCACCCCAATTTACTGCTCTCCCCAGGGAGGATAGGATTGGTGGGAGGGGGGCCTCACAGCATTAACACTCCTATAGATCTTGCTTCCCCAGTAGGTTTCCAGGGATCTCTAAGCCAAGCACAGAGCACCACATGTGTCCCCAGCTTCCAGCATTAGCATTAGCTCCCATTGTTCTCCATCTTACAATGATGGGCATCCAGCCAGGAGAGGTGGAGAAAATTGTCTTTAAGGCAACAGAGCGCACACTTTCAAAATGTGAATAATGGAAACTTAGCTGAGCAGCTAAGACCATCATCTTGATAAAAGAACCAGTCTGACAAGTTTCCTCTTATAGACTCTACTCTCACAGGTACAGGATCACAGGCGTGGAAGATTCCTGTTGTATCATCCAGACCCAACTCCCTAAACTAGTGGATTTATTACCTGCCATCCCATCTACCAGATCTTTCTTCAAGCCAGACTGAGTCAGAAGGTAGCATTTGCTCACCTTGAATCTGCAACGAACACATCTGACAAGCACCAAGATGAATCACTTCTGTATGTTAGCACTTAGTAATCTTCACACAGCAGAAGGAAGACCTATTGCGGTATAAGGTCCATAAATTTGTTTCCTTTTTTAAGTTGCATAGTTTGGATGATGGAATATATTACTCAGACCGGATCTTCTTGGGCCCCATGTGAGGAACACACCTGTTCTGCCACTAGCCTAAGTCTCCTTGAAACCTTTTCCACAGGTCAGTAAATTGTGGCTAACTCATAAGCATGGGAACTCTTTTTCTACCTTGTGATCAAAGATACCACACCATTGTAAAGGTAAAGGTAAAAGGACCCCTGGCCATTAGGTCCAGTCGTGACCGACTGGGATTGCGGCGCTCATCTCGCTTTATTGGCCGAGGGAGCCGGCGTACAGCTTCCGGGTCATGTGGCCAGCATGACTAAGCCGCTTCTGGCGAAGCAGAGCAGCGCACGGAAACGCTGTTTACCTTCCTGCCGGAGCAGTACCTCTTTATCTACTTGCACTTTGACATGCTTTCGAACTGCTAGGTTTGCAGGAGCAGGGACCGAGCAACGGGAGCTCACCCTGTCATGGGGATTCAAACCGCCGACCTTCTGATCGGCAAGCCCTAGGCTCTGTGGTTTAACCCACAGCGCCACCCGTGTCCCACAGAGCCACACCATTGTAATAAATGCTAAATAATACTGTTACATACCACCCCAATCTCTGAACAGTGAGAGATTCCAGGGGTACCAGGGGCTTAGCAGGCTCTGTGTTTCCTTTTGGACAGTGAGAGATTGTCTTCATGATATATGGTTTATTTACACATATGTACAACCTGAGCCTACAATGGAGGGGTTATAGCATTACACCCACAAGTGGGTCCTGTGTCTCTCTCATGGCTGCCACATTGGATCCAAAACTGCCAGCCCCCATTGTGCTCTGGCCCCACTTTCTCCAACTCGCAAGCAAAAAGCCACTCTCCTCTGCAGGCACTCTCACTGCGCTGCTGAGAAGGATTTATTTCCCTCCAAGGAAACAGCCCCCTCCCCAAAAACGTTTCACAGTATTTTACAAATTGATTGTGCTTTTCATAAAAACAGGGTCCCAAATGAGCACAAGCAGTGTGCAAAATATTGCAACATGTTGCTGGATAAGACGGATTGCCGTTGTCAGCCGATCAGCACTGAGCACAACTGTCTCTACAGCAAAACGGCAAAATCCATAAAGGTGGGGAAAGCTGGATTTGCCTAGACCAGGGATAAGACTGACCGATGTTGTTGGACTCCAGTCCTCATGAGTAGGGCTGGCCTACCCATGAGGCAAGGTGAGGTTTCAGTCCGCAGGAGCCACAGGGGCAGCAGAACCAGCCTCCAAACAACGCATTGCCCACTGCTGCCGCCACTGCAGTGGCAACGATGGCTGTGGCATACTCCTTGGAGGCCAGGTGTCAAAGTCACTCCATACTCAAAGGAATGCACACAGCAGACAGTTAACTCTTTATTGTCAAGCTGGCACTTACAGTCATTCTGTGGCTCCGAATACCCACACATGCCAGTCTAGGATCTAGGCCAGGGGTCGGCAAGGCTTACCAGGCATGGACCAGATCACTCCTGCGGAGATTCTCTGTGGGCCAGACCAGTGCAGCGTGACACTTGAAATCATGTCTTTGCATGCCCAGACACCGAACACTGCACCTGTGCAGGCACGATTTCCGGCTTCTGGGCATGCGCAGAAGTGATTTCAAGAGCCGCGGAAGAGAGTCCCTGTGCCATGCTGCACTGGTTTAGCACAGTGCACGGGGACTAGCCGAGTGAGTGGCTCAGTTTGGGGGCAGCTCATTGGGCCTGTTAAGCAGCCCTCATGGGCAGCTTCTGGCCCATGGACCTTAGGTTGCCGAACTCTGATCTAGGCAGCTATTCCCAGGCCTGCGCTCTACGGAGCAGCTGCAGCAACAGGGGCCACTCCCCCTCCACCAGTTTAGGTAGCTCCTCCCGATGGGCTGTGTGTGTACAGCCAGAGACTACGCCTGTGTGGAAGTTGCCTCTGCTCTTCCCACTTCAATTTTCTCATGTTTCTGAATGACAGTGGTGCAGGAGAGGGTGGGGAAGCCTGACCCACCTCTTCCTCCTCTTCTTCCAGCCCATTCTGTGCTCCACCCTCCAGCTCTGAAGCTTCCCCTGCCTCTGATTCTTGCATCCTGATTGGTACAGGTCACCACAAATCACTGGCCAGAACTCACCATGGGCACTTCCTTTGTTCTCTTACAAAGGCAATGGAGCCCATTTGAGAGGTGCCGGAACTGAGTTCTGGTGAGTTCCAGCTGGAAAAAAGCCCTTCCCATGACTGTTAAAGTGAGATAAGAGTGCTTTAAACATATGGTGTCGATATGCCCACAGGGTACACAGTCTAGTCAAGCCCTATTTATTTATTAAATTTCCATACTGCCCTTCATCCAAGGTTTTTTCCTAATAAAGGTGAGTGGAACAAAATTTAAAGGGTGGGTTTTCGAGGGGTTGAAAATGTGGGCAGTTTTCAATACGTACTTGACAAAATTACTTTTTGCATCAACGATTTCTAGATTTATTCTCCAGGGCATGCACAGAAGCTAAGAATGATCAAGTGCAAATTGTTTGGAGAAAAAGCATTCAGATGCCGTTTAAAACAGCAACAAGGAAGCATGCAGTAGCCTGTTATATCTTTATGCTCATGAAGATGCACACGCAGTCATCTAAAACTGTGTGATACGAAGACTTCCTGTCCCTGTGAAGCAAAAGTGTTGGTACAAGCAGTGAATAAATTTACGCCAAGGATTGTCACACATTTTGCACAGCACGTAAAAACGTTTTCATCTGTGATACGTACTTGCTGATCTTTCTCCCTTAAAAATGATTATTCACACCATTAACCATTGACCAACCACCATCACAGGAGAGTACCAATAAAACCAGATACTTGCTTGGCATACTTTTAGTAAACACTGCCAATTAAGGATGTGTGAAAACACACAGGAGGAATTCTATTTCTATGCCTGTTTTCCCAAGTCTAACAAATCTTAACATGCAGTGCATATCTGGAGGTGAAAAAAGAGAGGAGGGGACACAAAAATACTAGGCAAAGGAGAGGGGAAAAACACAGGTCAGGAACTTCTGGAGGCCAAAGATTACGGTCAGGGGCAGTCATGCTTCTGAATACCAGTTGCTGGAAACCACAGAAGGGGAGAATGATCTTGTGCCCAGGTCCAGTTTGCAGGTTTCCTCCAGGCACCTGGTTGGCCAGAGTCAGAACAAGATGCTGAAGTAGATGGACCACTGACGTGATTCAGCAGGCTCATCGTATGTTCCCCACCGCTAATGTATAGGATGGTAGCCTTAGTGTTATTTGTTTTGCTCATCCATCCTGCATCACAGGTTTACCATTAAAAGCTTCAAGCATTAATACTCCCAAAGAGGCACTGGGAAAGGAAATCGCTTTCGCTTCTCCATTTGTGGTGCACAGATCTACCTTTCAGAGACTGATGGGGCAAGGCAGGGCCTGGTAAAGTCTTCCCCTCTCCACAACCTTATGATTTTATGACGTGAACGATAAGTAGCAAGCATTGGCAGCTATCCTTGTTGGTCTGCCCAAGACATTCTGTTGCCTGAGACAAAGGACCATCCCCTTTCCCCATTCAACACACCCTCCACATTCAATCCAAACTGGTAATTGAATCTTACTTCAACCCTTTCAATGGGACAGCATGCTTCAACACACCTGAGGGCAGGAGGGCAACTTAGGGAGCACTGGGCAGCCCCCTGTATGGAATCCGCAGTTGTGCCCTCAAATGCTTATGCTTCATCACTGGCTTCCACCCTCCAGTACCTGCTGCCTGAGGCAGCTGTGTTGCTTACCCTAATGGTAGGGGTGTATGTGTGTGTAGGAGGTAGAATAAGCCTCCTGCAAAGCTGAGGGCTGAATAATCTTCTGCACTGTCCACGATCATTTGTAAACTACTTAACAGACATCCAGGAATGGAAGAGTAGTGAACAGTAAGTGTTGAATCAGTAGTGTTGACTCATCATCCTCTACAGGTAGATAAAACAAAGGGAGGAGGGTAAGTCATTTCCTGGCATGAGACTATAACAACAGAATGTTCCATTTTATCTATATGCTGCCATTAAAACCTGTTTTACCCCTGCAATCAGGCAATGTGCAAAAGCTAAAAGCGCATGAAACCCACACCAGTGAAAAAGATTCTGTTGTTATCCAGGTGTAACAATGGAAGACAATGCATCTGCAGGGTGACAGAAGGCCAGGATGCCAGGAACAGAAGGTCATTCAATCAGTGACTCATTCCCTGGGAAGCACTTACAACAGAGATGACTGCGACCAGTGATGCTGTCAAGTGAGACAGGGGACCAGTATGACGCACTGAGTCAGGTCCCAGCATACCCATCTTTGACTCCCACTCACCCATGACATTTCCAATATGATCCTTTGGCGGTAACATTTCCAGTTGGTGGCTTGCTTACGGAAGTACCAAAGGCTTCCAAATGTTTCTTTATCTAATTTTAAAAGATTGTAAACATGCTTTGATGTTATCAAGGTATCTGAAGATGTGAGACTTGCCCTTTCATACAGAACAACCCAATAAGCAACATGTGGTGGTGCAGGGAGATGGTCATCCCTTCTATTTCCCATGTTCAAAGGCAAGTGCCGGTACTGATGTAGTCAAAATGGCCATTCTAACCTTTTCTCCCCCTCGAAGCAGTGTTTGGATGAGACACACATTTTGACATCTCTTCATTGATGATTCAAAGCTGTATGATTGCAAGCACCAATCAACATTCTGGCACCTGCAAATTGAATCAATTCAGATTTCTAAACTGTCTTCAGAGGCGTTTCATACAGGGTGCATGTGCTTACAGCATGAATGGCCAAAGCCAGGTCCATCTTGTCCAGGAAAGCTGGTGCACCAACTGAAGCCAGTAAAAAATGTTCCTAGTCACTATGATCAAGGGTCACCATGGCTGGGCATCTAAAAATCAACTAGAGGTTCAAGCTTAGATCTCGCTTGGGCCAGAATGGGGATTAAACTGAAGACCTGCTTCATGCAACGCTAATGTTCTACCTAGAGTACCAGTTTCTCCTATCTAATATCTTGTTGGAACTTCCTACTTCCAGCAGGCTTCTGGAGACTGTTTTTAAGGAAAAGGCTGGTGCTGTGATGTTTTCATTGCAATGATCTGTTTGTTTTAATAGCTCATATATATGCATGTGTGTGTGTGTGTGTGTGTGTGTGTGTGTGTTCTATTAATGTTTAATTGCTTCCCCTCCCTCAATGTTTTTGGCAGCTTCTATTTTAGCTGTAAGCCGCCCTGAGTCCCCTGTCAGGTTTTTGTGTGTGACTTTGTTTTGAAAAAATATGGAAGTACTAGAAAACACACAAAGCAAGATAAATATAGAAGGTCTATTAGTACAGTTTATGTAATGTGGCAGCAGGAAATAGTTGCAGTAATCACCAAAGAACAGCCCACGCAAATAAAGGTATTTGACGTCATCCTGCCTACTTGCATACACACAGCTAGGCAACACAGCAGCAATAGCATGAACTGCAGGGCAAGTTTATAAATGCTGGAAAGATACAAGGTGCCACATCAAACCAAGCAGTGTCTGGGAAGAATAGCTACACAGTTAAATGAGTTTTATTTTAAATCAAAGAAAAAGAAAAATATCTTAAGTTATGTGTTTGTTTAATAAGAATTATCCTACAGAGTGCAAGCAAACCAGGATAATTGATTAAGAAACTGATTGCCTGAAGGGGCTGATAGCCAACATCAAATTTTGTGTGGATGCTGTCAGTGGCTTTCCTCTTCAATAATCTAGGCAATCAATTTTTGCCTTAGCTCCTTGGGGATAGATCAGTGACATACAGTATATAATGTTGTTAAATGTTTTTTTCCCTTATGAGACATGCAGAGCAAGCTTACACATGTCTACTGAGAAGTAAGTCCTGTTGTGTTCAGTGGAGCTTACTCTAAGGTATGGGTGCACAGGAGCGAAGCTTCAGGCATGACTAACTTTGGATGAATCATGCCCAATGTCTTGCCATACGTATGGAAGAAGGAAAGCATTTCTAATGGTATGTAAATGTGAAACAATTCAGTTATGATGTACCTATTCAGAACGGCAGGATCTGTGAATCTCTTAAAAGACAAGCATAAGTATTTACTACATGCCACTATTTTAGGATGCTGGGTGTTGAAAGCCAGACTGTGCAAACATATGTACAATTAGCTTTGTAAAATCTGCAGCCCTGTGAGAATTAGCATGGTATCCAAACTTGAAATTTGCTTGTGTGTGTAGAAATGAGCCGAATGTACAAAGGTATTTTTTTAGTTTGCTCAGTTATCTCTGGTCCCACCCACAATAGGGAAGTGCCCTCAGAAGGTTGCCTGGAAGGTTTCATGTGGCCCTCAGAATGAAAAATGTCTCCCATATTGGTTCTAAAGTAAATCTAACAGGGCTATAGCTTCTGGGAGCACCTTACCTGGGGGTAGGTGCTATTCATGTAAGAACAGGGGACAACTACAGCCTAGTGGCTTGTCTTGGGTAAGGTGTTCCCTATCCACTTCACTCTGCAATAGAGCAGGAGTGGAGGGCTTCATTTTCTTCAGATAATCTGTTATGAGCCACATGCCAGTGGAGGGTGAGCAGAAAGCAGAGGTGGGCAGAACCAGTGCAAAAAACATTTTCCCTCCCTCCCTCTGGCACTCCTCCTCTCTATCTCAATCACCCTTCCCCATCAGTCAATGGACTGCTGGAAGAGCACAGGTCAGGGCTGTCATATGCTTGACCTGCTCATTTACTGATGACCTTTGAAATCAGCCCAGGGTAGCCAGCCCCTGCATGGGAGACCTTGCAAATGTTCCAAAGCCTTTACTTGCTCCCTGCCTGGTGGGCACACCCACTGATGAATGGATTCTTTTGTATCTGCTTGGCTCCAAGCACTGATCTATGTTTCCATGGGCAGCCTTGGCTTGGCTTGGCTTGGCATGAGATGAATCTCTGGAGCTTGGAGGTATCTGGGAATAAAAAGCTGGCATCATGCAGCCACATTCTATTTTCAGGTGAGCTTGACCTAGAGAAAAACTAGCTCATATTTATCCCATAGCTTCAGAATGTGCCTAACTGGTAATGTAACTCATATTTACAGTGACAAACTGGCTATTCATCCTTTCATATTTTGTGTAGTGGTTTGATAAGTGCTACTGAGTTGGCATGTTGCCTGTGTTCTGGAGCAATCAACACAACTGTGTCCATATGGGCTAGCTTTGCACAGATTCACTGGCCTTAATAATTTCATTCCAGTTTATATCTGTCTATAAATATTGATGTCCCTAATATGAATGAAATATGTGAAAACCAGAAAATAGATTTAACAACTGTCATCATTCAGTAAAGTTCTCTGCCATGGGTTCCTACTATCTTTCCAAAACATTTCAATACATATTAAATAGAGGATGTTCTGATAGGAGGTGGAACTTAACAACATCTGGAAGGCCACAGGCTTCACATCCCTGCTGTAACATTGCTTAAATAAGAATGTTAGAAACACAGCACAGAAAGCTATTGAAGATTTAGAGACCTGAGCAGATTATGAAGTCTTGTTTCCATAATAGTAATGAGTATCCTACTCTGTGTCTGAGCAGAAGTGTGAACATATTTTTCAGCACAAATGACCATCTAGGGCAGGGATGGGTTATCTCAGGCTTGAGGATTGAATGCCACCCTCCAGACCTTACAATCTAGTCCTTGGGACTCTGCCCAGCCCAGCCCAGCTGTCCTGCTTGAGTGACCCTGCATGGCTGGAATGAACCTTGAACTCTAATAACTCTTCTTGCTTGCCTGGATGGAGAAGGAATGTGAGCATGTACAGAAACTAGCCTACTGCACAAAGGTAAAATTCACACTTGTGGCTCCACCCACTTTTGCCTCTGGTCCCACCCGCCACTGACATGTGGCCTCCAGAGGGTTGCCCAGAAGCGAATGTGTCCCTCAAGCTGGAACAGTTTCCCCATCCTGATATAGGTCGATTCACAGGAGGCCAGTGGATATAGAAACACAAAGTAGATACAAAGTCCCTGCGTCCCTGAGTCCATCTGCAATTACTTTCCCTCCTCCTCCTTGTGAGAAACACACCAACGCTCATGGTCTGAAGACTCTGCAGGTCAACAGACTGCTTGTGAACTGGCATCTTCAATATCAGCCAACCCCTATGTCTTTTTGCCCTTTCTCTCTGGTGAGAAAAGCCTGGAACCTAAAGTGTATCACCCTCTGCCAGGAGCCCAAAGCTACTGCCCCCAGCCTTGATACCCTTAATTATATTACAGTGTGGCTTTTAATTCTAAGCTGCTTTGGGAGACAATCTTGGCTGAAAAGCAGTGTGTAAATATAATAAATAATATAATATAAAGAAATGACCTATATCAAGTCGGGCTAATAGTCTGTCTGTCTAGTACTGCCTGCCCTGCATGGTTGCGGTTTTCTTTGTTTTTGTTTGCCAGGGTTCATTGAAGTCCTTTGCTGAATATGCCAGAGACCAGGATGAAGCCAAGATATTGTGCAGGTAAAGTATGTGTTAGACCACTTCATTGCAGCTCTCCCTAGAGAGGAAGGTTCTGGGTAAATTACTGTCAGCTGCAAAGCAAGATGGTCATCTGATTGCTCCTTCCTACTGCTAGCTTAAAGCTTTCAGTCCACAAGGAAGCAGGTAAGAAATTTTCACACACCTCAGTGTGGACTACTTGGCCCACCCATTGCTAAAATGAAGGCATCAGACCACTATTTTGCTGTACATCAAGCTGAAATATGTATTGGAGATGTGTCTTAATCAGAATCAGAATACTGAGTATTTCCAGCCCTCTCTTCACCAACATATATCTTGTAATGTAACCTCAGAAAAGTATATTACCTACTGAACTGCCAGTTATTGCTACCTTCAAGTGCCTATAGGTCCAATGCTAAATCAAGGGTGAGCTCCTCCTTTACTTTAGTGGAGTTCTATTACAGCCTCATTCACCACTCAGCTATACCTCATAAAGCACAATTGGAGGTTTTCTGTTCCACGGTAATCCCCTTCTGCTATTCAGAACAAAATACAGAATAAAAAGCCATCGCACAAAAGCTCAAATCGCAACTTTTCATGGTTCCTAAGCAGGCATGAACTTTCCGGGGACTGTGTTGGCTTTCGTAAATAGAAACGCTCCAGAGGTCCAAGTTTCCTCACTTTCTACTGCAAGCAGAAGCCTATGTGGGGCTTGCAGTGTCCCCGCAAAGGAATCTCGACCCCTCGAAGCCTTGTAGCCCTCCTGTAGTTGTAGAGGAAGGAACACGCCCATAGCTCAAGCTGAGTAGTCGGAGTTTTTCAGCACCACAGCTGCCGGACAGCGCCCGAGAGCCGCTTCGACATCACCCGCGTTCGAGAGCCCCCACAGAAAGCCCATCGGCGCTGGTAGGGCGAACCTTTTAAAGACAAAACCAAATAGGCGATACTCACATTGTTCCCCTTTTTATAGTCTCGGCTTTCCCTTTCTCTCTCTCAGTCGCCAGCAAAGATGGCTTTCCAGTTCTCCTTCTGATGCAAACAGCCTCTTAGAATTGTAGGCACTGTTGCTGAGGCGAAGGCACAAGCTACTGAGCATGTCTGCACCTCATCGCTCCCACCCGCGAAGACGAGGAGTCAGTGCGCCGCTTTCCACCTTCTGTATCAGTGGCAGTCCCAGGGCAGCCGGCAGGGGTGGAGTTCTGAATCTCCCTCCTGCCTGGAAAGAAAGAACGAAGCATAGCGTTGGTAAAGAGGGCTAAGCATTGAAAAGCCAACATCTCTTTTATTTCTTACATTTGAATCCCAGCTTTCCTCCAATGAGTTCAGGGCTCCTGCTTTCCTCTCTCACAACAACCCTGTGAGGTTCGGCTGAGAGAGACCGTGACTAGCCCTAGATCACCCAGGGAGCAGACTTGAACTTGAGTCCCCCCCAGTTCTGCACAATGCCCTAATGCAGCCTTTCTCAACCTTGGGTCCCCAGATGTTGTTGAACTGCAACTCCCATCACCCCTAGCTAGCAAGGCCAGAGCTCAGGAATGATGGGAGTTGTAGTCCAACAACATCTGAGGACCCACAGGTTGAGAATCACTGCCTAATGGTTAGAGTCTAACTAGTAGAGCACCCTGGCATGACAGAGTTACACTTTGTGAATTCCAACTATTTGACCCAGATTACAAAAATGTCCTGTGCAACAAGCACATGACTGTTATGTGATGTTGTCAACTTTTGGGCCAGTCCCTGGTTGCTGTGTCTTTAACAGCAGCAACTAGTGGTGTTTATCTTCATGCTGTGAAAAGCTTCACCTTTGGAAAATGCAGAAAGCACTTGCAACATAGGCTTCAAAGGAAGGGTCAGCCCATCATTCTACTTGGATGCCCCGAGAGTGTAGGGTCCAGTTTTGAATGGGGTTTTGTTAAAGAACTTAAATGTGTTCATTTCAGAACATGTCCCTTTGATGCACTCTCAGGTACCATAGGATGTAAGCTCCCAGTATCTAACAAGAAGCACCATCCATTTTATCCCCCTACAAAGCAGTTTCCTAGTAACATGAAGAAGAGAATGAAAATGCTTAAACCTTCATGTTACATCGAACACACTGAAATGGCTCCGAGTGACAAGCATTTCCCAGTCCTTCATGTATATTTTTTGTTTTAAAGGACCCCTGACCATTAGGTCCAGTCGTGACCGACTCTGGGGTTGCGGCGCTCATCTTGCTTTATTGGCCAAGGGAGCCGGTGTACAGCTTCCAGGTCATGTGGCCAGCATGACTAAGCCACTTCTGGTGAACCAGAGTAGCACATGGAAATGCTGTTTACCTTCCCGCTGGAGCGGTACCTATTTATCTACTTGCACTTTGACGTGCTTCCGAACTTTTCAAACATGGGCAGGAGCAGGGACCGAGCAACGGGAGCTCACCCCATCGTGGGGATTCAAACCGTCGACCTTCCGATCGGCAAGTCCTAGGCTCTGTGGTTTAACCCACAGCACCACCCGCATCCATTTTTTTTGTTTTGTTTTAGGTACTCAATAAACATTGTCCCTATATAAGTGTACATTATTGACTCAAACTGCCAATATATGTTATTTCCATGGTTCAAGGATTCTAATACATGAGACTCTTAGAATGGTCATAAATGAAACGTGTGTCTACTAGGGAGGCATGACCATGGTCACACATCTTGACAGGCAGCATGGACTATTGGGTAAAGTAAAAGTTTGAATTGTAAAAACAAAACAAACAAAAATTAGTCATGTGGCTATGCCATTGGGATGGAATTGTGTAAGTCTCTCCCCTCCCCCCACGCACTTTGCTCAGGTGAGCTTTCCTCCTCTATCCCTCCCATCCCCATTTTGCTTAACATCTGCATTGATGAAGAGCTCTGGAGAACTTGAAAGCTTGTTCACAATTTTGTTAATTTTTGGTTGCTCCTAATGTGTTTTTATATTTTGTTTGAAGCCTCCTAGATCGGCTGGGGCAACCCAGTCAAATGGGCAGGAGTACAAATAATGACATCATCACCATCATCATTCCACAGTCACTGCTACCCATCTCCTCCAGCTAACAGAAAGGAATGTAAAAAGAGTAATAAAAGCCACTTCTCCATCTCTTATCGTATATATAACTCAAGGGTCAATCTTAAGTTGTAACATACCTTCTCTCATGCAATGTTCTCATTGCAGGTTTTGGATCTCTGGTGACCAGAAGCAAAGGAGTATAGGTTCCTATGCCTTTAAATGGTTGTATAGAAGAAGAAAGGAATTTTGGCAGGTGTAGCTCATTGTGCAGTGATGAGAAAAGCTGCGACTGACCCTTCAATTTCTCCCAACAATTAAAGGAACAGGGAACTCAGTCTCCTATCCATAAGTGCATTGGAATTTACTTTGACCAACAGATATTTGCAGAAACTGCATACTTTACTCCAATGAGGCCTAGAGAAACTGGCTCTCTGAATATTTTTTTACTTGCAGTAAAGCAGTGTGCTTAAATAGCACACTTAGAACTGGACTCCCTGTGTTGAATGTCCAAGTATGATTCAGCCCAATGATATTATTCCCAAAAGTATCAAAGCTCCATAGTAAAAGACTGTTATAAGAAGTCAGAAATTCCCCAGATACCTGTAACAGTCATTATAAGCTACAATGTAGCTTTAGGAAGTGATGCCTGAGTTTTCTTGTTTTCTCTTCCATTTTGTCTCATGTCTTTCCGACTGCAAGCCTGTGGTCAGGGTATCTCTTGGTATTATTGAGCTTAGAATCATAGAATTGTAGAGTTGGAAGGGACCTCTCGGATCTCCTTGTCCAACCCCTTGCAATGCTGGAATCTTTTTCTCAACATGGGGCTTGAACCCACAGCCCTGAGATTCTCATGCTCTGCCAACTGAGTAATCCCAGAGCTCCCCCCTACCCACCCACAAAGCATTTCATTCCTGAAGAGAAAGGAAAAAATACCACAAATAAACAAATAATTATAAATAAGAGTATGCAGGTAAATTTTACTGAGGTACCATAGGTATAAAAGATCATGCTTTCAATAATTAATACTGAGATATGAAGCCTGTCTACATTTACACAGATGTACATCTCAATGAATTAAATGAATTTACTCCCTAGTAAATGTGGATAAGACTGTAAGTTTTAAGCAGCAGTTGATGCCCTACAGCAGTTATTTTACCTTAGGAAAAAGGAGATCGTTACTAGAAGAGAAGGGTGTCACTGGCTGCATTTGGATCACGTTTCTTCCCTTGGTGAATCCTGAGCACTGCAATTTACCCCTCAAAATGTTAGCATTCTGAGCAAACAAAAGGTATAGTGAATACGCAGTGCCTCCAAACCAACAAACCAACAGAGGAAAGCTTCGATACCATGAGCAATCACTACAGTTCTTTTTGCCTCATTCACTTTGCTCTGTCTTAGAGCCATTGGAGGTAGTATTCATAGCTGATAGGAAGCTACCTTATCAAGTCAAACCACTGGTCCATCTAGCTAGTTCAGTATCTACAATGACTGGGAACAACTCTTCATGAATTCAGGCAGGGATCTGTCTTGATCCGACTTGGAGATTGAACCCTCACCCTTAGGCATCCATGTGTTCTGCTATTGAGCTATGGCTTTTCTTCTTCATGATCCACCAGGTCAGAAAGCATAGAGCCTTTCTCTCATTTGCAGAGGTGATGTCACAAAGGGGTGGGACTTAATTACTGCTGGTAAAATCTGGATATTTGGCAGGTGATGGGAATAGTAAGGTGAGGAAGTCTCTAGGGTGAATTGAAAATGGGACTATCTTCCCCTGTTTCTGAAAAGGGATTTCAATCTGGATTTTGGGTAAATATATTTCTTAATGTTAGAAAGAGAGAGAGAGAGAGAGAGAGAGAGAGAGAGAGAGAGAGAGGGAGAGAGAATCTGCCCAAAGACCCCCAAACCTATAAGACTATGAATTTCACTGTCAGACTGGGCCCCATTATGCAATTCTATAATTCAATAGCTTCTTAAACAGATTATAATTAAGGAATAGTCATATGATGTAGTTTGGGACTACAGTTTAGTGTAGGAATAGGAATACTTTGCAACTACTTTTCAAAATTAGTTTTAATTATCTGTTCTTAGAAGTAATTATTGGGAAATGCTTCCAGATCTGACAAATCACCAGGATGAGCCAGAGGTACTTACCGGAGACCGAGAGCAAGTGTAAACTGTGGGGCAAGTCCATCAGCCAAAAGTAAATACAATTACTAAAATATCAACTGGAGAGCAGAGAGACTAATGCAATTAGAGTAGGCAAAAGGATCTGTCTTGGAGATGCAGTGACACGTCGCGGAAATGAAGACTAATCAGTTGATTTACCAAAAGGAGAAAGAAATTGTTTATATGCAGCGCCCTGAGCAACATTTCACTTTCTGGCTTTGCGCTTGCTTCATTACAAGAACCAAATTCTCCTTCCCATGCTCTGCATACACGGGAGACTCTTGATGCTTCTACCACTGCTCTGTAAGGGTCATTTGGAAAGGGAGAGAGGCAATTTTTAAACTTTACAACCATTGCTGCTTCTGATGTGTTGTGTTAAGAAGTAGGCACACCTGGCCATCTCTTCTTTCTTAGGGATCCCTGAAGCTGGAGTTTTCATTGCCTGAGACGCGCTGCTTTCCAAAGATGCCTGCAGGTTAGTACGCAACTTGGACTTATGGCCATCCCTCCCTCCATTCGGGAGTAAGCTCCTTATGTGCAAACATGATGATCAGAGAGCATACTTTTGCATTCTGCTCTGCCATTGAGACAGGTCGGAGTTTCAAGAAGTCAAGAAGGGAAGAGGGCATCGGTGATGCAAAACACTGCAGGAAAAAGGATGGGCATCACTTTAAGAAGAGGCTTTCAACACTCAGTCTCTTTTCTGGACCTTCACGGAATGTGATGTAAGTGTTTCTCTTTTTAATATTTTATTTCTAATGAAAATTAAAAATGCTAATTTAAAATTGGACACCGGAGCCATTGTGAACACTGAATAATCATGAAAGGGGAAGAAAGGTTGATCAACTAAACAGCTGAGACAGACAAAGGGCGGCAACATCAAAGAGTGCCATATTTTCAGGTGGCTCCATTGCCTTGAGCAGCAGCTTGCTATGCAGACACCAGCAATTAATAACATCTTGGGGTTCTTTCAGATGGTTGCTATTTTCGAGTGGGATTCATTTACTAATTGGCAAATTCGGTTTGCACAATTACAGCTGATTAGAGGGTTTGCACAATAAAGTTACTTCCCCCAAATTCTGGAAGTTTTGTGATAAGGAAAGTGATGGGAGAATTGAACTGGAAAGAGGGGGTATTACTTCTTTGATACGGCTTCATCTAACCCGCAAGCAAATTGGAATAATGCTTGTTAACTAGCCAGTGTCCTTGAATCTCCCTGTGAACAAATTGGGCTGAATGCTTCATAAGCAGCTCATCTGGAAGTGCTGGAAGTTTATCTGCTGTTTGCTTATTAAGGTGCTGTTAAAGGTAAAAGGGGAGGTACAGCCATCCCTCTGCTGACCAGCTGGCAACCCCAGTCAAAATTGCCATTTTCACTGGTTCAGTTCAAGGTGCTGCTGATTAACTTTAAAGCCATAATTGTTTTACAACCATCTGCTTCCATATTGTCCTTCCCATGAACTATGATCAACTGTGTTTTATTTCATGTGTAATCTGAAAAATGTAGATTTTTGCACTGTGCACCGAAGGAAGAGCAATGGTAAGAAAACTCTGGACCAGAATATTATATATAGAAATATTGGGGAATAAACAGGATATGCTTGATTGTAACAAAAATATGCTTGGTTTACAAAAAGAATATAACAATAGAATTACTGGTAAAAACTATTAAAACAACTATTTAAAACATTCACAAAATTTAAAGCAGCAAAAACTAAAAACACATCATCCTAGATATCTGGGCAGGCTTGTCTAAACCAAACTAAACTGTATAGCTTACTGGTTACTTTTGTAAGGCACAACACTTTGTTTCATACAAACACTCTTTACAGAGATATTTAAGATTGTGCTTAACTTCATATTTTAAACCTGACTTTGGAAAGATAATTTCTTTCTAGGATGGTTATTATCTTACACTACCCAGTCCCTTCTAAAATCCTAAACTTCCCCTCAGCTAGTTAGAATCTGTTCCCATTGACAGATATACTCTACCAGAGTCCACTCAAATAGTCAGAGATTCCAGGTGCCCACCCTGTTTCCAATCCCAGGTTCCTGTCTCACCCATAGATAATCCCTGACAGTCCCAGCTGATTATTAACTTAAATTCCTCTCTCTCTCTCCCTTGATTGGCTGAGCGACTTGTCAGTTGGTGGGACATCACGAGGCAAACCCAGGGCCTATCCCTCACAGGGCCCTCCTGCTTTGGTGGCAGGATATTAAGCTGAGAAGGTAATAAATCCCTTTAAATCTTCAAAAAAATACTCAAATGGCAAATGGCTTGATCCTTTTTTTTGGTAGTTCACCAGTGTGATGCCTCCTTCTGCTATTCAGCTCTAAAATTCTATGATTCATCATACATGCAGTGAAAAGTAATAATAATACTAATAATAATAGTAATAGTAGTAGTAGTAGTAGTAGTAAATTTATTTATGCCCAGCCAGCCACTCTGGGCGGCTCCGAGTCCCAACAGAATTAAAAGCACAATAAACTATCAAACATTAAAAACTTCCCTAAACAGGGCTGCCTTCAGATGTCTTCTAAAAGTCAGATAGTTGTTTATTTCCTTGACATCTGAAGGGAGGGCATTCCACAGGGCGGGCGCCACCACCGAGAAGGCCCTTTGCCCTGATGCACTTTGGAAAATGGTAGCTGCCACTGATTGTTCAGATCACTATTTTGTCTTGGCTTTTTAGTCCTCAGGAAAATAATGGGCACCTTGAAGACAAGAAGAGAGGTGTGCAAAGAAAAGAGTCCATGCAGCTGAAAGCCCAGAAGGAGATGTGTTCCTTGGGGAAGGCTCACTCTGGGAAAATGTGCCCCAAATGCGAAATTGTCGTCTGCAGGGTGTGCAACATGCTACATACTGACAGCAGCTTCATTGCTCACAGTTTGCTAGATCACTATGACAGAGGAAGGCACTCATTTTGCTGCTTGGATTCTGAATTTCCCCAAGACCACCATGTATGTAAGCACTGTGCAGGACCATCCTTCTCTCCTGGCAGGTCTTGTAACCTGGCTACATTGGAAACCGAATCTCTACTGCGACTCTCTCTGTCCTGACTTTATAGAGACAAAGTGAAGAAATTTCCTTGCCCTGCATAGCAGGCATTCAATAGCCAGATCGATTCTTTTCAAATGGCTCAGTAGTGTGCACATTGCCGAGTTTGTGTGCAAGGTTAGTATGTGAAATCACCAACAAAGCACAGGTAGCTGTATTCCCTCTGCTGCATGAAACATACAGTAATTGATTTCACTTCTCAGTCGAGAAAAGAATGGGGTTGCATTGATGCAGATCTTGGCAAATAAGGCTAGCTCAGTAAAATATATTGTCTGATCTAGGACCTGTTGTCAGAAAAATGTTTGTTGATGTTCTAGTATATTAAAGTTTTATTGAAGTTTTAAACAGCGTTTGTATGTGGGTTGTACAGAAAGACTGGGACTACTTAAAAGCCACTGGACAAGGGCATTCTCTGGGTGAATCCAGACAACCAGGAGATCTTCTGGAGACTTGCCATCTCTAGCCCCAGCGGAACAGAAAATGAGCAAACTCGTCTCAGCACCCGAAGGTATCAGTCTGCTCAGGTGGTTACAGGCGCTAATGCAGCAAGCTTTTTCATAGCTGGATTCACACAACAGGGAGCCATTGTCTAGACAGTCTGTGGAAACAATACTGAACTAGATGGACCCATTGTCTGACCTTAAAGGTAAAGGGACCCCTGACCATTAGGTCCAGTCGTGGCCAACTCTGGGGTTGCAGCGCTCATCTCGCTTTATTGGCCGAGGGAGCCGACATACAGCTTCCGGGTCATGTGGCCAGCATGACTAAGCCGCTTCTGGTGAACCAGAGCAGCGCATGGAAACGTCGTTTACCTTCCCGCCGGAGCAGTACCTATTTATCTACTTGCACTTTGACGTGCTTTCAAACTGCTAGGTGGGCAGGCCTACTGTTTTGCCTACTGTTTGCTAAAGCCTGGGGTCCTTATGAAGTGGTAAGAGGCTCCCACAAGAACTACTTGGTAAATTGATTGTCTTCCTTTTCAGATGTTCTGGGAAGTTAGAGCTGTGTTTGCCAGTGGCGTAGCGTGGGTTGTCAGCACCTGGGGCAAGGCAAGTAATTTGCGCCCCCAACCCGTGGATTTGCGCACCCTAACCCTAACCCCCAGATGTTGCGCCCGGTGTGGTCGGCCCCCCTGCACCCCCCACACTACGCCACTGGTGTTTGCTCAACCTTGCATGATTGCTCTCCCCACCCACCCACACACTGCACACAATTTAAATCACGTGGGGAGCCCACATCTCTAGAGCAGGATCCCCCCCTTCAGAGCTCTTCCCCACCCACCCCACATGGATGGGGTGCAGAGAATTTTGTAGGTGGGGCAGAGCCAATAAACGTGCCTCAACTTCCCCTCATGCAGTTGTATTCATGTGAGGGAAGAATGTTTGAAAAGGGCTTGTTTGTATTAATAACCCATAGCAGGTGATATCAAAGCGGGGAACTTTTTCTCCTGGGCTATGATGTCCCAGCAAGAGCTACTTTTAAAGAAACATCGTCTTCTTCGCTTTTTCTCCATGTTTTTCAGAATTTCAGATTTCTGTTCCTAGAAGTGTTTATATATTCTGAAATAGTTAAATATCTGTTGGGCTTTTGGAAGTTCTCCAAAATATCTGCTGTGTTTTCAGAAGAGTTCTTTTTCAAATATATCTCAGACTTTCACCACTGCAGGCTAAGAAAAGTGGCTGTTTCTTACTGGAAAACAATGGGTAGAGAGGAATAAAAGCCTAAGGGTTGAATCTTGGCCTATCCCATAATAAGATGGTCAGATCATCGTTGTTTGAGAGATTCTGTGATCATGGAAGGTATTGTTATCGCTGTGTGTTGTGCAATGAATAGTTGTGAGGATGTGTGAGAATTAACTATGAAATTACACACAGTAATGGGTGCCATGAGCTAAACAGCAGCACAACCTTAAAAAAAAAGTAATTCCTGAGATCAACTCCAAACAGGGGGGAATATTTTATTGACCTATTTGAAACACTATCACTATGCATCAACTTTTATTGACCTCTTTGAAACACTATCACTATGCATCAACTTTTCAGAGTGTGAGAATGGATTAACCATCACCTTCCCAAGGCAGAGAACCAGCAAGTAGTGATAAAACACTGCAGCAAGGCAAGGAGAGAAATGTCTCTCCACTCCATAGCAATAGAACAAGTCAGTAACTAGGGGTGGAGCAATGACAACCACAGCAAACACAAAGGCAGCCAAGGTCATCTGTTTTCCTTTTAGCACATTTTAACGCCCATGTAAGCAGCAGGCAAACTCCCAAGTTAGCCATGTGGTAAACTGGTCTGTTTTCACCCAGAGTCTGTCAGCTTGGAGAAGCCACACAGTTATCATAGATAACAGCGGCTAATCGGCATCATCCATAATAGCTGGTAGAGGGAGAAGAAATATCTGAATTTTTCTTTAAGCTGCACATACCTAAAGTGATACCATAAAGGAGATGGGCTAGTCCTAGGATGTATTCACAAGCTGTATTCCATAGCCTAAAGGTGTTATGAGGAATAGGATAGTGATGGAAGGATCCCTTCTTCACCTAAGTATTTAATGTTAAAAAAGCCTCTAGCTACCACTTCATTTCACCATCAGTTGCTATAAATCTCTGTGAGCAGGCCATCTTAATTCGTCCTCCTTCCCCTGCAGGGAGCAGTTGACTCTTTCAGACTAAAGCTCCACAGGAAATGGTCTGACCATGACAACAGGGTTATCTCAAGCCAACCCCTCTCTAATATCCAGCCCTACACACATCCCTCCTCCAATCCATAACAACTTTTACACGCAGAATAATAAACAAGTTTTCCCAGGTGTCACTTCCATTCTGAACTATTCCCATACTGAATGGGGTTTGAACACAGAACTATAATGAGATCAGAGACTTCTCTGATTTGAAGCCATTTCCAGTCACACATTGAAGAAGCAAATTATTGGGACTGGTAGAGGCCATCCAAGAGTAACGGCAGCCAAAGCCCTTGACAGTATCCTCCAATATTACCTCATCAGCACAGAAACCACAGCAGCATGACTCCTTTCCTGCACTGCTTTGGTAATGTTGGCAGGCCAGGGATATACATTCTTTCCATTTCAGCATTACGTCTCTTGGAGCTGCTATAACGCTGGCACCAGAAAACCTTGCACTATGAATCCCTTCTGTACAATCTAGGGCACTATCATACTGGGGCATCTCCTACTTTCTGAAATAACATGAGATGTGACCTATCAAGTAAATTGGCATTTGATCTATTTCTGAGAATTCCAGCTAATTGTCAATGATGGGATTAAGGTCTACGGGCCAGGGAAAAACTGAGTAGCCTGCTAGATGTGCAAGTGGCTGAACAGAGGATGGAAATTATGGCCTTAATTATTACAAGTATCTCAGCTGGAGATATGGCTGGTAACAAAGAGAGCAAGGCTAAGCTTGTTGTCAAATTTTCTGCCCATGGTAAAGATTGTATTCATAAGGTGCCTGATTCTGAGGCAGCAGAAGATCATCAGGCACCTCAACATAGCTGTCAACTTACAGATTTGAAAATAAGGGACCAGCAGCCTTGAAAATAAGGGATCAGCAGCCAAAATAAGGGACCTGCAGCCTCACCTGTTCCAGGCACTCCAGTCTTCCTGTCCTCCTGCAGTCTGGCCAAACTCATGCTGGTAGCTTCGAGAACACTGTCCAACCAACTTTGTAACCAGAGGTTCAACTGAATAGAATCTGAATCACATGCACCACAAGGCCTATGCAGCCTCAACTTAAGATGGCTCCCCGGCCTGGCTTTGCACTGCAAAGTTTGCAGCAGCACGTGCAACAAAATGGTGTCCAGCATTCAAAAAGCTCCTCAGCTTGCATTAACTAGCCACGCACAAGGCATGCATGCTCCAACCTCTAAGTCGTTCTTATACTTCTTATTGGGTGAGCAACACAGCCAAGCAACACAGTTGGAGCCTCCCTCCTCCCTGGCCGGCAGGGAGGGAGAGGAGCTGCTTCCTTTGAAATTTAAGGGACATTTAAGGGACATCCATCAATAAGGGACAGTAGCGGGACATGGCGCTGGAATAAGGGACTGTCCCTTCAAATAAGGGACACTTGACAGCTATGCACCTCAGATCTGCTAGCTAGGCCTTCTCCATGCCAGCATGTTGTATGTTCAACTCCTTACTAGGATATGCATTTAGATCAACAGCACTCTTCTCTTATTTATGTACCACCTTTCTGCCAAGGCGCCCAAGGTGCCTCACAACTTAGAACCTCAACACAAACGGTAATAAATGTTATCAGAGTAACTTCAGGAGCAGATGCCACAAGCTCCGTGGGCCTAGGCTTCCTCACTTCCATCTTCCCTCAGGAACCCACAGGTCTATGTGAAGATGCCTCAGGAAAGGAGGTGGTGGTGGTGCTCCTAACAGATCTTTCTATGATGGTGTCTTCAGGAACTGGTGATTCCCAGTCTTCCTCGTTTCTCCCCCCCCCCCAAGGCACACGGGTCTTAGCTCCAGTGAAGGTGGGAGTGGAGCTGCAGCAGAACAGAAGGGCGTTACCTTTCTGTAAATGACCATAGTAATGCCTCCTTTATGTGCAATGGATCCCAGCAATGCCTTTCCACCTGTAGCAGAACTGTTTGATACCTCATGCTAAAGTGCTGCATGGCAACAGTGAAACTGAATGCAAAAATGTGCATGTGTGACATCTTCAGCCAGCAAAAGCACAAGAACTGATGTACAACTCTTGCCAGGGTTTGCGCACAGTGCTAGCATCCATTTCTCCTTCACTCACAGTTATTTGGAGGCGCTGCAGTCTAAGGGTTATCATTGGCTTGAAAGGTAAACGAGGGACAGGATTCAGAAGAAAACTGTGATCACAGGCGTTTTATGACAAAAGGGAAGTGCATTCATTTGAACAACTAAATGAAACGATCGAGCCCCACTTGTTTGTTAGAAAAACTAATGGGAATTCAAGTGAATAAATTATAAATGAAAAGCAATTAGGTATTCATTTGTTTTTCATTGGTTTCTATTGCAAAGAAAAATCACAACACTCTTCCAATAGCCTTAACAGGTATAAAAACAATGCATGGAAAGGGGGGGGGGGAGAGAACATAGTGCCACATATAAAAATGGCGTCTATAAAAGGGGGACCCTTTATCCTGTTGGAGAATTGGCAAGTCTGATTTTTGGAGGAGTAATAGAAGACTTGAAATTTTTATGCCCAAAGGATATAAACACAGAGAAATTACTAGCAGGAAAAATGGAGCTGGGCCTCATCACCAAAATCAAATCTGAAGAGTATAGGGCAGGGGATGGTTAACCTTTCTAGACTACAAACTCCCATCACCCCCGACAACTGGTCATGCAGTTGGGAGTCCAGCAACAGCTGGAGAGCCACAGGTTAGGCACACCTAGTGTGAGGTGCACCTCTCAGAATTACATATAAAACTGAAACTGTCCAATCTGCCTGAAAAGCACTATATCTGATGCACAGGGTATGTGTTGCGTAGTGGTTTTCAAATATCCACCCACAAAGTTTACTGGGTGACTTAGGTGTAGCCACACACACTCTCAATCTAACATCTCACTGGGTTATTAGTGAGGATAAAATTGAGAACCATGTGCAGCATGCTTGGAGAAAAGGTGGAAGATAGATTAGATAGATAGATAGATAGATAGATAGATAGATAGATGATAGATAGATAGATAGATAGATAGATAGATAGATAGATAGATTCATGCCACTTAGATGGGATGTTTTACTGTCATAGGCACCAGAATACAAGCTGGATCTCCCATTGAAACACAAACATGGGAATAATTAAGCAGCTGGATTCCAGATTGATGATACAGTATAGTAAATGACAATACTGAAATAAATGAAATTTTTCATCATGGAAAGAGTAATTGAAAGCTTCTCAGTGCTACTGTGTGTGTATGTTCACACACTTGTGCATGATTATTGTAATTAGTGTAATTTCACATTTATGACATATTCCTCATTAAGCTTTGGCCTCTTAGCATATTCACAAATTGTGAATCCCCAACATGATTGCAGCTTAATATTAACACAGAACTCTATCCAACTGAATATAGTATACTTTAGAGAAACACACACATCTGACAAAGTAAAATAGACTTTAATGCAATTCCTATTTAAAATCATTGTTCTGATTCAAAGACAACTTTATATATAATTACTTTCATTCAATCATCACCAAAGTTAAGAACTACCAGTGTTCTTTGGCGAGTAAGCAGTAGTTAGTCCACCTCGCCACTGTTTCAAAACATTTTATGTTTACATCTTTAAACAAGCAGTTCCTATTGCACTTTTAACTTGAATTACTCTTCTGTTATAAGCACCTTAAAGTATGGTACCTCATTGGATAAATTAAAATAAATCCAGTTTTTCCCATGTATCAACTTAGGCAAAATACAAACTTCCTTGACAAAACAAACAGTGCTGCAGGCATTTAAGTAGTAAAGAACAGGTCTGACTCCCTTCTGGAGTACTGATTAAAAATGCTATAATATAGCATTTTTAAAAATCACAATCTCTTGGTTTTGAACATACACTTCCCTTAGTTTGAGCTGCATATACAAAACCTGACTATGATGCTTAATGCTTTCCATTTTGTGATTTACACAAATGTGTGCAGATAATATAGTTGTTATGGGTGGCCTGTTGGTTTTCCAGTGACAAACTCTTTATTGAAGTGTCTTCAAAAGCTTAAATGTTGCAGGCCTTCGCTGAACGTTCAATAAAATTCAAAAAGGCAGTAAACCTTGAGGTGGAATTTCCAAGAGCAAAAGGTTGTCCCAAACATATATGTTCTACATACATTCCAATACATTTATATCAACACAGAGCACTTGGGGCAAAAGTCTCTTTAAATATTTTTCTTTTCATTATTAAATGTAGAAACCTCTCTTCTTCTGGCAGTAGTTCAAGACAATAAAGCAGCACCCTGCTGTACAATGAATGATCTGGCAGTTATTTACAGCAGAACAAATATGTCTGTGCCAGAAAAAAAAGTATATATACACACAACAATGTTCAGTTGCAGCAGAATTAAACACATCAGAAACATCTCTGATGCTGTTTAGCAATCAGATCTTCAAAAAGTCTCTACCCATCTAGACCAAGTTAGAGAACACTGTCCAAACATAAAAAAATCTCAAATATTTACAGCTTCTCAATGTATCAAAATAATAATAATATAAAAGCTTAGTGGTAGCTTTCAGCGTGCAAAGTCAGCAGAAGCGATTGAGGAATCTGCTAATGTTACAAAATCCCGAATCTTCTTGAAGCATTCCAAAGCAGAGTGCAAAATAAAATCAGGAATCGTTCAGGCAATATCCTTGGGTCTGTTTTGAGAAAGGGTCTGTTGTTTCCCTTTTAATACTTTATTGTCAGGGTAACATTAAGCTTAGTGCAAATTCATGAACCACCTAGGATCGGTAATCCTTCCGGACCGTGTGTGCCATCCAGTTCACTTTAGTAGTCCAGCTTTCTCTGAGCGCTTCGTCAAATTTCTGCTTAAATTGCTTTATTGCCTCTTCATCATTCTTTCCTAAGGCAAGGGAGTCCTAGGAACAAAAAGTAGTATTAAGAAGATTGCTATTTGCCTTGAATACTCAACCCTTGAGATTTCTTTACTTGCTAATACTGTTATTCCATGGCAAACTGCCACTGTTTTGCTGCACACAGTAAGAATGTGCTTCTTATACTCTATGAACAGTATTGTTTCTTCAGTCTGATACAAAAATAAATCTGCCCAATTTGAGGACTAAATAGCAGTGGTTTTCAACCAGTGTGCTGTGGCACCCTAGGGTGCCATGGTCAACACTGCCCTCTGTCCCTCTTTTCTTCTCTCCTCTAATGCCCTCTCATATCTCTGCCTCCCAAAGGCTTGCACAGCTGTTTGTTGCAGCAGCCCTAGCTACAAGCTCTGCGGGAAAGTGGTGCCTCTGGGGCTGGGCAGGGGGTGCTTCCCAGGCCCCTATGGGGCAGCGTGAGAAGGCACCTCTCTTTGGGGCAGCGAAGGCAGCTCAGAGATCAGGGGCAGCAGCTGTGGCTGAATGAATGAATTTATTAATTTCGGTCACAGACCAGTTCCAGCTCACATACAACATCAGGGAAATAATAAAACATGATAGGGATACATTTGAATTTGCAATTGGGTATAACAGGGACAATACAGATAAAGAAGCAGTTAAAATATATATAAGTTAAATCTTAATCACTAAAATATAACCTAAAATTGTCAGTTAAGGCCTTAGAGCTGGTGTCGCTACCAGAGGACTCCCAAGGAGAGGGGAGAAGAGAAGAGGCTGAGGGAACCCTCCACAAGGAAGGGGTGAGGGGCTGCCAGCTCTGCAAGCAAGGTGTGACATAACTGGGCTCCTAAACCCCACAGAGGTGCCACAGAAAGAATGTAGTTGGCCAAGGGAGCCGTGGACTCAAAAAGGTTGAAAACCTCTGCTATGGAGTATAGACTTATCTAGTATTCAGATGAAAGAAAACAAACCATGTTGTTTGAGGTCTTGGATAGCCACTGTCCTTTGAAGTAGACAGAACTAGACTAGAGGGACCAAAGACCTCAGCTTTTTATGTTCACAGCATATGAGGAAGACCACACCAGTTACATTAGGAGCATCACAGTGAATAAACTTTGAACATGGTTAGGAAAAAGGACAAATATCACCTAAGGTGCCTATCAGAGTTTTACCTTTAGATACTGGATGTCTTTAACAGAGGTTAACTCTGGAAGCCCAGCTGTTAACATCAGTGCAAAGAGAGTGATAAATAGGTTTCCATGTTTTCGCAGAATCAAGTACGCTTCTTCACAACATTGGCGGAACCTTTAACATGCACAAACAAACACATACTGTAAAGCAGGGCAACAAAAAGTAGGCCAGACCCCAGGCAGCCTGATCTGGTTCAAGAGACATTTGTTTGAACAGGATTGACTCACTGCTGTTATCTGAGGTAAATGAACTTGCTAACCCATCACCTGCACCCATCTTGCAAACTGACGTGGACAAGCCAAGGGTTGTTCCCTCTTTAGGTGAAAAAAGGGATCCCTTGCAAATCACTTGTTTTTCCTCCTGCGTAGCAAAAGAAAATACAAGAGCAGCACAACTCCAGTTGCTAGAAGGAAGGAAGCCAAATATAGTCATTTGTACTGCAGTGCCAAAGCAAATTAATGTAGCCAAGGAACAGGTGGTGACTGTATGGTTTATGGGGCGTTGTTCTATGGCATGCAGGAGGGAGAGGAAGGGGGAGAGGGAGAGGGAGAGGGAGAGGGATGGATGGATGGATGGAGGGAGAGAGGGATTCACACATATTGCAGCCCACGTGAAAGTACCAGGTTAACTAGTTTGCAAGATTTGCAAAGGGTTGCGATGGATTATGGTGCAGCAGCAATGTAAAGGCCCTTCAAGAAAGACTTGACTGTGGCAGAAACTGTTACTTAGTTTAGGGAAAGTCATACCGGGGTGATTCCATGAAGGAGGATCAGAAAACTGGACATTATTGTGGATATGCTGTTATTGGAGGCAAACATGTCTGAACTGCTCCCTAGTGATAGGAATACATATTCCAAAGATACCATTTCTTACACTTAATTCCACACATTTCTGAGTGTGTTTGCACCTTAATATGTCTTCCGAAATTAAATTCTCTAGTGTGTTTACTATGCCTAGTTTTTTTTAAGCCTACTAACAGGAAGATTAAGAAATTAGACTTGATACAATGGGAGTGTTATGTATTCCTTTTAAGTGCTTTTATACCATCCTTCAATTATATTTCTCAGGGAGGTTTACAAAAATAGCAGGAAATTTGCTTTTTTTCCCAGCAAGGAGAATGAATGAAAGAAAACCTTCATGCGAACACAAGTAAGCTCTGAGACTGTGTGTACATCATATTATGACAGAGAAACGGAAAGAGTTTACAAGGGGAAAGAGATAAGCTGTGTGACTGTATAGGTGGTAGTCCACTAAATTTTACTCAGAGCAGACCCACTGAAATTAATGAATTGCTTTAACAAAATATCAGTTTCAACACTGAGATTATATTGTGTGATTTTGTTCATAATTATGGCTTTGTTTTTATTTTACTGTTTGATGACTTCATTTTGTGGTCCACTATGATATCTTAGGAAATTATTTTGAGAATTTAGGACTCACCGGCCAAATTTTTCAGTGTTTCCAGTTTTCCCCTGCTGAATGACATGTATAAAATCATAGGTAAGGATGAAAGGCACTCGCTCCCTTTTAATTCCAAATTTGGATTTGAAGTTTCCAAGAATATGGCCAAAATCTATGTGAAAGAGCTGAGAAAAGGAATAGGAAGAGAAGTTAGTGAATAAATCAATAATTTTATAATTCTGTTGCTCTAATTTTTAAAGCATTATTACATGCATTTTCTCCAAAATGCAACATGAAAATTATTTTTTCTAGCCCCAATGCTCAGAAATGGTTTGTGACTTAAAAGTTACTTTATTAGCAAGTAAATCAGCACAGCACCAGACATACGGCCTTAGGCAGAAGCCACCGTTACATATTAATGAAATGCAAAACAGAGCAGGTTTCATAGTCCCCAAACATGAAGTTATTTTTTACATTTAATACCTGTGTAGGAAAACACCATGTAGAAAGTGGTTCTTAGTATTTATAGAATGGTACATGATTTAGACGTGGGTGGCGCTGTGGGTTAAACCACAGAGCCTAGGGCTTGCTGATCAGAAGGTCGGCGGTTCGAATCCCCTCAACAGGGTGAGCTCCCATTGTTCGGTCCCAGCTCCTGCCCACCTAGCAGTTCAAAAGCATGCCAAAGTGCAAATAGATAAATAGGTACCGCTCTGGCGGGAAGGTAAATGGCAGTTCCGTGCGCTGCTCTGGTTCGCCAGAAGCGGCTTAGTCATGCTGGCCACATGACCCAGAAGCTGTACGCCGGCTCCCTCAGCCAGTAAAGGGAGATGAGCGCCACAACCCCAGAGTCGTCTGCGACTAGACCTAATGGTCAGGGGTCCCTTTACCTTTACATGATTTAGAAGGGTATTACACTTTGAAAGTAGCATTGTTGTTCCATCACTGAGTGAAGCCCCACATGCTTTAGTTTGGGATAGAGCCCAGCTCTTCCCCTCCAATGTGTGGCTGATAGTTCAGCTTTTGCCACCAGCTGAAAACCCTTGTCTTCCTCCTTGCCTCTGGAGGAGATGGCAGTTGAGATAAGCAAACTATGTGGTATTTTCATAAGAAGCAACTGAAGCAATTCGGATTTTATTGCGTCACCGATTTCTGTATTGTTTTTAATTTACTGTGACCCGCTTGTGTGATTTGCTTGTGATAAATCGTAAAATCATAGAATTGTAGAGTTGGAAGGGACCCCGAGGGTTATCAAGTCCAACCCCTGCAAGACAGAAATTCCAACATGTGGTCCTCCATCCAATATGAAACCATACTGGACCCAGATTAGCTTTGCAACTGTGCTAGCAGTTTTATTTATAGGAGGGACAAAGGGTGGGATATAAATAAAATCAATACATACACTAGGTTCCAAGCAAAACATTTCCCCAAGAGGATCATGTAGTGCTTTGTTTGCCTACCATGACCTTACCTGGCCATTCTTCCTGACCATAATATTGTCACTATGTCTGTCTCCTATGCCCAGCACATAAGTAGCTACACAGTAGCCAGCGCAAGATAGAGTAAATGTCTCAATGGCTCGATCCAAATCATCTCTGAATTGAAAAGAAAAAATGGATTTTATTGGTATAAATGCATTTTGTTCAAATCCATGCTGCTTAAAATTAAAGATGAGAAACTAGCATTTCTTGAATTGCCCCTAGCACAGCATCAGGTAAGCATCTTCCTAGATAGAAGGCAAACACAAAATCTACCTTAGAGTCTCTCTGAATATAACCAGATAATGAAACATTGTGAGCTGTGTTTGTACGAGGGCCTTCCAATATGTGAAATTGCTGTGCAAATTTAATTCACAGAAAGAACACTGTAGAGAGCTACGCTTGTCCTTTATGAGATTTACTGTGAAAACATACAATGAACAGGCAATATGTTCATTGTTTGGCAACGGTAACGCATCAAGCACCTTGCTGACAACACAGAACACGCCTCTCACAATTATTGCCTGCAACATTCAAAACTCTGCTCAGAAACACAGTGCTGAGGATCAGTTAAACTGGATCTCAGGATCTGAATGACTGCCTGGCTTGAAAAGACTGACTGCAGCTTTAAGCAAGGACACTGAAAGGAACGGTGACAGGAGACACTTAAAGCATCAGTGGCCAATCTTTTTGGAAACTACGGGTGGTATCCAATGCTCTGGGTTCTGTTGGTGCAAGGATTTCCATTTATGCCATAGAGCTTCCACCCCTCTCTGTTTCCCACACTCTCCCCAAGTCTGTTCCAGAGAGCTGATTTAGGAGGCATGTGGGAGGGTGAGCAGGGAAAGAAAAGGGGGGGGGAGTTCAGGTGCACCCCAAAACCCCACTGCAATACATGGCACCTGTGCCTTGTGTCAGTTAACTCTGACTAAAATAAATTCTAAGGAAAGCAAAACAGACCTAGTGGACAGGACCACGGCTACTACTCTCTTGCTTTTGACTGAAACTGAATCCCAGGAAGAACAAACAAAGCCATCCATTTAATAAAAGGGATGGGTGAGGGGAGGAATTTCTCAAGGGGAAAATTACTGAAGAATGTTGGTTTTGATTATAATTTTAGGTGAACACCATACGGGTGGAAATGATCGCTCCCTCCCTCCCTGGATGTCATGAAAGATCAGAGCATCCTTTATGCCTGATAGACCAGATTGCAACATGGAATTCTGGATGTGTGGAAAAGTTCCACAAGGGTGGAAGTCAGGAGTTCCACACAGCCTGACACAATGAGGATCTTTTCGGATGTATTTTCCTGGGAGATAATGTCAGAGAGGTGCTGCTTTTTAATTAGCAGAAAAGAAAAAGAAGAAAGGCAGAGAGAGGGGGTGTTTCCAGCTTTAATTTTTATGAGTTAAATCACCCTTAGGAATCTTGTTCAGCTGAATTTAATTCCATTCACTAACTTGCATTAGTTTATGGCTTCTGTTAAATACCTTGTTTTGCAATTTGCTTCTTGGAGAAAGTACTCAAGGCCCATGCTAACAGTTAGATTCCACCACCAACATGCAAATTGTGATAGCTCACCTCTAATACACTGTAAAGGTCATTTGTGTGAACTGTGAGATGTCAATGTTTTATGAAAAATCCAACATCATAAAAAAATTAATTAGTGCTTACCCGGAATTGTATTCTTTAAGCCAATTTAAGAGAGCATCTTTATTGAATGCAGCAGCAGCAGCAACATTACTACTATTTAGCTGAATGTCTGCAATTGTCTCAGAAGTAGAAACAACCTCAATTAAGCCAGAATGATCTCCTGTTGCTAAACATCCATAAGGTAATATTCTGAGAAAAACGGAGAAATTATAAACAAATCAGAAACATGCTTAAAAATATTTCTCGGGACAAATATATAGGTTAATTTGAAAGACTGGGTTAAAAAAACCCAACAACTATTGGAAACTCAACACAACATGTTGTCCAAGTTCTAGCATTTTGAAGCAGAGGGAGAAAAATCATAGTCTTGAAGTTCTAATATTCTGACAACAGATGGTGCTATTTCTTTTATTTATTCCTTCCAAGCTGCTACAATAGTATGTTGGCATAACGGACTAGGTGGGAGAAGAAAGAAGCATGCAGACCTCACCAGCACAAAAGAGAGACTCTTAACAGCGAACGCAGAAGCAAGAGCCTAACCCTTATTGATTTTGTAAGGAAATTCAGTCACTTAAATATATGTGTCCCATTCGCAACTGACAAGTGGATCTTGCCAATTTAAAATCAGTCACACTTTGCACTTAAAAGGCATTAAATAGCTTCTGGTGTACCAGCCACATGAAGAGTCATTTGGGGAGCTTCATGAGATGAGGCTACTTACTTTAGCAAGGAACACAATTGTGGAAGGATAAAGCATCTGTATTCTGAAAAATGGATACACAGGATGGGGCAGTTGAATGAAGAAGTTCTTCAGGCTTTACGGGCTGGATAGTTTCATGTTTTGAATGGCACTGGAATGGATTTTTGTTTGGGATTTGTGGTATAAATTTGATTTTCTATTAAAGGGATGGGATAAAGGATGGCAGAATTGCCTGAAGTGGAAGGAAGGTTTTTTTTTTAAAAAAAACAAACCAATTACCAGGAGCCTACAGAGTAGGATATATAATGCAACTTTTGTGGAGGATTAGAACATTATGAGAGAATTAAATGGATAAAAGCTCAATCTCAGCTTGATTTTCAAATAAACAACAACCTTTTACAGATTGCAAACATTCCTTTTGAAGAACATTCCCACCAAAGCCAAAGTTCAGTTCAATGTGTTTAAAACCAATGACCAATGCAGAGTTAAATAATGAGAAGCTGTTACTCCATCACTTAGGAAGCTGAATATTAATGCAAACAGCCAAGCCATGTTCACTGGACAGTTCCATTTTCGAAAAGCTCAGAGTAGAAGTCCAGCTATCCTCCTCCCCACTTGCTCTAAGTTTCCTAAATTACAGGGCTGGCAAACCTCTGGCCATTCAGATGTTCTTTTGTCTCCACCTCCCATCACGTCAACAAACACAGCAAACAACATCTCAGTCTCTGCCATCGCGCTCAATTCAACATTTCCCCACATAATAATAATGCTGAATCCCACCACCAACTCTAGGCGATCGCACAGCAGCTGCACTTCTGAAACTCCTGCTGCCACGATCTAAGGAAGTGCATTTGAGCCCTTATTACGACCTGAGAATCTTTGGGCGGGTTTTGTGAGGTTAAAGTGTGGCGCTTGCTGCCTGTTGCACTTCGTGACATTTCAACCCACCCTTACTTGCAGTTTTCGCTGGGCACGCTTCCAACAACTTCCCCTTCAAAAGCAGGCAATGATGAAAGCCGCTCAGCCCCCTGAGGATGGTAAGCTCACAACCAGAGGAAAAAACATCCTCGTCAGAGAGACAGCTTGACAGGAGTCAAGCTGGGGACAAATCCTCAGGGCCCTGGTCCACCTCATCCTTGCCTTCAACATCTGTCAGAGGGATTCTTTCGTCCCTATAAAAGAACTATATAAAGATAGCCTACTGACAGATCTATAAGCCACCCTGAGAAACGACTGCTATTTTCCTTCTGCAATGTCCCCCTAAGGTCCACCTATCGGTTCAAGCCCTGCCTCTTTCAAATAAATTTGATGTGGTTTGGTGCTTTTCTTACATCACAATTAATCTTTGAATTTATAACCTTCTTTGTAACAAACCCAAGATTTTACCATAGGCTTGTTGTCATATTTTGAAAAGCAAAAAAGAGGGCACATATGCCGACTTCTACTTTTAACTATGGATCGCTATGAAAACTCTCATTTTACACACCCATCATAAAAGAGGACATGTCCTGAAAAAAGAGGACACATGGCAACTCTAAGTCTGCTACAAGTTTTGTTTATCAGCCTCCATAATGAATAACTTTATTCTTCCCTTCATGGATTGTTGGGATGTGGGGTAGAGGGGGTGAGTCAGCTCAGGAGTAAATTGCTTGCATTACACAGATCTTCATGATGCTGGTCTTGCCATTTCCCAAAGTCTTGGTTATTGGAGCACCCTAGGACCCATTAAATGTACAGTGGTGCCCCGCAAGACGAAATTAATTCGTTCCGCAATTTTTGTCGTCTAGCGAATTTTTCGTCTTGCGAAGCACGGTTTCCCATAGGAATGCATTGAAAATCAATTAATGCGTTCCTAGGGAAACCGCTTGCCAGGCTGGCGGTGCGGAGAAGGGCTTTTCTCCCCACCGCAAGCCTTCAGCACAGGTACGGGAACAGAGGGGAAGGCGCGCAGCGCTTTCCCTCTGTTCCCGGGGCTTGCGTGGGAGGAGGGTTTTTCCTCCCCACCGCCAACATTCAGAACAGCATTCTGAATGTTGGCGGTGGGAAGGAAAACCCTTCTCCCACCCCAAGTCTTCAGGACAGCCATCCGAAGGCTGGCGCGGGGAGAAGGTCTCTCCGCCGCCCCCCACGCCAGGCTTCGGTGCATCCTTCAGAGGCTGCTGCCATAGTCACGCGTCACTTCTCCAGCTGGGAGAGGGTCGCGGGGCTATGGTTTCTTTAGCCCCGCGCGCGCTCTCCCGGCTGGAGAGGTGACGGGCGCCTATGGAGGTTCCTGCCATATGCGCGCGTCACAACTCCAGCTGGGAGAGGGTTGCGGGGCTATGGTTTCTTTAGCCCCGCGCGCGTTCTCCCGGCTGGAGAGGTGACGGGCGCCTATGGAGGTTCCTGCCATATGCGCGCGTCACAACTCCAGCTGGGAGAGGGTCGCGGGGGGCTGGTTTAGCCCCGCGCGCGCTCTCCTGGCTGGAGAGGTGACGGGCGCCTATGGAGGCTCCTGCCATAGGCGCGCGTCACTTCTCCAGCTGGGAGAGGGTCGCGGGGGGCTGGTTTAGCCCCGCGCGCGCTCTCCTGGCTGGAGAGGTGACGGGCGCCTATGGAGGTTCCTATGGAGCTGTTCCTGGAACAGCTTTCCGAAGTGGAGCGGCTGGGGCAGGTGACCCCGCCCCCCGCCCCACTTCGGAACAGCTGCAAAAGACGTCAGGGGGAAGCGGGGAAGCGAAGCGCTTCGCTTCCCGCTTCCCCCGGACCTCTTCTGAAGCAAGGGGCTGGGGGGAGATCGCTATCTCCCCCATCCCCTTGCTTCAGAAGAGGTCCGGGGGAAGCGGGGAAGCGAAGCGCTTCGCTTCCCCGCTTCCCCCGACGTCTTTTGCAGCAAGGGGCTGCAGGGAGATCGCTATCTCCCCCCATCCCCTTGCTTCAGAAGAGGTCCGGGGGAAGCGGGGAAGCGAAGCGCTTCGCTTCCCCGCTTCCCCCGACGTCTTTTGCAGCAAGGGGCTGCAGGGAGATCGCTATCTCCCCCCATCCCCTTGCTTCAGAAGAGGTCCGGGGGAAGCGGGGAAGCGAAGCGCTTCGCTTCCCCGCTTCCCCCGACGTCTTTTGCAGCAAGGGGCTGCAGGGAGATCGCTATCTCCCCCCATCCCCTTGCTTCAGAAGAGGTCCGGGGGAAGCGGGGAAGCGAAGCGCTTCGCTTCCCCGCTTCCCCCGACGTCTTTTGCAGCAAGGGGCTGAAGGGAGATCGCTATCTCCCCCCATCCCCTTGCTTCAGAAGAGGTCCGGGGGAAGCGGGGAAGCGAAGCGCTTCGCTTCCCCGCTTCCCCCGGACGTCTTTTGCAGCAAGGGGCTGCAGGGAGATCGCTATCTCCCCCCATCCCCTTGCTTCAGAAGAGGTCCGGGGGAAGCGGGGAAGCGAAGCGCTTCGCTTCCCCGCTTCCCCCGACGTCTTTTGCAGCAAGGGGCTGCAGGGAGATCGCTATCTCCCCCCATCCCCTTGCTTCAGAAGAGGTCCGGGGGAAGCGGGGAAGCGAAGCGCTTCGCTTCCCCGCTTCCCCCGACGTCTTTTGCAGCAAGGGGCTGCAGGGAGATCGCTATCTCCCCCCATCCCCTTGCTTCAGAAGAGGTCCGGGGGAAGCGGGGAAGCGAAGCGCTTCGCTTCCCCGCTTCCCCCGACGTCTTTTGCAGCAAGGGGCTGAAGGGAGATCGCTATCTCCCCCCATCCCCTTGCTTCAGAAGAGGTCCGGGGGAAGCGGGGAAGCGAAGCGCTTCGCTTCCCCGCTTCCCCCGGACGTCTTTTGCAGCAAGGGGCTGCAGGGAGATCGCTATCTCCCCCCATCCCCTTGCTTCAGAAGAGGTCCGGGGGAAGCGGGGAAGCGAAGCGCTTCGCTTCCCCGCTTCCCCCGACGTCTTTTGCAGCAAGGGGCTGCAGGGAGATCGCTATCTCCCCCCATCCCCTTGCTTCAGAAGAGGTCCGGGGGAAGCGGGGAAGCGAAGCGCTTCGCTTCCCCGCTTCCCCCGACGTCTTTTGCAGCAAGGGGCTGCAGGGAGATCGCTATCTCCCCCCATCCCCTTGCTTCAGAAGAGGTCCGGGGGAAGCGGGGAAGCGAAGCGCTTCGCTTCCCCGCTTCCCCCGACGTCTTTTGCAGCAAGGGGCTGAAGGGAGATCGCTATCTCCCCCCATCCCCTTGCTTCAGAAGAGGTCCGGGGGAAGCGGGGAAGCGAAGCGCTTCGCTTCCCCGCTTCCCCCGGACGTCTTTTGCAGCAAGGGGCTGCAGGGAGATCGCTATCTCCCCGCAGCCCCTTGCTTCAAAAGAGAAGACCCGCTGTCCCAGGGGCAAGCTTCGTTTTGCGAAGCAAGCCCATAGGGGAATTCGTCTTGCGAGGCAAATCGCGGACGAAAAAACCTTTCGTCTAGCGAGTTTTTTGTCTTGCGAGGCGTTCGTCTTGCGGGGCACTACTGTATTATATTTACCACTGTCTGTATGATTCTTCCCTGATTTGGTGTCCTTTTGCCTACTTTTATTTGTTCCATAAATATATCCTTTCCATAGCCATGCCACATTTTTAACCATAAAAAGGAAACTTATTCCTCGTTATTAGTGTTGTCCCTTTTTCCTTAACAGAAGATCAATCCTTTAACAGCTACATGGCAGGCAGAAATTCAACAGGTGAAGCTTTAACCTGCCACTTCCACCTCCATGCTAACAGAATCATGTGTGCTGAATTTTTGCCTTTGGGGTAATGGTTGAAAGCATAGAATGCCAATATAAAAAGGAAAAAGTTGGCAACCCTATTAATTAAAGGTAAATGTAAAGGTAAAGGGCCCTTGGATGGTTAAGCCCAGTCAAAAGTGACTATGGGGTTGTGGTGCTCATCTTCAGGCCGAGAGAGCTAGTGTTTGTCCACAGACAACTTTCTGGGTTATGTGGCCAGCATGACTAAACTACTTCTGGCACAATGGAACACCGTTTACCTTCCTGCTGCATCGGTACCGATTTATCTACTTGCACTGGTATGCTTTCAAGTTGCTAGGTTGGCAGAAGTTGGGACAAAGCAACAGGAGCTTACCCTGTTGCGCAGATTTGAATCATTGACCTTCTGATCAGCAAACCCAAGAGGCTCAGTGGTTTAGACCACAGTGCCACCTGGTCCCCTTTACCTTTTACCTTATTAATTAGAGTTAGTCTGATGACACATATCTGTACCCACTTTATAGACATCATTGTCAAAACTGGATTGAAAGCAGATATGGTAGTGCCAGACCAAGGGACTGAAGGCATGGAAAGCTAGGTAAGATCAACTTCTCTCCATTTGTCTGAAAGGGTGCACAGCCATCACCAATGCTCTGGAGGTATTAGTAAAGTGAGCCCCAAGCATTTGGAGACTGAGTCAAGAATCCTGTTCCTCCTTGCAGTGACCACTTTTGGTAATGCAGCAGGATACTGAACAAAAGTATGAGAATGAGAATATACATTCAGGATGACATTATTCGGCAGACTCTTTAGTTTCATAATTTGTGGTTGTTGTTTTCCTTGGAATACTTAAGCACCAGAGCTTCCCAGGCACAGAATTCTTAGGGTATACCAATTTCTCAGCAGATTGTAAAACTCCGTAGTTCCAATCTTCAGAGGCTGGCCTGGTCATTCTGCTCTCTGCTTCCCTCTCTATGGAGAACAGGGCTTCAATGCAGTCATTGCCTTAGACCAGGCACCCCCAAACTCAGCCCTCCAGATGTTTTGGGACTACAGTTCCCATCATCCCTGACCACTGGTCCTGTTAGCTAGGGATGTTGGGAGTTGTAGTTCCAAAACATCTGGAGGGCTGAGTTTGGGGATGCCTTTCTTAGACCAACCTTCTCCAACCTGGGCCCTTCAGATATTCTCAGAGTACAACTACCCCCCCCCAAACATTAGGGCATGTTGGCTGGCTCATGGCAGCTATAGTAAAAAAAAAATCTGGAGGATACTAATATAATGTAGATGTATTGTTAATGAGGACCACCCTCACCAACTCCCCCCCTCCCAAGAAAAGCGTGGACAAACATCTGCTGGGGTGGCAGCTGAGGAATCCAGCAGAAGGCTCTATGTATGAGCAGAAGCAGACTGTGCCCCATTTTCTCCAACCTAGGTAAAAAGTATTCAGTCGCTCCTGTAGGTTTTGGCTAACCTAAACACCTCTTACAGATTCCAACATTGCAATTAAAAGGGGGTATAAAAATAAGCACAATGATTTCTGATGGAGTTTATCTCAGCTCATTTAGCCTACCATTCCTTTTTTAAAATAAAACAAAACAAAAACCCTAACATTATTTGGAAAAAAAGATTGACACATAAGACACTTATTATAACAGCTGGTCAATCATTTCCTGGAAGATTTAAAAAGTAACCTTTGAACTGCCTCATCCTACTCCACTTCCTTAAGTCAGCCTCAGATAAGAGTGAATCAGAGAAATCATTTCAAATAACTCTTCCAAACTCAGCGCTGATTGCCAACAAAGTATGTGGGCGAGATTTATAAGCTCCACCCTACATTAGGGAGGCAGCAAATGCAAAACAACTGCTCAACCTTCTCATTTTTATTGTTTGACATATGCCAGATAGGAAGACCTTACCCTAACTCTTAGCAAAATTCAAGCTGCTTATTTGGAAGAAAAGTATCTCCAAATATTTTTCCTGTTACCAAAAGAGATGGTAAATCAATATATGACTTCAGAGAAAATAAACACTCATCTGTTTACCCTGAAGGAAGCAAATAAACTTCCTGAAATAATCTATATTTAAATTCTTCTGATACCAGAGACATAATTAAAGAGAACCTCTTCGTGAATAGCATATTTGCCTGATGGGTCACTGTTTTACAACTGCCGCTCTTATCTGCGTGGGCTATGGCTGTGTGTCTGAAGCTCATTCTGTTTGTTCAACTCCTACAAAAAATATTTAAGATATGAGCTTAAGATCACCATCTGGTGTGTCAGGAATACACTTCCTAGCTTTGTAAAACAATGTGCACAGTAGCAAGTAAAATAAGCAAATACTGTAGAGTCCTATTAACTTACGGCACAGTAATACTCCTATGTAAGACACTCTGGTCCAGGAGACAAGGAACCATGTATACGACAATCGGCCAACAGAAGCACTTCAGAGTGTTTGGAAGCCACATTGTTTATTCTCATGTAATGTTAAGAACCACAGTTTAGTGCAGCAGCAGGGAACCAAATAGACTTCTCATCTGGCGCTCCCTCCCTATTCTCTGGTCCACATCCCTTTAGACTGCTGCCCATGATAGGGCCTTTTTACAATGACACTGAAGCTCTGAAATTCCCTTCTGGAAGATGTTTATTCAGGACTCTTTTCTGTTGGGGCTATTCTGAAGTCAGGCAAAGGTTGACTTCAGGGTTATGTTTGCAGTTTCAGGGTACATTTAGGATCTCTTCTGAAAGTTGCAGGGCTCCTCCCCAAAGCTCATCTTTTGGGGTCTTTACATTTTTGTTTTTTTAATGCTAATTTGATTGATTTGGGTTTTATGTTTTAAAATGGAATGCAACTATTTTAGTAAGTAAAATAAAACAGTGATTTGGAGAGGGAAGTGACTGCAGGTGGAAAAAGTGGAAACCACTAAATTTCAAGAGCAGGATTCAAGATGCACGCATGCATTTCGTTTAAACTTTTTTATGTAATCTGATATTTACCGTACTTATTTATTTTGTTTATTCAGGCGAATCAAGTTAACTCGTATTTGCAATTGCACCATTTACCAGGGGTAGCGTCTTTCCCCATTTTATTGCTAAGTGTGCTTTTTTTGCAACTGTGGCCCAGCTCTCACAGCAATCCTGCAGAGGGCTAGAACTTGTTACTGTGCAGAGAGATGTACTGCCTCCTAGATATCTTTGCAATATATAATGTGTCCCACAATGGTGGGCATTTTGCTAGCGATTGAATATTGACAGCACAAATCATGGTATCATACAAAAACACCTACAATGCATGGAAGGCTCCATGAGGAGGTGTAGTCACAGACGGCTCTGCAATGCAACACTCAAACAGCTGAGATGCCGCTGGAGATGAGAGGAACTCAGTTCACAACTTCCTTATAGCAAAGTGGGCAGCAGTGAATCTGCATAAAGCCATACACAGCTCAGGACCCAAATGTTATTTGCACTGCCAAAACTAACACAAGAATATAGAATCATACAATAAAGAAGACATACCATAGGTCTAATATCACCCCCTACCAAGAAGTTAAAAATGAACAATATAAAAAGTGCAGCCATCTGAAGCAGACTCTTTGTCATGCCCAACATGTTCACAGTCTAATTATACATCTCTGAAAAGCAAGAGCTTGGCAAGAACACAGAAAATCTAGTAACTGCAGGCACTCTCACCGAAGATCTAGACCAGCCTCTTTCCAAAGTAAATCCATCAGGCGTAACATCTGAAGTGTTAACATGTCTTGCCGTAGATCTGCAAAACAGGAAGGCATGATTTTATCAAATAGCTGCTACTAAGAAATTTGAATTAGAGACCAACAGTGTTATGTGCATTGCAACGAACACAAATTAATTCAATGCAATTTGTTCAAACCTCTAATTCAGGGACGGAGAACCTTTGGCCTTCTGGATGTCAGCCACACCCACCATGGTTAATGGTGAAGAATAATGGAAGCTATATGATGGAAGCTGTAGTCCAGAAATATCTAGAAAGCCACAGGTCCCCGACCCCTGCCTTAATCACAGTGGTGAAGTTAAATGGAGCCATGAATAAACCCTCTTCTTCCCAGACTGTACAGTGGTACCTCGGGTTACATACGCTTCAGGTTACAGACTCCACTAACCCAGAAATAGTGCTTCAGGTTAAGAACTTTGCTTCAGGATGAGAACTGAAATCGTGCTCTAGCGGCGTGGCAGCAGCAGGTGGCCCCATTAGCTAAAGTGGTGCTTCAGGTTAAGAACAGTTTCAGGTTAAGTACGGACCTCCGGAACGAATTAAGTACTTAACCCGAGGTACCACTGTATTGTGGTACAAACAGCACCGAAATGATAGAATTTATCCAGTGCTCTTTCACTTAACAAAACTAAAGGATTGCAATGGTAACAGTAGCACAATTAAGATAATAGCAGTAAGGGGGGAGGGGAGCTGTTTTGTTTACTTACCATCTCCATTTTTAAAGATGATCCCTACCAGATCTCCCCCAAACACTTTGTTGTTGTATACGATCCATAAGGGCTTCATTTTAGAGTCCATGTATTTACATTTCTCCACACTAGGCCAAAGTGTAATAAATAATGTTAGTGACTTAAAAAGGGAAATGAACAATTGCCCTAAATGTAGCAGGGTAAAAATAACTCTGAAGGTAACTCAGTAACAGAACACTGCAACTTGGACAAATGCCTTAAAAAACTTTCATTTTGCTGCTACTGTATAAAGTACACTAGCAAGTGGGCATGTTCTGTATATGGGGTATGTCGCATATATAGAGAGTCAACTCAACTGCTCAACTAGTGGAAGCCAGCACAAGGTCTCCTGCTAACATAAATATAGTCCCCCTGTTCCCCCGCTTTCCCAAATCTAGAGGGCCGGGAGAACCCCCAGAATGGCATATTGGGGAGGAGACGGGAATTTGTTCCACCAGGCAAGCAGAAAAGCTTGCATGGATGGAATAACCTCCTTAGTGATACATTGAATTCCACACTGAAACCCATAGATCTTGGATCTCTATCTGGCAGCTACCAAGGCAAGAAAAAAAGTCTCCATATTAACTTAGAAAACATATTTCATTTTTTACACACACACACACACACACACACACACACACACACACACACAGACATTCTCCCTATCTGGATTAGGGTCTGAAAGACAAAGGGTAAGTGTGGGTGCGAAGGAAAATGTGTGACATTGATTAAATGTCAACACATCAGCCTTAGCTTTGCATTTTCAGGCTTTGTGGAGCTTGTGCCAACATGAGATAGCCTTAAACTGGTAGGTTTTCTGATAATTTAATATATATTTTGTCAGTCACTGATTGCTGACTTGAAGGTGGCACATTATTATTCAAGGTATTGTAAGAACACATTTTAAGTACAAAAGGTCAATCACAAAAATCTTTAGTCCAAACCAAAACAGGCATCTTAACCTTAGGAAGCCAGAGATTTGCTTACATAGCCAGGTCAAAGCATGAGGGAGTTGTCAGCCACATGAAGACATGCCGCCTTGTGTGCCAACGCGTCTGCTGAGCAATGCAGCCAACAGAAGTCAAAGAGCAAGAGCCTTCTGCTTGTCTGCTTCCACCTAAGAGCTACAGCGTACATAAAAGCAAGAGACCACTTCACTTACTACAGTTCTGAAAGCAAAACGGAAGGATTCAGAGGGGACTGAAGATTGGAAAGGGCTTCTTTGTAGGTCCTTTGTTTTAAACAGGTGTGCATTGCATCTTTTCCTTTGGCTCTGCTTTGTTTCACAGCATTCAGTTTTATTATACTATTCAAAGTCTTCATCTTATTCAGTGCTTCAACCTGAAATAAATTTGCAAAATAGATTTTAATTTCTAAATCTCTGTGAGGTCAAAGACTAAGTCAATCAAAATGGAAGGGATCAATCTTGTAGAAAACACTGCATTACCCTCGATTCTGACTGGGCAGCAATGACATTGAAAGGACCCCCATTATCTGCACTGCCCATCTGGCGCAAAGTCAGCACCATGGGATAAAGCTGTGAAAAAGCAGCTTCCACACAGGTGCTTTTTTTAATGTGAAAAGGATCCTTAAGTACCTAGATCAGGCATAGGCAAACTCCGGCCCTCCAGATGTTTTGGAACTACAATTCCCATCATCACTAGCTAACAAGACCAGTGGTCAGGGATGATGGGAATTGTAGTCTCAAAACATCTGGAGGGCCAGAGTTTGCCTATGCCTGACCTAGATCCAAAAAAAGCTTAATGTTTATGTCATCTCGTCTGTCAGGCTCACCAGGAAAATATTTTGCTCATTCCATTAATTCAGATGCATGCCTGATTGTTTCAATGTGATCACAAGACTCCCCATCCTTAGCTATTTCTCTCTGCCCTTGTGCCTTCGAAACCCAGATGAAAGCTTACATGCTAAATCTAAGCCAAAATAGAGGCTCTGTTTTTGGCAAACATCAGTCACAAACACAAATCCCCCTGCAACTTCTGCTTTGCTGTTTCTCCCAATTATCTCCAACTATTATCTACTTACTGTTGGGAGTTTCTAGGAGGAAGCAGCTGGGATGCCTTGAAAATAATTAAGTGTTAACACTGCAAAAGTGTTGTGCACCTCTCTGCAGCTCCAACATAGATCGATTCCCTTATTATTGAGCGAACTAAGTTTGGGATAGGAGGCTGCGTAGGTTTCTCTCCACCAGTACTGATTCACTTTCAAATTTACAGTTTTTATTTTGCTGTAAAATTTACCTTAATGCATCAGGCACAGTTCAAGGGCTGAAACTTTCTTACAGATAAGCTGATTTATGCCTGGCAGGATGCTGTGGAAGCTGTATGGAGTTTGATTACAGAAGAGAGGCAGTGGAGACCTGTCAGGTCAGCCATCTGTCAAAACCCAAAGCTCCCTAATTTCCACAATTCCAGGAGCTGTGCAAACATCAGCAACAAGGGAACAAAATGCAACCTGTGCTATACAAACAGGAACTTTTTGAAGTATTTCTACTTTGTATTTCTTCCGTGTTTGCACAGTTGGGAATTTTTTGCGCCCCTTCTTTGATTGCACTGACATGCACTTCCTTCTCTAAAGTGCACAGAAATGTCACAGTCCCAAAGCCTATCATTGCTGAAATATGCTTAAGACTCCCCATTCCCTTTTAGGAGTTCATTCAAATGCATTTGTAAGAAAGAAAACATTTTCAATGCTCCAAAGCTAAATGGTTTTCTTTTGCAATGCAGATTCCATTAGAACTGCTGAATTCAGGTAATTATGGTTGCACAGGAAAAAACCACACACATCTAAATTTTTGCCAACCTACAAATCAACTATAAATAGCACCATTTTCAAAATTATTTCATTAGAAAAGACCAGTGCTTTTTTTTTAATTGCATGCATGCAAAGATTACCACTGCTATGCTAGGTGGTGTTTAAGCCTAACACAAAAGGACAGAATCAGACTGACTGCTAAAATTCCAGATTATGTCCAGGACACCTGTTTATACATCATAGTACCCATCTATCCTCTCTTTGCTCATCTCATTCCTATTCACAGGCAGCATTTGCATGTCTCAGTGAACCATAGTTAATGATTTACTATGAACGTGGAGATGGCTCCTCTCCTAGGATGAGAAGACACAAGAAACCATAATCCCTGTCTTAGTGTTATGCCCTGAAACCACAATATTAAGCCATACTTTGTTTTTGGTTTAGTATCATGGTTTGTCTGATAGGGGAACAGTGGAGTGGGAGCATTCTCCATGTACATAGTAAACTGTTTCTGCGATGTGCAATGTGCAACCTGGACCATCATCGCATCTCCAGGAGTGACTTGAAGGTAAGGATTTAAAATAAGCAATACCTGTCTGGAAAGTACTTTCATGTGAGCAATGCTTCCACGGCAGTAAGCTTCAAGTATCACACCAAACTGCACTGAAATGGCAGGTATGTGCACTTCTGATCTACAAGAAAAGAGGAAAAAAACCTCCATGTACAAATACGTCTCTCGCAGACATTCTACATAATTAGGGAGTTGTACGATGGATGTAACAATATCATGTCAGTGTCTTAAAAATAAAGAAATTCAAAGTCAAGTGGGCATGTATCCCTTTCATGATACAACTGTGACCTCAACTCCTTTGCAAAACAGCTGCCCATCCCATGCTCCAAGTGAAGCATTCTGAACTCTCAAATCATACTTTGCTAAAAGGAATAAAAATGAGTAGACATGAGTCTTTTATGAAGTCAGTCAAAAATACAGGAAACAGAGCGGGAGTCAAATGTTTTGGCAAGCACCTTCCTATGTGGGAGGGTTTTATCCTGACTTCTCTTCTACATTGTTAGCTTATTTTGTAGTAGAAGGAATGCATGCTGGAGCCTTGCCAGAAAGATGGGTTTCTGATGGGTTACAGTGCCGCAGCAGCATCTACCATCTTTCTGAAGTCCTTCTTCACTGCTGTTCAACGTGGCAGTGAGACAACTGGGGAAGAGCATAGCTGGAAGGGAAATCTCAAGCACTCTCCCTCCCACATGGCAGACTGTATCCTTCTCCCTAATAGCATCTCTTATTTTACATAGACAGGCGAGGACCATTTCTTCTTTGAAGGCAGAGAACATGTCAAAAGGTGGCAAGAAGAAAGTTAATCTAAAGCCAGGAGTTAGGTGGAGTTTTAGATATTTTTGCTTTTACTTTGTAGAATTTATAAGCTACTTAACTGTAAAAAAGCAAACAAACAGACAAAACAGCCTGAAAACGGTTTACAAATTTTCCTACACCCTTGCTGGAAGATTCATCTAGATCCCTTTTGGTGCCTGAGACATTAGCTTAGCCGTAAGAGTTTCTCATCACATCTATTAGGGCTAAGAAACTTGGTCTCAGAACAGGAGATTCTTAATTTTCCAGTTTTTCTGACAGAACATAATAAATGAAGGGAGGATGAGACTAGTCTCAAGGACACCAAAATCATGGTATCAGTAAATTGCTACAGGAGTTCTGGGGAAGAGAGATAGTTTATACGTGTGCATGTCAATAGATGAGCAAGCCTTACCTCAAATGCCAAAACAGCACCTGTCCTATCCTCCTATTTGCCAGAGCTTTCTCTAGCAGGAACCTGGAGAGAGCACAGTCGAGAAAAGGTTCATATTTCAATACTTGCACAAGCTGCAGAAGATACTGAGAAAGTTCTTCATCACTGGAAGAAGATAAAGAAAACCCAAGAAACTAGCTTAGTTGTGGGAAGATGCATTAAATGAACAGGAGGGAAATTTTCAACATGAAGTGCATCAGATTAGAAACATGTTCATGATATATGAAGCAAATGGATGATGTGCAATGAATAAAAGCAGAGGATAGGAACCAGAAGGATTTAAACAGCAGCAACATTTATTATCATTCATAGCACATATCTCTGATAGATGGACAAAGTATTCAATATCAGTCATATGAATTTGTCTTAAAGATCATCAGGCAAGTTCAGTAACTGCTTTCTGGCTTTCCTGTGCTTACAACATCTTTCAAAAAAAAGATAGTTTGCAGCTGTTTGGGTTTGAAATGAAATTTGAAGTAATGGGTTGTTTGTTTGTTTTTTTAACCTAAGGATGAAACATTATTCAGTTATTTATTTATGAAAAAGAATAACTATTACAGGTGACAAAATAAAACACTGCTGAACTACCAAATAGTTCACTGTAACTTAAGGGGTTCTTCTCATCTACTTACAGCCCAGCAAAAAAAAAAAAAAAAGGAGAAAAATGTCCAAACAAATTAACATGTTATACAGTGACTAAAACTGCTCTCCTGAAAAGTATGTCAAATGAAAAGTCACCCCCCCAAAAAAAAATTACATAGGCATTCAATTATTTGATCGCATCAAGGAGTTAATAATGAATATACCTAGAATGAATTCAAAGAAATCTAAGAACAACACTATCAGCAGTACTGGTTCATTACACAAGTCTAGACCAGCCTGACAGAGCAAATCACCTTGTTTACATTTTACTGAAGTCAAAATATGTTGTTAACAATTTAGCCTTGAAAATAATACAAAAATGTTGTACATCACATCCAGTACTCTTGAGAAGTCAAGGGAAATAGGAGCATAGCAGCATTGCAACTGATAATATCCCATTTCTTTCCTGGAGCAAAAATGGCATTAAGCCCATAAATATTTTAAATAGATAATTTTTTAAAAAAAACCAGCTGAGAAGCTTCTTGAAAATACATAGTTTTTAATATCCACAAGCAAATTGGATGTACGCATGGCAAACTTAAGCATGCTTAAACAAAAGTACGTTTCACGATTTTCAGTGAAGCCTATTCCCAGATGTTTGGATAGGATTGTAGACAGAGGACAATCAGTGACATACATAGGTACGGAGGTGGGAAAATGGATTCAATTCACATTTAAAGATGAACCTACCAAATCCACACTTTCTGAAACAATGCACAAACTGAAGCTTTGCCCTCCTTCAAAATCTGCACTTCTCTGAGTTCTGAAAAGCAGTTCTCCAGTTAAGGAATGTGTGGAAGCATTATATTCTAGGCAAACCTTTAAAAAACCATCAGCTTTCCTTAAGGCTTTTGACCCAGATACCAAAGGAAGCCTTCTTCTGTCTCAACTGGACAGCACTTCCCAAAGGAGGACCACCCACTCCGGTTCCACTGATACGATCAGTAAACTGGGATCGCAGCCTAGCCCACAGCTGGACACTGAAGAGGCTGCCTGCTCCTTAATTTGTAAGATTTATTTCATGCAGGGTGAAAGTCACCGAGTCTTTTCATTGTGGCTGCATTTTAATTCTTTGAGTCAGCTGTTGAAATAAAAGTTGCCAGCAAACTCACCTCATCTGCCTTAAACAGCCCACAGCATATTCTCTTACATATTGATCTGGATAATTGAAATCCAATAACTCTAATGCTTCTCTGGGAGGCAGCTTGGACCATATCTGGAGAAGAGCCTGAAGCTGTTGAGGAAAATAAACACACACATAACTAAGCAAGACTAAATAGATACAGTGGTGCCTCGCAAGACGAAATTAATTCGTTCCGCAAGTCTCTTCGTCTTGCGGTTTTTTCGTCTTGCGATGCACAGTTTCCCATAGGAATGCATTGAAAATCAATTAATGCGTTCCTAGGGAAACCGCCTTCAGACCAGGTCCGGGGACAGTCTGTCCCCGGACCTCTTCTGAAGGCTGGGGGGGGGGACAAGGGCTTTTCTTCCCACCCCCAGCATTTTAAAAAACCCTGGGACAGCGGAGGACTTCTCCGCTGTCCGGGCGATCTTAAAATGCTGGCGGGCAGCATTTTAAAATCGCCCTGGGACAGCGGAGGACTTCTCCGCTGTCCGGGGCGATTTAAAAGCCCCTGGGAAGGCAGGCAGGGGGGACAAAGACTTTCGCCCCCTGCCCGCCTTCAGAAGGTGTTCCCGCCGCCCCGCCCGGCTTCGCAGCAGTGCTACGAAGCCCGGCAGCTGGGGCAGGTGTTCCCCCCCCCGCCCGGCTTCGCAGCAGCGCTACGAAGCCCGGCGGCTGGGGCAGGTGTCCCCCCCCGCCCGGCTTCGCAGCAGCGCTACGAAGCCCGGCGGCTGGGGCAGGTGTTCCCCCCCCCGCCCGGCTTCGCGGCAGCGCTACGAAGCCAGGCGGCTGGGGCAGGTGTTTTTCCCCCCCGCCCGGCTTCGCGGCAGCGCTACGAAGCCAGGCGGCTGGGGCAGGTGTTCCCCCCCCCCGCCCAGCTTCGCAGCAGCGCTACGAAGCCCGGCGGCTGGGGCAGGTGTCCCCCCCCCCCGGCTTCGCAGCAGCGCTACGAAGCCAGGCGGCTGGGGCAGGTGTCCCCCCCCGCCCGGCTTCGCAGCAGCGCTACGAAGCCCAGCGGCTGGGGCAGGTGTTCCCCCCCGCCCGGCTTCGCAGCAGCGCTACGAAGCCCAGCGGCTGGGGCAGGTGTTCCCCCTCCCGGCTTCGCAGCAGCGCTACGAAGCCCGGTGGCTGGGGCAGGTGTTCCCCCTCCCGGCTTCGCAGCAGCGCTACGAAGCCCGGCGGCTGGGGCAGGTGTTCCCGCCCCCCCACCCCACTTCGGAGCAGCGTTCTGAAGCGGGGCGGTGGGGGAAGGTGTTCCCGCCCCCCCCGCCCCACTTCGGAGCACCGGGAGAAGCGATCTCCCCGCAGCCGCTTGCTTCAAAAGAGCTGTGGGGAGAAGCGCAGCCGCTTGCTTCAAAAGAGGTCCGGGGGCAGCGGGAAGCGCTTCCGCTGCCCCCGGACCTCTTTTGAAGCAAGGGGCGGTGGGGAGAAGCGATCTCCCCGCCGCCCCTTGCTTCAAAAGAGAAGACCCGCTGTCCCCGGGGCAAGCTTCGTTTTGCGAAGCAAGCCCATAGGGAAATTCGTCTTGCGAGGCAACTCGAAAACGAAAAAACCTTTCGTTTTGCGAGTTTTTCGTCTCGCGAGGCGTTCGTCTTGCGGGGTACCACTGTACATGTTTAAGAATATACATGAGCAGATTTCCTGAGGAAGGAAGGTGAACTGTGTTCAACAACTATATAGCATAAATCACAGGTACCCTTCCCCACCCCTGACTTTAGAGAAAGCCGTAATTCAGGGGGTGCATTTCTATTTTCACCTAGGTGGAAATGCAATTGGGGAAAAGAGGCTGGGAATAGCTGGCATTGCTTTTTCTAGCAGCAGCAGCAGCAGAACAACCGCCCACCAGAGGGCAGAACAGAACAAGCACAAAGATCTGAGTATGGCTAATGAAGCAGCAGAGGAAAAATGGGCAAAGGAGGTGTTTGTGGGGAGGGCAACAAATCGGATGTGGCATCAGATAAGACACTTAGGATTATCTGGAGCTCCTTCTATGATGTGTTGCCACTTGATAGAATCATTCATTTAATATAGTTGTCTGATCTTGACTGTGACGGAGGCAGGCAATTTAGTTCAACCCTGAAGAATTAATTATAGATTCTAGAAAGCCTGGGGCTAGTTTTATACAGCAAACTCTCATATGCATCAACCTGCTGTCCACATGTGGAATGTGAGGGTCTGTCTTTTGCACTGATCCAGATTATCTGCTTAGGACTAATTAACTGTGGACATTAGGCCTGGCCCGGGTAACATCTGGTTTTCAACACTGTGTCAACAGCTAAATACTGTGATATGCTGGTATATCATGATGTCTGACTCTGGAATGTATCTCAGTTGTCTCTTCCTCCCCACCTTAGGGGAGTCAGAGGGGTGGGGGGCTTCCTCAAAGGCAGGCAGGCAGGCAGAGCCTGAGAAGCTTCTGTTTAGTGTCAGAAAGATGCTAAGTCTTCCTGGATTTCAGAAGCAGAGTCAGGAGTAGTCACTGCTACTTGTGTGCAATGCTTGTGCATCTTCTATGAAGTGGCACAATTACTATATGTAGGAATACCAGACAGGTGATACTGACCCACAAAATGCATGTTTGTTTGGAAATACGTATAAGGGGAATTAGTATGTGTGTAGTGTTTCCATAGGAGCTGGCAAGCCTAAACTGGCAAAATGCAAGCTTTAGCAGTTTAGAGCAGGGATGGAGAATTTGTAGCCCTCCAGAGTTGGTGGATTGCTACTCTAATCACCCCTGATGGTTGGGCCAGGCTGACTTGGGCTGGTGTGTGTTCAGCAATCAGGAAAACCACAGGCACCCACCCCTGAGTCAGTGCCTTGTTCACATTAGGTTGACCCTATCTATAACAGTAGGTAAACAATCTCTTCTTTTTCAGATCAAGCACTGCTGACAAAGAGGGTGCAGAGCAGTAGCTATGCAAAGTCCACTAAAAACAAGGAAGAATGTTGTGGCACCTTAGAAGACCTAAGAAAAAGACGACCCATTTAATGGCAGTTGGTTTCACTGATGAGCAGTTAACGGCAATTAAAATAAAATCTCCCACATTGCTCCCACAATTGCTCACATTCTGCCCCTGGCATTACTATTATTGCTGTACAGGTATTTCTTTTTCCTCTTACCTGAGCAACATCTTCAAGTTTGTTCCATTTGACAGAGAGCAACAGCTTTGGTAGGGATTGTGGGAAGTTTTCACGACAGTCATACCGTAAAGTCCAAATGAGATCCATTTCATTTTCACACAGCTGAGACAAGGGGTCCCTTTCCATGATCTCCTTTAGCTCAATGTAGAACTTTTTGCCACCACGGCCCTTTGGTTAAAGGTTGAGAACCACTGTTTACAAGTTATGCATATAACACTGAGACAAATGTGCCTGTTTCTATACTGCATGTCCAAATGGCATGAAGCTAGAACAGTATGAACTCTCATTGCTAGCAACTAATTTGCATTATACAGGGTGAGTCTTTTAAAAGAGGCCCCGTGGAACACGTGTACTCTGTATCCACGGGGCCTCTGTTAAAGGACTCACCCTGTATATATTTTAATACTCAACTTTAGCAAGTGTGCACTTCAACACTAGAGGGCACTACTGCTATTTCCCTGTTTAATCTGGGAAATATTTCTGCTGAGCTACGCTGGAGGCTTATATTTGCTGCACAGGCACTGTAGATGTCTCTAGACCCACAGAACTGATGAAAATTGAGCAATTCTAGCAACTTAAATGCTAATATGCAAATGATGAAAAAGAGCACATGAAGCCAAAGCCAAAACTGAGGAACAAGTCACTAATACTTTAAAACTAAAGCAGTTTTGCAGGTAATGCTAAAAACTGACTTTTGCATTTCCAACATCTGTTATTGAACTGTAACCACCACCACCACCACCAAAGACTTAACATTTTAAAATGACTATACATGCTGTCTCTTCTGACTTTCTATTCCACATTAATTAAACATGTGTACAGAAGATGTTTCAGTGGGTTTCAAATGGAGCTTTATATATCATGAGTGGCAAAAATTGTTTATAAAGTCTCCACATTCAAGAGGCTATTAGCATGTGAATTTATTATCTACACTCAAGTTGCATAAAGTAGAACGGGGTATTCTTAGAAGATCAGTTATTCAGATGAAATATTTTGTTGATATAATTAATTTTTATTAGTAAGGAATTTGTGCACTATGCTGAATGGCATATTATTTAAGCTATAATTTCACAACATTAAAATTATAGGGTATGACAACCAATCTGTTCAAATTTGTTTAGGATTCCAATTTTGCAATCATTTTAAAAATATGACCATAATGTGCGCTTGGCCTTCAGTGGGTTGTAGGGAAATGAACAGGTTTTGTGTGTTTACCCTGTCCTTTAAAAATATAATTTTGAAAGTGCAGAACAACTTCACTACAGCTTGAAGAGATGCTTTCAGGACAAGCAGCGGGAGGGTAATAAAAATACATCTTGTTCTAAGTCTTAAATGGGGGAAGGATAATTGTTTCACCTTTGATACTTACTGCCATACCAGAGCTATCATTATTTCTTGCAATTTCAGCTGCCTTTTCAAGTATCTGCAACAACAAACACCACACAGGAATTAAATGACAATGTTGGAGAACAATGAAATTAAAGATGATCAAATGGTATGATCACTATAGTTTGAAAAGCCATGTAAGTAAATAAAATATTTATGCTCTTCTTTCCCAAATCCTTTTGCTAAGTGCAGTATATAAATGTGTGTACATTATGCCACAATACTCCTACATAAACAAAGTGCATAATTCAACAGGGACTGGATTAGTGCACTGCATCTTCTAACGCACAACAACAGAACTGAAAACAGCCTCATGTACGGAAAGAATTAGCCCAGGAGCACCTAGACTCTGAAACACTACGGTCCCCAAAAGGTCAGATTTATTTTGGCTAGAGTTGTGCACTCTGTGATCCCCCAAGTTTAAAACATTTCTCTTACACTTTTCCATTTGGCAGAACTGTAATCGAAAATCCTTGGGTTCAACAGCCTTGATACATTTGCAGTAGACGTAGGAAAATTGACATGGGTCATCAGCTTGGCTCAGATTATACTCTGGTCTCCAAGATGGGTACATTTGTTGACTATTTCTTAAGATGGAGTTATATATCACCCTTGGTTAAAATTAGCACTAATAGGAGAAGGGCAGTTATGCCGAAACAGTGGAAAGCCCCAAAATGGGGTACTCTGAGGAGGGAGCTAAGCCAGCCCAAGATCTGCTGGATCCTGAGATGCTCTTATAGCTGGTACTGGCTGGCAACAAGCTTGATCACTGCACCAGTCTGGAGCGGGTACAGGGATCAGGGTTGATCTGCCTGTCCGCCACCCTGCCACCATGAGTGGCCAGGATGTGGGTCTGCTGCTCTGCAGAGCTTTGGTGGCAGCAGCAGGGAACTGGGATTGTTCTGTTACTGAATTACACTTAGTCATAACCAAGGGAAATGTTAGTCATTAACTTCATTCCCACTGATTTTTTGTGACTAACCTGCAGGGTAATCACATACATTTCTACTCAGAAGCCCCAGTGTGTATAGAATTGAATCCTTTGTGAGCAGTGTGTTTATGTGTGCATGTGCATGTGTGTGCACATGTGCATCTGCGTACATGCAGTTAGCCAAAATGTTTTCCAAGTTTAGTCAACTTTTTGTAGACACATATTCATATACTTGAGTGTCGTTACAACAGCAACAACTGAGAAGCAACTCTGTAAAGTTAGAGAGAATACATTCAGGATCATGCATGGAAGAAAAGAAAATACAAGAACCCATAACAATCTTACCTTATCAAATGGAGGGTAATAAATAGGAAATTTGGAATATTCTTGAAATTTGATCTGCAAAGCTGTTGCATTTTCAGTGTATGGATTTGTCTGTACAGTTCCCATTGGATTCAACATTTCTTCAAGTTCATCTAGGCAACCAGAATACACATTTTGTGTTTATATTTAATAGCATTCAATCTGTAGCATAGCTAAACAAAATTCAATTCTGTGTTAAATGTAGGCAGGCAGGCCACATTAGCAGAAAAGCTCTCAGAGCCACAGTAAAAGCCTCAAGTAAGCAGAGCCAACTTTTATTTCCTATATAATTTTAATTTTAGAGTTGGGTTTTAAAAGTTACAAGGCAAGCAAGGCAAGCTGGGAGAGGTGGTCAACTTCCACTGATGACTTTCATAGAAATCCAACACACATTCTACCCATCCATGGCCCCCCACCCTGAAACGAAGTGCAATAATTTAATCACACTGTGATGCACAGAAGTGTTCTTCTACTCCTGGACCATTCCCATCTGGACGTAAGAGATACCTTCTAATTCAATGTAGAAACAAGTTTACAAATCCCAGAGGTTGGAAAAGTCTACAGTGGTCTACTTCTATTTTAAATCCATAATAAAAATGGAGCAGACTTGCTATAACTAAAGTGACGAGGACATGAATTAAGTTCCATTCAGGATTAACCCTACTGTGTTGGATTTCAAGTTCTGATATCCTGTTTCAGTGGTAGATGTTGGGCATGTCAATAGCTTCATATCGAACATGGTGACCGGTGTGCAGTCATACCTCATGTTACATTTGCTTCAGGTTATGTTTTTTCGGGCTGTGGACCACGGGAAACCTGGAAGTACTAGAACGGGTCACTTCTGGGTTTTGCCAAATCGTGCCGGCGCCTACACAGACGTGGCACTTCAGCTTGCGAATGCTGCGGGTTGCGGACATGCCTCCGTCACGGATTACGTCCACAACTCGAGGTTCCACTGTAGTTATAAAGCTATTGCCAAATGTATGGTACAACAGGCCTTGCTCCCAGTTAAGTGTACGTGGCAAGTGTAGCCAATGGGACCCTCCAGATGTTGCTAGATGTGGTTAGGGATGCAGTCCAACAACATCTCAAGGGCACAGCGCTGGCTACCCTTTCTGTGCAGAAGACTGCAGCCTTCGTGGACTTGAGGACCAGTGAGATTTGGAATAATGTACTGGCAGAACAAAGATAACTCTTTCCTTTAAACCAAGGAGCACACACAAGTCAATGAAGTGGTTTGGCACTATTTTACCAGAAATTTCTGCTAAAACTTTGATGTGAGGGTGGGGATTACTTTTGGGGCTGGATTTGTTTCTTTTTCTAAAGAGAGAAAAAGCTAGCAATTCCATTCCAGGGATACGATATCTGTTATAAAAATACCGACATTCGCTTTTTGCTATGTTCTGCATTTTAAAAGAACCTCAAATTGCAAAAAAGGCAAAATGTTTAGTCAGCAGGAACTGGTAAGGATCCATTGAATTAATAATGCCAATTCAGTCTGTAGTCATGCAGTGATTATCCTATAGCATGGCTACTATTCAAGACCAAGTTATTTCATGCATTCAGCCAAAGCTGCACCTTAGCTGAACAGTTGCTCCAAGCCCATGTCAGATGAGTTAAGTGAAAAACATTGGAGTCAAAATTTGCCATAATAGTGCTTTTCCTGCACAAAGAAATTTCTTTATCTTACTTCAAGGTAACATTTGCATTTTTTATATTACGAGGCATATTTTATTATCCATATTCTATTTGCGTTTTATAACCATAAGACACTGAACTCCGTATTACAGGAAGTACTGAATGGATTGTGATCTGATGTTACGAAGTCTTCATTCAATTTCAGAGGGGCTTTTGTGGAAGCCTAAGCAAGGAAGCCCCTCTGAAATGGACGGAGGCTGTGCAGTAGCACTGCATAGCCAATGGCATAAGCAGCTTCTTATCACAAATTAAGCCTTACCAGGAAATGACGACCAGCTGTACAGTATGAGGTCTCCAGTTTTCAATTGTCCTTTAAAATCAAACACCATAGTATTGACCCATGCGACAGGGTAGTGCTGCAATGAAAAATCATACTGTTTGAAGATGAGACCATAGTGGATTCAAAACCTTAAGACAATAGAACAACACACACACACACATAACATACACAGAGAAAAAGAAGTTGTGATGTGGATTTGGAAAAATCCTAAATGCAATGCGCAAAGAGTTTTCTATAATAAGAAACTACTAGTCTGAACTATTCTTGAAACTGAATGTCCACAAGCGTAAATTTAATATATGCATTTCAAGCTAATTGTTGTTATATAGTATAACAGGCACGTCCAACAGGTAAATCGTGATCTACCGGTAGATCACTGGACGTCTGTGGTAGATCAGTGGCTCCCCCAAAAGAAGCACAACAACCTTGGTCCCCTCCAAGAAATGGGCCTTGCTCATTCCTTAAAAAAAGCTCAACTTTGACCTGAACCCCCCAAAGCAGGCCTTCCTTCCCCCAAAAGAGGGTAGATCACTGCCAGTTTTTAAATCTGTGAGTAGATCGCAGTCTCTTGGGAGTTGGCCACCCCTGTAGTATAAGATGCTGGAACTACATGACGGATGAGGTGAATCATATTAGGTGAATTCTTTCCTCTGGAGAGGGTTTCCCAAACAGGGAGGGGGGTCCCTCCAGCTGATTTTGGACTACAATTCCCATAATCCCTGACCACTGGTGCTGCTAAGGATGATGGGAGTTGTAGTCCAAAAACAGCTGAGGACTCAAGTTTCGGAAACCCTGCTCTGGGTCATGAAAATAGTTTAGTGCGTACAACACACATACAACAATGTTGAGTGCAATTGTGTTTGTTATGAGAAACACCATGGAAAAGCAAGCAAAGCCTCAGCAAACCTGATTTCTATGCACAGTGTGGAAAAACTCTTGAGAACTAGGCTGAACACGATTTGTGCAATCTAGAATGGCAGCAGAACTACAGCAAATTGAATGTATGCTTTTTAATGTTTTTCCAACGTGGCATTTATTATCCTCTGGCAGAAAGTAATATGTGAATATATATATATATATATATATATGAAGCGTTCACCTTTATTCCTTTTATTATATTCAAATGTAGAACAGTATGTGAAATTCACAAATGGTAGAAATGAGAATGAAGTAGAAAAAACAGTGAGGCAAGATTATTATTGTTTGGTCCTATCCAACTGTTTAAAAATGAATAGTACATACTCAAGTGTGTATGTGTGTGTGTGTGTGTGTGTGTGTGTGTATCAGTATATATCCTGACTTTCACTCTGAAGTTTAGAATTTTAAAAAGCTATGGAAATGAAAAGTATGCAAAACACATGCAGAGACTTCCCAGTACAACGAACAGGAATGTAAAGAAACGAATCCATTACCACTTTGCCAGCTTTCCTAATGGTCTGGTATTTGGACGGATTAAGTGTCTTGCTTGGATTATTTTTTTTCTTTTTATCCATCACAGCATAGACCACAAAGCACAGCCTAGCCATTCTTGGCAAATCACAGACGTTGATATCAAATTCCAAGGGTTCGTTCCAAACATGGTCATTTCTCCCAGATATTTCTGAGCTTACGATAGGTTTACAAAGGAGCTCAGTTCCATGGAAGAGACCAGCCCTGACATGAACCTGCAAGAGAGACATGACAGGGAAGTATCCAAACACATTCCAGAGAGTAAGGATTATTTACCTAGAAGTATTTCCTGCTTAGAAAGAAGGCAAGGCAGCTTTGGAATATTTGCCCTAATTAGTGTTCTTATGCTATGTGCTAGAGTATTAGCTACACTGAAGATCTAAGCAATCTGTGGGTATTGCCAAGGTAAACTGATGGTAAATATTTTGCTTCTCATGACTGGGCACAAAGTTTACCAATTAGGAGAGTGGATGGTGACAAGAAGCATAACTAACCACACACACATATTTTTGCTTATATTTCTAGAACAGGAATGATAATGGCAATTCAGGATGCCTTTGAACCTTTGGAGGCAATTATTACAACTGGGAAATGGTTCAATTTGTTTTTGAATTGCAAATTAGTATGCATGCACGGTATGTGATTATTTTCAAGTGCATATAATTGGCACATGCCTTAATATTCTATACTGTGTCCTAATGGAGTGATATTCCTATGTAAACATAACTTTTTTAAAAAAAACCCAACGTATTTCTAAAGCTGTAGTCCTTTCTCTTTAATATAATTACCGAACTTTTGGGGCTGTCTAAAATACCTTTGCTGAAAAGCACTTTTCAAAATAGCAATACAAGCAAAAAAGTTAGTCACTCACAATCAGATTTCCTTCATAGCTTATGGAATGGGTTTTAGCCAGAACTAATGCTAAATCTCCCTGATTTTAAATGTGGTTTATTTCTGACAAATCTTTGTGGCAAAATCTTAAATAGCTGCTTAAATGAAGCATTGAGCACTGGTTTTTTTGAAAATGTGGACAAAAACTTGCTGCACACATTATTGTCCCATTTTTTATACAGATCATTGCACAATCTCTTTTTTCTCCCTCTTCTGTTTTCAGGAAGAAAAAGATTGCTAGGATTATAGATATGCATAATTTCTGCAATATTCATCCAAAATAACAAACAGGGAAACAATATTATATATTAATTAATTAATTAATTAATTAACTTTGTATACCACCCTTCATCTGTAGGTCTCAGGGCGGTTCACAACATAAAAATACAATATAAAATCACAGATTACATAAAACGCAAAATGGTAAAACATGTTTCTTAAAAATAGCTTTGTGGCATTCTGCTTCTCCTTAGCAATTACTGCATTTGTCTCCCCTTTTGGTATATAAAAACTTGAACTGATTTTTGTTCAAAACAATTTGTCCTGAAAGGTCAGTGAATTGTTTTAAACATCATGCCAGTCATGCCACACTATGAGCCCATTCATATATTTTTTTGGTCTTCTCCAGCTGAAAATTCATTCATTCATTCACTTAACTGTATGCCAAAGAAAAAAGGGGAAATGCATGCCATTCTATTTCATAGGCAAAATGCATAGGAAGGGGTTTGTGCAGTAAGCTCTTACATGTTACAACCTTGGTTTAAAATGCATTCTTTTTACAGGAAATACCATTTCATTTGCTTCTACATTCAGCATCTTCAGTGAACTAAATACAGAGCAAAATGCTTAGTGGAACCAGGTTATACTTGCAAATCTTTTAAAAGCTGGACATTCATCTGAACATTTACAAAAACATTTACATAGGAATATCTTTCAGTTTCAGTAAAATTTGCAGATTAAGAGTTCACATATCACCTTACTTCATGATATTTCTGTCTACCTAAATATTTTTCAAGACATTTAGCGTCACTCTGTAGCTTTTGATTTACAGCTCAGCCACAGATTCAAGCCAATTCCCAATTGTAATCATGTAGTCATTTAGACTACTGGTATTTAAATCAAGCCCTTGTTTATTAAATAATCAAATCAAATGCAGCCTTGACAAACAAAGGAAATTTGTTAAGACGACCAGCAGAAACATCACTTGTGTTGGGGAGGAATTTAGTTACCTTAGCTGTCTCTTCTGTGTTCAACTTGTTGCCATTCACTAGGACTACCTTGAAAGGATTGTTAATATCCCATACACTTTGAGTCAACTGTTGTAGAAAGGAAACAGCGATGAGAGATTTCCAGGCTTTTTGAGAAACGCATACATTTGAAGATCATGCTGCTTAAAAAACAGCCCTGCACTAAATCAATAACTAACGTCTCTCTTCTGCAAAGAATGTTTCTCTTTTGCCAAGAATGGCTTATGGAGGTAAAAATACAGTGGTGCCCCGCAAGACGAATGCCTCGCAAGACGGAAAACTCGCTAGACGAAAGAGTTTTCCATTTTGGAGGTGCTTCGCAAAACGAATTTCCTATGGGCTTGCTTCGCAAGACGACAATGTCTTGCGAGTTCCTGCTGGTTTTTTTTCCTTTTCCCTCCCTTTTTCTAAGCCGCTAAGCTGCTTATCAGCTGATCCGATCAACAGATAAGCCGCTAAAAGCCGCTAATAGCGCTAATAGCGCTAATCCGCTAATCCGTCAATGGGCTTGCTTCGCAAGACGAAAAAACCGCTAGACGAAGAGAATCACAGAACGGATTCTTTTCGTCTTGCGAGGCACCACTGTACAAACATTAACTAACAGTCAACTTTAAGCTGCATTTTTTAATGATTTGCTTGTACCTTCCAGACATGAATGCAACAATTCTTAAAATGAATGAGAAAACTCACACGTGTTTTTTTGGGTGGTAGAGGAACAGGAGGGTTGCCTGGTTTTCGGTTTATGGCAGCTTCTATAGCCACCATTTCCTGATCACACATTTTTTTTATGGTGCTGCATTCAACAAGAGTGAGCTGAGGAAGGGCTCTGCTCATCACACAACGATGGATATACTGAGAAAGGAAGAGAGGCAATAAATCTGTTATTTGCATGCTGAAAATTAAACATGAAGTCCTTACAGCATGTTTTATTTAGGTCCATATATATACTTCAAAAAGGAAGGGGGGGAATCATTTGGGGTCATTTATGCTTTCAAAAAAGCAATTAACCAGTCAAGCACATTCACACTTAAAAGATTTGCAGCAACTCTTGATTCATTTTCAAAAATGTTTCTTATTTTTGGGTGCTTGGGCAACAAAGCACCTAGAATAGGTATTCATAGAATCATAGAATCATAGAGTTGGAAGAGACCACAAGGGCCATCGAGTCCAACCCCCTGCCAAGCAGGAAACACCATCAGAGCACTCCTGACATATGGATGTCAAGCCTCTGCTTAAAGATCTCCAAAGAAGGAGACTCCAGCACACTCCTTGGCAGCAAATTCCACTGTTGAACAGCTCTTACTGTCAGCTCTTACTCTGTGTTTTGTAGAGCAAAACACAGAATTCACATCTGAATTGTCCAATTATATATTTCTTCATGTATGACATTACCAAAGAAGTAAAAAAATAGACATCTTGGGAGAAAACACCAACTTCCACCCACTCAATATCTGATTATTTTTTGAAGACACACCTCCTAAACAATCATATTGCTTTAAAAGAAAAGAAAAGAAAAGAATACCTGGAACTGAATTAATGGATGGTCCCCAAAAACATATTCCAGTCTTCCACTAACTTGCAGAACATAGTCAGAAGGATCAACTTCTTCATCTTCTCTTCCATGGATAGTCAAACGTTTACGAATTGCTAGTTCATTCAGCTTGATAGGGTTTATATTAGGAGACACCTGAAAACTAAATACGTCCTATTAAAAAGAAGAGAAGACATAATAGCTATTACTTTCAAGTATGAATGAATAGAAGTAATTCATTTTACTTTAGAGAATAAACCCCCCAGTCTAAGGACCATATAGGTTTCAATAAGAATATTTCCTGATTGATATATAAAAAGAAATCTGGTAGGTGTAGGTACCCATTTTACCATTTAATACGCAATTGTGCAGGATAAAATACGTTTCTTCACATGGATCCTCATCACGGAGCCTATTATGTTGTGCACAAATGCTTTTATAAGAGTACATACAGAGCTTTTATTTTTTCGAACACACTAAGAAGATGCAGGAATTCAAAAGCAATTATTTACAAATGCCTGCTTTCATTTTACATTTTATGATGAATATTTTTTGTCTACAGGCCTATTTATATAGCAGCCTTCTGGTAGCAAGCCAAACCTTGCAATGGAAAATCATAGCCATAATGAAGAAGTCTGTCAAAATCAATTCAATATTTTCTCAGTTTCAAAAGTTATCTGTCTCAAAAAAGCTACTTTCCCTGAAGTTAACTGCCAGATACAGAGGCCCTCACAATTCAGTTTTTTAAAAAAGGAGACCTCAAACACAGTGTTTCTATAGAATTTTTTTTTATATAAAATGTTCTAAACACTAATGTATGAAGGTCAAAATAGACTTTAGATTAATGGCATACATTGAATCTCATGCTTTGGAACCCTTCAGGAAGATGACTCAGAAACTTCAACTGGTCAAAAATTCAGCAGATAGATTACTGACTGAGGTTCAATTTAGATCTCATATAACCCACTTTAAAACTGCTGCACTGGTTGATAGCTCATTTCTGGGTCCATTCAAGGTGCACAAGGTAGGGTTTAAAGCCCATAACAACTCAAATACATCCATCAAAAGCTATGCAAGAGGTCTATTATCTCTGGACTCTGTTTTAGGCCCAATGAAAGAATTGTTGCCATTGCACCACATGGTCAACTAAGTGTTACAAATACAGCTTGCCACTGTATAAAGTTTATTTTTTATTGACTGCTCGATTAGACTTGATTTTAACAGTGTATATATTTTTATATACTGTTTATTCGTTTACCTGTACTGAATATTTATTGTATTTGTATATTTGTACTGAAATGATTGCACGACAGATAGTATATAAATAGCTTAATAAAGCAAACAAACAGTACTTCAAATAGGGCAGATACCACTGGACATAGATAGATGTTACACACAGAGGTATTTGTATAGGGTACATAGCCACCTCACCACCTACACTATACATTTAAAGCAGTATCACACCGCTTTAAACAGGCATGGCTTTTGCCAAAAAATCCTGGGAGCTGTAGTTAGTTAAAGGTGCTCAGAACTAGTAAAGGTAAAGGTAAAGGTAAAGGGACCCCTGACCATTAGTTCCAGTCGTGACAGACTCTGGGGTTGTGGCGCTCATCTCGCTTTATTGGCCGAGGGAGCCGGCGTACAGCTTCTGGGTCATGTGGCCAGCATGACTAAGCCGCTTCTGGCGAACCAGAGCAGCACACGGAAATGCCATTTACCTTCCCGCCGGAGCGCTACCTATTTATCTACTTGCACTTTGAGGTGCTTTCAAACTGCTAGGTTGGCAGGAGCAGGGACCGAGCAACAGGAGCTCACCCCATTCGAACCGCCAACCTTCTGATCGGCAAGTCCTAGGCTCTGTGGTTTAACCCACAGCGCTACGCTATTCATCTCACAGCGACAACCTTCTGAGTGTTTGACAATGTACATTTTGCAACTTGCAAGTGGGAATTACTTGAGGTAGCTGTGGAAGTGTTTTCTAACTATGGCCAATAATCCTACCCGGCAGTTGTCAAAATGAACAGCCACAACTAGATTGCCACCATAAAGTTTATCTTGAAGGTTTTCCTGTGTTGCTGGCTCTAGGTGTGGTGGGTAAGTGTACTTCAACCAGTCCATCCAAGACAGCCCCACAAGTGACTGCATCTTCTCTTCACTGATTAGCCGCATTTTAATCCGGAATTCTTTGACTTCTGGGTCTTGTAGGGCATCAAACTCATGGAGGCCTGAAATGATTTAATTAAACAATACATATTTTTAAAAGTGTCAGAGGGAAAGAATCACATTGCACAACATGGCCAACTAAGGTTTACTCCGAGTAGACCCACTGAAATTAATGGGCCTAATTCCATTATAGACACTAATTTCATTGGGGCTACTCTGAGTAAAATTTAGCTGAACTTAGCTAAGTTAGCCCAAAACTTAGCCCAAAAAGTTGTTTCTTCTTTTATTACACAAACCAATTCAATGCCAAATTTTCCATTAAAAACCCTAACTCCATTAAATATACGCCCCCACACATATAAGCATTCAAGATACTACCACAGCTGCCATTTTGAACTTTCCATGTAGACTATTCTGCTGAGGAATTCTGAGATTTATTTATTTTTTTGTAAATCACAGCTATAGGTTTACCTTGTCTTCCATGGAACACTGAAATATTTTGACTGAGTACTTTGATAAGTATTTTAACTTTTATAGGAAAAAGAGAAAATTGATATACGCTGCTCATTCAAAAGGTCATTCAAAACTGCACCTTACATATGCATAGTACAGTACTGGAGGTGTGGGAAGAAGAACATTACATTTTCCATTAATACTTTAGTAATAACTTCAGTTGTATTTGCCAATGTCTAAGGCGTTTAAACACAAGCCTTCACTGAGAAGCACATGGCATAAAGCGCAGGTCAAGCAGGTTCGAAGAGGAATAACTAATTCTACCCTGAGAAGTACAAAGAACCAGAGAACTTGCTTTGTTCAAAACGAGGAAAATTGCCCAGTCATTCTTTTTCGAAATAATCAGTTACAAAAATCTATAAAAGAACTCTGTGCGTCAGTAGAAGCCATTGTCAGCACAGACAAGTTAGGGTTCAGTTTGCTGTTGAAAGCTAAACAGAACTTGTAGATATTGTGCCAGGAACTAACAACTGCCCATTGTTTCTGATGGGAAGCATGGCCTGCCTATTGATTATTTTTAAATTCAACATAAAATGCATCATTCCCTTTGCAAATTGCAAGCATGATAATTTTTATTATGTTAAAAATTCAACAGAAACTGACTGCATTATACCTCTGAGTACCAGCTGCTGGGAATTGCAGGTGGGCAGAGTGCTGTTGTCCATCTTGCAGCCTTCTCACAGGCATCTGGTTGGCCTGTGAGAACAGGATGCTGGACCAGACTGGTCACTGGTGTGATCTGGCAGGGTCACCTTATATTCTTATAACTTGTAGTTTCTGAATTCCTCAATAAGTAAGCTTCTAGCTGTATATGGCAATACAACCACTTGCATGCCAGTGGTGGGTGGGACCAGAGGCAAAAGCCAACAGAGAAAATAATGTAATGCTTACTTTTGTACAGGCAAGTTTCTACAAACATTTGCATGACCCTCTCAACTCTCCATCTAGGCCAGCAGTTCTCAACCTGTGGGTCCCCAGATGTTGTCAGACTACAACTCCCATCATCCCTGAGCTCTGGTCTTGCTAGCTGGGGGTGATGGGAGTTGTAGTTCAACAACATCTGGGGACCCACAGGTTGAGAAAGGCTGATCTAGGCAAACAAGAAGCATTATCAAAGTTTAAGAGTTATGGGGGAGCAATACTTGGGGTGCAACACACAGCCAGTAAAAGGGTGTGGCAAGGGAGAGTCGAAAGGCCCAAACAGAGAGGTCTTGTAGGCTGTATCCAGCCCCTGGACCTGAGGTTCTCCTGAGCCCTGCCTTAAAGGCAGTTGAATCTGAACATCCAGAAGAATTTTAAATTCACACATAGAAAACATATTGGTTATTCAAATGCTAAAGTCGCAATTACGGCCTTTGCTAATGCTGCTGCAAAGATGTTCCTCTCCCATGCAGTCTGTTGCAGATGGTAGAAATAGAGGAATTTCTCTGGCTTGCCCTTCTCTTTTGAAAGGCATGTGCACAGCAATTGGTTACTGCCACCATTAACATGAGGAGCACCTGGTTACAAGGAATTGCTCCAACTCAAACATTGGGTCAGCAACCTTTTTGGCCCATGGGCCATTTTGAGCAATTGCAAGTCCCAGTCATTTCTCTCCCCACTCCCCTGAGAGAGGGTGTACCCAAAGACATTGCCTTTTCAGGGGACCTGGGTAAAAGTCAGATACAGTAGAATTAATCAGAGGTTTGAAAAGCAAATAGGAAATAGGAAAGGGAATGTCAGAGGCTTCACGGGCACCCGTAGAAGACCTCAAGGGTCCCAATGCATGCCTTGGTACCACAGTGGGAATTGTATCCATAAAATAAATTCCATCATGCAACTGGTCTTATAGGCCTCTGAGTCTGAGATAGATCGCAAGACAAACCAGTGTGGAATTACGAGTACTGAGTACACAACATGGGCCTATCCCTGCATTCAATTGCCATAGATGTGGAGGCTTAAAAACTTCTCGTGTGCATGTGTGCATGTGTTTAAATGTTATGCTGTAAACCTACCCAGGGGCAGGATATCATTTACAGAAGAAACAAAAGTACAACTCCTCATGGGAGAAAAGCAATGAAACTGATAACTCTTACTTTCACTTTTGCAAACCATATGAAAACAGATATTTCTGTACTGTGTTTCCAGTGATCACTGACAGGTGTGTTGTTGCCATCACTAAAAAGTATGTGAGCCTTAGCTTTCCTGCCAATTTTGGGAGCTGCAGATGTGTGCAGAGGTTTCCACCCTGTTCTTAGTTCCAAGGTATTCTTTGGCTGCTGTATTGCTGAGGTCCCGTGAATGAATAGCATAGAGCCCTACAGACAAGTCCCCACCATCCTTTTCAGTAACAACCTTGAGCTGTGACAGAGACAGAGAATTGTTGCTGACCTTACATGAAGCTGCAACACAAGATTAGAGCTCCTTACAACCACAATTTTTGTCTTGGCAACAAAGACTGCCCCAAGCCTGTGGAGCACTGGAAGAAGTAGAAGTTTGGTGTCTAATACATTTCTATCTTATGTCAAGATAAGCCTGTTCAATTATACCTGATGGTGAAAATCATTAAAATTGTTTTTTAAGGAAAGAATATCCAATTAATAGGAGTTATTTACAGTCCAATTACTGGGTAATGTACATATTAATGTGCATCCATCATACCTTGTATGCACATGATTAATAGAACATTATCACTATCCAACATTTGTAACATCCTAACACAGAAACACATACAATTGATTTCTGAATGCGTTTTTCAATATGGTATTTACTCTAATTATGATGCTATGTAAAACTATTAAAATTTGGGTGTTTTTTTCCATAGTTAATTGAGGGATACACATTCAAGGACAGAAAATGGTCATGTTAAATTTTATTTGGGGTTAATCTTACTATAGTTAAGCCCAGTCCTTTTAATGCTTTCGGGCTAATTTCAATCCACGTCAGTGCTCTTTTGTATCTCCATCTCCACAGCCAATATTTACCTTTTCCTATGAGGACACCTATTTTAGAGTCCAATTTTTCCCCTGGGTCGCAGCTTCTTGTAATTAGTTGAAGGACAGGAAGGAATGGTCTAACGTCACAGAGTCTGCGTGTCTCATCTTCCAGTTCTTCACGTACCGCTGTTTGGTTCACACAAGAGAACATATAGGAGTCGATCTCCATAAGAAGATGAAACAGAGGGTAACTCTGTGCTTCCTTCCATAATAGCTGCAAATAAGCACAGAGACTGTAACAGTAGAATGCTTTGTTCACAAAACCCACTCTGGAAAGTAAGACCTCTGTCAACTGTATGCACAGCATTAGGTAGGTGTTTCTGTATCACTCATGCAAGCCCTTACTTCAGCTTAAACAAACTTCCTTCAATCAAATACAGCTGACTCAAGCCTCCAGAGAATAGTGGTAGGTCATTCATCTAATTTAAATTAATACAGCCATTGTTTATTAAAACTAAAAATCACTGATCCTGAAAGAAATCTGGTTCTCTCTGCTGTAAAGACTGTGCTGGAACAAAGTGTCAAGAGTAAAAAGGTACACATGTCACTGTCTTTATTCATGTTTTAGTAAAAAAAACAAGTGCTAAGAGGTGGGGTGGGACTTCTTTCCCAAGTTAGTTCTTATGCATTGTTTTTTTGACTGCTGGTTTGGCAAGATTGTTGTAGGGTTTTGGCCACAAGGCATCTGAAAAGGACATCAATTTCAGGCCAGTTGTAGAACTTATGAACACTATGATTTCTGCATCTATCAGCCAGTAAGCTAGTTAAACAGATGACATCTCAGCAGAAAAGAATCTGCCTGACCATCTTCTATGTCTACGAGTAAGAGAATATGTAGCAAGCAGATTCCAAGGTTCCCAGGGCCCCATAACACACTACTGGTGGCAGCTGTTTTCCATGGTGTTCTGTCCCTATCTCCCCCCCCCCCACATTGGCGGAGCACGCATAAGCGTGATCTCCCCAATTATACCCCCATTATGCCCTGACCCCAGGGGTGAAGGAAGGGGTGTGTGGTGGAGGCGGGCCGCCCCAGGCGTCACCACTGGGGGGGTGTGACAAAATGCCGGACGGCACTTACCGTGGGGCCTGCAGAGAGTGACGCAGTGGCTTGGGTGCCCACAGGCTCCATGCTGCCCCAAACGGTATGCCTGCTGCCTCCCCCACAGCTGTAGCATGGCTGAGTGGGAGAAGGCAGGCAGACCCCATGGAGCATCCTGCCCCCACGGGCAGCTGGCTACACCCCTCGGTGCAGGGCACACGTGCAGTGCAGGCACCTGATCAGCTTGCTCTGCCACTGCCTGCCCCACTCCCATTATGTGCCATTACATTCCCATCCTGCTCTCTTCTGGGTCCAAAAGGACCCACACATTGGCAGTCACACATCATTTGGATGGGCGCAAAACGGTCACCTCATGTACTAGTGAATTCTTTCCTGTAAAGTCCATGGGGGTGACTAGAATTGCATTTAGATATGAAGATTATTCCATTAGCTTTTCTGATTATAATGCTAGCACTTCTGTCCTGCTTTCTAAAGTTCCATTTACACTGCAATACTTGCTGTGTTGTGAACTGTTTTGGTGTTTTTTTTATTGATATACTACTGCCATGTCACACTAAATCTCATTCGCATGAGTGGGTTTGGTGTTACATTGAATTGTGCCATCCTTTGTGTGTGTGTTTCTATTCCCCCCTGATTCCCCCATGAAAACTGTGGGAAAGAATTGTATGCTGGAATGACGCTCCAAATTTCATCACATGGCATGACCCATGAAAACCACGGGGAAATTACACCACAGGATTTTCCAGGTAACCAGGGTTGCATCTGAATTTTCTCTGGAAGCGATTAACAGAGAAATGAACCCTAAAATTTCCATAGATTTCCATAAATGTCCCTTAATCCATGTGAAAGATCACAAAAAATCAGGTAAGGAACCACTGGAAAAATGGAATAAAATACTGTCTGAATGCAGCCTAGTTCTAACCAACATAGTTACAAGAATGCACCCTTGCATGAAAACAACAATGGGATGATGCTCATGTAGAAGCTAATGTTTTATAGGGATCTGCCCTTCAAACCAGACCCCTAAGTCATGTTTCACAAAATTTAAATCAGGTTACATACTCAGGAATATTATTTTAAACACTTAAATTATATGATAAACAAAATGCACTTTAATGAGAAGTTGCTAATAGACACTTTAAGAGCAAGCCAGTTTTACCTGTTCTGTATTACCTGTTTTATAAGACTGATAGTGGCATCACGTGGGACATCTAGACTGATGTAAATTCCAGTGGGAAGCAGGAAGTCCACAGATATTAAGCCATCAGCTGCTATCTGTGAATCTACTGCCCAGATGTCTAGGGCATCTGCCATGGCAGGAGGCATAATGGACTTTAAATCTCATAACCATGTGGTCCTAGAAGAAAAATTAAGTTAGATTAATTTACTATGTTCACTTTCATAGGACTGCTTTTAAATCAGAATCAAATACTACACAAACATCAAAGGGTGCCAAACAGTGGCACCAGCACTCACATAGACAAAGTTTATGAGAAGATACTGCCTTTTTAGGCATGACTTCTGGTCAGAGCTTCACTTAAGTTTGTCTAATGTAGAGTAAGGAAGGAATAAAGAAGGAAATAACTGCAATATTCTGAAGGGTATTTTTCACATTTAAAAAACTTCCAGTCTAGTAGGCATTTGGAAATGAGGCATTCTAGAAGGCAAAAAACAACACACACAATAGATTTCTATGCTAGCTCTGAGCTGTGATTAGAAATCTTTGTAATGGAGAGACTGTCCAACTGTGAAATTAGAAGAAAATACAAATTTCAAGTTAGAATATCTTACTCAGACTTTTTTTTTGGGGGGGGGAGAAGCACAAAAGTGTGATTATGAGATGTGCAACTAGTAAATAATAATCCCAGAAGGTCGATTTTTTGCTGCCATTGAATCAATAGTTTAAAGACAGCCCAACCCCCATTTTGCAATGTCTGGGTGCACAAAATACATCTTATAATGCATGTTATAGCCCAAGTTGATAATTTACATTTACAAAGCTCAAGTACAAAGCCCTCTTGGACAAATATTTACATGGTCCGTTGGATTCCACCATGTATGCAACATAATGGGTCAAAATTCTAAAAAAGGCATATTTAGCTTAGAAAAGGGAGAATGTCATAGTAGCTTTCAAATACCTAAAATCCTGCTATTTTTATATAGGGGTCAGAAAAGCAGAGCAGCAATTGGGTGTTCTAGAGATACTTGAAGAAGCACGAAAGCAAAGGGGTTTCAATAGGAACAAATCAATAGGAACAACAGTTTAGCAATGTGTACAGGGCTAAGTTCACCCATGCAGTAAAGAGGTATGGAAGTGGCTTCAAACTGCCACAGAGCGCAAGGCTGTATACACAATACCAACTTAAAATACAGAAGTGGGAGCACAGTGGATGCACAGGACATGGGAGTGTAAGCCCAAATTTCCCTACACAGTAAGCCATTCATGTCAGAAGCTTACCCTCATCCCAGGAGTTTTCACCTCATTCTTGCAAAGATGTCACAATGGACATGGCGAAAATCACTGAAGGCTTGTGGGAAGTGAATGAACAGCATACCGCACAATCTCTCTTCCATTTAATGGCTTTTTTCAAGTGGTGATCATGTCATAATGACGTGTGTGAATTAGATGTAATCCTATAAGCAATCCTGCTCTCACCAGGTGACATTTGATGCCTGCAGTTTTAGGACTTGGGAACTGTTTCAGGGGGTTAAACGTTTTTCAGATATCAGGGGCACTAAATCAGTACACAGGCTGAAAATTGCAGGCTTGGGGAAGGGAGAAGTCCCTAAAGAGAAACAAAAGCCTGAACCAAATATATTCCTCTTTTTTGTGTGGATACCATTTTATAAACTTCTGGTTTATTATTAAACTGTGCATTCAATAGGAAGCTGTAAGGAGGGAGGAAGTGTCCCAGGTGAAGATCAATTTGCAAGCGCTCAAATCAAACTAGCATTCGGGGGCGTGTTTTCAATATGCAAATACAACAACTGCACAGTAGAAAGGAATGAGTGAGCATTTTGTTTGTCAACGAAACAGATTAGCTTATTTCGGAAATGACATCCAGTCGCCATTCTAATTTGTGCCACTTGCGGACAACATAAAGGTCAGAAAAGTGCAAAGTATTTATACAGAAAATGGCACTTGTCACAGCCATGAGACTGCTATGAGAATGAATCACAGGCCAAACTGTATAATGCAAGGCGATGCCTGTGAATGACTAACACCCTCACATCCAGCAGTTGAAATAATGCCAAAGATCCATCTGTGGCAAATAGTTACATGAGAGGAATTTTAAACAGCCCCCAGCAAAAGGGGGGAAAAGTTTGTATGCAACTATTTATACATAATGAGCCAGTTCAGACATCATGATGAACCATAGTTCGCTGTGATGGGAATGAATGTCAGTAGGCTCTCACACTCTCTTCCTCCTCCACCAAGTACAAGAAGATAGGCAGGTTTGGCTTCCATTAAAAAAATAATAATAATTTAACTGCAGCTTCTTGTTTTGTTATCTTTAACTATTGTTTGTTTGAAACAATACAACTTCAATATCATTTTGATGAAGGAGAGTATAAAAGTATTTTAAATAAGAAAGTTGAAATCTGTAGTTGATTTAAATCTCTAGAGTAGAACTGTAGAGTTGGAAGGGACCCTAGGGGTCATCTAGTCCAACCCCCTGCAATGCAGGAATCTCAGCTAAAGCATCCAAGACAGATGGCCATCCAACCTCTGCTTAAAAACCTCCAAGGAAGGAGAGTCCGCAACCTCCCGAGGGAGACCACTTCACTGTCAAACAGCTTTTACTGTCAGAAAGTTCTTCCTGATGTTTAGTCGGAATCTCCTTTCTTGTAACTTGAGGCCATTGGTCCGGGTCCTACTCTCCAAAGCAGGAGAAAACAAGCTTGTTCCCTCTTCCACGTGACAGCCCTTGAGATATCTGAAGATGGCTGTCATATCATATGTGATAGGTAAATGTGACAGGTAAATTTAAAAGTGTTGGTAGAAACACACTTTTTGTTCAGTGAATCACGCAACTGTTTGTTTTAATGTTTGTAGTTTCTGCAAGTACATTTTCTTGTGTGTTTATGCATTTATATACAAAATAGTATACAGTTTATATATAAAACAGTAGTTTGGAACTTTTCTATTTTAACTTTGCTTGAGTTGCTGCACTTGATGATGTAAACTCACCTCACATTTTAATACAGTAGGAGAAGTATTCTACATGACGCTGCATTGAAAAACTGCCAAATATTCCTATTCAACTGTGTATTTCTTTAAAAAACTTTTTTCTGAAGATACCATAATACATCATAATCACATTTTCTACATAATTTGTGCTTGTCAGTTGCAGTACTTGGTAGGGGTGTCTATCACCTCCATGTGCAGTTCAAATTATGAAGCAAGTAGGAGTGATGGCATCGTTAACAAGGAATCTCAGGTGGGATCAGGGACTTGCTAAAGTTGTTCTGTGAACTCAAGTGCCCCCAAACCACTGCCTTTTTCCATTTAAAGTGACCAAGCTGTCTAGAGAAACACCCTAAACTTGAGTAGAGGAGTGTGTGGGTGGGGGGTGGAATCTTTCATTTTGTTGTCTATGTTTTAACCACAGTGAATTATTTTCACAGGACACTCCGAACACAGTGATTTGAGGGAAGGGTGTTGGTGCCCTTCTGAATCACTGTCTCTTTCATAACAATTTAAAAATCAATACTTCAATCAATTTGTGTTCATTCTTAGTTTGTAAACCTTTAAGAGAGCTCAGTATAGGATCGCTCCAGTTTCCTTCAGTTCCGTTTCTGTTTTCACATAATTTATTTGTTCCTTTTTATTTCAATCCCTTTCTGTTTTCCAACAAATACCACCTACTTAAATTATTTTTCATTCCATTTGTATTTTTCTTTAGGCTTCTGCAATCTTTTATTAGAGTCCACATCCCACACAAACTGTTGTGTGTGTTGCTTTTCATTCATTTAAAATGCTATTTCTCCCAGTTTTAGTTTGCTAGTTCAAGGCTTCATTCTCCTGCCTCCAATTTTAGGATGCCTGTCATTCCATTACATTTAGTTCTTCCTGGTGAGTATTATTAATTTATATTAAAGTTTTCTCCCCCCTTCTCTAGGTCTAGTATCTTCACATACACAGAGACATACTCAGCTATGGAAGCTTGTCCCTGAAGTACAATCCCAGTTGTGCTGCTCATTGCCAACCCATCATTACCCAGTTATCCAGGGGCACCACCTTGTTGCCACCAGTTTCCAGACTGATTTCTATTTAACCCACCCCCACAAGATAAAGTCTGCCCTTGTAGGAAAACCACTACACCTATTCTACTGAAAGTGGCAGACTTTGGGATGTAGCCAATGCTTCAGCTCTTTGAATACAACATAGTTTCCCAACCTGTCCCCTCAAATTCAGCACTGGAGGGCTGGAGAGAGCAGGGGCATAAGAGGAAACAAAAGCCCTGCATTGGATACAACCCTTTATCCCTTCAGAGGGGCCAACAAATTGCCTGTGAATTGCATCCAATTCTGTGAAAAAAATAAAAGGTTAGAAAAATTTGTCAAGGTTCCCTGCACACACACAAAAACCCTGCAGTTTGACTGGTCCAGGAAGAGCTCTGTTGCCTTCAAGTTCCATCCATTTCTGTTTTCAGATTACCTGTTTCAGTCAATAGGATGGGAGAAACAGACTTTTGGATTTAAGAGATATGATGCAGACTTGAATAACAAGCCAAATCAGAAAGACAGTGGATTCAACACAGTTCAAGTTGTTTTGTAATGCTACAGATACAACGTGAATCCTGTGGCTGGTGCACACCACCAGTATTTATGGTTAACTTAGGTAAAAGATGGCATATACTGAATATCATTTAACAGAATGCCATTTTAAGACATATAGTGAATTGAATAATCTTTGGCCCCTGCTGGGTCTAAGGCTTAGATCACAAGGCCACAATCCCACATACACTCACCTTGAAGTAAGCCCCACTGAACACAGTGGGACTTCCTTCTGAATTAACATGCACAGAACTGTGTCATATGTACTATGGCCTAGTTCCTGGGGTGTTAGGTCCCATCCAGTTCAACAGAAGTTCCTAGTGGGTATAGGAAGCAGACATATTATGCCAAGCCATTGGGACATTTAGCTCAGTACTGTTTATTGTTGATTGGCAGAAGCTCTCCAGGATTTCAGGCAGGAGTCTCTACCTGGAGATTCCAAATACTGACTGCATGCAATGCACATGCTCTTCTATTGAGCTATGGGCCTTCCCCAAGTAATCAGGCTTGTAAGAGGCTTTTACTTCAGCATGGCTCATCAATGCAGTGTGTTTACCGGAAGGCATTATACGTTTCACAGTGGAAGAGCTATACTGTACACTGTTTCTCTGAAGGAGGGTATAAATAATTAAAAACAAAATGGCTTAACATTGAGCGGAAGTCCCTGCCTTTGTTCTGCACATCCCTTTTAAAGTACTCTTTAGTTTGCTTCCTAATTATTCTATTAAGAGTATGCATGGCATGCTCAGTAATTCGTAGCACTTCTCATTTGCTCTAATATAATAGAAAGAGATGCTGTAATGCCTTTTGGAACAGCATGCATCTGTATAGGTCAACTGCAGTTCAGAGGGTCAAGTTGTCAATGAATCAGTGTTCACAATGCTTATCCCAAACATGCAGAACCCACGTTATCTCAAAAACCTCACATGCTCCATTATAAAGTTGATCTTAATAATGGTTTCTTTTCCTGGCACTTTGTAGCGATTTTCAGCATGACTACCTGACTCAGTCAGTAATTTAGTCTCACCCCTTTTCTAGCAACTTATAACTGTAATTAAATTTAAGACATAATAGAATCTGGGAATAAAAATGGGGCAGAAGGGGGGGGCTAGCTCATCCCTATTGAAGAAAGGGGCTCAATTATCAATAATTCTACCTAGATGCAAAACTGTAAAAGGAGGCACATGATTATTAAAAGTCTCTTTTCTTTCCAATACTTTTGTATCATAAAAGTAGATAAATATCTGTTTTCCAAATCTTCAGATTTTTGTTCTAATTTTAATTACGTTGTTTCATTCATCACTGCTATCTATGATTTACTGTTAGAGATAATTTAAAGGTGTTACTACACTGCTGATATGAAAAGTCTCTTAACATACAAAAAACCCCCACTTCTGCTCTAAAGTCTCCTGCCACAGTGCAGGTTCTCAGCTGAGTGTCCTTGAACTTCTCCAAATCTTAGGTTCCTCTGTCTCAGACAATTCACAATCCCATGGCAAATTCACCCCACCAGTCTCTCTTTCTTATCTTTGTAACCCACTCGCTCCCTGCCAAAGGAAGTGTGAAAAAGAAAAGGATTTCCCTAGGTTTGAATACCATAATCAATAAATGGTTGGGCCAACCAGAAAATCTCAGGATCCTTGTTGTAGACAATATTGAGCATTAGAGTAACTATTCTAGGAGCTAAGGATATTTTGCGTCTTAGTGAAGAACTGAAGAAAGAGGTGAACCTAAAAAACTGAACATCAGCTGCTGTGTCCCCAGTTCAAACTATAAGCCACAGGACCTAAAATTATATTGGCTGCATCTGAGAAAGAGGTGAGAAGGCAAGGCCCTTTCTGCTGGCTCTGTGGGAGCAAGCTCCCCTATGGCTCCTCCCTGAAACGTTTTCTGCACTGACTATGCATTACAGCTGGTAATTTAGCTACTTCATACAATACCTGGAGGCACACCAGATCAACCTATCTCCAAGCATCCACACAAAGATGAAATCTCAAGTACAGCTGTACACATGAAATATCTTGCACACACACGTCAGCCTACAAATGTTATCTCTACTGTTGTGTAAGGGCATGTTCTTACCAGGCATAATTTCATGACTATGAAAAGTACAGGGCCCATAACTCTCAGGGTCTGAACAAGACATGACGGAACAACCACCCATGAAAAAGGATGTCTCATATGAAAAAAACCCACAAACCCAGACCAAAGGAAATGGTATCTCAAGATGTTGGCAAAATGAGGACCTTGTTTTCAAAACAGCCCAACAGATTTTGGCCATTTGTTATTTAAAGGTCTTCTTCAGAGGTCAAATGAACAAACAGCCTGCAAATACATCAAATACAGCCTGCAAATACTTTCTGTTAAATACATCATCTATTCACATTAGTGGGTGACTGATTGAGTCTTCAGTAAAGGTGAATAGATGATACAATTAAAGTCAGCATGGGGAACTTGTGCACCTCTAGATGTTGCTGACAATATTAGGCTAGACGGAAAACAGGATAGCGTGGCATCAGGCAGCTTCCAACATACTTAATCCTCATGCCCAGTGGCTATGTATGTGAAGAAGGCAAAGACTTTGATAAGACACATGGCTCCCGTGTAATTCCTACTTTGGCCCTCAAATTATCACCCAGTGAACTCTTGTCGCACGTCTTTACAATAAGGGACTATTACCACAGCATAGCACAGCATACCACAGCTTTCACATAGGATGTTCCCCTCAAAAGTAATTAGGAGGAGTTCTTTAGTATCCTTCAACCCTTATCAATGCTTTCAAGTATGTTTCATTACAAACTCTGATATTTCAATAAATGATCACAAACTTTAACAACTACCCTGGAGAAACTAACATACATAACATTAAACATACTGTACATTCTTGGGAAATGAAATGAAGTGACTAGCTATTTAATACTTCAAGACCCTGAAGCAGTTTTGTTCTGCTGATGAAATTGGCTGATGAAATTAAGAACTATTAATAAATATTCTCACCATTGCTTTGCTGTCATTTGGGAAAACTCTATTGCTCCCTCAATTTCCAAATAGCATCTTCAGGATTAAACACTTTTATTGAAGAAGCACATTTGTTATATTCTGGAACAGGAAATTTCTGGACAAGGTGCACCTTTGTTATTTCTTCTCTATGTAACAGTATTTTCCTACATTGTGCCTCTTTTGTATTTTTCTAATATTAAAAACATTATACCACACATTCACACTCCTTCTATAAGCAAACACTAATGAAGAGTAGAAACAGTAATATAGACATTCAATACTTTTAAATGAAATATTTTCATTCTTGTTACATTTCATAAGCTTTACACAGCTGCTTAGAACAATGACAGTGTGATTTTGTGGTCAGAGCTGAATTCTGCAGGGCAACTTGATCCTATACATGCTTACTTGGATGTTAATTCCCACAGAGTTCAATGGGACTTACTCTCAAAGTAGTATGCATAGTACTGCAGACTCAGTCTGATCACTGAATTGTTCAATATTAGCAAAGCTTGCTGTAGTCAAGAGAATATTTGATTTCCTGAGCTATGAAAGACAGCCGTTGACAGGTCCTTCTGCACCATTACACAGAATATCCCCTTCCTGGATAGCAGTGAAGTTAGCTGGCAAGAAACCATTGTTTGAATGTCTGTGGCTACTCTGTCTTTCTCCTTTAATTGGAGCTTCTGTGATACACGAAACCTCGCTCAGGAGCAAAATACAGTGGATGCTGTACCACAAGTATGTTTTTCAAGACTTGTAATATTTGGCCAGGATAATTCTAATTGAAGAACATATTTATTATACTGAAGAACTGTGAAAGTACAATGTTTGGAGATGTTAAAGCAACCACTAGGAATGGTTTTTATTTCATCCAGAAACTTAGATTTCGCACTAACCAACACTGAAGAACTTATTGTGCAAGCCTGTCTTTGACCACATGAATTTATAGAATGTATTTAAAAGATTTTTATCCTCCCTAACAAAGATTAAGCTGGTGTACAGCTGGTGTTGCATAGTAGCCAAGAATGCAAGCTGGGGGATTGTCTCTCAAATCTCACCTCAACTCCTGGGTAGAATGAAGTAATATTCAATGTTTCTCATCTATAAATGGGACAGTGATATTTACCTACATTATAGGAGACCCCCCCACACACAATCTGGTGCCCTCCAGATGTTTTGGACTACCACTAGCCACAGGATGGCCAATAGCCATGCTAGTTGAGGCTGATAGGGAGTTGCAGTTCAAAACATCTGGATCCCCCAGGCTGGGGATGGTGGTGTAAGGATTTCTGAGTACATTAAGAGTACTCAACACTCCAAGTAATATAAAAATGCTAAGTATTACTATTATTGAAAACATAAATGGCTTATAAATGATTTTCATCAAGTTTATTCTGTTCTCATACCATCCACTGAAAAATAAACAGGAATTTGACAGTTGCAATCAATATCTCAACATTTAGTTCTAACTACCATGAATACCAAAAAGAACATTCCTATTTCTTTGTTCCTTTATGTGTCTAGTATTAGGTCCCAAGTTTCACTTTAGCTTTTACTCTCTGACATCTATCCCCAGATATTATATATACACACACAGATACTTTTCCTGGTTCTTTCAGTTTTTCACGGGGGGAACCCTGGGAAACAGCCCGTTTCTCCCTAAGTATTAACCAATTTTCCAGGAAAAAAACTAGGGGGGGGGGAGAGAGGAAAAAATAGGGGTGGATGTAGAGTTTACCCCTCCAATTTTCCATTTCTCCCTGGAGCTTCACATCTCTACCACAGGCCTGTTATAACTGCAAACATCTTCAAACAGGAACATAAGCAATTGCTATTGACAAATACCACTGCACAGCAAGGTCAAGTGTTGGGTTAAGACCAGCAAGACCCAGGCACAAATCTACATTTGCTCATTAGGTGATGTTGGGCTAGTCAGAACTATGTATGTTATCTAAAGCTTCCTGAGGTACAGGCAGAGGCAGAAATAAAATATTTAATTTAAAGGGGGGGGCAATCACAGAATGCTACTAAGTTCTCCTAAGAGTTGGTTGACTGAAATCAATTACTCTAAGTTAGTTCATCTACGTCAATGGGTTCACACTCAGTAGGTTCAGCATTTAGCATTGGTGCAATCCACTGTTTACCAGTATCAATTTGTTTTTATAATTCACACAGGTAACAAATTTGTGATCTTTCTTTCTATAACTTTAAAGGCTTAAAAACAACAACTCGACCACTCCTTTTTGACTGATCAAATGCCCAATCACCGACCTTCAAGAAGCAAATCAAGAAGGATTTTTTTTTTTTAAAAGGTAGTATTTTCTTGATTTTGCCTATCAACACTACATTTACTGGATTGGAAAGGTATCCAGTATGCCAACTGATTTAGTGGGGGTCCTCAGTAATTAAGAGCCACAGAATTCTATTATATTCAGGCTCTTTAAGTGTCATAAACAGATGTGCCCCATAAGATAAATCAATGCTGAATGAGGAAAATGCATTAAAACAAAATAAAAATAAAAATGGGTAAATGGAGAATTCAAACAAAAAAAAAGCAAACAAGCTGCAATTCATTACTCAGCTACAGAAAAATATGAGCAGTAGTTATAAGACAATACAGAAAACTTATTTTATCCTTTAGCAGCCTGCCTGAAGTAGAAGAAAACCATTCCCCTATGTATCTTTTATATACCTTGTGAGTTTTGTTTTGTTTCAACTGAAGGGTGACATTAAAAAAATAATAATCATCATAATCCCCCCCCAGATTCCCATTTACAGATGCCATACAAGAATAATCAGGCCTGATAAATATCAAGTTCCTTTAATGACTAATAGGATGAAGTAGTAGGTGGAACTATGACTGTTCCAGAACACTTCCTGTTTACAACTACTTACAAAATCTCAGGAGCCTAGATTGGAACAGCTGCTTAGCTAGGCCTGAAGAATGAAGGTATCCAGTATGAGATTTCCTGCATTGTGCAGTGGCCCCAAAGTCTGACAATGGGAAATCCAGGTTCATTTCTGCAATCAAACATCTGTCCACACAAACCCAGATGCTACATGGCAGACACATAACTGTCTCATTTTTGTTTACTGAGAAAATTAGTGGAAAATCAACTTTAGTCAGGTGAGGTCTGCAGCCCCCTGCAGTTATTTTTCTTCTCAAAGTATTGGGTGGGTTTTGCAATGTGACACCTGTGCCTTCCCCAGATATTGTTGGGCTACAACTCACATCAGACCCAGTGAGAATGGCCAATAATCAAGGCTGATGGAAGCTGTAGACCAGCAACACCTGGGGAGCCAGATTCTTCATTCTTGATGCAACCTCTATTTTGTCTAAGATCTACTGAACTCGGGCAAATTGTTACAGTGCAGACAAATGTTTAAGATAATTAACACAATGGTGTTTTCCCTTAAACAGAGTTAAATTTACAAAAATGTAATAAATAAAAATGTACCTTGAAAAAGGAAGAGCTTACATTTTTGCTTTTTCCCAGAGAACTCTTCTAATTTCATTCTGGCTATGTAAGCTTATTTGTACAAACCATCTTTTCTCCTGGTTTCCTTGGAAGGCTCTATCAGATGTTCAAAAGTTAGCCTTTAAGAAAAAAAGAAAAAGAAAGGGGAATTGGCATGTTTTAAAAATAATTACATGAAATGAAATTTTAAATTATTGAAACTCCAAATTAGCCCTTAATAAACACACATCCAGCCAAAATACTCTCCCTGAACATTCCACAGTACAACATCATGTGAAATCTACACAATTTTACTGTTGATAATAATAATAATAATAATAATAATAATAATAATAATAATAATAATAATAATGGTACTATAATAGTAATGATATATTCACTAATTTATTGGCTTAGATGCAGGGAAGCCAACAAAGTGCTCTTCAGATGTTGCTGGAACCCAACTCCCCTTAGGCTTGCTCTGGCATAGACAATAAGTGGCACTGCAGTAAACTATTCAACACAAGGAACTGAGTGCTACAAAACAACCTGAATGACAGCTCTGGCAGGTCATGCTCCTGAAGGAAAAGGACTGCTAAGGTCTTACCTAGAGCATGTCCATATACATTCAAAGCAACAGTGGAGAACCTCTAGCCTTCCATATGTTGCTCAAGTACAACCCCCGTCATCTCTTACCATTGGCCATGTTGACTAGAGCTCTGCTGAGGGGAGTTAGAGTAAAACAACATCTAGAGGTCTACAGAGGTTCCCCATTTCTGTTCTAAAGGCTCTAAAACACAAAGGTAGGAGCCAACCACTGTGCCTCCTGCCCTGATATTTCCTGGGTGCTTTCACCCACCTGCTATGACTGTCATGGCTCTACATGGTTCTACTACAGCAATATGCAGTGGGATGGATGAGGAGATGACCAGCTGAAAAGAGCAAAAGATGCAGCAGCTGCACACCCTCTTACAGTATCAGAAGTACAAACACTGTATCAGTACAAAGCTTTGGAATCCCAGGAAGGAACTTTGCCTTAGGTTTGTGGCCAACTGCAAGCCTAGTATAGCTATTCAAAGTCAGCTTCAGATAACTTGTGTACACAAATGACAGATCTCTACTAAGTCATTACACATCAGAAGAAACATACCAGATGTTAAGAACTTCCTTACCACCTTTCAGCCTATGCTAATAAAATTAAATACAAAGGATCAGTTAACAGGAAAGGAAGGGCATTTCCCCACTATTTTTTGGCAGTCTGGCTCAAATATTGTTTATTATCATCAGCGAGGGTACAAGAACTAGGGTACAAATTGCTGCTTCAGCTGTAATCCATTACCTCTGAGTCTACTTATAAGTGCCACCACCAATATCTCCAATAATGACAATGGTAGACAGAAGGTAACATATTGATCCATTAACAGTGAAGGCCATTTATTTATTGTTAAATATATAGTCAGTGAAGATTTCAAATGGTAGCCAAGTAGATATAAAATCTGCAGTTGAATCCTACGAGAAATACGTTTCATCAATTTCAATGTGCTTTCTCTCAGAGTACAAGACTGCATAACAGGTGCTCAGACTGCATTTGCACTTGTGTCTGCACTGTTGCAAAGCAAACTGTTCCACCACAAACCAGACCTGCATCAATAGTAATTATATAGCATCACACCACCCATTTAGGGGGAAATTCCACTGATAGTTATATAGCATTTTACCAATCAATGTAGTGCAGACACTGACATTACAATTTTCCCCTCTGGATTACCCATTTATATGGGTCAGTTTTCCACTGACCTGAAGCAGTATGCAGATTGCACAAGTTGGTTGTGCAACTGTATGCATGCAACACGAAGCCCCCACAGATCTGTACTACTGAACAAACAACCTAACTAGTAGCAGACTTTACTGGTTTCAGCAGATGTGGGAAACCTGTGGCCCTCCAGGTACTGTTGTACTACAGTTCCCATCATCCCCAACCGCTGACCATGCTGGCTAAGCCTGATGGGATTCAAATCCAAGACATCTAGACAGCCATGGATTCCCCATCCTTGAATTACAATCTGCAGAAGAGTGGTGCAAGATTCCCAGTTCCGCAATCTCCGACTGCCACTGCTAATACAAGTCCAGTATGAGTCAAAGATTTTAGACAGAGGGGCTATGACCATGTATAGTAGATGATACTCCACAAATCTTCTCTGTGCTGGTTTGTTTGGAAATACATGTTGCTGTTTCCATCCTCCACCACACTGGCATGCACACACAAGCACTCGCATGCGCGTGCACACACTAACACACTTATCCTCAAACACTCAAATCTGTCTCAATAATCCAGTTAACACAGAACACTCCAGCAAGTCAAAAAATCTCAAGTACGAAAGAGGAAACACACACCTATGGTAAAATCAGTTGTCAATTTCCTACATTCTTTCCCAAAAGAAAAAGAGAGAGAAGATCCTATATAAGTAAACATATCATATCATGGAACACAGTAGCATGCTATTAATATTACACTTGTATTACAGGGTAAAATATAAACATTGCTAAAATCTAGCAAGAACTGGTATTATTTTGCATTACCTTTCACAGGGATGAAAAGCTTCCAGTCCATAAAAACCCTTTTAGACTAGTGCAGCAAAGCTTTCACAAATAGGTTCTGCTGCAATCCAACACAGCGGATGAATTCACAGTTAGCTTCTCCTTGCCAAAGAAGAAAGCACTGCAGTCTCTTCTCTACCTTACAAAACCATCCTGGAAGTTAAACTGAAAATAAATCTGAAAGAGCCAGCAGGAGATGAGGGACTAAGCATTAAGGGCTGAAATTCTAGTTCTCAGCACAAACTCCACCAATTTCCATGAGGCTTACATAACAACTAAAAAAAAAAAGAACTCTAGGAAAGATAAGGGTCTGAAACTCAAGCTTTTTAGCTGCAACTGTTTCTTTTTCCAAGTTCCAAGAAATGTATTTCCTTACCAGCCAATGAGATCATATTATTAGAATATGAAGGGATTATTTCTGTAAACAACAATAAACATTTCACAAGAGTAGGGAAAATGAAATGCCATTTAAAATGGGGGCACTCAGACACAACTATTTCACATATGCCAAGAATGTTTTCGTCAACATATGAGTAATTATTTTACATTCAAAAAAAGAAAGGAATACCTAGCTTTCTGGCTGCAATACACATACCAACTGTACAGTGGAAAGACTTGCATTAATCAACGGATAAGATATTTTACTACATTATATAGTCAAGACACATCACTGGTTTTGTTTTAACCACCTTTAGCATTTCTTTACTGATTACTGTATATGCAACACACACGAAGAGAGATACAAACATGCATCACTACAGATAAAAAGAACTCTACAGTTTATCCAGAAATAATTCAAAAGTACCCCCACCCCCCATAACCAGAATCAATTTACTGTCTTCACCTGCAGTTTTGCAAAGATTACAAATTCTAATAACATTTTCAGAATGAAACTTCTATTTTCTGTTCTCTGTGAGATCTTTCAGAGAGCCTTAATTCACTGCTACATTTCTGTTAACATTTTGAAATCGTTTGTGGGCAACAGTTTTCCCTAGTTCCCTATTTATTTCCTGCACTATTTTAGTTTGCATTTAAATAAGTAACAGACAGACTTGGAGAGTCACAAATATTGCCCTATCAATCTTGCTATCAATCTCCTCAAATTGCTGATCAGTTAAGGCCACATCCACACCATATATTTAAAGCATTATTATACCATGTTAACATTCACGGCTTTCTCCCAAAGAATCCTGGGAACTGTAGTTTGTTAAGGTTACTGAGAGTTGATAGGAGTCCCTTGTTCCCCTCAAAGCTACAATTCCCAGAGTGGTTTAACAAGCAATCCCTCTTCCCAGGACCATGGGAATTAGAGCTCTGCAAGACCAATACAGTAGAGGTCTCATAACAACTTTCGGTTAGTAGCCTTAACAAGCTAGAGTTGCCAGGATTCTTGTGGGAGAAACCATGGCTGTTAAAGAGATACAGTATACAGCAGGGATGTCCAACAGGTTGATCACAATCTACTGGTAGATCCCCGGGAGGTTTTGGTAGATCTCAGTCGATCACTGGGTCCCTTTTCTTGGCGTTGGCAAAAGAGAATCCGGTCCCGCCCCTGGCTCCGCCCCCCATTGTTGCACAACCTGCAGAACGTAAGACAGAGTTTACTCAGTGAGGATGTTTGTTTGCCAGCGATCTGTTGATGAATGGTGGTTCCCCTTGAGCTTAGGCTTGAATCTTCAAAATTGGGGCTTTCCTCCTGCCTAAAAAAAGCTCAACAACAGTGACCTGATCACTGGCAGTTTTTAATTCTGTGAATAGATCACAGTCTCTTGGGAGTTGGCCACCCCTGGTATACAGTAATAGTGCTTTAAATGTATGGTGTGGGTGTGGCCTTAAGTTGCATTCACTTAAAGGCTTGTGCACCAGTGCAGGAGAGCAACAGCCACAATAGCACCTTCATCCCTTTCAGCAGATATAGAACAAGATCTGCCTCCCAAGCAGATGTGAGGAGGGAGACTGTTGTGCTTATGAGTATAACCGGTGATAGGATAAAGAAGTAAAAGAGAAGTAGAAGCCCAAAGCAGTCTACCGAGAAGCAAACACCACATTTAAATTATTGTAACCTGCACCTGAAACGTAATGTGGGTTGATAAAGGCAAGAATTTCCATAGCAAGATCTAAGTGGCTTACCATGCATCTATACCTGATACATGGCGAATTCTACCTATTCCTTCAAAGGATGATAAATATACCCAATTTACCATGAGGTCATATGTACATCTCGTTAAGTTATCTTCTGAATCCACTCCCAATGTACACAAATAGGCGAGGAAGCTCTGCTGAAGCCTCACAGTCAAAAAGATGTATATACAAGCCATTGTGGGTAAAAACTAACAGGGACAAATTAAGCTGTAGGTGAAAAGATTAAAATTCCTCTTCTCTCATCATTAGGAAAAGAAAAACCCCAGCAATGGAAGAGGGAGCCTATCCCTGTGCTAGCTGTCTTCTCCTAATACCCCATGTGGGACCCTCACGCACCTAAAGTCTCCACTTGTGGGGTAAAATGTCTCCCTCAGGAACAGTTCTGCCACAAGCTGCCTTTCAAAGTAGCCCACTATGCAAATCAACTGACATCTCCATCTATTTGCAGCATAGGGCTGCTGGAAGGGATGAGGAGTGCCAGCAGAATCAGGGCAGAGGATCTATCTGAGGTGGGCAGTGTCTACCTCCAATTCAGCTTGGAACAATTAGAGAAGTGATGTGCACATGACCCTTGTTCTGAATTCTCATCCCATTCCTAGTAAAGCAAACCGTGGCTTTTCTTCTTCTACAAGCAACACATATCACTGTGATGTTCTTTTATGTTTCCAGTTAGGATCATGATGTTGTTTAATGAGTGCATACAACTTCTGAACTGGAACTTTCTCCTTTACTATACTTTTGTTTGGAAAGGAAATGAACATACAGAGTGAACTTACCAGGGAATATAAAGAGTGCTTACTCAGGTACTTACCAGAAAGCTGAATAGCAGATGTCAAATAAATTTACTCTATACTCTTGCATGGTGCTGAAACAGTATTGTGAAATATAATGAGCACAAAGCAAGTAATTACACTGAGGAAGGGATTTTATTCACTCTTATTTCTAAGAAAGCTGTTTCAGATTTTAACCTTTGTGAAACATCACAAAGAGAAAGGCAGGACTTCGATGTAAAGGGGTATGGGTGAGGCTCCAGATACCAATAAATTCCTTTAAACCGAACGAATATCAAATGTTGTCCAAATATCATCTTCTCCCACTTTTCTGGGCTTAAAGGTAACACACAAGAGACTAGTAACTCATTCTTATTATGTTACTTCCATCTACTCTTTTTGACTGACTTGTGTCACGACTTCATTTTTGTATTCAGATTAAACTAATTTTTCAATCTGACAGTATCTTAACCTATTCTTACAGCTCCTCTTTGATTTACCTTTGTATTGGAAGGCTGGGCTCTTCACTTGACTGATTCCCTTTCTTCTTATTAGGTGCAAAATCTCTTGTTCCATCAGACATCCACCATTTTTCTCTTGTTTCCTACCATGCCCAGGACATTGTCTTGGAACATTATTCCTTACTGTTCCTTCCTTCTTTTAAGAACATTTTAAAAGTCTTTTTTTATCTCTATGTTAACTCCTTAATATTTTAAACACGAGTTAGAATACATTTTTGTACCTTCACTGCATTTGCCATCACATCTTTAGGATTAGGGTGGCTGCACTTTCAACTATGCAGTTCCCCTCTTCTATCTTGCTTTATTTAAAGAAGAAGAAGTACACAACTTTGCACAGAGATCAGCTCATTAAATTGTTTTGTAATGCAGTGAACACGCTTTTAGGGCATACAGCAAAAAATGTGCTCTTGGGCAAAAATAGTGTACAAAAAATCACATTTTTATTCAATTTGGTATTTAAATATATGTAGGAATGCTAGAGTGATATGTTTTCTTAAAGCTAGCTTCAGAAACACAGGAATTCCATCTGTGCTTTCAGACACAGAGTGGTATTTCATAAAACTTTTGTAATAATTGTATCATAACTCTGTATTTTGTTTAAAAGCTGGTTTTTCCTGGGACTTTCCATGCTGTATCAGTTCTCAAGGTATAAGAAATTTCTGTCTATTAAAAGCTCCTGTTTCTCCCTGCTGGGTTGCAGCAGGAACAACACATATACACACTACAGTACTTTAGAGACTAGTGATCTGAAAGCCAGGCTTGTAATGCGTCCTCATCGCCACTGACGACTACAAATTGCCCTTGGTGACCAGGTAGTGTCTCACACTCTGACACCAATGTAAGTCTAAACCCACTTAAAAAAAAAAGCCAAAGCATGCTCAGTTCAGCCCCAATTTGCAGTGCAAGACTACGCCTATTTAACTAAGAAGCAAGTCCCACCCCCACCCCCCGCAGAAGGACTTGCTCCCATAAAAGCATGACAGGACCACAGCCTTAAGCATGTATTCACGTACCAGAATTGCTGCTTTGCTTTACAACAGCCTCCACCAACCAAGTCCTGGCTAGGGCTAATGTGACCTGAATCCAAAACATCTGCAAGGCACCAGACTGATTAACATTGTTTAATGAAGAGCTGTGCCATTGTATCTTTTCTCCATAATTTAAGAAAATTGTGATAAAGAATAATAGAAATCCAATTTTGAATTCTGCCTTTGGAAAGAGATTCCTTTAGATCTATGTAAGACCTTCTTGTGTATTTATTTATAGGCCATCTTTCTGGTGAAATAAAGAAGACAGCAAACAACAACAGTGAAAAAGAAACACATTTACAACTGGCTACAGGTTATAAATCAAGCTTATACAAAAATCCACGACCATGATTTAAATTAGCAGTAGGCAGAGCCCATCCTAAATAGTTGCATCCAAAATGCCTGCCTGCAAGAGATTACCATTCCTCAGTGATAATAAGATTCAATTCAATTTATCAGTTCAGCAATTTATCAGTTCAGAAGCAGCAATTTATCAATTCAGAAATCACATTACATCATGTATTTAGGGGCTGAGCCCAAGTAGTAGAAACAAGTCTGACCTGCATTCTAACAAGCCCTTACCCAAATAGGAGGTTGTGGTTACATTAAAATAAAAACTAAAAACTAGAATTCATAAATTTGTTGTTCAGTTATGTTGTTTAAACCCACGTTTCTACACGTGGACTTTAAAATATAAACAGGTAGAGAGAATGCATTTGAAATGCGCTAAGCAAACCTCATTAATCTGTGTAAGCTTCATTTTAAAGAAACCACATTAAAGAAACCACATGTAACACTCAGCAAAGTTTTCATGAGTTTCAGTTTCATATCAAACCCTTCATGTTTGAGAAAGGAAAATCTTCTTGTCAAGCCTATAGCTTGAAAATCTCTCTTTTTTTTCTCTTTTTTTGTTCATTTCTGGGGCATAAACAAAGTGAAACAAATGAACAAACCCCCTGCCCCCAACTGTTTTTTAAATTCTCATATGGGTTGGTAGGCAGCCAACTATGATTTATCGTAGGGGTGGGGATATTATTAACTTCTGAGGACCTATTTGCATACCCAGGTACCATGAGACTGCTGCCCCAGAAGCTAAGTGTGGGTAGTAGAAGCAGTGCTATTTTTCTAGAAAAAGAGGTGCCAGAACTCAACAGTGATACCCTCCCTTGTTCTCTTATAATGGGAATAGCACCCACCTGAGAGGTGCTGAAATGGAGTTCCGGTGAGTTCCTGCTGGGGGGAAAGCCCTGAGGAGAAGTAACCACAGGTCACTGATCATAGATCAAAATAGGCCACAAATTTATTGATCACAGATGTAAGGCTTTGGGATAGTCATTGGGTGTATACAGATTGCTGATTGTTGTTAGGTGTCAATCCTTGAAGAGGATTGCCCTATGACATACATCCTCAAATACGTGCAACCCCTCAGGATTGCAGCATTGGAGGAGTGCTGTGGCCCTAATTCCCTCTCTGGACAAAAGTACCTTCCCTAGGATCCCTTTAGTGGGATACCCTGTTTTCCTGGAGAGGGTGGAATGAGTGGCTTCCATCCTGTCCGCACCCCCACCCCCACCAACCCTGACTAAGGATCCAGCTCCAACTGAGGTGCTGGCTCCTGTGGCGACTGGAAAGTGGACCTGAGTGAAACCTTTGCATTTGACATTCAGTAACACCTGACTAACTTCTATAGAAGTACTTCCTCTGCCACCCAGAAGAACAACCGGTTCAGCCTAATTTACCACAGTGCTATGTAATGAGCAATGATAGCCCAGCAGTATCAAAACAAACACTCCCATGCACACAATAGGGAACTGGCATCTTATGAGCTGGAAAAGTAAAAAGAAGAATTGCTACTCATGAAGATTAAGCAGCTAACTACTCTGTCTGCACAAGTAACTCAGAACAAGGAGATGTTTATACAAATAGGGAAACTGACCTTGAAACTGACCTGAAAGAGCTCCTGATATTCAATCCTTGGACCTGTCTGATAAGGGAGAGGCATTCAAAGGTCCTGCCACCTGGTCACCCATGGTAACTCAATAAACATGAGTGTCGCTACCAAAGTTTTAATAGCAGCAGAATTCTGCTTGAACAATAAAGTTCAGTCCATCTCTAATGAGTGAAGTACTTCAACATCTGCGGCATACTTATTGAAAACTGCAATATTTAAACTTGATGTCCATCCAAGATGCTTCAAGTATTTTCATGCTACAGCATCCTATATTTTGATGTGAAAATTTCACAAAAAATATAGATATCAGCCACCTAGAACTTTGTTTCTCCAACTCAGTGCCCCCCAGATATTTTAGATTACAACTCCCAACACTTCTGAGCACCAATCTTGTTTGTTGGGGCTAATGGGAGGGCAATGGTTTTGGAATTCCAGGTCAAACTTCCCAGAGTGTAAATATACCTTACATTCTACAAATCCCATGTCATACGGCAATAATCCCAAGGTTACATGCTTCTTAACTGCCACAGATCCTATACTGGCCTAACTCAGATGGTATGCTTTATGAGTTAATGAACTCAGTTTATCAGACCCAAAACAAGCACCGTGCTTGCACTCTATCGTCTCTTCTATTGTGCACATCAATGCAATACTTCTAGGACAATGGAGCACATCCTTTCCCTGTTACATTAATTCAGAGTGAGTAGTAGTCACTTGCAAATGTCTGTAGCTAAAACATCTCACTTGTCTATCTTGGCAACTGTTCACACCTCCTACAGATGTTGCTATATAGTTCACCTTGTAATAGGCTAAAATTCCTTATTTGTAGTATTTTATTTACAGTAATCAAGATGGCTGGACTCATAACACTATTCCATCCCTAACCTAGGTTCTTTGTTCCTCCATATGTACTCAACCATTCAGACATTTTCCATTAAATGGACATCATGTCCTGTCCCACCTCATATAGCTTGAACCTTGTCCCAAAAGACAACTTGCTACTTCTCTTCAAATACGTCCTCAAAACTACCTGCCTCTTTTGTGAAATCTTTTGCCAAATCCTCTAGTCCTTACTCCCAACTGAAACAAAGCTTGAGTATATGCAACTATATCTGCACATACAGTGGTACCTCAGGTTACATACGCTTCAGGTTACATACGCTTTAGGTTACAGACTCCACTAACCCAGAAATAGTGCTTCAGGTTAAGAACTTTGCTTCAGGATGAGAACAGAAATCGTGCTCCGGCGGCGCAGCGGCAGCAGGAGGCCCCATTAGCTAAAGTGGTGCTTCAGGTTAAGAACAGTTTCAGGTTAAGTACGGACCTCCGGAACGAATTAAGTACTTAACCCAAGGTACCACTGTACTCCTCTGCACCCTTACTTCTGCACCCTTTTTGATGATGTTTGGAATGCAAGCTGCCCATCTTTTATAAAAACTGACATTTAATAATAATTGTATCCAGTTCCCTACATCACTATGGTCCACATATGACGAAGAAAGACATCTAAACTTAAAGATTCAAAATCAGTTCATACTAGAGTCTGTACCTAAAAATGCCCAGGAATCCCAGGTCATTCACATTTTAATATTTTTCAAATATTACCTTTGATAGATGTGATTCAAAAGAGGTGCTTGGACTTGAACTGAGGCTACCAGTATCAGTCAGATCCACAAACTGGATTTTTGGGGTTTATTTGTTTTTTAGGATCAAAGCTTGAGCCTGAATATAATGAATTCCCTGTACATCACCACTAGTATCTATAAAACAGCTCCAATGTTTGATTGTTTTTTGTTACTATTATTGGGGGAGCAGGGGTATTGTGAGTCACTGAACGGCTAGTGTACTTTCACTGAAGTGACTACATAACATCCAAAATATTGTTGGTAATTATGTGGGAGGACCCAAGCTATAAATAAGATTTTATTTTCGGAGGAGTCATAGAGAAGATGGGGAAAACAGAATAAAGAATGTATCAGTTCAAACAATTAATGCAAAGGCACTCATAATTGCAACTTCTTACATGTTAGACTCTTCCTGACTACTAATGCAACCAGTACAGTATGCAAGAGACTATGTAAATACTGTCGCCTGCATAAGCAAACAGCAAATGCTATCTGCCTGAGGTCAGAAACTGTTCATTTCAAGTCTTATTGTTCATCACAAGGCTCTGAAAAAGCTTCAGTGAATTGCACCTAGCCAGGAGCACTCAATTATAATAGTCTGTCCTGTAGGTAATGGATTTTCAAAATTGCACTTTGTCACAAAACAGCTGGACAGATGTGAGGGGTGTCTCAACCTCCTCTCGTTGTCCTCGGTTAGCTCTGATGGTCAGATCACAGGTGGACTGCATGCATGACCTAGGCTTAAGCACTCAAGTAATAAAGGAGACTAAGGATAGAATTTAGTGTCTAAAGTCTGTGAGAAGCATCATAAAAGACCTGGGAATTTTTGAATGACACTTTCTCAGTGCAAATTTGTATCAGGCACTCATCTGTATCCATCTGTACCAAACATTCACTGGTTGCAGAGCTAAAGGCAACACTTGCATAGAAATAATCACACATAAAAAAGCAATGACATTCTTTATCAATCCGATGGGTTTTTTAGTATCCAAAGTTGCCAATGCCAGCTACAACCAACCTTAAATATTTTTGTTACACAAACTATAAGCCAGTAATGCTTTGACTTCTCAAATAAAGAGCGTCAGTGTAAATGGCTAACAAGCCAATGTTGTTTTTGTCAGCTTGACCAATTCTTAAGGAACTAATCCTACCACAGGCCTAATAGGAGAGGTACCTTCTTGTATCCAAAAACATACACTGAATACACTGGAACTTGCTTCAAAACAGGGAGCGCTTCTGGAAAACCAGTTTGCTGCTATGACCAAGGCAAAAGGTGCTTTTGCACAAACTGAGTCTGCATCTGTTTCTGGAGAAAACCAATCTTGCCACTGTTGCATCTGCCTTGGTGACATCCAGTTCAGTTTTGCCTGGGGCTGCCTTTGATATGTGCCAAAAAAGTCAGGTGGTACAAAACAGAGCCATACTGCTGACAGGAGCCCACATGTCAGATCACCTAACACCAACATATATTTCAATGGCTCCCAAGCTGTTTCTGGGCCCATTCAAAGTTTTCATGTTTAATTATGTTTAATTAATTAATCATGTTTGTTTATGCTTGGGGCCTGAATCTTCTGAAACAGAAGATTCTGATTTTTCCCTATATGAACTTACCTACACATTTTGCTCATCAAGAAAGGTCTTGGTCAAGATCCCTCTGACCAGATTTACTAGCAATGGCAAGCAGGGTGCACAAAATAATCAATCCAAGCATTCATATTTAACTGGGCTGTGGAACATCTTGTACATGTGTTGTAGATTTTCCTTCGATTGATTAGGACCTCTCTCTCTCTGACAGCACAGAAATAGTTTCTTTTTTTCATAGTCAGGACTAAAACTTATAAAAAAGTCAGATTAATACTGCTTTCTAAGAACCTGTCCAATGCCACTAAGAACCTGTCCAAATTAGAGTTTCCAGAAAAGGAGCTACCAGTGTCTTACTTGTCTAGGATCATATGCTATAGTTCAGTTTGCTTCACTTCCATCAACTATATTTGCCATGCTAGGTTCTATTACAATGGTGAATGAAACCAGGAACTCCAAAGCAAATGCATCCTGTTGAACAATGCAAGTTTGCAGACAAAAGTCATTATATGCACACCTGAACCAATATAAATTCACCCAGGCAGGGGAAAGATCACACAAATAAAACCTCTAATAGCTGTGCAATACTCTTTTGTCCACTGCCAACAGCTCACTCACTACCAGAAGAATTTTTTAGAAATCACATTTAATGGCTTTAAAGCAATATACTTTATCACACCTCTAGCTGAAGTTACTGCTGTTGCTAAACATTAATTTAGCACCAGTGCAGTTGAGAGCAGAGAAATGAGACTGTTCCTTCCCAGAGGGCAACCTTGACCTTCTAAGGATTGCTGTGAAAAATAAGCTACATCTTTCATGCAGTCCATGATTCTATACTTTGCTCAGAATGAGACAAGCTTTGAGAAAGGTGCAGTTGGATTATTATTATAAAAGAATTCATGGAAGTTTAATCAAGAGCATGAATTTTAAATTTTACAAATAGCAAAAGCTGAAAACAGCAGCCCACCCAAGCAACCGCTCTCTGTGTCTCTATAATAGAGAAGTAGTTCTTCCATTTCCCACTCTCATAACACACCACACGTTTAGCAGGTAATTTGTGATGTATAAGGCAGGGGTAGCCAACATGGTGCCATCCAGACACTGCAGACTACAACTCCCATCATCCCCAACCATTCATGCTGCAAGCTAGGGCTGATGTAAATTGTAATCCACAACATCTGAAGGGACTGTCTACCTTGATTTCAGATGAAAAAACAATAGAAATCTCATTGAAATATTAAGAACAGTTACATACCGAAGGAAATATAAGTCCATTGCCCCAGTAGTAATGATTCTCTCTTTTTTTGAGTTACTGGCCTAATATATGGAAAGCAGGTAGAACAAGGAACCATTCAACCAGTTTCTTCAGACTTGCTTACATTACTACAGGGATATGCACAGACTCAAACAACACAGAAGACAGGGTTAACCAACACCCCAAATTTAAATGACACCAGGAACATAGGAAGCTGCCTTATACCAAATCAGAACACTGGTCCATGAAGCTCGGCATCATCCACACAGAGTGGCAGTGACTTTCCAGGGCTTCGGGCAGGAATATCTCTCCTAGGCCTACCTGAAGAATTGTCTCTCCAAGAACAAAGTCTTTTGCAACCCGCCCTGGAGGTGCTAGGAACTAAACTTAGGAAACGTAGGGACCATCTATACCACTGAACTACAGCCCAGCTCTGGAATGTGGAAGGGTCCATTTGTGAACGGGGCTCTTCTATAGCTATCCAAGATGGAGCAATAATTGTAATGCTTTAGGAGATATGAAAAAAAAAAGGTTTATAAATGGGTAAAAGCTTAATGATAAGGATTTGCTGAACTAACAAATTGAAGTGGAATACAAAGAAGGGAGGTATGAGGAGGTCTGGGGAAATAAGTGTAAGGAAGATATGGTATGGAAAATTATTTGTTTTTTAACTGTTTTTATGTTGTATTTTCTTTCTTTTTATTTTTTAATTTTTTTCATTGTTATATTTTAAAAAAAACTTTAATAAATATATTTTTTTGGGGGGGGGGAATATCCAAGATGGAGCAATAATAAATGAGAAAGGGTGAAAATTATGATGAGGCGTGGCATTTTGAAACACTAGTAAAATTTAGGCATTGACAAATGCATTGTAGTTTGCTTGGAACCTCTGGACATAGACCGATCCAAATAAAACACAAAGTTTACTCAAGTGTTAGTCCAACTCATTTCAACAGAATTGCTTTCCATTAATATCTTAAGCTGGTTTAAGCCCTGAAAAGGGACGGGGGGGGGGGTGTAACAGAAAGGAAGGAGACTTAGGCTGGATCCTAAACCCATTCAGCATGCTCATGTGACCTTGTAACCTGGCATAAATTAAGCTGTCAAAATGGGTGGTGTAATTCAAACTCTGTTTTTAAAAGGTTTGTTTTCCCTATGCCAGCCTTACACTGGCTCTGTCAGCATTAGCCCTGCTCCTGAACCGAATCTGAATTTGGCATGATTTATTATGACTTCTCATACTTAGTATTGCTCCCTTAGGATCATTTCAATCATCCATATTGGATTTCTGGATCATTACATTGTTTTACCTTGCTAGAGATCAATGCACATGCATTTCAACTTTGAGAGCAGGTTATCAGGTTGCTATCTAATATATTGTTATGGGACTCCACACTTCTCCAGGAGCTGAGAAATTCTAGAGGCAGTGCTACCAAGGCTTGCTTTCCTTTGGAAACTGGAGACTTAAACCAAGTGCTGCAAAGTTGGTGTATTTACAAATATACAACAGAACATAAGCAGAAACACATGGCACACACACAAGGCGTCAGTTCTCCTACCTCACAATGGCTCTCTCAGGTGGCAACTGCATTTCGAGGTGTGTCTAAGAACCAGCTTACTTTCCAGCTCTCTACTTTGGGTTTTCCCTGTCATACCAAAACTTTTTTGTTTCATTACATGCATCCCTTTTCTAAACTCTGATCATTTTCTCATTCCACATCAATCTCAGAAGATTAGCACACAAAAAGTGGGAACCTACCAGTCATCCTGGGCCATTATGAAATACAGTCTTTAACGGCATGGAAACCTCAAGGGGTCAATCCTCAGACATCTGAGGCTGATATGTTGTGAGCCCCTTTGGGCACAATTTTGTAGGAAAATAGAATACAAACAGATGACAATGATGATGGAGCTATCATGGGGGAATCACAAAACCTCCCCACCCCATCAAACCACCCCATCAGGTTTTTAGTGGGAGTTAAGATTGCTCTGTAAATAAATATATCCATGGAGGATTTTTTTTCTTCCTTTCCTTGATTTGTGATCCACTTTCGAGACCTTTTTGGCTGAAGAGTGGGATAAAAACGCTTTAAACAAGTCAGATCCCAGACTGTGAAGCAAAACCTGATCACAGTATGGGATCTGATGAAAGATGCTTAAGTGATGGTCCACCTACAATAATCAGGCAGCAATCTTATAATGTGTTGGTAATATGGTAATAAAACAGGGGACATGGTTAACTGGGTGATGCCCCTCCCCCCGCCAGTAACCAATTCAAACTCCATTTCATTTTGTTCGTGTAATTCTTCAAAATATGAGGCATCAGAAGATTTTCAAAAGCTTCTACACGTTGTTGTCAGGTCAGTGCCACAGATTAAAGTCAGATTTTAAAGTATGAGTTCCAAATCAATATCTCTAGCCTTCCCCCATTAAAGAAACAGGATAAAGAAATGGTGATAATTAATGCTTAGCTGTAATTCTTAAAGCCAACTTTTATCTGATCTTATGTTGTAACCGCCCTGAGACCTGCGGGTATAGGACAGCATACAAATTTAATAAATAGTAATAATAATCTGTTCCTATGAGGTGTTTCATATTCAGCTGCTTCTGCATAGTAATAGGACACACCTCCCTCTTGCATTAATGGACCAATCACTTCGTAATAACATCTGCCTTCTTCGGTCTGTGCTTATCAGATTTCCAGAGAGACACCTTGCACCTGAAGTTGCTTCCAGCCTTCAGCTCTCTCCCTGTTTCCGTCCCACACCAAAACTGCTTCTTTTATTATTGCTGACACTCATAAACAGAGTATCTGTCTCAACCAATCTATGCTTCATGAATCTCAGAAAATGAGTTCTGGCCCAGGGAAGCCCATTTGTAAGTCATTTCAAAATCTCTCTGTTGGTTTTTCCTGCAACAACCTAACTTAACCCTGTGGAATCTTCAAATGGGATGTTTCCTACAGCTTACAAGTGTCCTGATGTTTCCAAGCATGAAATTTCCCAACTACCAGACTTCATCCTACAGAGATCTGGCTGCTGTGAGAGATGGGATTCCCAAGCAACTGTGTGGCTGTGTTCAGACGCAGCATTAAACCATGGCTTAGTGCAGGGGTTGAGAACCTCAGGCCATACTTGGCCTGCCAGGTCATTTTGGCCAAGCCACACCCACCTGCCCTACACCTGCCATCATCTATGATGCTGGATATGGGGCAGGTAAAGATGGGGCTTGGCCAAAAGGGACAATGCCTGCAAAGTCCCTTTCATATCGCTTCCCAAGCATCCAATGAGCAGCTGACTGACAGGCATCAGGGAAGTACTGTGCACTTTGTAATTCCTGTGCTCAGCGCTTTCCAAGCACCACACATGGTGCTTGAAGAGCCCCTTACACAGCTGGATGTCAAGTGTTTAGGAAGCACTGTGCTTTGAGAGGTATCACTTTTAGAGGTATGATGTCAGATGATTGACTGGTGGGTGGCCACACCCACCTGTCAAAGCTGGCTTGTGAGGGCAGGAGAGATATATATCTGGCCAGCTGGGTGAAAGCATTTCCTCACCCCTGACGTACTGCTACATGAGTGAGCTGCACCAAGCCCTTGGCCTTACATGCTCCCTGTTTCCCTCCCCATGCATCAAGGAGCACTTCCACATTTAATTTCAGTTTCCTTTAAAATCAGCTTGTTGTTTCATTCAAACCGTTGAGCATTGTTCACATTTGCATCAAACAACCATGCATATGCTTTGCGCACCTACATACAGCCTTTTTGCTCCTGCTTTTTCACCATACATACGTCACAAAAGATTTCCAAAACCCACAACTAGCCATTGCTTCCTATTTTTTCTGAGTTGCCAGAATATAACGAATGCCAAGGTTTAAAGTTGGCTTCCAGATCCTGACTCATCTGGAAGCCATTAACCATGGTTTCACCAATCAGACAATACATAAAGCCATGCACAGATACATTAAGCTCATCTGGACCTCAGCTTAAAGTAAAGGTAAAGGGACCCCTGACCATTAGGTCCAGTCGTTACCGACTCTGGGATTGCGGCGCTCATCTTGCTTTATTGGCCGAGGGAGCCGGTGTACAGCTTCCGGGTCATGTGGCCAGCATGACTAAGCCGCTTCTGGCGAACCAGAGCAGCGCACGGAAACGCCGTTTACCTTCCCGCCGGAGCGGTACCTATTTATCTACTTGCACTTTTTATGTGCTTTCAAACTGCTAGGTTGGCAGGAGCAGGGACCGAGCAATGGGAACTCACCCCCGTAGTGGGGATTCGAACCGCCAACCTTCTGATCAGCAAGTCCTAGGCTCTGTGGTTTAAGCCTCAATTTGATTGTGTGAACATGGCCACTAACTACAGCTGGTTTAAACAAGCCAGCATCAGAAATCATGGTTTGAAGCTGATTTGTTTTGATAGTGACAATAGTTAGTGATATTCCATGATCAGGTTTAGCTGACTGAAGAACATGTCAAGTTTAATAGAAATTGGAAGTAATGTCTGTCAAATGCTGCCACATGAGAGGAGAGACTGTGCAGGTCTAAAGCTCGATGGGACTGCGGTTATTCTTTATAATTTATTTATGTATTTATTAAATTTGTACCTTGACCTTCCTCCCAAAGCAGTCCAAGATCAGTTTATGCAATCAGGTAACTGACCTTCCAAACCACAAGTCAGAAGCCCTCCACAGTTGGCATTTGCTGGTACAATTTATACCAGTTAGTCTCCATTAACCCCTGAAATGAAAACTCTTCTCTCCTAATCAGTTCATAGGAAGTGTTTCTTCATCAACTGAAACATGAGCAGTACCCCCTCCCCCAAAACAACCTATTACTTCCAGCAGTTGCCCTGGAAAATTAGTATTCCTTACTGAATTACAGGCAGTGAGCTACAATGTGTACATTCAACCACACATCGCACAGAAGTATATTATAAAAAGAAAACAAAGTTGGCAACTTCATGCTTAAACAACAGAAAGTGCTCTACACAGGCTTCCCATCAGACTGGTTTTGAGTGGTGGACACGAATGTATTATGCTGCACTGAGGGAAACACACTGACTGTAGATTAGTTAACAGGCCATGTTCAAGGTAGCAGATTATTAACATATAAAAAGCTCTGAATAGCTCAGAAGCAGGTTATCTGTCCCTGTAAGACTAGCAGCTGATACAATTTCTTGTGGCATCACATGCTACAGAATATGACCAAGAAACCAGCATTTTCTGCTATTGACTCTAACTTTGAAATGCCCCCCCCCCCCCGTTAAAGATGAAGCATCACATCCACTGTTTGTTTCAGATGTATTGCAGACATCTTTTTCTGCAGGCTTCCCCACATCATTGGATCTCCCACCACCACCACTGGATTTCTGTGTAGTATTTTAACCTCAGCTTTTACTGTAATGCTTTTGTGTTTTTATGTTGATTTGTGCAACACTTAGACATTTCAAAAACTAAATGGTTTAGAAATAAGTTATTATGATTATTTATTTATCTTTGTTAATGCTTTGTCTTTCAGGCCAACATTTCAGAATACAGTAGTACTTTGGTTCTCAAACAACTTGGAACCCAAACACTGCAAACCCAAAAGTAAGTATTCCAGTTTACAAACTTTTTTCGGAAGCTGAACGTGTTCCATTTTGAGTGTTATTGCTTCCGTTTTGAGTGCCACACTTCCATTTTGAGTGCCACATTTCTGTTTTGAGTGTTACACTGAGGTCTGTCTGTTTTTGCTATTTATTTTACATTTTTGTGGCTCTTTTTGTTTTGTATTTGTGACTGTGTGGAACCCAGTTCAGCTACTGACTGATTGTGTGACTGCAGTACATTGTTTATTGCTTTCATTTTATGGATTAATGGCCTTGTTAGACAGGAAAATTCATGTTAAATGGCTGTTTTAGGGGTTGTTTTTAAAAGTCTGGGATGGATTAATCCGTTTTGTATTACTTTCAATGAGAAAGTGCGCCTTGGTTTTGGAACACTTTGGCTTTGGAACGGACTTCTGGAACGGATTAAGTATGAGAACCAAGGTACCACTGTGCTGACACAACCTTTCTTGACAGCAGGCAGAAGTGTATCTCCCCTTGGCTCAGCCAGTCTCCCAACAGAGTGACACAAACGGCACTTTGTCAGCACCAACCTCCCCTTTATGCCCACTAGAAATGCAGAAGGCACAATGGTCAGTTCCCCACCAGCAGAAATCCTCAACACAGAGTGTTCAGGGAGAGGGGAGGCCCAAGACAGTCTGTGCTGGATCCCCAGCTGGTCTCACAGTCATCATGCAGCAACATTGGCTACAGATCAGGCCCAATTATTCTGCCATCCCACCAGTGGTGGAGCTTCATGCTCTGACACTGGGGGTGGAGAGCAGGCGGGGGCAGGGCTGGTGCAAGTCCTGGGGGTGGGGCGTGCAGCCTGAAGGGGTGGGGCAGCCGCTATGACACCCTGGGGATTGCATTGCCAGGGGCAGTGTGCCCCCCCCCCCGCACTCCTCTTCCTCCACCAGTGCATCCCACGCATCCTGCTGGAACCGCCATGAGCATCAGGGCTGTGGCTCTGCCTCTCCATGTAGCCCTGCAAGGGGCGTGAGTTAGGATTGCACTCTTGAGCAGCTATGTGCACCTACAAGCAGTAACGAAAGACAATACTAATATTAACACAGCATGCATTACAGGCACTCAGGTGAGCTCCAGCCCTATATGATACCAAAGTCAGTGACTGTGCATTAAAGCTGTCAGAAATGAAGTTGTGATCTTGCTAAGAGAAGTCTCATAATGAGCTCGTAGGAGGATTTGGAAACAGAGAACACAACTGACCCAAGCAACTTCCCCTTCCTCATTTAAGTGCTTGAAACAGATCAACTTTGCTTAGAAATACGGATCCAGTGTGAAGAAAGATCTCTTGTGTCAGTCAACAAGAGAATTAAGGAATTAAGTATGTTGTACAGTTCAGCAAAGCAATGCTCCCAGAAAGTGTTAAATCTTTATCAGTGGAACACTAGGAATGCCCATTTAACTCCATTCTCAAGAGGTTCTGGAAATTCTTATGCAACATTTGAACATGTTTTAAAACAACAGCAAGGAGCTGCTGAATGAGAGAGACAGAAATAGAAAAAAGAACTTGAAACGGGACTGGAGGGAAATAGATTTTTGCCAGAGCAATCAAAGGCACTCTAGAAGTTTATGCACAACAAAACAAAAGCTGTATTTAAATACAAGAACCCCAAATGTAAAACAGAAACTTGTTTTCAAAAATCAATTCTTACTCAGTCGCTAAACTGTAAAATGGGAGGAGCTGTGCCTCGCAGTATGAAGTCAAGCAAGATTAGCCTTGCATGCAGAAAAGGAGAGATACAAGTGAGGGATAACATCTTAAGTTTAAACATTCACAGCTCGAGCGCTTATCGTTCCCTTTCGGAGGCGTCCCCAGCCCCTCTGTCTGAAGCCTTCACTCATCCCGGCCGATAAAAAGAGCGAGAAGTGACTAAATTTCACATGACCGCTAAAAGGAAGGCAGAAGCAGACGGCGGACTCCGCTGCCTGTTGAGCAAGTCGGTGTTGCAACCGAAAGGGAGAAAACGAAGAGAAATACCTTTGCCGCCTTTACTACGATGAAACACCAACAGGAACAACAACAACAACAGCAACACACTGCCATGTCCCACACCAGAGTGAGCTGTTCCCGGAGGGAGAGGGGCGGGGGGCGGGTAAGAGAGAAGAAAACAGGTCTCGGTTGGGGACAACGGCCCCAGAATCCATGTCAGGCTACAATCCCGGATCAGCAGAGTCACGAAGGAGGAAGAAGCCCCACACAGAAGCCGGCGGGACTTGACTGCTAAATAAACACGCCCGGGTCGTAAAAGTCCGCGCGGGGAAGGTTTCGACCCGAGCTGGGCACGCGCTCGCGCGCAGGCGCCGCCGCAATCAGGGGCTGCTTCAAACAGCCGATTTCCAGCGGCTTCCGCGCCACATTCCCCACCAAGAGCTCCCACAGCCCGGCGGCTCGCTGCGTCAGCAGACACGGCGATTCCAACCACCCACCCACCCCTTCTCACATCCCCTCGCGCTCGGGTGGCGGGGCAGGGAAGCCCGGCAGCCCGCAAGTTCCCCTCCGACCCTTGCTCTCTCTCTCTCCTTACCTCACCAGCCCAGGTAACGCCAGTGGTTTCCCCCTCAGAAGCCAAGCGCAACCCGCGTTTCACACACTCACCTGGACGAGCAAGGGCGGCGGCGGCAGCGGCAGCCACAGCAGCTCCTGCTTTCCCTCAGCCGCCACAGGCTCTTTCTTCCTCCTCTGGCCGTTGTTCTTCGTAGCCAACGCGGCGGCGGCGGCTTTCCCTGGCCTGCCCCTGACACCGGCAACTCCTGCTCGTACGGTACCTTCCGGGGCCCAGGTCGCTCCGGCGCCAGCCCCCTTGCGGCGAGTGTGCCTGTCTGGCGAAAGGCGGCCGGGCGCGCGCACTCTCCCTCCCCAGCGCGCGGGAAGGGGGAGGGCGAGCGCATCACCTAGGCAACAGCTTCCCTCCCTCTTCTCCTCCTGCTCCTCCGCCCTCCCAATTCGTTCCGCCAATCTCCTGGGAGCTCGTGGCAGAAGGGCCAATTAAAAAACGCCCAGGGCCCCGCAGGAGTGCTTTCGCTTTCCTCCTCCGGCTTTGGCCAAAGGGAGGTGGTTGGAATCTCCCTTCGGTTGGTACGAGCCGCCGCAAACAGACGTGCCTCCCTGGCAATGCGGAGTCGGTTGCGCGCAGCGCAGGTTAGCCCGGGAGACGACCCCGGAGACCCTTTGCCGGGGGTGGACGCGTCCTGGACAGGAGGGATCGCTTAGCTTTCGGGTTGTTCCATGGAGGGGAGAGAGGGTGGAGAAGGGAAGGGGTTCGTGTGCGGTGGGCAAGATCAGAAGAGCCTGCTGGATCAGCCCGGTGGCCCATCTAGTCGAGCATCCTGTCCTCGGAGTGCTCGATCAGATGCCGGCGGAAGCCCGCAAGCAGGACCCGAGCGCAAGAGCACCCAACTGGGTTGGGGAGGCAACTCCGGTCTTGGTTAAATTAACGCCCGCGCAGTCGGATTCCCCGCATTTCTGCTCGGAGTACATCCCGCCTTTGGCCACTGGGTCTTGTGACTAAGGACGTTTGCACTGGACTGCAGTCTTCAACCACGATGCCGCACTCAAACTCAGCGGCAAAATTTCCAGTCCGGTGGCTGTCATTGCTTGCAGGGTATTCTTGGTTACTGCTTGCTGGGCAACCTTGAGATTCTGCCCTCTTTCGAACGGGTGACCCATCTGTACATTTCTGATGATATACTTCATTGGGTAGATTTATTTATTTTAAAAACTGTAGCCTTATTGGCTGCTGCTTTACTCGTTCTGCTCATGGTTGGTTTTTTTTAATTATTATACTGTTTTTTATTATGTTCTCCATTTGATGGATTTATTGCTGTATTAGATCACAAAGTGTTTTACATGCTGTTCTCCACCATGAGAACTTTGAGTTAAAATGTGGGTTACACAGTTTCTAAATAAAGAGTAAATTCCATCCCTACCACTCCCACCCCCACAGTTTTAATGCATGTTTAATCAGGAACTGATAAGCCTCAAACTGTGGGAACAAAGCTAAGAGGTGGTGGTTAATCTCAACTGAAGCAGAGGCAGATATCAGCACAGCTATCAAAACAGTACATACAGCACAAATATGTTTTACTCAGAAGTAAATGTTCATTGGGGGCTTGCTGTCTACTACATGTACTTAAGATTGGATCAGTAACTTTTAACAAAGATTCTTGTGCCTTCTTCCAAATTCCAGGATTTTGTAGGATAACCAACCTCATATAATCAATATGCTTAAGACTAATCAATGCATGAAACAGTTAAGACCACAGAGTAAGCTGTCCTGTCAGGTTTATCTCACTTTTGGAGGGACTAGGGAATCAAGCCTTTGTTTCCCCACCCCTCCACCTGAGAAGCTCACATGTAAAGCCTCTTCCTACTCCACTAAGTTACAAACTTTCACCACTTTACAGCTGTGCAACTTTGTCTTAATGCTGTATGAAAAAGCACATGACTCTGACCTTTTGAGAGTTTGTAAGTAAACCATTTTCAGCTTGCAAAAGGTGTGGCCTTTTCTATGCTTTTCTTGTGAACGCTCTGCATGCGATTCAAAGAACTACCTGTGGAGGAATCCCAAGTGGGGGACAGGAGATGCCCCACCGCATCCCAGCCCCAAGTAGAGGAAGTGGGTGGATAGTGGCAGTGATGCAGTTCTTTTTTCTCTGACATTACTCTTCCAACTGGCTTCTTAAGTGATTGTGCAGGGCTTGTAATCCAGCAGGCTGCTAGTGTTTTCTGTTTGCTACTGCTAGTGGTTGCTTTCTGACCACCTGCAGCAGGTAGGGCCTCCATCACTGTGCTAGTTGAGGCCCATGAAGAAGCATCTTTGCATCATTCTAACCCCTCCAACATCAATTGGCAAAGATAGGACTGTGAACTACCCTGAGATCCCCAGGTATAGGGCTGTATATAAATTCAATTAATCATCATCATCATCTCAGCTATCTGCCAATCTCCCATTCCCACCACCCTTCTGAGTAATACCCCTCCCCACCTTCTCACTATATAGAAGGATCTGGCAACTTCTGTTTCGGTGTATCTGAAGAAGTGTGCATGCACACGAAAGCTCATACCAAGAACTAACTTAGTTGGTCTTTAAGGTGCTACTGGAAGGAATTTTTTTATTTTGACTATGGCAGACCAACACGGCTACCTATCTGCAACTCATCATCATCATCATCATAGGACTACACTCTTAATTAAGGCAAACAAAGTAATCTTTCAGTTTTAATTTAGGGCTGTCCCAGTTAAGGAATTCTTAGTGAATCATCTGTTTTAGCAATTTATTAAATTTACATACAGTACAAGTAAAAACAAGTTTTGAGATGATGCCAATTAACTGGTCAACTACATCAGTTTTGTTTGTAAGACCTTTTCAAAGCCTGATACATTTTCTTGTTGGTTCTTCCTCTCTGTGTTTCTCTCCTTTCCCGTTACTACGTAATGGAAAATGTGAAGCATGTTGGTGTACCCCTCTCAGACTTTCCTGGAAAGGCTGGGCCCAGAGCCACGCTGAATTTTGAGAAAGAGATTTAATGCCATTTTCAAGCAGTGACCTAACGGGAACTTTGCATTGTGTTTTAAGAGAATGTACACTGCCTCAAAAGGAGAAATACTGCAGACTGAGGACGAATGTTAAGAGTTGTCCTACACAGAATGTTTTTACTAGATCAGGGATGTCCAACCAGTAGATCGCAGTTTACCCGTAGATCCTCCAATGACAATGGGTAGATCAATGCCAGGTTTTTTTATACTGGGAGTAGCTCACAGTCTCTTGGGAGTTGGACATGCTTGTAATAGATAATACAGACAAGTCTGTATAAATGGGCACAAACCTAGCTTCAGAAACAACAATATTCAGGAACTAGTAGGAGAACATTTCCACTCCCAGAAAACTTGGTTGTGCAACTGATCTTGGGACTCATCTGCACCAAATGGACACCCCAGTTGGACTATCCCTTTCCTCTCTACAGGATCATCTTAACACCAACTACCCCTGGGAAGGGAAGCCTACGAACATGACATCAAGTTCCTTCTGTCCCAGCCCCCTTCCATACTACAGCAGTGGCAGCTACTACCAATTGTTCTTTGAGAAAGAGCAGGAGAGCAAGAGAGGCAGACAGGGACAACATCAAACTCCAGCTGGGCTGGGTTTTCTGTCATTTTGAACGTGTCTGTTGTCATCATAAGGAAGTTTGAGGACTTCAATGGAAAGGGGGATATTAAATAGGGTGCTACACAAATGAGATGGTTTCTATAACCACATATCTGGAACTATGGAATAGGAGGCTCAGTATGACACAATTTTATTAATTGTTGTTGCTACTATTACATTATTGTTATTTATTTATTAATTTTCTATCCACCCCACCCCACTCCTTTCCTCCCTCCTTCCTCCTTCTCTAAGCAACCCAGGGTGGCAAACCACAAAGTAGTAAGCACAATGCAATGGAAACAAAACTTGAGCCAATCACTGCCTCTTAAGCTTACCTACCTCAATGGATTTTCGTGAGGATAAAAAACGTGGAGGGAGGAAGCCTTGTATGCCACTCTGAGCTCCTTGGAGGAAAGGTGGAATAGCTATCAAATAATAATAAACATTGTTTTAAAATGATTAAGAACATACAATGTTATTTAGAACAAAGGTTTTGTGGAATATTATAGGGCAGTGCCGTAGGACGAAAACCTTCCTATTATTGGGGTGGGGGTGGGCTTTGCTCCTTTTATGGGATACTTTTTTTTAAATCCAGTGGTTTTGTTTTAATTTACTGTGCTTGAGTCTGTCATTGCTGTATTGTAGCTGATCTGGAATTGTATTGCATTTTTATGGATGGTTTTAAGTGTTGCCAGCCACCATGATGTGCACAAGCACCAAAGGTCAGGATATAAATTTTAAAAGGAAGCATTGTTTAAATAGCAACATTGGCGAATTGGCCATTGGCAATCCAAAGGAAGATTTATTGTGAAAACTACTTTTCCTTAGAAAAGCCTATTAGTTCTTCAGTAAATCCTGAACCTTAAATGAATTGGGATTTTTTAAAACAAAAACAATCCTAAGGCAATTGCCAGTTGCAGCACAAAACCTTTAACAACAACAATCAATGTCTATTTTTAAATCACCAGCAGCCAAATAAAGGAAGACTGCCAATTTCCTGCTATAGTGAAGTAATTTTTTATTTCTTTATGTGTGTTTTTAAATTGACTTGAGTAGAAACAGATGATTACTTTGTTCCCTAAGTGAGCATAGCTTTGTGTTACTATTTATAAATAGTATTTATAAAAATATTATTTATAAATAATAATCCAACTGGAGGCTCCAGCATTAAATTGCTGAATTGCAACACATCAGGTAGTTTGATACTATTAATCTGAGTCTGAATGAAGACAATGGTTTCCTGTACTAACAGGTGTTAGTACAATTGATTTAGCAAAGTTGATTAAGCCAGCAATCCTACAGCAAGATGAAAGGGATCCATCAGGTCTCCAGCTGAGCTCTACAGTGGCTTAACTGTCTCATGGTTGACTCAGCCAGAGATACGCCAATGTATCTTCCTGATCCTTGCTGAGCCCAATCCTGGTGAATCTTAAACTGGCATAAACCCTGAAAAAGGGGTGCTCTGGGGTGCATTGTGGTGATGGGGCCAGAGAGGGGGGACTTGGGCTGGATTCTAAGCCCATTCAGTTCATGTCACATGCTAACCTGACAAAAATTAAGCTGGAAAATGGGTGCTGCAACTCAAACACTATTTTAAAGACTTGCTTTCCCTCTGCTACATATAGGCTGATGAATGGAATTTGGATGTCAGGTTTAACTTGTTCCTTGCATTATTCCAACTTTTGTGTGCTGAATTAAGGGCTGGTCCACTCACTATGCCAGGTGCTCTGTGTCTTATTGAGCTTTTCAAGACCAAAATAAACTCCTTGGTTCTTTCCATTGATAACTAATACCCGACCAAGGCACCATAAACACAGAAGAAACTGCTCTGTGCAATATAAATCTCTGGGGAAGGGACTCCAAATAACAGTATATTAGATAAGACCATGTTGACTTGGTTCTCTGCACTATGAATAGGAAGGTGCAGAGAATAAGAAGTGCACTCTGCCTCTAGTCCTAACCAAAGCCTTGTATGAAAACCAACATGGTGCAGGAAGCTGTCTTGGGTTTTGGGGTGGGGAGGCAAGAAATCCTCTTCCAGTGATGTTCCTTTCCAGTTCCATTCCGTGTAGAATTGTACTAACAAAACCACTGAAAGTTCACGTTCCTTAAAATAGAACTCAGGTGTAGCTTGTATGCTTGACTCAAGGAATCCTTTTCATGTTCTGATTGGAAACTGTAGTAGAAAACGTGAAGTGCTTAATTGGCTTTGCTCAATACCTCTGTCAGGTGGCTTAATCATAGTAGCCAGGTGCTATTACATACAATCATGGTTGAAGACATGACTTGCTGTGTCACTGTGTTGTTGAGTGCCTCCTAGGATTCATGATGGAAATGGCTCATGGGGTGAAGAGATTTCTCAGACTGTTCAATTCCTGGTACTGCAAGTAAGTTTTGTGGGGGGTTTTAATGGGCAAAATTACAGGTAAAATGCACAATAAATTCTGCTGAAATTTTATCAGGACTTTTATTTTACAATTGTAATGTGGTGTGGAAATGTTTTGAACTGAAGAGTTGAATAAGAAGTTGAAATTTGACAGATTTGTCCATCTTTAATCAGAGATAGCATGTGCTCCCTAGTTGATCCTTAATGGGGTCAGATATTTTTTCACTGATTCTTCAGAAGGACCATGAGCTCTTAAAAAAGCACTTTGCTGCTGAAGGTATTACATTTGTATACTGCCCTTCCTCTGAAGACCCAGGGCAAATCCCAACAGAAAAATTCAAAATGAGAACACAAAATACATAATAAAACAAAAACAAACCGATACTCTGCTGCTCCCACTCTACTTTTGCATCTTATTACCATTCAACTTACTTCTGAGTAAGCATGCACTGGATGGTGCTGCTAAAACAACTCGACAGCAACAGTTCTTGCATGGGAACTCTGGAAATTTGATTTGTAAGAAGGGGAAGCTAGAGCTCACTAACAGGCAATTCTCTGAAACTTGCATTAGAAAGATCTATTCTCTGTGGCTTCCCAGCCTGCTCCTGCAAGTGGGCAGGAAGCCAGAGAGAGGCTGGCTGTGTCAGCAAGAGCACAGCTCCTCCTCTCATTCATCTGTTTTGGTCAGAAAGAAGGAAGGAAGCAAAATTTGCTTACACTATGCCTTGGTGGAAGCTCCCACGTCTTACACATGCTTTGGTCTTTGCCTTTCCTCCAGGGAAAACTTGAAGAATGGAACACTGAAGGCCAAAGGTGATGCTAATGATATATTCAGCAATGACCAACTATGCTTTTAAAAAGGCACAGGGAAGGGTGGTTGGAGACAACCCTTTCCTACGCACCACAGCCCCAATGAAAATTTGGAGGAAGGAATGGAGTCTGCAATTATTTATATTTCATTTTAATTTAGGGCAGCAGCAATTGCTAGTTATGTGTTCAGGGGCATGTGTAGCTTGGCCCAAAGACTGCAGGTCACCACTGAGAAAAATAAATTTCCTTTGGGTGGGTTCCTTCCTGCTTAGAGGAGAAAAGCAGAAGAGAGGCAGAAGCCAAGGTGTACCCTCAAAGGAGGATTCCTGCTCCGGGGGGGGGTGTGTGCATACATTTACACCTCACTTTTTTTAATAGTAGAGTTCATTTTTCAATATGGTTGTCAATAGGTTAAGATGGCATATCATCCCATTGCAATAGACATGGTAATTCCAAAGCTCATGAAACTTTCTACACCAACAGTGACCAAATTGCATATAATGTATGCATTTGGTTCCAGGAATGGTCTGGAGGCATATAAGGCCATCACAAATCTGTGGATTTGTACAGTTGGAATATTGTGTACAGTTGTGGTTGCATCCTCTCAAAAAGGATATTGTAGAGCAAGAAAAGGTTCAGAAAGGACAACCAAAAGGGGAGGTGCCTGAACCAAGGAATTCAAGGATCTCCCTTATAAGGAAAGGTTATAACATTTGGGGCTTTTTAGTTTAGAAAATGGAGAATAAGGAATGACAGAGGTGTATAACATTCTGCATGGTGTGGAGAAAGATTCCCCCCCCTCCCTCTTATAATACTAGAACTGGAACACTCCGCTGAAGCTGAAGGTTGGAAGATTTAAGCAGCCAAAAAACCCACTTTGGCTTCACACAGTACATAGTTAAACTATGGAATATGTAGCAGTGACCACTAGGTTGGCTTGTTTCAAAAGAGGGTTAGACAAACCAATGGAGGATATGACTATCAGTGACAACTCTGCATGATGGCTATGTCCTACCTCATTATTCAAGGCAGTATATCTCTGAGTATCAGTTGGTAGCAATTGCAGGTATAGGGAGTGCTCTTGCACCCGGGCCCTGCTCACAGCCTTCCCATAGAAACATGGCTAGAGCAGGAAACTGGTCTGCATGGGCAGGATGGTCTTATGTTCATATGAGGGGCTGTAGGCTGCTGTTAATCTGCTTTCATTCTATCAGCTGCACCAAAAAAATCTTTGACGAGAAGCATAACAATGGATATAGATGCAAACTTCTTTGCACATGAAGGATATGTTCTCCAGACCACTTAAGTGTACCAAGTTTGAGCATGTTGACTGTGGCTGCCCCATACAGGACTGCCACCTCCACTGAAGAAGTCTGTATGTCAGGGTGGATTAGAAGGTCATGTTTGGTTCCAAGATGCAGTTAACATAATGTAAGGGAATGGAGGAGGTTGGCTTTCATGCTTTGAAAGTGCACCAGCATCACCATGTCATTTCTGAAGCACTGAAGAGACTGTTGAATGAAGTGTCATTAGCTTTTAAACTGTTCATCTGTAACTTGGGTGTTACTTGGGTTTACCCAGGCCCTTAGTCTTTCAACAAATGGTAGCTACAGACAAAATGTCTCTTGTATTAGAATCAAGGAGACCATCACTTTCTTTATGAAGCAGCTGCATGGCAGAAGCATCTCCTCTAGATTTCTGCCTGGTGCAGAGAGAGGATCCAGTTCTAATGTAAAGATGTGGAGGGAAATGCATTACCCAAAGTCCAGAAACTGAAACATGTGGAAGTTCTCCTTTTTAGTAAAAGCATTAGTCATTACCTTGTATTACTCATTACCCTTTTGCCATAAAAATATCCACAGTATTTTCAGCCTGCCCAGAATGCCACGTGATTTCTTGCACAATGTGCTGAGAACAGAGTGGAAGTGCTGAGGACAATAGTCCGTTAGGGAATCACCTGAAGGAAGTTTATTAATGCGGGGGAACAAGTGTTACATTTGAAACGCCAAACCTAATTCACAGAAAGTGCCCCGTGTCTCCAGAAGAGGAAATGGGTTATTGCACAAATCATGTGAACTCAATCATATACTCATAGTGGCTGTCACGTAGAAATAATAATTTGTGCTTTGTGCTGGAAGTGCAATGGCAGGTGCTATTCAGTTTGTTACTTAAGGTTAATTTTGTTCCTGTTAAAGTCAGCTGGAGGGGTTGCTCAGCAACCAAGCAGAATGAGATGATCTCTAGTTAGGTAGCCCATTGTCTGCCTAGCTGTGTAGTTCTGAGGGATTTTTTTTCTGTGTATGTTTGGCAGAATGTCCCCCTGCTATGTACAAAGTCGGAACTAAGAAAGGCAAAACCCTTTCTCCTCAAATTACTATATGCACTATGTTTGTGCAGTTTTCTCAGTAAAGTGCTATCAAGACTTTCCCATCTGGACTCCATCTACATCATTAATTGACTTTGCTAACACTTTCCTCTCATTGCAAATTACAGGCATGGAAAGGGCCTCTTACCATCTTGCTGGTGAGTGGCGGTTGCAGCCCGATGTGGCGCCGCCTCTCTCCCCTGGATGCGCAGTGCCATTTTAGATTGTTTCCCCATCTCCTCCAGCCACCACAGGGGCTCACAGGTTCCCACCTAACCCGTCCTTCAAATGAGCCAATCTGTGGTGGCACTGGGGGGGGGGCAGGGCAGGACCATTTATTTGCCCAACCGACCACTCAGCGCAGCATCCAGTTGGATGGGAGCACATCTCCATTGATGCTCAATCAGGACCAGTGCAGGGACAAAGGGTTAAATCCCGGTAACCCCAAATCATGCTCCAAATCCAGCACAGCTATTTCATTAGAATCTTGCATGCCAGGATAAATTACATGACAAACATCATGTTTCATTTGGCCAGAGCAACAGTGCATAGAATATAGCATTTTTGTATGTTATTCTCATGAATATCTGTATTTTTATGCACACTTTACCTAGTGCCTGCATTTTGGACACTTTCCTTGGCTGGAGAACTGCATTGCAAAATTTGGAGAAGCGTGAATTGCAAAGGACGGCTGTGTTTCAGTTTGCAGATTGTTTTGGAAAGTGGGAATTAGGTAGATTTTATGTTACTTCAAAGCCAATGAACCTCATTTCTTAAAGCATACAAACACAAACCAAACATGTCTCCTCCCCCAACCTACCTTGAAAGGTATGTACTGCTCTTTTATCTGAAAAATGCCAGGAATGACAATTTGTCTGGGAGGTTTATTGGATGACTGAGGAGACACATATTCATTCTCACACTCTAACTTGCTTGGACTACTAACAGCAAAGATAATCCTTCTAAAAATACACAGACGGCCCAATCCACAATCCTGTTAACCTAATTACAAATAATGGTACGGAGGTTTTCCCCTTTCCCATCATGTTCTGATTGAGTGAATTTTCAATCTCTTCTCTATCTGTTTTTAAAATCACCCAGAGATCACACCCCATTCCTTCAGTCCAATAGTTTAGCAAATAGACAAAAGTTGAGCCTAAGAACCCTTGTCATTCCATTCCACTTTGACACACTGATCCTAATAGCAATGCATTCTGGTCCATATTTCTGGAATTTGTACAAGAGAACATAAATCAGCTCACTCAAGTATACCTGTATGCTTTCCGTTCCCCCTATTTCAACAACCAGAAACCCACCTGGCCCCAGAACCCCAATCCCAGCACCAAATTATATTGGATTTTCACAATGAGATGAGCAGGATCTGTTCATGTTAGATGCTTGTAATTGACATATTCTGTTTTCACAGAGCACTATGAGATATCAAGATGGGCGCCCTTCTATTGTCAGTCTGCAAGCAGCTCAGCTGTCTTCCAAGATTTCGCCAACCAAGGTTGCTTACGGCTCTGAAATTTCTGCAGCTGATCCTTTCGGTGCTTAAGGGTGTTGTTAGTTTACATTGTTTCTCTTTCCTCCGGCTTTATGCATTTTCATTTTTATTATCTAAACTCTGAGGGCCTTTATGAATTTGTGCTGGTAAGTGCCCCTCCCCCAAACAAGTATCAGGTCACAGTTTTCTTTTGAGAAACTCGAAGCAAAGCAGTTTAGTTTTGTATTCTAGCCAGATGGGTTTAAAAAGGTTAATGCACAGATGAGCAGACAAGTCCAATGCTACTGCTATGCTGGGTGTGTGTGTGTGCTGTGGCATGACTACAGCTGGCATAATATGAATCCTGAGCTGCAAGGGGAAAGCAAAACACTTCCATAAGAACAAGAGCTAACACAGCAACACTGATAGCTTGGCCCAAGGCGTCCCTGTGCAGCTCAGTGGTTAGAGTGTTTGACTAGGACCCTGGAAGACCAGGGTTTAAATCCCCATGCTGGAATGATCCTCACAGGGTACCCATGGGTCACTCACCATCTCTTAGCCTAACCTACCTCACAGGGTTGTTGTGAGGGGAAATGAGGTGGCAGAGAATCACACAGGCCATCTTGAGCTCCTTGGAGGAAAGATGATAGGGTATATGGATGTAGTAAGAGAAACTCCACAAGTGCCAACCAATCTCACACTGCAGGGAGAACAGGATTTGAACTAAGCTCTATTCCTTTCCTACTAAGACTCTGTCCAGCTTTTCCTTTTGCACTCTTGGAGCTCCACAAGGGTAGGGTTGCTATACGTCCAGAATTTCCCGGACATAGCCGGAATACTGCAGTCAAAAGCAGTGTCCGGGCAGAAATCGCAGAAATTTCGGGCGTATGGCAACCCATGTCGGCAGTACTGTTTTTTTGGCTTTCCTTAAAAACAATAACCCTGCCCAAAAAGAAAAGATAAAAGAAGAAAAAAGCTCAACAACTTTTGTGTCTGGATTGTCACTTTTTGAAATATGGCAACCCTATGCAGAGGATAAAGTGTCTTAAGAGACTAGGATGCCCCCCCCCCCGGTTATATCAAAGCTCTGTTGCTGTCGGTGACCTCCGTAGAGTGAAAAGGCTAAACTGCTTTTCTGAAGCATATTTTGGGTGTTAGGTATATATGCGTGTTTACATAAAGATGTGGTTTGAATGGATGTGTGTGTGTGTGTGTGTGTGTGTGTGTGTGTGTGAGAGAGAGAGAGAGAGCGCTCGAATAGGAGAAGGAGGTATAGTGATCAACCAGTGACACGTGGTCTCTACCTCCAATGGTTAGCCAGGAGAGAATGCAGCCCCTGGGCTGGAAAAGGTTCTGTAATCTTAGCCTAGCTTCCCCTGGCACTGGGACCTTGCTACTCAGTCCTATGATCAGGGAACCTGGCATCTGATCCTATGAGCTGCTGTCTCATGATGCCAGAGCTGACCACAAGCCATTCTTCCCCAAGATGGAGAGCTAAAATTATCATACAGCAGTACAGTGAGCACTTTGTTGTTGCTAGAGCCGCGAGAGGAATAGACTATTGAGGTGTTTGAGGCAGCTGTTCTTTCGTTGCAGCCTTTTCCTGCTTTCTATTCTCTGTGATAAACTTCCCTTTGTTTCTTCCAGCTGCACAACTGAGGGAGAAGGACACCAAAAAAGAACGGCTCAACTGACATCCGCACCAGACAGTAAATGCAGGTGTCGGACAAATGAATTTCAGGCTTTGATTACCGAGAGCAGATGATGTCCCTAGAGATTAGCTGCTCTTAGCAGTATTGGTTCTTTGCTAACACAGTTAACTGCAAAGTTTACTGCAAAGTATCTGGTGGAACAACATTGCAATAGACAGTTTTAATACCTGCCTAAGAACATATTGATTTAAAACCAATAATCAAATAAGCAGAGATGAAAAGCTTCATCTCTTTGTTCAACTGGGATGCCTGTTCAGGTAACACAAGTAAGACCAATGATGCAAACATGCTGTAAGGAAGGCCTGTGTGCTTTTGACTATAAAGGGCTGCTTAGAAGTGCACAAAAATCCTGCAATCGATTTATTTCATTTTTAAATGAATAATACTTCTCTTCAGTTCTATAAATTCAATACCGCTTATAGTCACCGTGCCACACATAACAATAAATGTGTGGGGGAAATGAAGCAGTTATACAAGCTTGCCCATGATGGCACTGCCCTAAAGCTGCTCTCTGTACATGCCCAGTGCCATTTTGCCGCCATGCCTTCCAACACCACCAAAAATAATTTAAAAATTCAAATGAACTTGCTCAAGCCTCTTATAGTGTGGCTACATAAGCTCCATCAATATTAGCACCTGTCTTAATTCAGAGGGAGGTGATTGCAAAGAGAAGATAAGGCATATTAGGTTACTCTAATATACAACCACCAGCTGTGGAGTGTAGGTTTTTTAAAACCTTGCACAGCATTAGTTTGCTTACCTGCATGAACCATTCTTCTTAGATATATTATCTTAACTGCCCTGGTAACTGGTTGAAGAGCAAAGGCTAGATTTGTAAAATAAAATAATCCCTAGCACAGAGTACAGAAATAAGATACAAGCTTATTTCTTGCACATGGTCACTTATTTCTCTCCTTCTGCTACTGCCTTGATATACTGCTGCTCTGAAGTATTAATGAACTAAGGTTAAGTAGGAAGGGAAGCAGAATCAATAATAATTGCATCCCATTGATTTAATAATTATTTAATATCACTAGGGAGCATTTAGTTCTGTTCTGTAGTTTCCTCATTAGATTAAGTGCTGTTACTGGGATGCCTTGCTGGATCTCATCCCCTGTCTTAGAAGTACAGTGGTACCTCAGGTTAAGTACTTGATTCGTTCCAGAGGTCCATTCTTAACCTGAAACTGTTCTTAACCTGAAGCACCACTTTAGCTAATGGGGCCTCCTGCTGCCGCTACACGATTTCTGTTCTCATCCTGAAGCAAAGTTCTCAACCTGAGGTAATATTTCTGGGTTAGCAGAGTCTGTAACCTGAAGTGTATGTAACCTGAAGCATATGTAACCCGAGGTACCGCTGTATTAAATACCTTGTATTTAAATACCGCTGTATTAAATACATGTGATCAGCACTGGGTCCCCTGTTGTCAGAACTCCCAAGGTTTCCAATAATGTTCTGGTCTAGTCCAGCCACTCTTACTAGGTATATAGGCAATGTCCAGTATATTGATGTTCAGCTACAAAAAAGGCTACTTTTTGCATTGAACTAAGTAGCACCACAACAGCAGCTGTAGCAGCTTAAACAAGGAGGGAAGCTATTATTGCCTTTAAAAAGTGCCAGTCAATAATGTTATTGCTTTTCTCCCACTTTCCTGCATCTATTTTTAAAGCTGCTGTGCCGCTCTCCCTTCCAGTTACTGATTGATCTCATTAAAATATGGAGCACTCTTACCTACTCTCTTTGGCAATGTATCAGAGAGAACTTGGATGTCTCGATTTCTCCATCTCCCTCCTTTCAACTTTTACATTAGCTCTGCTAACAAAACAAACTGCCTAACAGGTGACTCATTCCAATGGGAGTGCTTTCAAATGTTGGATAAGCGATATTCAGGAAGCTGAACCAATCCCTCACTTCCTAACCCATCACTTTCACGTTTCCTCCCCATGATTTATTGTATAGGCTGGATATGAATTCCCCTTGTTGCTTTTACAACACAGTGCATTCATCCCAGCACTTGTGATGATTCTGACCATTCATGTACACAAGCACACCCTTCAATATTGTCATGAATGCCTAGCAGTAATTGCTATTTTAAGTATACATGGTTGCTATTGTTATACTAGCTGCTTTGAAAAAATACATCGCTTTTATTTTCCATGTAAGACTACGCACAGGTTTCCACTGGAATTTGTTGCCTCCCATTACTAGTATTTTCTGTGGGAGTGTTCAATTAGATGCCAAGTTCCTGCTGTGTTTTTAAATAGAGTATTTTGCTGTTCTGACATGCAGAGAGCATTATGCAATGACACACCCTCCCACTCATCACATCTGCTCAGAGTCATAGTATCTGTATATGTAGGAGGCACAACAGTCTGTGTTTACTGCTATTTATTTCTGGTAGCCTTCAAAAAGGCAGCATGATTAAATTTCCATCTTTCCTGGGCAACAACCGACCTGTGTGGTAAATTGCACATTGGGCATCCCAAATATGTAAGGAAGTCAATCCCAATTGTTGGGAGGGGATGCGCAGTCAAAGGTACATATTTCCATATGTGGTAGTGTTGTGACATCATCAAACCCTTCTGAACGCTGTCTTCAAAGAAATAAGCTTGATATACAACAAAATGATTGAAATGTCCCATGCACTAGCATTACTTGGGTTTAGGATCCCATCTGCTTATGATTATCCTAAAGATGACCTTTTAGCCTTTCTATTGACTGCTGCGCATGTGGAGATAGCCAGGTGTTGGAAAACCGGTGAGGGGCTGAACTTTGATTCTTGGCATAAGTAATTTTATCATGACAAGTTACTTGTCTACTGTTCTAACAATTGTTTTCTCAAAATTTGTCTTCTGTACCATGAAAATAAATAAAAACAGTATTTTTTTATTTTTTTTAAAAAATCAGTAAATTAACACTTCCAAGGTTGGGAGTAAACACTGGCCTTGGCCCAATATACCTAAAGGAGCGTCTCCACCCGCATTGTTCAGCCTGGATGCTGAGGTCCAGCTCCAAGGGCCTTCCCTCACTGCGAGAAGTGAAGTTACAGAGAACCAGGCAGAGGGTCTTCTCGGTAGTGGCACCCACCCTGTGGAACTCCCTCCCATCAGATGTCAAGGAAATAAACAACTATCTGATTTTTAGAAGACATCTGAAGGCAGCCCTGTTTAGGGAAGTTTTTGATGTTTGATGTTTTAAATATTCTGTTGGGAGCCACCTAGAGTGGCTGGGGAAAGAAACTATTATTATTATTATTATTATTATTATTATTATTATTATTATTATTTCAGCATTTCATAAAACACCTTGATTTGGCTTGGACCAATTTAAGGGCTGTTAGATTGGGTTCATAAGTCTGGGTGTGCTTGCTTCCACCACCCCCATTCACTATCAAGAAATTTAATAAAATGCCGTAGTCATTGCAACGTCCTGCATTAGATGCTGTATGTTTTTAATGGACAAACCACGGTTTAGGAACCCCTGCTCTGAAGCATTTGCAACTGCTTCCCCAATTTTGTAAACCTAAGTAATCAGCGACAGTGCTAAGCAGCACTAGATGCCGAATGACCCTCTGAGTAACCTACAAGACAGAAGGTTAACAAATCCTATTGTAAGACAAAACATGGTACATTTGCTACCAGCAGATGAGGAAATAGGCACCAAGCCAGAAAGCAGAAGAGGCCTATTGAGGTTCTGCTTGAGGGCTTTCAGGGGCAAGAATGCTGGACTGCATAAACCTAGGGTCTGATCCTGCAGGCAGTCTCTTCCTATGATCACCCAGAACCTAGGGTCACCCATCTAAGAGATCTGGGAATCTCCAGAACCATTTCAAAAGCACAAGTGATTTCATTGTTATCACTGCCATATATGGTCTCTGCCAGAGCTGCAGTGTTTCCTCAGATTTGTTCCAATTTAGAGTTCGTTGTTATGTATGTGTGTTACCTGCGGTAACATCAGCCAAGAAGCAGGGCAGGCCTATTCAAAGCTGCAGCATTCCACTCTATAATCAATGCAAGCAAAGCTGCTAGACCGAAGCACTGACGTAACTCCGCTAAAGCAGAACAGGAATTGCCCTAAAGTATTCCATGGAGATCTAACTCTTATTGCAATTTGCAACAGGAGTGTTATTGTTTAACTCCATATTTAAATATTACATTTTAAACCCACACTAACTTTGCCCTTCTTCTGTGACTTTAAAAATGGGTTGCTTTCAGCCACAGCCATTCTCGCTTTCCTTTAAATCAGTACCAATCTGAAGCTAAGGAGAGGTGTTCCAACTGGTCTTCAGTTAAAGAAAAAGCACTGAGCTCTTTCCACTTCCCCCTTACATCTCTTTGCCTGAATTCTGCTGGTAGCTGTCAACATAGTTAATGTTCTGAAGCTGAGGTTTAAAAGGGCTGAGCTTATTCAGCAGTAATTTTGCTACCCACATCCCCTTTGTTTTGCGAGCCTCAAGCGTGAGGAAAGGGGGACCTTTCATGTGTAGGCAACAAGATATAATAGGAGAGACATCCTTGAAGATAACCTGGAACAAATAGGAGAAATTGCTTGCATTGAACCACAACATTGTCTATTTAGAGAGCCAATGAGGTGGTGCTCCTGGATAACAGGATTTGCATACCCACACAGCCAAGAAGCTCACTGGGTGACCTTGGGCCAATCACTGTCTCTCAGCCTGGCCTACCTCATAGGGTTGTTGTGAGGCGATAGCCATATACACCATCTTGAGCTCCCCGGCAGGCAAGCGGGGGGAGGTGGTAGATAGGTGTAATAAATAAAGACATATGAATTCATGGATATGGGTGAGAACATAGCAACCCTTGTGCCTCCTCCTGAACCAAACTCCACACCAAGCTTAACAATGCCCCACATCTATACTAGATCTCTTCCCCTCTGCCACCTGTGATTAACCCAGGGTAGAAATAAGGTGAGATGGAGAATGAAAAACATTAGGGGGCTGGGGAGGAAGGTAAGGTGCCAGATATCTTAAAAAGATGACTTTGAACGCATGTCATCTACAAGTATCAATAGTGGGGCAGCATATAAAAGTTTTCTACCATAATCACCACCACCACCACATTGTTGTATGTGTTGTTCTTTAAAACTTATGCTGGGATGCAAATATGCCTAGAACTGAAAACTTTGTTGTTGTTTAGTCGTTTAGTCATGTCTGACTCCTCATAACCCCATGGACCAGAGCACGCCAGGCACTCCTGTCTTCCACTGCCTCCTGCAGTTTGGTCAAACTCATGCTGGTAGCTTCGAGAACACTGCCCAACCATCTCGTCCTCTGTCATCCCCTTCTCCTTGTGCCCTCCATCTTTCCCAACATCAGGGTCTTTTCCAGGGAGTCTTCTCTTCTCATGAGGTGGCCAAAGTATTGGAGCCTCAGCTGCACGATCTGTCCTTCCAGTGAGCACTCAGGGCTGATTTCCTTAAGAATGGATAGGTTTGATCTTCTTGCAGTCCATGGGACTCTCAAGAGTCTCCTCCAGCATCATAATTCAAAAGCATCAATTCTTCGGCGATCAGCCTTCTTTATGGTCCAGCTCTCACTTCCATACATCACTACTGGGAAAACCATAGCTTTAACTATACGGACCTTTGTTGGCAAGGTGATGTCTCTGCTTTTTAAGATGCTGTCTAGGTTTGTCACTGCTTTTCTCCCAAGAAGCAGGCGTCTTTTAATTTCGTGGCTGCTGTCACCTTCTGCAGTGATCATGGAGCCCAAGAAAGTAAAATTTCTCAGTGCCTCCATTTCTTCCCCTTCTATTTGTCAGAAGGTGATGGGACCAGTGGCCGTGATCTTCGTTTTTTTGATGTTGAGCTTCAGACCATATTTTGCGCTCCCCTCTTTCACCCTCATTAAAAGGTTCTTTAATTCCTCCTCACTTTCTGCCATCAAGGTTAGGTCATCTGCATATCTGAGGTTTTTGATATTTCTTCCGGCAATCTTAATTCCGGCTAGGGATTCATCCAGCCCAGCCTTTCGCATGATGAATTCTGCATATAAGTTAAATAAGCTGGGAGACAATATACAGCCTTGTCGTACTCCTTTCCCAATTTTGAACCAGTCAGTTGTTCCATATCCAGTTCTAACTGTAGCTTCTTGTCCCACATAGAGATTTCTCAGGAGACAGATGAGGTGATCAGGCACTCCCATTTCTTTAAGAACTTGCCATAGTTTGCTGTGGTCGACACAGTCAAAGGCTTTTGCATAGTCAATGAAGCAGAAGTAGATGTCTTTCTGGAACTCTCTAGCTTTCTCCATAATCCAGCGCATGTTTGCAATTTGGTCTCTGGTTCCTCTGCCTCTTCTAAATCCAGCTTGCACTTCTGGGAGTTCTCGGTCCACATACTGCTTGAGCCTGGCTTGTAGAATTTTAAGCATAACCTTGCTAGCGTGTGAAATGAGTGCAATTATGCGGTAGTTGGAGCATTCTTTGGCACTGCCCTTCTTTGGGATTGGGATGTAGACTGATCTTCTCCAATCCTCTGGCCACTGCTGAGTTTTCCAAACTTGCTGGCATATTGAGTGTAGCACTGAGTGTAGAACTGAAAACTACAATACTTTAAATGTTGGTTCTGTTCAAGGAGGAAACACAGTGATGGGCTGATGTCACCAAGTTGCTCTCTAATTCAGCATAATAGGCATGTGGTAAAAGTCTGCATGTTATTATTTACTAAAACCACAGAGGTCACAAAAGGGATAAGCATCCCCATCAAACACTGGGGGAGGGAGGAGAGGAGAGATGGAGCCAAAGAAGGTACATTTATGAGCATACAAGTGGGGGAAATGTGGGTTTCAAAAATCAGTTATCACTGCTGCTAGTTGCACAGCATGCAGCCAGGCATTTCCATTTTCAGCATTGCTGCCTTGTACATTAAGATGATGGCAGCTCTTTTTAAACATGTTCCAGGCTATGAAGGATGTGGGAAAGGATTGGATGGAACCTAAATAAACAGTGAAAACAGGATAGCTGGAAGATCAAAATAGAAGGCACATCAATTCAGGTTGCACAATCAAAATTGATTTGGAGTTCTTGTACAGCAATGCCCCTACCCAAAGTATCAGACTTTTTGATATAAGGAAAGCAACAGGAAAATGCAATGGAAAGTGAAGGGTAACAGTATCTTGATGCAACCTAGTATAATCTCCCTGCAAACAAACCAGAATGAATGCTCAATAAACACCTGGTTGCCCTTCAAAGAAATCAAGGTGAATATCCATTCCATCTTGTTGCCTGGAAGGACCCTTTGGTATTCAGTATTGCTTGAAACATCAGTGTGCACCATGCCAAATATTTACCAGACCCATACACTAAAGATAGTAAGCCATAAACTCAAAATAGCAGGTCAGCCAAGAAGACATGGCCCAGAAATGTGGCTTTTTAATACATAAAATGCATCAATGAAATATTCACCAGTTGACAAATGGAATGCCACAATCAAAGGTAGAATGAATAAGGCAGTCATTGGAAAGGTCATTGAAGTGGGTGGTTGTGACTGAGATGATGCCTTGGTCTTCCCTGTACCTGTTACACTGCCAATATTATGATAGGTATTTCCAGTTTTATTCTTTCCATCTAAATGCAGCAAAAAAAAAAAAAAAAAAAAAAAAAGTTCAGGCAGTTGGTAGGAGGGAATCTGCTGAAGCAGGAGACAGTGTGCCCTGTGCATATTTTCCAGCTCTATGTAGGTGTGGACAGTACTTGTACCAGGAAGCTAGTCTTACCAGGAAAGATAGGGATCTCCCACTTTTTCTCCTCCCACACAGAAAATGATGCAGAGGGGCAGAACACGTACTAGTAGACATAACAAAGAGGAGGTAGAGTTTTAAGAGCTGTGTCATGTCTGACTGTTTCTTTCCTCCTGTCAAAACTCCTACACGTGTGTGTGTGTGTGGACAAACACGAATACAACACCCACATCCCGAGAATAAGACACTGACATTTATCAAGTGCTTTTAATACTCTTCTATTTTAATCTAGGACTCCTCACCAAAATCCTTTTATAAGTACTCTGATTCCTTGCAAGGATCTTTACTTCACAATGCGATATCCTGCAAGCCCCCCAAATAATCTGGATAAATTTTCTAATATTGGTTGTATAACCCGTTGGGTCCCCAGATATTGTTGGACTAGGTAAAGGTAAAGGGACCCATGACCATTAGGTCCAATCGTGGCCAATTCTGGGGTTGCGGCGCTCATCTCGCTTTATTGGCTGAGGGAGCCGGCGTACAGCTTCTGGGTCATGTGGCCAGCATGACTAAGCTGCTTCTGGCAAACCAGAGCAGCACACGGAAACGCCGTTTACCTTCCTGCTGGAGCGGTACCTATTTATCTACTTGCACTTTGAGGTGCTTTCGAACTGCTAGGTTGGCAGGAGCAGGGACTGAGCAATGGGAGCTCACCCCGTTGCGGGGATTCAAACCGCCAACCTGCTGATCGGCAAGTCCTAGGCTCTGTGGTTTAACCCACAGCGCCACCCGCATCCCTCTATTGTTGGACTACATCTGGCATAATCCGTGACTGTCAGCGAAGACATCTTGGGACCCAACATCTTGGGACCCAAGGCTGAGGAACACTGATCTAGAAAGCCGCTGAGTTTCCCCATTTTAACTCTGTGGAATTGAATGGGGAGTTTGGTAGGGTATGGATTATCCAAGCAGTATTTATTTACTGCTTTTTAATTTTTGACTTTCATCCAAAGGCTCCTGAGGTGGGTTACAGTTTCCATATTAAAACAGTGAAACCATTCATAAAACGAAAAATCAATAGACTAGTAACAGCAACAGACAAATCAATTTCAGCTGATCCACCATGCATTGTAAGTGATATGCCTATAAGGTAAAAAGGTAAAGGTAAAGGACCCTGGACAGTTAAGTCCTGTCAAAGGTAACTATGGAGTGTGGCGCTCATCTCGTTTTTAGGCTGAGGGAGCCACTGTTTGTCCACAGACAGCTTTCTGGATCATGTGGCCAGCATGACGAAACAGCTTCTGGCACAACGGAACACCGTGACAGAAGCCAGAGTGCACAGAAACACCATTTACCTTCCCACCACAGTGGTACCTATTTATCTACTTGTATTGGTGGGCTTTCGAACTACTAGGTTGGCAGGAGCTGGGACAGAGCAATGGGAGCTCACTCTGTCATGGGGATTCGAACTGCTGACCTTCTGATTGGCAAGCCTAAGAGGCTCAGTGGTTTAGACCACAGCGTCACCCACATTCCAGTTACGCCTATATGGTCTTGAGCACCTCTCTAGGGCCAAAGTTTCAACACTACATTACATTTCCAACAGATACACAGAACAACCCTGAAAGATGGAAACGAACAGTGGGAACTGGACAAGATTTCCCGGTAGACAGAAACCATCGAAGGGAAAATCCAGTCTCTCCACAGGGAGGATGTCTAAAATGTGACAGGTATGTGATGATTCATATGAGTGAGGAAGATGGGAACATTGTACCAGGTACACCAGGACTTTTAAAGAGATAGCATTTTGGGCTTTCTCTACAGGTGGGTCATGAGGTCTTGTGAACAGAGAACAATAGTAACATGATTCAAGGAGAGGCAGAGAGAGAGAGAGAGAGAGAGAGAGAGAGAGAGAGAGAGAGAGAGCTGCAGACTGGGAGGCACCTTTCTGATTTCACATCTCTCTCTCTCTCTCTCTCTCTCTCTCTCTCTCTCTCTCTCTCTCTCGGAACCTGAATGCAATTACTGTGCTATGCTGTCCATCTTCACCTATACTCCATTGGTATATTTATAAACTCAAATATTACAGAATCAATCGATAAAAAATACAGAAATGCTATTATGTCCATAGCAATTTTTGCTCCACAAGGAAGCCAAACCAGTTAGCACTGGCCTTGGAGGCTGTTATTGCATGAAGAGGCGGGGAGTGCATTAACAGTATGAAGGGCACCTTAGAATACATTTGCATGCAGACCAGAATGGCTTACATAAAAAAATATACATGAAGTTTTAGATATTTTATTTATAATAAGATTAATCTATTGCTAGATTGCAAAAAGAAGCAAACCTCCAAGTGGTTTACAACAATATACAGTAACACGTTACAAACATTTAAAGTTTTATGGGGTATATATCCTGCTGAACCCAATATGTGAGATTAAAGGGATTTTCCAGATGCTGTAACTGACTTAATGGGGAACTGTGCAGCTGTTACTAAAACCACACCATTTCATCCATCAAGCATTTTCATGGCAGGGAAAATCACAGATTTCTCAACCATCAAACTACTGAGCCAAGTTGCTAGTAAACTGCAGCAAGTTGTTCCTCTAGTACTGAATGCATTGAGCTATAACATCACTGCAAGTCCATGCCATGATCATTTTTAAACTGCTTTTCTCCCTCCCACTTTGGAGAGGGTGCATTCACATTTTCAGTACCCAAAATGCACACTTCCTACAATTAAAAACAAAGCAAAAACACAAGGCTGCTACTGTTGCCACAATGCCCCTTGTAGCAAGAGTGCTCCATGTACTTTTAATTATATGAAGATACAGCAGTTTTTTGTGACTGGTGTCCCCAGCACTCTTTCAAAATTCAAAATGTGCTCACTGGCCAAAAAGGTTGGCCACCCCGAGATACATTATCCCGGAAGGTCTTGTACGGCAAGACTAGCAACAAGAAAAACATTGAATTAAGTGACTCAGCCACTGGGTTGTGTATCAATGGCCTAGTTTGCAATTCACAATAAGGCTGCATTCAGGCAGTACTTTATTCCATTTCCCTGACATTTCCTTACTGATTCATTTCCACATTTTGTCTGACCTTTCACACAATGTGAAACCCACTTCTGGAAACCCAATGGAAGTTTTGCACTCCCTTTCATGTTAATTGTTTCCAGAAAAAAATGCATTTGCAACCCTGTTGACACAGAAAATCACAGTTTTGCTTGTAATTTCACATGATGAAATTTGGAGCAGTATCCTGGCATACAGTTCTTTCCCACCATTTAACATTTACCATGACATGGCACTATTTCAGTCAAAAGCCACAGGTACTGCAGTGTAAAAGGAATGTTAGAAATTGGGACAGAAGCCAGTGAACCTAACAGGATAAAACCAATGCCTGAATGCAGCCTTAGTCAAACCTTGGCTTAGAGTGAATGCCTAAGAACAAACCTTGGTTACAATTTACAGTTAGTCTGCAGAGAGCTCAGTCACAAGCCTGGGTTCAGGCAACAGGCTATCAATGCCCAATCTTTGAACTTCACCCCTCCTAAAACAAAAGTAACACAGCTGTTGGATACCTAATGGTTACCCAAAGTGTAACTTTCTCTCTAATGTTTAACAGATATTTTGTTAGGATTCTGGTTAACAATTTGATCAGGTATAACCTTCTGTATAGAAATGTCACAGTGTACCCCTTGCATTTTTTAGCTTTCACTGTTTACTACAAGAGTTCCCCCCCCCAAGTGTGTGCATCCACACCTACCAACTATTTATGCGTCTGTTGTGTGTGCCACAGTCCATGAAAAATAAAATTGGTTAGTCTTTAAAGTGCCACAAAACTATTATTAGTTCTTCTTCACTGAGTTTGCCTTGTTCTTTTCTCTGTATTATTCTTCCTGTTGCACATCAAAAAAATCATAGTATTAATATCTTTGCCCACCTTATTTCTCTTATAGAAATATGTAATCTTTCTCTAAATTTCACCTGTGCAGGTTTGTAATTTCCAGTAGAAGAAGCTGAAAGGGACAAGGGCACAGAGTACAAAACACATGACACAATACTTCATAAAGAGAGGGGCAGTTGTTAATAAATGGCATTGGTCTGTTAATAAAGAAAAAACAATAAAGAATTTAAGTTCCTACCTTTGCCCAGGTTCTGATTCTGTAGGTTTCTTCTTCTGGGTTCTCTGGTTAGGTTTCCATTAACACGAGTAAGCCACAGAGAGGCATGCCATTCTTCCTATAAAGTCATGATTGCTGTACTTTTTTTCTTTTCAGCTCTTTTGCTGTATATCTGTTCAGAATACAGAAGAAGAAAATGGGGCTGGGGCTTCACCATACAGACTTGTGTGAAACAGAAACAAAAGCGCTGTTAGGAACCCTGAATCCCTGATACAAACACTCAAAACAGTCATCGATCGGAGACTGGAAGGGAATAGAAAACCCCTCCTCTTTCCCTGCCTGGAGGAGGGCAGTGGCAAAGGACAGCAAAGAAATAGTTTAGCTGCTTTGATGAGTAGAAAGGTAAGAATGCTGGATGAATAGTTTTAGCAACTGAGCTGTGCCTGAAAGATATGCAGAGATCTATGAGCGCAGTCATCCGTTTGAAGATTGCCCTAAAGGCACAGAAGCAAAATAAAGATGCAGCATTACTTTAGACCAAAACATGCTCTCTAAAAATAACTGCCCAGGACCTCTGGATGTAAACAACGGATTATGGGATGCTTACTCATGGGCAAGTGCCATTCACACAGACAAAAAAAAAAGTTTATTTAGAGTGCAAGAGCAGAAGGCTATAGTCATCCTACAATACCACACTGACTCACTCCTTCTATTATTACCTCAGCTTGGACAGGGAGATCTTAGACAAATGAATGTATTTACTCTGTACATCTGTACTCCATCCTTCAATATATCTATTTCAATGCACGGCAGCTAACAGAGCTACAATGCAGCAAGAACTTTAAAGCAGCAATGAAAACAGAAAAAAATAACAAAATGGCAGATGTAAAAGCATCACAGACTTTAAGAGTGAGAAACCCTGAGGCGGCGGGGGGAGGGGGGAGGCAGAATCTTTTTTTAAAAAAAATAATATTTATTACTTTTCCAACAATTTAAACACAACACTACAAAAAAGAACAATACAATACAATACAAAAACACTACATAACACTGACACATTAAACTAACATAGCCAAACAAAAACAGTTTAAAACACATCAAACAATTTCAGTATCTTATCCTTCATTCACTTATTTCCACGACCTCCTCACACCTCCCTTTTGTATTCCACTTCTGTTAATTGTTTCAGCAATTCCTTTCCATCTTCCTCTGTTTTCTATCCTATAATTATCTTACCACATTCTAACCTTATTTTTCCTTTAATATTCTATTAATCTATTTATACTTAATTCCTTATAACATTTCTACTAAAGCCATATAACTTCATTCCAACATGATTCTAACATTCATTAATTTTACAGTGTTTCTGTAAATAGTCTTTAAACTTTTTCCAGTCTTCTTCCACCGACTCTTCTCCCAGGTCTTGGATTCTGCCAGTCATTTCCGCCAGTTCCATATAGTCCATCAACTTCATGTGCCATTCTTCCCTGGTGGGTAAATCTTGTGTCTTCCAATACTTCGCGATGAGTATTCTTGCTGCTGTTGTTGCATACATAAAAAAAGTTCTATCCTTCTTTAGCACCAATTGGCCGACCATGCCCAGGAGAAAGGCCTCTGGTTTCTTAAGGAAGGTATATTTAAATACCTTTTTCATTTCATTATAAATCATCTCCCAGAATGTCTTAATCCTTGGGCACGTCCACCAAAGGTGAAAGAATGTACCTTCAGTCTCATTACATTTCCAACATTTATTGTCGGGCAGATGGTAAATTTTTTCAAGCTTGACTGGTGTCATGTACCACCTATAAATCATTTTGGGGAGAGGCAGAATCTTTGCTTAGCTTGTATCAAGGTATTCTATTGCATTTTGTCTTCCATTTTATTTATTTAAGCCATTTATATTCCTCAAGGCAGACCTCAAGGCAGATACAAAGCTTTAGAATGCAAAGATCTAAACATGGAAGACACAATACATAAATCAGTCTAAATGTGCTTTTCAAAACAACTCCACCATATTACATAGATCAAAGGTCTCATTATCAAAAGGACTGAAAGAGGAAGACAAGCTTCAGCCAATGCCAAAAGTTAGACAATGTTGATACCAGCCAAACTTCGGGGGGGGGGGGTTAGAATAATGTTCCAAATCTGAGGCACCATTGCCATCCCACCTTGGGTCCCCAGGCTTCATATCCTGCCTTTCTGCAGAATTAGGCTCCAAGTCTTCAGGAAGATCTTCAGCCAAAAGATAGCTGGTGCGAGCCAAACCTCTGGGTGGCGGTGGTGGAGTATGTTTCAAAGCTGAGGTGCCATTGCCAAGAATGTCGCCTTGTGACCTCAGACTTCTACACAATTAGCCTTCTGAAGACCCTTCCCTCAAGCTGCAGAAGTTCTAGTCACACCACACCTGTGTTTCAAAGCAGCTAGGCTCTTATTTCCATACCATCCCCACTTTGTCACACCCTCCATCTGCTATTGGTTTGTTGGCTGGAGGGGTGGAGCCACAGTAGGAAATCTAAAGGTTCAGATTCAGTCACAACATGAAATTATATTATTTTTCAAGAGAGGAAAAATGAGGGCAGAGTTACTAAATGATTGAATGAGTAGACCTGGAGTTGTAATTAGTTGATTGTCCAGCTGGTGGTAGTCCTAGAGCCTATTTAGAAATTGTCCTATAAAATTTCCAGCAGCATAAGAAAGTAGAGCAGGGAGCTAATTAACTATTTTTTTGTTCCCTTGTCTCCTTTGAGGTCTGATCGCAAACTATCATATATTGGGCTTATAGGTATGTTTTCCTTACCGGTAAATGCATTCTTCTCAAGCCTCAGATGAAACCAAACCAGTAAAGATGCATTCTAGTTGCTAGGAAAAAGGGAAATTTGAATTTCCAAGGATTAGGAAATGAGACAGAAGCAATGGGAAAGTGCACTGAAGGGGATGGCAAAATAGGGAGGGGGATTCCTAACCCCCTGGTGACCAAACAACTCACTCACCCGTCACAACTCTGACTTCACTCATTCGCTCAAAACACTGAAAGGCAGGAGTAGTCAGGCTGACTCATCTCTCAGAAATCACTTAGCATGGTACTTGCACCTTTTGTTCCATAACTTCCTTTCTAGGAGAGCTGAAGTATTGCTTCTTTATAAAATGAAAGCTCAGAGTCTGAGATCTCTGTAGGCTGTGGACTGAGTGCATCAGTACCAACAGCACCCATCGCTTGGTGGCACTGGACATGATAGCACTCTTCAAATGCCAGAAAGGCTGCCATGAAGAAGAGGGCAAAGACGACTTGTTCTTAGCCCAGAGACCAGGACTAATCCCAATAGGCTTAAGTTACAGGAGGGTAGATTTTGTCAAACATTATGGACAAACCTAGAGGGGTGGTAGGGACGTGGGTGGCGCTGTGGTCTAAACCACAGAGCCTAGGGCTTGCCGATCAGAAGGTCAGCGGTTCAAATCCCCATGACAGAGTGAGCTCCCGTTGCTCTGTCCCAGCTCCTGCCCACCTAGCAGTTCGAAAGCACATTAAAGTGCAAGTAGATAAATAGGTACCACTCTGGCGGGAAGGTAAACTGTGTTTCTGTGCGCTGCTCTGGTTCACCAGAAGTGGCTTAGTCATGCTGACCACATGACCCAGAAGTTGTCTGCGGACAAATGCCGGCTCCCTAGGCCAGTAAAGCGAGGTGAGCGCTGCAACCCCAGAGTCGTCCTCGACTGGACTTAACTGTCAGGGGTCCCTTTACCTTTACCTAGAGGGGTGGTGGACTCCCACTTACTGGAGAGCTTCAACCCAGAGGCTTGGCAGCCAAGTGTTGGGCGTGTCCCACCTGATGTGCAAACAATATCATTTAAAAAGAACAACAACAAAGAATGCAGCATAGCACCAATGTGTTAAATCACCCAAACCTTTCCTGTTCCGGAATTTAAAATCTTATGTCCCCTTCTTTATTCATAGGTTCAGAACCTGCTGCGTTATGCATACCTTTCAGGTTGTGCTCTTCATGTTGTGACATCATTTGCCCCAAGGCGAATTAGTTTTATCCTGGAGTAGTTGACATCATGTCTGCATTCCACCTCTCTACATTTCTAGTTCAGTTCAGATCAGAAATGATTGCTCATCTGAATATGAGACACTCAAGGCAAACTCAAGGAGCAGAGATACTGCAGTAGATAAGAGGGCTGTGGTGGCTGGTATTGTGACATATATCTGTCATCAAGCTATTTGGCGGAGCTTAAATAATTTCCAATGGTTATTGTCAGAGTGGGGGTGGGGAATCGAGAGAAAACGTCTGTTGATGGGTAAAAATATTTTTCCAGTCATGCTGTTCTTCTGTGCAGATTGACTGCACTGCCAAATCTGGCATAGCTTGTTCCTTGACACACCCTGTGAGTGGAACCTCTTGTCTAAGATAAACTTCCCTTTACAGCATTTTAGATGCAATGCATTCAAACACAGCATTTTATGTACATTATAAATTTAACTTTATCAATCCAGACAAGGTTTGGCTCCTATTGGCATGAAATAGGAACCTGATCAAAGGAAAGAAGTGTGCAGCCTCTTTTTGGTTATTTTTCCTCACCTTACAAGTTCCTCTATGCTATTGTTACAAAAGAAACTTGAAAACCTTATAATCCCCTAATACACTTGCCAGAGCAAGGAAAGTCCATCAATTACTCTGCTGTTCCATGATGATGTAATCACCCCTTCTCTTTAAAAAGTCATGGAACTGTGCTCCCTCATGTTTCCCCTTCACTGAACTGAATTGAATAGTACTTGTACAATTCAGGTGCCTGGGATATCTTACTATTTGATGCCAAGGGTGCCATACCAGTTATCATGACTAAAGTTACTACAAAACAGCAAGCGGTACTGTAAATAAAATAGAATATCATTTGAACGCTAGCTGCAGCAAATCCAGGCACTCTTTTTATATGTACATTGGTTTATTTCCTGTGGTCATTTTGCATGCTCCCAATGTAAATTAAATTCCTTAAAATGAGAAAACTACTTTGTAAGATGAGGAATGGATATTTCATAGACGTCTTCTAATCTTGGGACTAGCATTCGGTACTGTGGTTCAGTATTTATAGAATCAGATAATCAGATAGTCTTCCTTACAAATCTTTAAGCTATCTTCCAGTTTGTTGGCAATATATACTCAACATAAGCTTAAGAAAATGGCTAAACTAGCCTCATTGGTTCCTTAAAAGAGCCATTAGCCCCACCTAGTGGCCAAAACAGAATTCCAAATAGTCTGTCAATGCATTTATTCTTGGATATATGGATAGTTTTGTGCCGCTCTCAGTCATTTCATTGAACATATGCAAGATAAGTTGTTCTAATTCTGCTATGCTGCTTCATGCAGATTTGCTATGTGGGTTTGCTTTCCCTTCCATGTTACACTGAGGGTAGAAAAAGATAATACACAACTGTTCATATGCCTGCAATTAGAACATCTTTATAATAGCCCATATCTAACAAAAGGATTTTGCAAAGTTGTTTAGAGCGTACTATATTAAACAGTGCAATATAATGCACGTTTACTTGGAAGGAAACCCTACTGTGTTCAAAGGAGCACACTCTCAGGTGAATGTGCATACACTGTTGCCAAAATGTATTAAATAGTATAATGTAAGACATACTAAATATACCCATTTTCCATGGTTTGTAGTCAGAAACAGATAATCAGGGAGTCTCTGTATATGTACCTGTTCGGCATTTTGTACTTAACTTAGTTGCTTCTCATAAGTGGTTTTAAGAGCAGAAGAAGAGTTCTTTCTGTTGAGTCTGATCAGAGGTCCAGCATTCTGCATCCCACTGTGATCAACCAGACATCTATCAGCAACTGGTATTCGGTAGTGTGCCACCTCTGAAACTGGGGGGGGGGGTGTCTTTCATCACAGGGATAGCCAATGTTCTGCCTCATTGGACTACAACTCCCATCTTCCCTGAGCATTAGCCCTGCTGGCAGCAGCTGATGGAATTGTATCTTAAACTGAAGGCTACCTCAGTGGCTACTTCTGCAGCATGTGAGTTTGTCTAACTGGCTAGAACGCCCTACATTAATTGTGCTTTGTGTGAATAATATTCTCATTTGAATAATTTGCTGCCATTTACTAGTTTGGATATTCCACTACTTACCCTGGCTCCACAACTTTTACAATCTGCTTAATGTTCATTAAAGAGCATTGGTCCCATAATATATCCACTCTACCCCTTGTGAAAACAACCTATTTTTTGGCCACCGTTTCCATTCCCTTAATCCTTTCCTCTATTTCTGAACTTCAGAGGCAAATGGCAGTCCTAATGCAGTCAAAATAGAACCATTAATGCAAAAGTGGGAGGTATCAACAGGCTTGGGAGGACCCAAAGTTTGAAGAAGTACAGGGGGAAAACAAGAAAAAAACTTAAGAATTTTTAACAGCTAAGCATGCTCAGAGGTTGTGGAATTCTCATTCATTCATTCATTCATATGCTGCTTTTGTATGAAATTGTCCACAGAATGGCTCACAACATGTCAAAGAGGCAATACGCACACATGCACACACACCACAAATAATCATATCAATAAGTAAATACATGTTGACTGGGATGCGGGTGGCGCTGTGGTCTAAACCACTGAGCCTCTTCGGCTTGCCGATCAGAAGGTTGGTGGTTCAAATCCCCGCAATGGGGTGAGCACCCATTTCTCTGTCCCAGATCTTGCCAAGCAGATAAATAGGTGACGGAAAGGTAAACGGCGTTTCCGTGCGCTTCCATCACGGTGTTCCATTGTGCCAGAAGTGGTTTGGTCATGTTGGCCACATAACCCAGAAAGCTGTCTGTGGACAAATGCCGGCTCCCTCGGCCTGAAGCGAGATGAGCACCGCAACCCCATAGTCGCCTTTGACTGGACTTAACCATCCAGGGGTCCTTTTTACCTTTACATGCTGACTAACTGTTGTGGCTGAGTAGGATGGGGGGTGCAATAAAGATGTATGGGCATAAGGAGGTATACAAATTTAATAATTAAATGAATGAATAATGGTGGAAGATATGACTAAATGACTGGTTGTAGCACTGAACTGGAAAATTCCACACTGCAACATTTTGTTGCAGGTCTGACTTGCTCAGTTACTAATCTTTGCATTTTTTTGTTCCTGCATTCTTATCTACCCCATGACTGCTTACTAAGTTTCCTTAGGAGACTTTGTTGAGTGATTTGTTAAAAGGAAATGTGAACATCCAGGCATATAGTGTCTACATGTTCATCCTATCTGCATGCTTACTGACATTCCTGTAGAACACAAAGATAATAGCGAGGCAAATTTCACTTTGCAGAAGTCATGCTGACATTGTGACCTTCGGCGGTAGAAATATTCTCAGCTGCACACTCAGGTTTTCTCAGGGCCTTTGCTTTCGATTTGAGCCCTGGATTTTATGCCACAAAGTGCCTGGTTCTCTGCTACAAAATTTCATTTTCAGTCCCGGTTGCTTCCTGGTGCTGTTGAGCATTGCACTGAAATTTTCCTTTGAAGCTCTGCCTGAAGGGGAGTAGCAACAGAACTTCAAAGCAAAGCTGACCCCATCTTTGTGCAGTCTGGCCATGATGCTTGGCAGCCCTCGTGAAGGAAGCAGGGGAGTTAAAAAGAAATATCCATGTAATTAGCTGAGTGAATGAGTGTGAGACTTCCAAACTCAGCGCCAGCCAGTGCCAAATAATGGGAACAAGGAATGGCAGTGAAAAATGTTGCTAGGCAAAGATTTCTGATGCTTTGGTAAAACTGAAGGTCCAAAATGGAAGAGGAATGTTGGCATGTTTCAGAATCATACTGAAGAAATTGGCAGAAGCTTCTGCCATAGAGAGGTGCTTGCAGAGAATAACACCCCCTATTCATAAACACCTGCACTCAAAAATGCAGAGCAAGGGTAGAGATTGCCTGCCATATAAGAGGTAAGATGGATGTCCTCAGGGCTGTGGCATTATGTCACATCAGATTTTCTTGGATACTTCATGTAAAATGGAAATGTAGCATTCTTGGGACAGAGGACCCTCAGTTTCTCTCAGGACCCTGATAATAATAATAATAATAATAATAATAATAATAATAATAATAATAATATTTATAGCTCACCCATCCAGCTGGGTTTCCCCAGCCACTCTTGGCAGCTCCCAACAGATTAAAAACAGAATAAAACATCAAACATTAAAAACTTCCCTAAACAGCGCTGCCTTCTGATGTCTTCAAAAAGTCAGATAGTTGCTTATTTCCTTGACATGGGAGGGCATTCTACAGGGCAGGCACCACCACTGAGAAGGCCCTCTGCCTGGCTCCCTGTAACCTCACTTCTCACAGTGAGGGAGCCACCAGAAGGCCCTCGGAGCTGGACTTCAGTGTCCGAGCAGAATGATGGGGGTGGAGACGCTCCTTCAGGTATACTGAGCTAAGGCCATTAAGCGCTTTAAAAGCTCCGCACCAACACTTTGAATTGTGCCCAGCCTTGTCACCCTCCTGAGCCAGGCATGCCTGGTGTCAATTATTGCAGTGCCCCACCTAAAGAATATTGATTTCTCCCATGCTGCTCATGGGCTGAGTCCATCAATCCCTGGAGAGCTTCAGGAAAAGAGGTAGACAGTGAACTGTTTGCCGTTGACATAGAAAATCTAGTTCTCACACTGATCTACAGTTTGTCCACATCCACTGATTCTTTGGTTGCTTTTTTTGGTGCTTCCTTCATTTGAAATGAGTCTTGGAGCTGCTTAGACTGTTTCTGACATTCTGATTTCAGTTCTTCTTCTTCCTAAATGGAAACACTTCAGAGCGGGGCATAAATTTAAATCAAGAGATTTCCCTTTCAAAGACCTCATAATCCATCTTGATCCCATTCGTTTAAAACAACAGTTGTATGTTTTCTTAACTTACGCATTACTTTATATAGAGGAAGAAAGATTTTCCCCTTCCCTTTTTCCTATTCCCACATACCAGGCTTGGTTCCTGATATATATTTACTTTCTGTCATTTAATTCTGTGCCCCTTAAGAGGGTGTTTAGATTGAAACCAATTTCTTCCCAATGAACTCCAGGCAGCTAAACTGGTTTAACTTCCAGTTAGCGGTGAGTAAAGATTACTAGAGGCTTTAGTTATTGTGTACATGCAGGAAGTGGTGGTGGCAGAAGTCAGAAATAACAAAGCCTGGAGGCATAATCCACCACAAAGATTAGTCATTAGGTGCTACCTCCAGGTACAGAGGGGGACTGCATCTGAACACCAATTACAGGTAACCATGAGCACAATGAGACTAAAAAGGTAAAAGGTAAAGGACCCCTGGACGGTTAAGTCCAGTCAAAGGCGACTATGAGGTTGCGGCACTCATCTCGCTTTCAGGCCAAGGGAGCTGGTGTTTGTCCACAGACAGCTTTTCAGGTCATGTGGCCAGCATGACTAAACTGCTTCTGGCACAACGGAACACCATGACGGAAAATAGAGCACATGGAAATGCCGTTTACCTTCCCGCTGCAGCGGTACCTATTTATCTATTTGCACTGATGTGCTTTGAAACTGCTAGGTTGGCATGGGCTGGGACAGAGCAATGGGAGCTCACTCCGTCGTGGGGATTCAAACTGCCGACCTTCTGATCGGCAAGCCCAAGAGCCTCAATGCTTTAGACCACAATGTCATCCACTGAGACTATTGCCTTCCTGACCTGTTTGTGCGCTATCCATAGGATGCTGTAATAGTTAGGTCTTGATCCAGCAGGGCTCTTCTTAAGTTCTTAAGATCTCCTGCACTTGTCATATCAGAAGTAATAGAATGCATGCCCTTTTTGCAAAGCTGTGCAGAAGAAAATATGGCTACAAAAGTCTCAGTGTCCAACCAACTGAACATCCATCTACAGCAGATGGGATCCTTAGCATGATTTAAAATACATTTGATATTTCAAAAGTGATCCTCAGTCTTTGCATGATTACTTAGAGGACTTCCAGTATTTTTCAGGTTCATACCATGCTGAAGAAAGACTGACGAGACAGAAGTATTGTTTCTGGGGGACAGGGGATGGGCAGGTGTGTGTGTGGGGACTCACTGGTCTTGAATGGGGAAACTGTGCCACTAAAGGACCAGGTGCACAGTCTTGGGGTCATTTTGGACTCACCGCTGTCCATGGAAGCCCAGGTTAATTCCACCTCGTAAAATGGCTGAAACCCTACCTGCATATGCCTTGTCTCACCAGAGTGATAGATGCCCTGGTTATCTCCTGCTTGGACTACTGCAATGTGCTGTATATGGGGCTGCCTTTGAAGGTGGCTCGGAAATGGGTGGCGTACAAATAATAAAATTATTATTAATAATTATTTCAAGAAAGCTTACAGCATGAGTCTACACCTGTTTACCTCAGACCCAGCAAGCACAACTTCCTCCCAAGCAAATGCACCGGCCATGTCAATCTTCCAGCATGCTTACTCACAAGTAAATCCTGCTGTGTGTTCAATGGGCCTACTCCCAGGTAAGCATAACATAGGATCATACTCCCCACCTGATTGTGACGGATGCGAGTCGCTTGGACTTCATTCTTGAGGTTTATTCCAAGTAACTTAACTCCGAGTGCAGCTCCCTTGGGGGCAAATTCTTTGGAGGGGATGGCAGAGGGATGTGGTGTCATCTTTAGCTGTTAGAAATACTGAGGGAAAACATGAAACCCCAAAGGGGCCGACATCCCATACAGTTCCCTTTGTATCAAGTGTCTGGGCCTCCAGAGGGAATAGGCAGAGGCTGCGGACTGAGGGGAAGGGGGGGCAAGAGAAAGGCAAACACTCATTCCTTATTTTTAACAGTTAAATTCTTGAGGGAAATAATAGATATCAAAGGTGGCAGGGGTGTCCTTTTCTATTAACTGTCTGTCTTTCCGGGAGATGGGGTGGGAGCGGGATGGACAAGGACTTGCAGTGATTTAACTTTGGGGGGTGAGGCGGGGGAAGCTCTCACACTGTTTCAATTAGGGCAGTCTATGTTGTCATATAGCTCCAAGGGATAACTGAAACTTTTTGGAGAACGCTTCTTAATTCACCGGCCCCCCTCTTTTTTATTGGCCGCTGCCACATGGAGTTCATTTCACATTTCTGCTATAATGTAAGTGATATAGAAAAAATAGTTCTCACATTCTGTCAGGTCCACTGGTGCACAGGCCTGCTGGTTTCATTGCAGACAGATGATGCACTTGCTCCCCAAGGCTGCTACCTCCACCCATACCAGTCTTGGAGGAAGGGGATGGAATTGTCTGTGTGTACACACACATCGTTTTGCCTCACTTGGTCGTCTTTGCACAAGGCCTGCTTACTCGTAACAGATGAACGTGTGAACGGATGTGGGGTGATATTAAAAGGTCTGTAATGTTTCACTTTTGAGTACAAGTGATCGCTGGAGGTTGGTCCTCATCAAGTGATGGACAAGCATGGATGGACAAGCCCTTACTTGAGAGGCGTTATCGGTGGTGTAGCATGGGTTGCCAGCATCCGGGGTCATTCTACATCAGTTCAACACGGTCATGCCACCCACTGTCTTGGGTTTTGATGAAACTTGGTGTACACCCTTCCCTTATGGTTGAAAGAAAACCCCTTAAATTGCCCCCCTCTATCTCTAGCCAATTTTCATAGTTTTAAATACCCCCAAACTAAAAACAAGCCTGCACTTTTTTTGAGGGGAAACCTCTGTAATAACCAATATTATTTTAGATTTTAAGATGAACTTTGTTTCATTAATTTTTTTCTATTACAGCTATGCATTGTAGGAAAGTTGTACCCCGTGGCCATTCCCCCCCCCCCCAAGATATCCAAAAAACATAAATTTTTGTTAGAAGACATAAGAGATCCATAAATTTTATTCTTTGTTGAGAAAGAGCATGTCTTTGCAATAATTTTCACCATCAAAAACTCTTGATTCCATCATGCCCTCATACTGAAAATTTAGGTTTTCTATACCTCATTTTCTTGCCAACAAAGGTCCGTATAGTTAAAGCCATGGTTTTCCTAGTAGTGATGTATGGAAGTGAGAGCTGGACCATAAAGAAGGCTGATCACCGAAGAATTGATGCTTTTGAATTATGGTGCTGGAGGAGACTCTTGAGAGTCCCATGGACTGCAAGAAGATCAAACCTATCCATTCTTAAGGAAATCAGCCCTGAGTGCTCACTGGAAGGACAGATCCTGAAGCTGAGGCTCCAATACTTCGGCCACCTCATGAGAAGAGAAGACTCCCTGGAAAAGACCCTGATGTTGGGAAAGATGGAGGGCACAAGGAAAAGGGGACGACAGAGGATGAGATGGTTGGACAGTGTTCTCGAAGCTACAAACACGAGTCTGACCAAACTGCAGGAGGCAGTGGAAGACAGAGGTGCCTGGCGTGCTCTGGTCCATGGGGTCATGAAGAGTCGGACACGACTAAACGACTAAACAACAACAACATACCTCATTTGTCCACCAAAAAAACTGCATTTATATATTTTTTTAGGCATATATAAAATCTTTTGATTGCTGGTGTATTTCCCCCTGAAATCCTCATCATGTTATTGAGCTCTGTGTAAAATTTCAAAGAGATCTGATCATTGGTTATGGATAAAAAATCTAAAATGCACACAAGGCCGAGGATCTCAAGAGGAACACAAACACAGATTTCATGAAACTTTGAAGTGCTATAAAATTAAAACCGTTTGAGATAGAGGGGAAAAATTTAAGGGGTTTACTTTCAACCATAAGGGAAGGGTGTACACCAAGTTTCATCAAAATCCAAGACAGGTGGGTGGCGAAACCCTTGTTTTTTGCGTTGATTTGATGTGGAATGACCCATTTTAAAAAACCTTCCCTATACAGGATTTGTTAAGTTGTGGGTGAACATATCAGACGACACAGCGATTCTTCAAACAGCTCTTGTTTATTCACAGGCCAGAACAGAACTGAACTGAAGGGTTCAGCCAGCCTGCTTATATAGAGCTGCAGTACAACGTAACTGTAACAACTTTCTGTAACTATCCAATCACTGAACGTCACTTTCGGTCCCTTATTTGCATATGTGGACCTGAACTATCTACACAGTATCCCCGTGCTGGCCCGGGGTGAGAACTTCAGTACATAACAGGATTGCCTTCAGACAGCTCAGGGGTCAGATAACTCCATACCATCCAGTATTTCTCATCCAAAAGAAAAGTGGGACATTCCAAGATTAAATCAGAAAGCAGGGAGACTTCTCTAAATCAGGGGTGTCCCTGAAAAACAGGAACACTTGGGGGGGGGGTCTGTTGATGGCGTCTGTGCTTAGTTTCAGTCTTAAGATGTAATGTGGAAGGAGGAAGCAGACAGTTAAATGAGACTTTGCTGTGTACACCAAACTCTCAATGCACAAACCCTCCAGGATGCTGGGAATTGTACCCACCACAGACCTACAATTCCCAGCACCCTTAAATGACAGTTCTCAGGATTCTTTGAGGGAGGGTGTGTGCTGTGTTTTATTAGTTGCTTTGCAGGGTCTGAGTTGCACCTGGGACTTCAGGGAAGAAGGTACATACAATGCTTGATATCTCCTCCACATTTTGGAAAAATAAAATCCAGCTGTTACCCGGATCTGTTTCCAAAAGATTATTTCACTATAAGCCATTTTGGATTTGTGTGCCTGAATGAAACAGGTTATAATTTTAAATTTAAATAAATAAGCAAGCAAGCTTAGAAACAAATCCCACTTAGCTCAAAACCCCAAGTATGCATAAGCTTTACCTGACAGCAAATCCCACAGATTCCCATCGGAACTTACTCCCCAAATAAGTGTGCCTCTGGTTTCAGTCTAAAATAATCTCTCTGCGTGTAGGTGTGCATGGAATCCAAACTTCTGAAGCCAATGTTTGGTCTGGATCTAAACTCCTCAAACAATATATTAGTGACCCTTTCTAGCAATCACAAACATAACTCACAACTGAGTGCCATTCCCAGGGAGTTCCATACAATTCAGTACATTGGAATAAATCATGTTGTGAAAAGTAGCTTTTTAAAAATAATGTTCCATTTTTTCCCAGTTAGTTTAAGACACAGCTACTGTAATTCTGCACAGAATCAGGCTGCCATTTGAAATTGTGTCTGTTCACACAACCTATTACAAACATTTAGGATTTGCTTGGGGCGTGGTTTTCTTTCTTTTTTTCAGAAACCTGAGATCATCTGTTGAACTCTGCAGGGATCATTTTTTGGCAATTAGTGTTGATTGCAACTTCCATTTTCTGAATGTGAATAGGATCAAGATCCCACTATGTCCCTAAAAGTTGCTTGCAAGTAACTGTTCTTAAGGCTTCTAATCCGGCCCTTCTGTTAACTGCTTATGACATCCTGATGTAGGGAGAGTTATAAGAGAGTGGGGGGCTGCAAGTTTAGGGAGCCATTTAGAAAATCTGTCGGTAGAACAATTGTGAGATAAGCTAAAGGTTTAGAGTGCTGAGAAAACAAAATTTGTCCCAGTGATTGGAAGGTGTGAGGAGTTGCAATCAAAACAACTCTGTAATATTTGGACTCTTCTTTCCACACGGAACTCAGAAAGATAAAGTAATCAGGAATTTGCACTTCAGGCCAACTGCAGCTAGTTAGTTTGTACTTCTGCATTGAGCTCTAAAATGTGTAACAGTGAATATCAGAAAGACACGTTGAGGAACTCTCCCCCTCTAATAGGAAACAGTTGAGGTTTTTCTACCAAATCTGGCAATTTTGAAAATGAAATCACGAGAGAGGCTAAGAGAGAGCGTCCCCCGCACGCCCCCCCATGTTGCAAAAGTGCACTTTGGTGCAGATACTCAAAAATTTCTCCTCAAGAAATGGCAATGCTGATGCGGAAAAAATTAATGGCTTTTCTGGTGTATAGACAATGCTACTTTCCTTCTCTCTCCCATCTCTCTCCCATCTTTGTGTCCAGAAAATCCAAAATTTAAAAAGGCATTAACATTTGGGGGGGGGGGGGTCTGGGGCTGGGAGTGTTTAAACAAATGATTCACGTATCCATTTCAGGGGTGTTTGTGGCAGGTTCATAAATCACTTTATTTATATTAACCAGCAGCTTCTAAAATATGACAAATGGTGGGCTGATACACTGGAGAGTCAAACCCAAAGCACAGTCCTGCAGAGATCCTTGAGCAGGCATAGGCAAACTCTGGCCCTCCAGATGTTTGGGACTACAATTTCCATCATCCCTGATGGGAACTGTAGTCCCAAACATTTGGAGGGCCGGAGTTTGCCTATGCCTGTCCTGAAGCATCCCAACTGAGGCCCATCAACATGAGCAGCTGAGTAGACACAATACCTCATCTCGGCTGCCCTTTTATACTATTCATGCTGATTGCAGCATCTGGGCTTGATGAGGCATGTGGCCCTCACCTGCTCTGAGCCTACTCCAGATGAGGAATCACCCCCCCTTCCAGAGCCAGCGAGCCCCACTTGGCCAGCCAGAGAGCTGGGTTGTGGGTCCTTGCCTGCTTCAGCCTCGTGGAGCGCCCCACCTGCTGCTCCCTACGCCTCAGAGCCTACCATGTTCAGGGAAACAGGGGCTCCTCTGGCTCTGGTGATGGGTCCTGCTGCTCTGGTTCCTGTGCACTGAACCCCATCCCCTCATCATCCTCCATCACCTTGTGAGTACTTCCCGCACCAACCTCTTATTCCCCATCCCCAGCTTTCCCCTGTGTCTCCCAGTCCCAGCTACACCCCTCGCCGGAATCCTCTACCTCCTCCCCGCTGTCCTGCCAGTTCATGACAATATTTTGCTTAAGCCCCATTGAAAAGTATGGGAGCTGCATAAGGTCTCTGCTGCTCCTGCACTGCCCCATTAATTCCAATGGGATTTAAGCCGAAGAACGTCCTGCTCTATTGTGCCCAGAATCTTTATTGCCAACAGCATGTCATGTGCTCTTCAAAACAAAGAATTACCACAGTCCCTGCCTGCAATTTACAATAATTGCATATGAAAACAGAGCAGGACATGCCAGGTACTGACACATGAGCAATGCAGATGGGATGCTGGGAAATTATGAGGACATAGAGGAACAATAGCAGTTAGAAATCTCAGTTTAAAAAAGAAATGTCATGCACTTTATCCAAAATGATGTAGAGCGCAGTATGCTTAAACTAACAAAATACCAAATAGTAGTGATTTAAGTGATATCTTACGCAACTTAAAAATGTTACAAAGTGCCTAACTGGATTAAACCAAGATGCATCTACTCACATCCTTTGTTTCCCACGTTTGGGAAGTGAGTGTCATTTCATAAGTAGCCAAAACAGCATCACCCACACACATTTGCAAGTTTGGGGGAATCCTAAGGTTTGTCTATAAAGAAAAACTTTATGGGAACAAAACTCTAAGTGGGGCGAACATTCCTAAACTCAGCCCAATGCAGACTATCCTCAATGGCCACAGAACACTGTTTGAGAGTTGTGGGAGGGAAAACAGAAAAATTGGGGTGGGACTGAAAAGGGAGCAATATTTTATTGCAGGTCTCACTCACCTAGGTTTCAAAATCCAACAGCAGTCAGGCAGATAGATGCCTCTGGGAGCCCACAGGCAGAACATGAAAGTTCCCCCCCCCCAGCATATTTTATTAGGAGACATCCTTTAAAACGTTTACAGCAAGAATGTAGAACCAGTGATATTCCAGTTGTTATTGAACTCCAACTCCTATCAACCGCAGCCATCATGCTCAGTTGTCAGGAAAGATGAGAGTTAAGAGTCCCATTTAACACCTAGAGGATGACAGGTTCCTCATCCCTAATTTTCAGGGTATCTAAATTGACATATACAGATGTGAAGAGCTTTTTTAGCTGGAACTCGCCTCTCAGGTGGGCACCATCACTGGTGGAGGAAGGTGGGTGCAGTAGGTGCGGTCCGTCCCGGGTGTCATCCCTGGAGGGGGGTGCCATCGCTGCCCCACCTCCCTGGGATGCTTGCCCCACCCCCACGGCTGGCTAGCCCTGCCCCCAGGTGCCGGAGCAGCTAGCTCCACCTCTGGGCACCATAGCTATTATAAGAGAACAATGGAGGTATTCATGGTGAGTACTGGCACCTCTTTTTCTAGAAAAATAGCACTGCAAATGTGTCTGTACCAGAAATGCTCTATCTCCCCCTTTTCACCTGGTATACTTCGAAAATACATGGAAAATGTCCATATTAATCGCTATGACCACCCTATTCAAAGGAATTCAAAGCAAAATCTAACTTTGTTCAAATTGCGGCCCCAATTCTATTCTTGCTTACTTGAGAAAATGGCTTACTGAAGTCACTAAGACTTACTTCTGAGTAGACTTGCAAAGGACTGTGCTGTCAGGAATTTAAATGTTAGGGCTGACTCTTTCCCCTGCCCTCTGCTGGTTGATAGAGTCAACATTTACTGACAGCAGAGCCCTGGAGACCAGAAAAAACACCTCAGTAAAGGGGCACTCCTTAACTTCTGCTAAGTTTTAACACTCTCCCAGTGTAACTTAATTAAGCCTGCCCTGCTTTACAACAATATTGAGCTGAAAAGAAAAATAAGGCATCTGGTTTCTTTATAATTACTCTGGGTAAGCATCTGAATTTGTTTATCAAGGGTCTTCTAGAACAGGGGCTGCCAACCTTTCGGGGGCCCATGGGTGCTTTTGCAAACCAAAGAAACTGTTGTGGGCACCGCAGACATACCACAACCCCACACACACTGCAGCCATTTCTATAGAATGCATCTTCCAAGAAAAATTTCAGCAGGAAGTGGGGACATGTGTCTGGAGATGCCACACTGGTGACTCCTTCGTACACTTAAAGCACTGTGATGCTACTACAGAAACAGTCAAGTCTTTTCCCCAAGAATTTTGGGAGCTGTAGTTTGTTAAGGGTGCTGAGAGTTGTTAGGAAACCCCTATTCCCCACCCAGAACTACAATTGTCAGAGTGGTTTAACAATCAATAGGTCGTCATGTGGAACTTTGGGAATTGTAGCTTCTGGGAATGGAGAAATAGGGATCTCCTAACATTTCCCAGCCCCCTGAACAAACTACAGCTCCAAGAATTATTTGGGGGAAGCCATGACTGTTTAAAATGGTATCATAGTGCTTCCAATATACAGTGGTACCTCGGTTTTCGAATGTAACCCATTTCGGAAGACTGTTCAAGTTCTGAAATGTTCGAAAACCAAAAACTTAATAGCCAATAGCTAGGCGTGGCATGTTTGGCTTCTGAGGCATGTTTGAAAACCGAAGCATTTACTTCTGGGTTTACGGCGTTTGAAAACTGAAATGTTCATCAACGGAGATGCTCGAAAACTGAGGTACCACTCTATGGTGTGAATGAGCCCCTAATGTAGAATATTTGCATTGACTCTAGCCGTGTTTAGTTTGATAATGGAAACAGGATGAAATATAAATGAGCTTATTCATCTTATGCCTGACCAAAGGTGTAACTCAAATGAATGAAAGCTGCACAGAAGCCTGATGCTGTACTGTTGGATGTAAGAACCAGTGGGCCTTACTGCCTAGGGAAGTGGGATAGGATTGTAGCCCCAATGAAATGAGCCTCTTCTTTCCACTGAATTTAACTGTGAATTTCTCTACAACAGAAAGCTGGTTATTGTGTTGCTTGCAAGGGTGGCTTTTTGTGAATGCATTTTTCTTATTTTCTTGTAACAAACTTTGGCTGACTTCTCTGGACTTTTGGACAGCCTTCTACCCCCCCCCCCCCGCTTCCTCCAGCACTGGAGTGAAGGCCTATTCGAAAGGGCTGGGAGTTGTCTGTAGGCAGCAGAAAAAAATTAACTTAAGTGTAAAATCCCCAATAATGAGATTTCCTAGAAGGGATCTTATGTACACGTTGAGCTGGACAGCCTGAAGGAAAATGTGTCAGTGATTTCTTCACAGTGTGCTGGGGTTATTGTTTTCTCTTTTTTATATTAACCCTTTCCCACCAGCCACAGTAATATCTAAAGTACAGTGGTACCTCGGGTTACATACACTTCAGGTTACAGACTCTGCTAACCCAGAAATAGTACCTCAGGTTAAGAACTTTGCTTCAGGATGAGAACAGAAATTGTGCAGTGGTGGCACAGCAGCAGCAGGAGGCTCCGTTAGCTAAAGTGGTGCTTCAGGTTAAAAACAGTTTCAGGTTAAGAATGGACCTCCGGAACAAATTAAGTACGTAACCAGAGGCACCACTGTATCCAGACATAAAGATGCATGCAGGAAAGGGCTATTTACGTATCCTGAGCATTAGGACCTTTGAATGCCCGGCTCCAGAGCAAACAATGGAGTGGACTCTGAACGTGCGCAGAGTATATTTCCTTCCCACTTGCACAGCAGCACTGGGATTAGGTAGTGGGCTAAGTCCCTGTGCTTTCTTCTCTCAGTCAACCCCAACTCCATCCCTTAAACCTAATGCAATGTTCACATACAGTTTTATTTGATTGCCATTAGAAGTGCCTTGCAGGTCCAGATGTTCTGTTAGTCCTTTTAGGTGACATAGAGCATGTGAGGCTTTGTTAGTGTCCTATATTTATTTCAACTGGACGTTAGAAGCATCTGCTGTTGATGGTAAAAAGAGTTTGGGATTGGGATCAATTACCTGGGTGGGGGGTAGGTGTATTCACTGGTGGCTGGTCCATTAGGGCAAATGGTGCACTGCCTCACCAACCTTGGTCAGCCTCAGCCAGACCCCACCTGCCTGCCTTTTTAATGAAACCCAGTCTCCTGGTTGACCTTGTAGAACTCAGAAAGGAGGTCACAGGGCTCAGATTAGCATCACTTGGCTCTGCCTGTCATTAGCTCTGGCTCCACCTACTGTTGAGCTCTCTGCTTTCTGCCCCACCATTCCTGATGCTCACCAGCCACCACTGGGTGAGCTCTCTCTTCACTGAGGGTCTTCAAGCAAAGCATGGGCAGCCCTTTGCATTTAGCAAGGGGTTGGACTAGAACAGGCATAGGCAAACTCGGCCCTCCAGACCACTGGCCCCGTGAGCTAGGGATGATGGGTGTTGTAGTCCCAAAACATCTGGAGGGCAGAGTTTGCCTGTGCCTGGACTAGAAGATGGCTTACAGGCCCCCTCTCCAACTCCACAATTTGACATTCTCACACTAATAATAATAATAATAATAATAATAATAATAATAATAATAATAATAAAATATAAATAAATAAATAAATAAATAAATAAATAATATTTATACCCCATACATCTGGCTGGGTTTTTCCAGCCACTCTGGGTGGCTCCCAACAGAATATTAAAAACACAATAAAAGATCAAACATTAAAAACTTCCCTAAACAGGGCTGCTTTCAGATGTCTTCTAAAAGTCAGATAGTTGTTTCTTTCCTTGACATCTGATGGGAGGGTGTTCCATAGTGTGGGTGCCACTACTGAGAAGGCCCTCTACCTGGTTCCCTGTAACTTCGCTTCTCTCAGTGAGAGAACTGCCAGAAGGCCCTCGGTACTGGACCTCAGTGTCTGGGCAGAACGATGGGGGTGGAGATGCTCCTTCAGGTATACTGAGCAGAGTCCGTCTAGGGCTTTAAAGGTCAGCACCAACACTTTGACCGGTGCTCGGAAACGTACCGGGAGCCAATGTAGGTCTTTCAGGACTGGTATTATATGGTCTCAGCAGCCACTCATGATCCATTTTGTGAAATTCTTTATACAAAATCTTATTAAGGAGGTGCAAACCTTTGTATGGTTGCCTTTGACTGGTCCTATCACAGCACCTCCTTAGATAGCCAAAGCTTTAATGTCAGCCTTCCCCTCCAAATGTTTAGGATTACAGCTTCCAGCTGTTTTCAAGCACCTAAAGGATATGCAGAAGTGGGTCTCTATAGTACAGGGAAGCATAGTTAGACTTAACATCAGGAGGAATTGCTAATGATATTGCTGTGTACACCCCAGTCTCTGAGCGGTGAGAGACATCAGGGGTTCCCGCACTTACCCAGGGGTTGGTTTCTTTGGAATAAAGACTCCAATGTCTTTAGGATGTATTCTTTTATTTACACACATATACATATGTGTGTATATGGGCTCACAGCATTAACAATCCCAGAGATCTTGCTTCACCATCCACCAGGGACACTGTAGGTAGTTGCATCCTGTATTGTAGATTCTACATACAGAAGGGGGAGTATGTATGCTTGAGACTATCTTCTCAGCTGAAGGCAGGCAATAATGCTGAGGTCCATGAGGGTATTCCCTGTCTCCTGTCTGAACTGAGTGTGTGCCATACAATAATAGAATTATGGAGCAGGGTACAAGGAATAGCCAGCTTCATAATTCTCTTATTGCATGGCACACATGCAGTTTGGGCAAGGTACAGGGAACAGGCTCCTGGATCTCATTGTTGTTGCCTGCCTTCAACTGAGAATATAGCCTCAAGAATATCCAAGACCCAAACATTTTCCTCCAGCTACATGCAGCAGAGGAATTTGGTTGTAAGGTGCAAGCTGCCTTTCAGGGAAATTGGCGCGTCATTTGTCATTCTAGAACGCTTGAAATGCTTTTGGGAAATAATAAGTTTCCATGTAACCATGGCTGGTAGGCACAGGTGTATCTGAAGTCAAGTGTGTCCCTGTTACAGGAGAAATAATAGCAAGAATGGCAGAAATAAAAATAAAATGAGAACTCGGTTTCGTTCCAAGAGGTTCTGTCCACCATTCCATGTTACACTTCCAGGAATCCTGAGTACAGTGACCACATTGGTGTCTACTCCCAAAACACAACACAGTGTGAAACACAAGAGACAGAAATACATATTACAGATGCAAGCAAACAGCAAAATTCTGTGAAGTAACCAATGCCCTTTTTTAATTTTAGAAACAAAATGTGAATTTTGTTTTAACAATACCCGGATCTCAGTGAATGAAGGCTTTGCATATTTTCCTGTTTTAATCGGTTGTATTATAAACACAACTGACCCCACACTTGCTTTTCAATGAGGTTAAGGTGAAGCCCAGAGCATGGGACTGGAAATTGCTTCTTTGACACTTAAAACACAAACAAGAATGCCAGGAATCACACTGAGTCAAACATCAACATTGGCCAAGGGAAAGGTGTACAGCACCTTGAATGATACTCTGGGCCTCCTTTGTTCATGGGGCACCAAGATGAATAGGAGAGGATGTGACCTCAGTCCCAGGAGCGTTGAGAACTTTCTTGCAACACCCAGAGATACAAAGGGCCTCTTTGACACATTGCATTTCTCTTCAGTGCAAGTAAGTTCCATGTGGTTTAAAGTGTGACATTAGGGTAGTTGCTAAGGAACATTTTTGTTTCAGGCTGAGAGTTACAGGCCAATGGAGAGCAGGGCCAGAGGCAAAAGTGGATGGAGAAACAAATGTAAATTTTATAGTAAGCTTGCTTCTACACATACGCACATGACCCTCTATATTCTCCATGCAGACAAGCAAGAAGCAATTTCAGAGTTCAAGGGCAATGACTGGTGAAGAGTCACAGGCAGAGTTTCCCAAGCTCGGGCCTCCAGCTTGGGACTACAACTCCCATCATCCCTAGCTAACAGGACTAGTGGTCAGTGATGATGGGAATTGTAGTCCAAAAACAGCTGGAGACCCAAGTTTGGGAAACCCTGGTCATAGGTGTCTCCCCCTCCAGCTGCAGCAAACTCCCCTTCCCTCCTTGTGTCCCAGAACCAGGAGAAGCATGAAAAAGGATAGGAGAGAGGTTGGCTGCATGCAGCGTGATGCAGGCAAAGTTTCCACTTTCTTGGGGAAAGCCCTGAGGAGGCAGGGACTTTCAGTCTCCGCAACTGATTTTCATGAATGAAGACCACCGGGAATGAGTTGCTCTTCTCATTGGCCTGACATTCAGTCAAGATTGTGGAGATTGTGTTTGTGTTTGTTTGTTTGTTTGTTTGTTTGTTTGCTTGCTAATAAAGCCAGAGTGGTGTAGTGGTTAAGAGTGGTAGACTCGTAATCTGGGGAACCGGGTTCGCTTCCCCACTCCTCCACATGCAGCTGCTGGGTGACCTTGGGCTAGTCACACTTCTCTGAAGTCTCTCAGCCTCACTCACCTCACAGAGTGTTTGTTGCGGGGGAGGAAGGGAAAGGAGAATGTTAGCCACTTTGAGACTCCTTTGGGTAGTGATAAAGCGGGATATCAAATCCAAACTTTTCTAAAGAGTTCACACCGTCTTTGAACCATGTGATTACTCACAAGCAGGCTCCTGTGACACCCAGACTGAGAGGCTTGAGGAGCTGTACTATGCTTCTGGGCCTGAGATCCCCCAGCCCCGCATTAGGATCAGACAAATATCTAGCACAGGGGTGGGGAACCTCAGGAGTGGTCCTCCAAGCCTCTGGGTCTGAACCACACCACATCCTTCCCCCAGGCCACACCCCTCATTGGCCCTGCTTTGCAACCTCCTCAAATGTTTCGCCTGGCTGAAACAGGTCCTTGATTTCTGGGGGTGTCCCTTGTGTGCCCGGATGGAGGATAGACAGGGGTGTGTGTATGTCTATAGAAACTAGCCTGCCCACTGGTGCCTCTAGCCCCACCTGCCACTGGAGGGTGGTCCCTGGAAGGCTGGCCAGAAGAGAATGCAGCCCTCAGGTTGAAAAAGGCTTCCCACCTCTCATCTAGCACCACCATATACATGATTCTCCAATAGCTGAGGCAGAAACTCTGCTGTCTTATCTCATAGGTGACCATGACATCTGTGACTGCTCTTGTACATAGGCAGGTGGAAGTGGTAGTGTGACATAACTATTATGTACTGAGTTTAATAGGATCCAAATTGCAGCAGTCTGATTGGTCCTAGAACAATAGGATTCAGAATGCAGCAGTCTGATTGGTCCTAGAACAATAGGGTCCAAATTGCAGCAGTCTGATTGGTCTGCAGGAGCCACCCAATCCAACTCCAGGTGGAAGTGAATCTGCAACCTGATTGGCCTACAGGAGAATCCCGGAACTAGCCAATCACGTGGGGCCCATTAGCAGACATTTCGGGGGGAAATTCCATTCCTCACTACTAAGAGCTGAATAAAGAGCATGAAATCAGCACTCGACTCAGAGTATATTCCAATAACATTGTGATCTCAGTTTTGCACACCACCCCAATCTCTGAGTGGTGCAAGAATCCAGGGGTTCTAGGTGCCTCCCCAGGGTTCTATTTCCTTGGAATAAGGGACAGTGGAGACTGTGGTATCTTTAGGATATGTGGCTTATTTACATCTAAGGCTCCGATGGATGGGCTCAGAGCAGTAACACCCCAGAAGGTATCACTTCTCCCATAACTACAGCCTTGGATTCAAGCAGAAATCAAGCATGGCTCTCCCTCTCTGGTTTCCGCCATCTCCTAGCCCAGCTCTCTCATTCATCACCAGCCAGGTATGGGAGGGGACCACCCATTTTGCCTCTGGCACAGAGCATCTTCCTTTTTTATACCAACAATCCATTCTTAGAGGGCATTATGGGCCTTGCCTGGCTACTTAAACAATGTGCTCTTGCATTAGATTTTAACCCTTGCTGGATCCAGGAATTAAAAGGGACTCAGGCATCATATAGCCTAACCCCCACCCCAAATTCACAACAGGATTGTCCCCTAGCCTTAGCCAACTGGTTGGCTCCAACTGCTTATGACAAAATCCCTTCTTAGTTCTATTCTACTTCATTAACTTGGGTATGGAAAGGGAATAAGTAGAATTAGAAAGTGCTGAGTGAGAAAAGATGACTGCTCTTCCCCCGTTCCAGAAGCTAGGAAGAAAAAGATTTTCCCCACTGAAGGCTTTCACTTACCCGCAAAAGCCACTTTTTTGAAAGACTGTTTCCAGCCCTGTCCAAAAGGCTTATTGTGCAGTGGAGTACCTGGGTAGGCAACCTAAGGCCCGGGGACCAGATGTGGCCCAATTGCCTTCTCAATCCGGCCGACGGACGGTCCGGGAAACAGTGTGTTTTTACATGAGTAGAATGTGTCCTTTTATTTAAAATGCATCTCTGGGTTGTTTGTGGGACCTGCCTGGTGTTTTTACATGAGTAGAGTGTGCGCATTTATTTAAAATGCATCTCTAGGTTATTTGTGGGGCATAGGAATTTGTTCATATTTTTCTTTTTCAAAATATAGACCGGCCCCCCACATGGTCTGAGGGATGGTCGACTAGCCCACGGCTGAAAAAGGTTGCTAACCCCTGTTTTAGACTCTGAACTTAATGCATACATCCTTCATGAGATAATAATGTTGCACATCACCCTGATCTCAGAGCCTTGTGAGATTCCAAGCCTTCCAGGCACTTACCTGGGTTTGAATGTTAGGGTGGGTTTGGTTTCCTTGGAATGAGAGACAGCAGAGACTGTGGTGAGTAAAAGGAAGTAAAAAGATAAAATGAAAGTTAATAGATGTTGACTCGGGTTTTTATGTATATATATATTTTTTATTAAAAAGTTGTTACATTGCAAATGGCTGAATTAGTTGTGTTTTGGGGGTGCAGAAAACAAAATCGCACTGGTGCCCCCCTCCCTGATATTTGCATAGAGGAGAGTACAGTGTTCACTAGATTGTGCCCATTTACTGATAGAATAAACTGACCATATTTGGATCCATCCTCTCAAGAAGCTATGGCTAATTGCAACACTTTCACGATGTAACTAAGTTAAGGATGTAGGGTGGGATTTTTTTTATTATTAATATAATTTTTATTAGGTTTTTTTAATATATCATTTTCAGCAGTAATTAAACATACTTTTACATCTTATTCAAATTTTTGACTTCCATCAATCCTGTCTGAAAATTTTCCAATCTAATCTCTCAGTATGCATTTTTTATCTTCCCTATTACATTTCAAACTCATAACCAATATCTCTATCTTTTTCTACTTTGTAACACTTTGTATATTTCTCCTTACAAAACTTCTTGTAGTCCTACTAGCGTAATTTGTTGATTACAGTTGCTCTTCAAATAATTCATGTACTTCTTCCAATCTTCTGTAAATCCTCTGGTCCCACAGGTTTTGAATCCTTCCTGTCATTTTGTCCAATTCTGCATAGTCCATTAATTTTGTCTGCCATTCTTCTTTCATCGAAATTTCTTCTTGTTTCCATTTCTGGGCTGAGGATGTAGGGTGGGATTTAAGCAAAAGCACTTCCACTTGCACAATGGGTCTTTCCCCCCCCTCTCCCCCCTCCACATGCCTTCCAAAATTGGCTCAAGGGAGTGGGAGAACCTCAAGAACAGAAGGCTTGTTACATCCAGCAATGTTTGTGAAGATGGACTGTTCATCATAGCATGATGCTGAATTACACCCATAGTCAGCATCTACCGAAAGGGTGACTAATTTGTGGCCCTTCAGATGTTGGACTTCAACACCTATCAATACTAGATAATGGAAGTTGTAGTCCATGTCGTGTGGCAAAGGGCAGCCACCGATGACCTATAGAATTCTTCTCATGCCATCCCTCAGTCCTGAGGGTCCTCAACAGAGCTGGCTTTAAATGATGATGATGATGATGATGATGATGATGATGAGAGTTTTATTAAAGGATAGAAAAGAAAAGAAGGGGGGGACAAGTTCAGACTGATAGCAAATAAATGAATGCAAATGACACAGAGAAAGCTGCACAGAAGTGCGAGTTTAGGGAGAGAACCCAAACAAGAGAATCTCAGCAAATTACAGGTATTATGTGTTAAGTACATCCTACCAAAACGACATGTGTGGCTTGGCACCCGGTCTAACAAAAGAGTCTTTGTTTGCATGCAATACAAATGGGAACCAACTTTTTATAAGAGGATAAGGATTCAGAATGAGGCAGACAAATTTGTAAGACAGCAGACAGGTGATGCCTTTCCTATCAATGCAACTCCATGCCGGGACAGGCTTTAACCATTGACAGTTCCCGGTTGGGTTCTGTCCATTAAAGGTTCTGTTTTTCCTCATGGAAAGGTTGGATGCATCCAGAGTGAAACAGTTCATTTAATCAGTTTTTAAATTCAGAACTGGAGCCTCTAAATAAGATTAGATTATATATATATATATTACAGACCAATTAATTCAGAATAGCACACTTCATTCCTTAATCCAGAATAATTAGCACCCCCCTGGTTTACAAGTACACTCACTAAAATGAACTGGATTTTTTTTTCTACCAAGAAATGTGCATGTAAAGGAAGAGGGAATCTATTCTTTTGTTTATTTGTAACTTTAAAACATATAAACAAATGACTCCACAATAAACTGATACTAATACCAAGGAAAAAACAATGTACAGCTTATCAAAACAACATTTCAACTCAAATTCAAAAGGCACAATAAGATTACAATCTTTCATTTACAGTCTCTAGCTTTACAAAAACAAATAACCTTTTGGTTACAAAAACCACTGGCCATTTCCAGTTGAGCTCTTTATGCAATGAACCCAATATCTCTTCTGAACCCATTTTAAAATGACCTTCCCTCAACTACCTTTAAAGCCATATAATGAAAAAATGTATAAATGGAAACCATCAACTACATGCTAAAAAGCAAATATTTAAAAATAAAAATAGCTGTGCTTTCTTGCTGATTAATCTGTATTTCTGGCTTCTGGTGGGGGGGGGATGTATTATGGTTTCCTATCAGATCTTTAATGACCTGATTTCAGTTTAAAGCAGAAATGGGGGATTCCTCCAGATGTTGCTGGACTACAGCTTTCATTCCTGCCATGCTGGTTGAGGATGATGGGTCTAACTGCATCAGGAAGACCCTGAGCTGCCATCACTGATCTAAAGGCACATCAAATCCTAGACTTGTCCTCTGATAATTCCAGTAAAACATCAAACCATGTTTCTGTAAACCTAATATCTTCCCTTCTGACCCTTCAGGTAACCTCTCAAAATAACATTATTTTTAAATGACCTCATTCTTCTTCCTGTCTGTCTAAATCTACTTAAAATTGCCCATAAGAGTTTGAAACACCTCCTTCCAGCATTCATGACCAGCAATTTCAAAAGCATTGTTAGAATTACTTTATCTACTACCTCAGTTTGTTATTGATCTATACTCTTTAAACATGAATAGGATTGTTGCTCCTTCAGAAGTCTCATTGTGAAATCCTATACATAAATTCACAGAAGTAAGCCTCATTGAGTTCAGCAGTATAGGATTGCAGTCTTAATAGTTGTAGGATCCAGCTAAGGATTGGTACTATTTTTCTACTTTTTTTATTCCATGAGAGCCTGAACTTCAATCAAATATATTAAATGATGGATAAAGGTGGGTTGTCATCAACATTGGGATGGAACTGGCCATTTAACTGCTTTAGATACTTTTATTGTTGGATTATATGAATATATATTTGTGGATGCTTCCTGGAGGAAATTTTGCCTAAAAATTGGTGTAAAAGACCTTTTTTCGGACTGAGAGCCACCTTTCCTCAAGAGGAACCTTCCAGGGGCCTCATGCATGGCAATCGTGGGTGAAGCAATGGATGTGATTCTTACTTTTGTCCAGTAGCCTACGTTCCAGCAACACACCAATCAGAACTTTCTACATGGTTCAAAGGAAGGTCCAGTCAGGCAAATGCACTCAAGGAGAGCACAGAGCAGGGCAGATGAAGGAATGGCCTGGGGAGATGTCATGGTCAATGGAGAGTCCCAAGGGCCAGATAGAGAGGGCTACATTTGGCCTCTAGTTCTGAGGGTCTTCATCCCTGCTTTAAGAGTTGGTGAAAATCAGAGTGCTAGGCTACATGGAAAAGACATCTGAAATGATACAATAAGGAAGCTTTCTAGTATTTCCAGACACCTCATTCCTGTCAGTGAAATTAGTTGCCCTGGGGCTATAGGTAACAGCTCCAACCCGACACAATGAACTTGACAAACAAGAAGCCCTCCCCTATCAACCCAGCTGTTTACAAAATATCTCACATGGGTGTGGTTACTGTCACTCACAGCCCCTCCCCATCCTTACAAAACAAGCTTCTGTCAGCTCTCTACAAATTTTTGCAGAGGAACACATCTCACTAGAAACATGATTTCCAGCCAGGCTCAATGCAGTGACAGCCAGCTTGGGCTGGAGGCGGAAGAGGCTTGTCCAGGCAGATAGATTAGGATGGTTGAAAATTCAAGAGTTGCACATACAGAGACCCGATCTGGAGCAGATGTAAAGGGAACCAGCAAACGTTCCTGTCTGTAATAAAGAATGTAAAGAACAATAAATCAGCAATATCTGATTGAGTTTAATAATCTGAATCTAGTTATACTGGAGTCCTGGGGGTTTGCCCACCGGGATCCCAGTTTTAACAAAACAAGTTTTCAAGGAACTGTACTTAGAACTCCACAAACTGATATGGTTCAGATTGGGGTGGGTAGGAGGAAAATAGGATAAAACATGGGAATTGCTAGGTTGTGGTTCTTCCCATTACACAAGTGACTAACCTGTGGTCCTACATATGTTATTGGACTACAGTTCCCATCATCCCTGCCCATTGGCCATGCCAGCTGTGGGTGATGTGAGCTGAAGCAATGACATTGAGAGGGCCAAACTTTCCCCATTCCAGACCTTAAAGCTCAACATGCAGTTAGTGAAATCATAGAGGGGAAACATTATTTTGGCCACTGAAACTTATTTTCATTGAACCAATGGACATATAGTCTCCACAATTCCAATATGCATTTTCAGTATTAATGTATCCATGATTTCTCCCTCCGTGTGTTTTTAAATCTTAAACACAAGTTTAAGAGCACAATGTAATATTTATGGGAGAGAAGCTTAATTAAGGCCACGATACCCAAATCACTTATGTGAAATAATCTCATGGGTATCAATTGAATTGCCGCAGAAGAAGTCAGTGAAAGACTCTTCATTCCAATGGCTAAAGTCAATAGAAACCCTGGCCCTAAATATGTTTATTGAAGGAACTGGATTGTGGGTTTAAGATCACAGTCTACAAGAGTTGTAATTGGAAGATTGTAGTTTTGAAGATCAGGTCTAGGAAAAGCCTTGTTCTTCAGCAGTCTGCAATCCACAAATCCATGAGCCCAAATCCTAAATTTATTGATTGAGATTTCAGTGACTCGCTAAGACATGTAATAATATTTATTCCAGATCTCATCTTTAAAACATGAAGTTACCAACCTGTCAATACTTTCGGAATTGCCTGTTTGCCCCCATTACTTTTTCCACGCAGGACGCTAACAAGGGCTTTCTGTACCTGTAATGAAGGCTGATCCACCCATAAGGCCAGGTGAGGCGACAGCTTCAGGCAGCAAAGTCCACTGGGGCTGCAAATCCTGATGTTGATCTTTCTTCCCCCCTTGTTTCTGATGCAGATCTTCACTCACCCCATCTTCCCTGGCAGGAACAGGGGGGACCTTTTTGGGGTTTGCCTCTGGTGGCAAAATGTATTCCGTCAGCCCTGTCATGTAACATACATGCCCTGTGCATTTTTCATTTGCATTTTTTTAGACCATAATGCCACTTTTCTGCTTCCTAACCACCATCCCCAACATTCTCCCGTGAAAAGAAAAGCAGGCAGTGGGAAAGAGGCTTCAGTGAGTCCTTTGGAGAAAAGCCTGTCACCTCAATCCTAAACAGAGTTACTTGGGAGTTGCACACAAATCAATGAGACAGTCTTTGAGGATAGAAAATCGGCTTCCATCCAAATCTCCATACACGCATCCTTTAAATGGTCAGCTGTCCAAAGATCCCCTCCCCTGTGTTATTCTGTGCTGTTGCCAAGAGCTGAGGGACACAGCGAGGGGGAAATACTACTATTTACATGTTAAAGGGCTACCGTGAATAAGAAAGGGTGCTGTTCAAACAAACAGCAACATCATGAGGTTTTCTTTTTGATACGCTGAAAGAAATTGTTTACATTCAGCTGCGGCCTCTGTTTATAAAATAATGAAAATATCCTATTGCATATATATATGGAGCAAAAAACCTTCCGAATAAGATCGCCCGATTTTTTTAAAGCCTCCCCTAGAATGACTATTTACCTTTAAGAGCCTGTGATAAACAGAAATTTAACTGCTGAAGTTTTCATGCTACACCCCTACCAGAAGGGGAATGTTGGCAACCTAGTCCCTGATGCGAGCAGTGGGGGATAGTAGTTAACGACCCGATCCTATGCATGTTTTCTCGGGAGGGAAAAGTGCTCCTGTTGAGCTCAAAGGAATTCACTCCCCCAAAAGCAAGACTCAAAGCTGCAATCCTAGATCCACTTACTTAGGAGTAGGTACCACTGGATTTAGTAGTGCTTCCTCCCGAGTAAACGTGCCTCGGATCGAGCAGCAGGTGTGTGAGTCCGGAGTCTCGTAGCGATTGGAAATGCGCAGCTGCAGCTGCTGGTGTGAACGCAGCCTGCAGCAATTAAGAATCGAATCCGGTTTGACTCTGAACTGAGTAGCGTTTGACTGCTGGTAGCCCTAGGTATGTCAACCGAACTCATGGGACTTACCTCCCAGAGAACACGCAGTTAGGATTCGACTTCTGCGTAGATGCGCATAGGATCGCTCTGCGCTGTAAAGGACCTCAGCAGTTTCCCTATACAATTGGAAGAAAGAGGGTGGGAAGACATCGGCGACTTAAGCGTGTGTGATAGAAGCGCAAAACCCTTTCCGAAAGGTGGGAATTATTAGCCGGGTGACTTTTCAAACAAAGTAAAAGTACGGAAGCCAAACGCGCGCAGCCCCTTCCAGAGCCTCAGCATCATCAGTCGTGGTTTATCTTAATCCGCAGCAGATGGGCCCTTGCGCTCCGCTGGCACCTCCAGGACGGGCCACCGAAGGGACCTGCATGGAGCTGGGCCGAGCGTGTTTTACTTTCCAAACCGCACAGAAGTCCCAGGGAAATCGAGGCTGAGGCTGACACTCTATCCTGATCGTGCAGAAACAGCCCGCAAGGACGAGGCTTGGCTTCCCCTTCGACTTCCTCGATTTTTAATTCAATTCCAACCCCTCAGCTCTAAATATCACATTGATTAAATGTATGATTATAATCTCTCTCTCTCATTTTAGAAACTCAGTCCATACAAGAACTGATCGACCACATCCAACTTTCCTGGCAAAGTTAGAAGTTGGGAGACGAAGTTGACTGGAGGACCTTGGACCAGTCACTCTCAGCCCAGCCTACCTCGCAGGGATGTTGGGAGGATAAAATGGGGAGGAAAAGAACCACGCACACCACTATGAACTCCTTGGAGGAAAAATGGAATATCAATCCAATAAATAAAAAGTCAAGTAACTGCCCCCACCCAGCTACCCATCCCCTACCTAAGCAGTGGGGCCATCTGGTTAGAGCTTTCAGGCAGAGGTTGAATGAGGCTGAACTCAGCAGAATAAGCAGGAGGACGGAATGACCGTGTTTTGTAGGAACTGAGACTACCGTTCGAAGACGCCCTAAACAAGAGCATGACGTCCAAATTTTCTCACTGAACCACTGATACGGAAATAAGTGATCACCAGTGAAGACACCCGGGGGAAATATCGGAGCCAGGACGCCCCTGAATATGAGCTACTGAGAATCACCAAGTGAGCGGTGTTGTGTTGCGTACATCATGTCTTCCTAAACTAAGGCACTTTAAAATAGGTATAAACGCCGAAAGAAACCGACTCCTTCGAAGGGAGGAGGACGCCGGATCGATCCCTTGGCTTGCTCTCCAAACTGACAAACCTGGCAGATCTAGCAGATGGTTCTGGGCACTTCCATAATAAATAACAACAACAACAACAACAACAACAATAATATATTTATTACATTTCTATGCTGCTTTTTCTTCCAAGGAGCTCTAGGTGGCCTGCATGGTTCTCCTCCTCTGCATTAATCTGCACAACAACCCTGTGAGGTAATAACAACAACAACAACAACAACAACAACAACAACAACAACAACAACAACAACAACAACAACACCAAACCTGGCACAGAGCACTACAAAACTTCAAAGACAGGAAGGAGGCTGTTTCGTTCCGTTCGTTTCCCCCCCAAGCCTATAAAGACTTTGGTAGCTCACAAATTTAATGTTTTGCGGTAGATCTGAAGTGACCGAAATGTCAGCCTTTGATTTGTACCGCCTTTCCTTGTGTAGGTTTACACGGAAGTAAGTCCGGTTGAATTCAATGGGACTTTCAGCCTTCACTATAGGTGTGTGTGTGTGTGTGTGTGTGTGTGTGTGTGTGTGTGTGTGTTGGGATGGGGGTTTTTTCCACGCTTCCTCAACTATCCCACTGATATTTTCAGTGGCGTTTATTTTCCCCAAGCAAACGGTTCCGTTTTGCAGCCACTCGATCAGGGCATCCCAGAAATGCCCCCGTGCTTGTTCCCTTGTTGTCCTCCTTGAAATGCGCGTCCCATGGTTGTTTTCACATGGGTAATCGCGTTGACATATTTCAAAAGGAACAATCTTGCAAGATTTTCGAGGATCTAGCGGGGACCTGATTGGGACCAGCTGAAGCCTCCTTGGAACATTTTGGAGAAATATCAAGCCAGCCAGCCGCTCCCCTTTTTCCCCCTGATGCGCCTGCCCTGTTTTAATAATAAAAATGCCCCGGAATGAATAATGCAGACGGGGCCTTCCTTGCATTTCTCCAGTTCTGGCTCCACTGCAGAAGAGAGGAATCAATCAAGCAGATGGAGGGAATTTGAATATAAAAGGACATTACGGTTCACAGCATTGAAGCAATGCTCAGGAACAGATCAGCCGTTTGATTCTACCCCGCCGTAATCTGTCCCACAGTTATCACGCAAGGATGCCAGACGACAGAGATGCCACCAAGAGGACATCATCTGGGCAGGCCGCTCCTCTCTTCGCCACACACCCCTCCTCGCGATCTGCGGCATAGCAGAAGGGGGACTGCCTGGTATCTCCTGAAGTCTTTTTTTCTGCTTGGAAAGCGCAGCACAGTTGGCGGAGCTTCCAGCCTGCTGGCACAGCCGGATTTGAACTCTGCGCTGCGGTTCTTACGCAATTCCTTCAATTCCGCGGGGTTGTTGTTTCGCTTGAGGGTCGGCTGGGTGCGTGACTCACATGCATGTGTGCCCCTTTGTGCATGTATGGGTTGTATTTAGCCAAGTCTTACTCCTGCCCACCTAGCAGTTCGAAAGCACGTCAAATTGCAAGTAGATAAATAGGTACCGCTCCGGCGGGAAGGTAAACGGCGTTTCCTTGCGCTGCTCTGGGTCGCCAGAAGCGGCTTAGTCATGTTGGCCACATGACCTCGAAAAACTGTCTGCGGACAAACGCTGGCTCCCTCGGCCTATAGAGCGAGATGAGCACGCAACCCCAGAGTCTTCGGGGACTGGACATATCAGTCAGGGGTCCCTTTACCTTTACCTTTACCTTACTCAGGGTAGACATACTGGAATTAATGGACCTCAGTGAGCCATGCCCATTGATTTCAATCTTTGTTATTTATTGTATATTTCCTTGCATTTATAACCCACCCTTTTTCTCTCCAAAGAGCTCAAGGTGGCGTACTTAGTTCTCCCCCTCCCCATTTTACAGCATCCTCACAACAACCCTATGAGGTAGGTTACGCTGAGTGTGGGTGACTGGCCCAAGGTCCCCCAGAGAGCTTCATCATGGGGATGTGCACCCTGGTCTCCCAGGTCTTAGTGCGACACTCTAATCACCACACTACCCTGGCTCTTCAAATGGGTTCCTTTCAATGGATTTGCTCAATGTTAGTCTAACCAATGACTAACATTGGCTACAGCTATGTGTCTTTAAGGGGGCATAGGATTGCTGTCTTTACAGGTGTGCGTGTGTGGGTGAAATATTGCACACGCTTCTCTCTCCATATGGCGTCCAAGCAGCTCTTGTGTCCTAATACAACTACTGGGTAATTTTATACGGTATTATTTACCAGTAATTGTGTTTGATAGGCAAGAGCTGATTCGAAATCATACGGAGGGAAAGATGCGCGCGTCTAAGCACCCCCACTCCTGCAATCCTTTGTCCCATTGGGAAGTAAAGATACAAGTATAACTCTTACTCTTCAGCAAGAGGTATAGCAATCGCTCTGATGAGGTGGCCCACTAACAAAGACCCCGTTTTAGCCCTCTGCAGCCTTCCAGTTTTTTGTTTTTTTTTAAATACTGGGGATTTCTTAAGGTAGGCGGGTGTCTAGCAACCGGCTCAGAAATCTCCGCTCAGTTCCATGGAGGAGTATTTGTGTACACACTAAAGTCACGAAGTGACCTGAGTCGTGGGGGCGGGAGGAAACCACCGGAAAGCTCCCGTGGAATAATAAACAATGATCAGGATTGAAAGCATCTGATTCAGAGCAGCAATGCCCTTCGCACATCAATACAGAGAGGAAACAATTGGTCTGCTTCTTTTTCCACCATCTTTCATCTCGCTGGAGGAGGAGGTACGTTTTCCTTTGATCGATAAGGAGCGCTCCTATCCTGTGTACGTACTCCCATTCACATAACGCCAGGAACCCGAAATACCTGGGATTCGGATCATACATACCCCTATCACGAAGAAAACACGTCTACGGGATCAAGCACTATTTCAAATGCAGGGGTCGAATTCGATGGGATTTAGTTCCAAATGTTGTGACGAGTGGGGTGTCCCTGTTCTTAGCTGAGCTGACAGCTGGAATTCATAGCCCAGTGAAACTGAATGACCACGCTTTAAATCGAGTCAACCCCAAATTATATGTGTTCCTTTTCAAACCTCCTTGCAGGACGACGTATTTCTTACAGTGTAATCCCATACAGGTCTGCTCAGAAGAAAGCCTCGCTGACTTCAGTGGAGCTTCCTCCCAGGAAAGGGAGCATAGCATCACTGGCTAAACTTACTGAACGTGTGGCTCTGGAACCACATTGCTGAGGATTTTAATTCCGTTGAAATTAATGCGTTTTGGTATCACTGGATGTAAAGAAGTATTTCAGTTTTGGAGGACCAAAACGTCTGAAGTTAGAAGTAAAGAACCGAATTAGGTAGTGCAAGCATATTCAAATGGCCTTCTAAATAAATAGCAATTCAACAACAACAACAACTTGGAAATTAGTTCCACTGACTTCAATAGGATGTTGCGCACATTAAAGTTACACAGTGCAGGGAAAAATAGGAAAGCCTGTGGATCTTGAGGCGAGCGTAATCTCCGCTTTCGGGGAGGGCTGATCCTAGGTTAATTAATGCCAGCCAGTTTCCGCTGGGTTCAGTGAGCCCTTCATCAGGCCCTTCCGGACAACAGGGGGAACTGGTGCTATAACTTCTTAAAAAACCACAGTCCCCCCCCCCTCCCTACGCACAAGATTCAATTCTGAAAAGTAAAACTCAGAAGAACCGCAAGAACATGTGCTACAAAACCAGATGAATGCAATCCTAAATACACTTCCTGGGTTGCAGAATCTGTGCGCGCGCGCACCCCCAAGATTCCGATGTGCTACAACTCCCATTATCCCCAATCGTTGGCCACGCTGGCTAGGCTGATGGGAGTTGGAGTTCAACAACATCTATAGAGCCACAGATTCCCGGGTCCCGTACTAGAGAGTAAGACCCAGCAATGAATCAATGGAAGGTGCTTAGGATTCCAGCGCAGGTCTCTGTCCCTGCCTAGGCGTTAGCGCTGGAGCCTGGGCAGGAACAATTTTAATCTGAGTAGGCCCAATGAAATTAATGGGCCTATTTAGTCACATTCAGTCGGTGTACTCTGCGTAAAACGTAGTTGACTACACCCTAGGTTGTTAGCATGTTTTAACCCAATATCTATGAAAAAGTCTATTTTTGCCATACTCCTTCACTGAGCACTGAGGCTGGTACCATATGGCTGCAATCAATGCCCGGTTAATGCAAATAGCGCAACTGAAAGGAAAAGCAGCGGAACCTACACAAGTCAATTTAAAATTGTTTACTTTTAGGTTGTGTTTCCATCCTGACTCTTAGAGAGGCTTTTCTTTTGGACTCAGGATATTCAAAGACTGACTAGGAGTTAGATCCAGACTTTAAAATGTTTAGACGAGATCCGTTGAAATCAATAGGACTTAAATTAGTCTATCTTAAATTCCATTGATCACACTGGGTCTAAGCGTAACTAAATCTGGCTCTAATCCCAGGTTGTTGTTTTTAATCTTTGGTTTCCTTAAAAAATATAGAGAGGCGTGCTAGAACAAGACATTTCTAGAGTTCCGGGTAACCCTGTTAAGTCTCTTGCAGAAAACAACAACAGAAAGTCTTCTGGTACCTTCAAGACTCACCAGTTTATTATGGCATAAACTTTCGCGGACTGCTGTTCCACGTACACATTCTGATCGGTGTTAGACCCGGCTGCGAAGCATCCGAGCCACAATCCTGTAAAGTCATGCACCCTACACTGAACTGGATGAAATTTAAATGCGCCTTCTCTATATATGGGATTTTGCAAAAAGAAGATGAGCGTACTTAGCAATATAATTTCTGCTCCACGGATTGCATTCAACTAACTGTTACTCAGAGTACACCCATTTAAATTAATGGTCGTAGCTAATTTAGGCCTGTTCCTTTCAACGGGTGTACTCTGCGTAAAACTAGGTAGAATACATCCCTATGTGTTTTGGACTTGGGTCTCAATCCCACACCATATTCTTGAAATCAGTAGGTTTTAGCAAACCTAACTCTAATCTTTGGCTGTGATCTCGGTATTTAGATTTAAGGTACCTATCCAGCCAGAGTTAAAACGATTTTAAAATAACATTCATTTCCGTGGGTCCGCAGCCCAATCCTATGCCCTTTATAGGGAAATAGCCGTCTCAAATGCTTTAAACTGGGCTTATTTTCCTATCCAGGATGCATAGGATTTCGGAGTCAAGCGCATACTTACATTGCCAGCTGATATCAGAGGCCAGATGTAGTTACAGGAGAGTAAGTCCCAATGAACACAGTGGAAGTTACTTGCGAGTAAATATAGGAAGGATCGGGCGGTTATTTCATGTTGGCTGATCCTCCCCACAGATATTGTAGCACACTTAGAACCCAGCTAATTTCGAAATTACCTTTCACCGTTATGAATCGATACAGCTTGGAACGCAGTTTACACAACATCAGCCTGTACTTGATTGTTACCTCCCTTCCTCTTCCTCACTCCTTGCGTTGTGTTGACGTCTTCCCTGCGGAAGAGCTCTGGAGATGCCTGTAGCTCGCCACACCTTTGTGACATTTTGACTGGTCTCAATAAAGCTATTGCCCAACTGAGGATTTTGGGAGGTTTGCATCTTATGTACTATCAAGGCTACATCTGTTTCTTACAAGTGATAACTGTTTCCAATGAACATAGTATTTGAGAACGGGGGACTCGATCATTTTAATAAAGGCATAAGCCTCCTGCCCTAAGTGCCTTTACCCCAAAGGCCCATCTGGTCCAGCATCCTGTTCTTAACGTTGCCAACCAGATGCTCACAGGAAGCCCACCTGAGACTCTCAGCAGCTGGTAGCCAGAGCTACGCTGCTTCGACCGTGGGGTCCAGTGGCGCTTACTGCGAGGTAAATGCGCTATAAATTTCAGACTTATAGCACACGCCTATCTACGTCTACTCAGAAGCAATTCCCAGTGAATTGGCTGGGGCTTACTACCAGGAAAACACCGGAACAGGATTGCAGCCTTCATTTCTAAATGTTTACACATACACACAGGGGGAGAGCGAAAGTGAAATAAATACATTTCAGGAAAATTAATGTGCACAATCTTGCCAAAGCGCAGCATTTATTTTATTTTTATTGTTTTACAAAAGTCCGATTGAGTTAATTCTCTCCCCCACGCCCACCCCCGCATTCAAAATATGCTGAACTGTGCTGGAATCCTGCCTAAAGGGTCAAGGTTTTTAAAATTAAGTTCTGGAAGCAGGCATTATCGCGGCAGCCACTCCAGCCCTCCCTCCACTCCCCGCTCCTCCAAAAAGCTCCAGAGAAGTCCTAGGACCTAGAAGTTGGGAAGAGGTTGTGAGCAAACCGAAGAACAGTCAGCAGGGTGGAGGAAAACATAAAATGAAGTAAGTCAGCCTCAGAGCCGAAACGCAAGAGTTTCTATGGGAATACAGCGCAAATAAAGTCTCCCGGTGTCTCCTACACTCTATTCCCCCTGACATTAAAAAGACATGTATTGACTTTCCGAAGACATTTATGAATGTGATTAGTCCTCCCTATCCGATAAATCAAAACCCGTCAGTTTTAATTTTTTGTTTGTTTTTTTGCTTGGGATTTTTTCCTTCTATACCAAGCCAGGAGAAAATCCGCACGGAATCTATAGAGATGCTTTGAGAACGTAACCAATTGAACTGAACTGGCACAGGATCGTTCGCAAGCTGGCCGGTGTTATATTTTCGCTTGGTTTTAAGGGCTGCGGGATCAAGCCCTCAGCTGGAGCATTTAGCTCCGCACACCTAGCTCCAGAGTCGTCCCCTCCCCCCCCCCTCCCGCGCACACTTATTGGGAAAGTCAGGACGTTTGGATATAAGTCGGCGGAGGAGTTTATATGGAGAGGGGGTAATTTGTAAACGCACAAACCGCGGCTTGCTGAAGTCAGTTTTATTTGCAAGTGAGTACAAGCTATTCCCGACCTCCGCTCCTCGGAGGGATTGCCTCGGCTCGATTTTCATCCCGACCTTCTAACTATGTTTACGGTTTTCCGTAAGACTTGCTTCTTAATAAGCCTGCTTGGGATTTCATGCCTAATTTGAGGTGCAAGGGAGAGTAATTCCCTGTGAATTTGCCTTCGTTTTTATAGAGACAGCCCCAAAACTGCCCGGCCACCGGCCATAGTCAAGGTGCGTAGTTGTCCCCAAGGATAGTTGAGTTTTGGTACTCGAGGCAGAAGGTTCTCCTCCCACCAGAGCCTCTCACCTTAACTGGCAATTTTCCAAAAACGCAACAATAATAGTTAATGTATCATCATCATCAATTAGCTATTTCCTGCCCTTTCATTGTACTAGCAAAGGGCTACTTTGAGGCAGTCAACTCACTCTGCTTAAAACAATGGCGGACAAATCGGACAAAAGAAAGGTGCTCAGGATCTGGGTGTCTAAAAGGCGCACCTTATGCAAGTCTCCCTAACCATTATTCTGCTTCCCTCATCCCGCAGGCAAAGGCGTCGGGACCCGGAAGCAGTTAAGTAACTGTCCTAGCTCTCTCTCTCTCTCTCTCTCTCTCTCTCTCTCTCTCTCTCTCTCTCTCTCTCTCTCTCTCTCTGTGTGTGTGTGTGTGTGTGTTGGAGGGATGAGTTCGAAAGCGGGTCACTGATTCAAATGAGCCCAAGGCTATTCCCGCTTCCACAGAACTACTTGGCAAGATTCCGGTGTGGAATGCCGAACTCCTTCTTAATTCACCCAAAACATATTCTCAGTGCGCAATCCTATCCATGCCCGTTTAGAAATTAGCCCCATTGAGTACAGAACGGCTTTCTATCAAGCAAGCAGCCTAGGTTACAGACATGCAGTGTCCAACGCGGGTTAGAATCTGTTTTGGAACCGGTTTTGGTGCCCTGAGAAGGAAAGGTTGCACAGAGGCGCAAACTACCCTCCAATTCCAAAAGTAACTTAGAGGATACCCAGCCTTCATTTCAATGGCCAGGCCCGCACCGAAAGCTCCCATTTATACACAACCCCCACGGCCAAATTCAAAAGAAGCCTGCAGAAAGAGGGATTGCAAACCCTTCAAGTTCAATTTAGGGAGCGAAGGGTTTGCCGGGGAATAAGGTTTTAAAATGTAGGCACCACCATTTACAGATTCCATGCATGCTTATTTTATTTGTCGTTTTCCTATTGCGCCCTCGCTCTCCTAAGAGCTGCACAGAACAATACATTCCTACTTAAAAACAATAAAAAATCATTTAAAACCTCGAACAGATCCTCATTAATAAAAATAGAAGCAGATAAGCAAGGAAACACGCTCGGCAAGGGTCGGGATTACTCTGAAGAAACTGTCCTGCGTATAACCCTAGGCATTCTTACACTGGGAGTGAAGTCCCCTCTAACTCGGGGGGACTTCCTTCCCAGGAAACAAGCAAAGGAATGTCTAGAATAGTTAAAGTAAATCGGAATGAATTCAGGAGGAAGCGCGCAGAGGATCAGGCTGGCCAGGGACAATCCGGGCGGAAGGGCAGCGGGGAGCCCGCGAGGCGGACTGAATACAACCTTGCAAGATCCGCGGTGTCGCACCCAGAGCAGCGCTAGCCGCCTGGCAGCGGATCATAGAACTGTGGACATGGAAGAGTCCCAAAGGGTCATCTATCCCAACCCGCTACAATGCGATAGATGGTGGGAGCCTCCACGTGCTCCGAAGAGGTGGATCGGGTCCAGCGCGTCAGCAGAGACTCAGGGCTCAAATTTCCTGCCTCGGAACAGATCGTACCTCCGAGTGTTGTGTGATGACATCTACCTGCATATGTCTGCACGTTGTGGAAGCTTGGGAACGGGCTTTTTCATTCCGTTCTGCAAAGGCCGCTCTCCCCCCTAACATTTTTTCTCTCCTATCAGCCAGTGAAGCCATTTTAAGTCGAGTGACATCCCCCGTAGATTCCACTGGGGCATCCTTCTCGTGAGCAGGAAAGATCCCGGCCGAATGCAAGGTGGTAGACCAGGAGGAGTCTTTGGCTCGGGGTCCTAGATCTCTCCTGCCCCTTCCTCTCAGTTTTTACAAACTTAAAAAAGGAAGGTTTTTCTTAAAGGACGGCTAAGTGCTTTGAAAAACACCATGCGGGTCCGGCCCCAAACACCCACCATCTTAATTTACTCAAAGGCATATATACTTTTAAAATTAGCCTATGCAAACGCTGTGCACATGTATATTATTGGCCGGTGCCAAGTATTGAGCAGGGTCCATCGTGTAAAGCTTATCTAAAGGTTGTGGCTTTTCTGCACACTTCCATCTTTACCACATCTCTTGTGGCCGACACACACACACACACACACACACACACACACACACACATGTGTAGGGGAAAGAATAGGGCAACCACCTTTAGCCCTCCCCGTCAGCGAGGGGAGCCTTACAGAGCCGGCTTAACTGTGACTAATCAGAAATAAGTCCTATTGAATTCAATGGGGTTAACTTTCAGGTAAACGGGGTTAAGACTGCAGCCTTAATTGACTATTCCACAGTCACGCACTCCCGAAGGACTTGGATGGATGAATCCGCCTTCCATCCGAGGGCTTCGGCTTTAACTGGGTTCAGGATCCGGCGGGGGACTTCTCTTTTTGGTAGTGACAGAGGGACTACAGATTCTCCGGGCTTCCTCCGTCAGCGGAATCGTTCCTTCCTTTCAAAAACCAGCAAGCAGCCTTCTGCGCTGTGAAATTCCCCTCCACTCCCCAATTAGTTTTCCTCGCGGTCCTGTCAGCCTATTTTCCTAATCTTACACATGCAAAACTGGACTGAGATCAAAAGTTTGCAGGTAGCCCTGACGGTGTCCTGACCGGGGGTGGGGAGAGTTCCCAAATATTACAGCCTGATAAAACTGTCATAAGGACAGCATTAAACGTCACAGAATAGTTTTAAAAAAAGAAGAAGTCTGGAGAACTCGAAACCTTGCCCACTGCTCAGTTGAAATGGATGGGGCTTGTTATCAAGTAGCTGCGTTTAGGATCCCTGGTCAAGAAAAGGCCGCTTGGCAAACGAACAAAGCCCAAGGTCTGAAAGAGGCGGACCCTCCCATAGCAGCAACAGAGCGACAATTAAAAGAATCGAACAGGGATCACTGAAAAGGAGAGTCTGCCCCCAAATAGGATAATTATGAAAGGGGCATTCACATCTCTGCGCATTTGCTTGGAAGTAAGCCCTCGTCATCCTCGCAGAATTTGCCTCCAAATAAGGCTGCAATTCTTAAGCCTAATCACCAGGAAGTCGGTCCCCACTGAACCACGCTGGAATTGACTTCAGAGTAGCCATGCTAAGGATCAGGCTGCTGTTGCAAGCGAGCTTAAGAATAGCACCGTGCTCGTGTCAAGAAGGAGGCATTCCCCCCAAATGACCTCGCTCTCCAAAATTAAAAAGAACAGCGCGAGCATCTGATATTTCTTCGCACTCGCAGACTTCTCCCGCCCGCCTCTGATCTCTATCATCTGTGCCTTCCATGATATCGGCAAGCCGCAATTCTGCATGCATCCCTGTTCTCTTGTGAACAAAAATGTGTAAGGAAACTCATACCACTACGCATTAAAAAGTCTTTAAAGCGCCACGGGCATCTTCTTCAACGCACAAAGACGCCAGAATGGAAAGAACATTAAAAGCGTGCAAGCAAACCATCACCCTAAGCAAGGAACGCCGGGTTTAAGCTACTTGATTAGAGTTTACAATAAAAGTTTGATGAGACCTGGCTCCAAATACGCTCTTTCTACTTTACCTTTACTCTACCTTTTTTTTTTACTCTCTTTCTAAAGCCAGCCTCGCCAGGTAATGTGCTTCTGCAGCCATATGTCCTGAGGAGAGCACCCTGTTGCTTTCATTGGGATATAGATCTCCCAGTGAACACCGCTAGCATTGGACTGTTGGCCAGCGCTCATAATAAGCGCAATGGTTTAGCGGTAAATTCCGCCGCAATCAATGGGACTTACCTTCTGACCAAACGTGGTCGAGAAGGCCAGGCTGTTAGGTACCGCAGCCCCTAAAACGCATTGACTTGGAAATAAATCCCAGTGATTTCAGCAGAACTTACCTGGAAGGAAGCATCACTGATACTCCAAATAAAGGTGCTTAAGATAACCAGCTGTGGCTATTATCATTATTTTTCAAAACAAGTAAGCCTTAACACAATTGAGCGTGCCCAACAGAAAGTAAATTATTTCCATTGTATTTTCAGGTGACCAAAAACCGGGGCGAGCAGAGGCGGGAGAAGCCTTTTAGAGGACTGTATTTTAAAGTCTTTCTTTCCCCGGATTATGTCGTTTTTTAACGATTGGAGTGGGTGGGGGAGCGTTGCGGGGAGAAGGAATAATCTAACCAGTGACTGAGGGCCTGACAATTCTACACACGACCATAAAAACCTTCCAAATGCTGTTAGCAGCCGTTCCACCAAAATCCACACGTTAATTACCAAAGCGTCACTTTTTAAGGTGTGTCAGAAAGAGGATAAGCCAATTAAATTATTAAATATTTGACAAAAGGAAAATCAAACTCTAGTAAAAGAGAACAAAACCACATTTTATTGGAGACTATACAATGCTACGATATACAATAAAAGTGCTAGGTTATTCTAGAAAAGTTGGTCCCGGGGTGGCAGAATACCAAATATCTATTTGTTTACACAGACACTGAGGAAATCATTAATACCTGCCCCCTCCCCCAATTAAAAACACATTTTTTTCTACATTAGCTCTCCCAGGGTTTAGGATTGCAACTCTGTTCGAAAAAGAAGATGATAAGAATCTAACGGAGATTCGTCTCGGTCAAAAAATATTTAAAAATCACTCTTAACATCCATTGAAAAATAAAAATAAAAATAAAAATATAACAATTGCATTTGGAAAAATAGTCTCCATTATTATTACTATTAACAATAATTTCGGGAAACAGTCTTGTTTTGTCCGAATAATTATAGTCTCGTATAAAATTACTCTATCTTGAGAGAACGCTTTCTATTAAAAAAAAATACATATACATATACACCTATTGTTCCCACAACTCTTCTCAAATCTCCTCTGCGTTTCAACAATCAAATCAACATGGCTACTAGATACTGTATAAAAGGCTGTTCTTGCTCAAATACAGTCTCCAAATAAGTACTACTTTGGATAGAAACATAAATCTTTGAAGAAGTGCAATATTCCCCTTAGGAAATTATAATAAAAATAATCGGTTATCACCGTGAATGATATCAGACTGGCAAAGAGTTAGTGCCTTACACTTGTTTAATTCCGCATCAGCAGAATTTCAAAATACAGGGATCACCCCCAAGGCAATTTTTCAAAGGAGTTTTTCCTCAGCTTTAATTTGAACGTTTGGACCCCGATCCTAAATTCATTCCCTAGGAATTGAACCGGTTTTCCTCGCTCATCCCCAAATATATTTTGGAGCTAAATCTTGTTGAAACTGTTTTGGGCCGAACTACCCGACCAAGTGTATCCGAGGTGTGAATTAAACTGACAAGGAACAACTGCTGAGTCTTTGGCACCTCTAAAAATACACTTGGAATTAAATTAAATTCCAAGTATGCAGTGTGCGTGATTTGGGTTTTTCTTCATCCTTTCAAATTAATTTTCATCCGCAGTGCTATGCTTAAAATAGCCACCTCACCTGGAAAAATAGTCTAGTAAAATTATTCCATTTATGGTTGGCAGATGCCATCAAATGCAATCCTATCTCATTATCATTAATCAGATGGCTGTGGATTGCAAAGTTATTCGTGCTTAAACCCTGCCGCTGTTAAAGGGATGTAAACGCTGGAGCATATTGTTAAATTAATTTATTTCAATGGGGTTTTCTCTGCCTTCTCCATTTGCTGGACGGCTGAAGCCCCATCTTAACTTTAATAGGATGTACTTCGCAATAAACCTAGCTGACTTTTTCTGGCTAGCGCCAGGAATTCTGCAAAAAACAAAAAACAAAAACGGAATTATTTTTCAGTGCTTTTGTTCAACCCGGCGGCAGAGCAGCTTATTGCTTCGGCACGTTCCCTCCCTAACTCGACAGACCTCTTCTAGTTTAAAATTCTGTCCCTAACCCACTAAGCGCTTTCCCCGCTTATATTTCTCCCCCCCCCCGAAAAATAAAAATAAAAATTCCCCACCTTCACTCTCTTTAAACTCCCCGCGAAAACAATGAGACCAATACCTCGACCATAAAGAGATTTACGTACCAGTGAGCAACACTTCTAACCAACAACACTTCTAACCAAACAGTGCTTATGATGGGGATATTAATTTCAAGGAAATGCAAAAAGGAAAACAAAAGGCAAATACTGTTCGGCCACCTTTATGTACGCGCGCTAACCCTAAAACCCAGTGAAAAAAGAAACGCAGAACCAAAGGACCCACGGAGCTCCTGCAGCAATGAGGATGTGCGTGGAAGTCCTCTGAACTTACGCTGCCTTCACGGAGAGGATCTGTATGATTTCAGGCACACAGGACTTGGGCGAAGGGGGGTTGGCGCGCGCGCGGTTCTCGTTTTGGCACTCAAAGTCACTGTCCCATTTCAGCAGCGGGTGGGGGGGGAAAGGGGGAATTACAAGAGGGAGAGGGAGAGAAATCCAACACGATGCTGATGATGATGATGAAGGGGATGGCGAGGACGAGGGCGCTTCTTCTTCTCCTGCCTGCCGTCTCTCTCCCGGACGGGCCCTCCGCTCGCTCAGATGTCTATCCGGGAGTGCAAGGCGCTGTGCTTGCTCTCGTGGTCCCAGTAGGAGCAGTGCATCATGGCCAGCTCCGGCGGCTGGCGCCCGGCGCACGCGAACTGCAAGCCCGCCGGCCCGTTGGGCGAGCCCTGCGGGGAGCCGCTCCCTGCCGTGGCGGCCGCCGCAGCCGCCGCAGCCGCCGCCGCCACGGCCGCCGCTCCGAGCTGCTGGGCCGCCGCGGCCGCGTGGTGGTGGTGCTGGTGGTGGTGGTGCGGGTGGTGGTGGTGCGCGTGGTGCGCGTGGTGCGGGTGGTGGTGGTGGTGGTGGCCCCCCATGCCGTTGTACGAGTTCACCATGGCCGGCAGGCGGGAGTAAGGCCCGTACGCCGAGGCGGCGGCGCCTCCAGGCCCGGCCGCCAGGCCTACTCCCTTGACGCCGCCGCCGCCGACGGGGCTGAGGGGACCGCCGCCTCCCGCCCCCGAGCCGCCGCCTCCGCTCCCGGCGCCTGAGCCGCCCGCTCCCTCCGACATGGTGCAGGCGGCGTAGGCTCCCGCCTGAGGCGCCTGAGGCGGCGGCGGAGGCGCGGGCTGCGCCAGGGACCAAGAGGCGGCCGCCGCGTTGAGGAAAGGCGCCTGCAGGTACTTGGCGGGCGGCGCCGTGAGGTAACCGTAGCCGGCCGCCTCGGCCGCGGCGCCGAAGAGGCTCTTGCCCGGCTGGAAGTGGCCGGCGGGCGGGCGGAACGGCCTCTTCATGCGGCGGCGGCGGCGGTAGTTGCCCTTCTCGAACATGTCCTCGCAGGCCGGGTCGAGCGTCCAGTAGTTGCCTTTGCGCTCCCCGCCGCCCTCTCGCGGCACCTTGATGAAGCACTCGTTGAGGCTCAGGTTGTGGCGGATGCTGTTCTGCCAGCCCTTCTTGTTCTTCTCGTAGAAGGGGAACTTGCCGATGATGTACTGGTAGATGCCCGACAGCGTCAGGCGCTTCTCGGCGCTCTCGCGGATGGCCATGGCGATCAGCGCCACGTACGAGTAAGGGGGCTTCTGAGACGGGTCGCCCTTCTCCGGAGGCGCCGACGCAGCCGAAGCGGACGCCGATCCTGCCGGGGAAGCCTTGGCAGGGGCAGCCGGGCTCAGCTCGCTCTTGGCAGCCGCCGACTCGCCGCCCAGGCAGGGCTCCTTGATGGCCTGGTGCTGCTGCTGCTGCTGCTGCTGCAGGAGAGACACGGCGTCCTCGGGCCCCGCGGGGTCTGGGTAGCCGGTGGCCATCATGGCACCACCTGCGGCTGCTGCGATGGCTGCGCCCCTCGGAGGCGCCTTCTGCTTCTTCAGGGGGTCTCTTGCGGATCCCGAAGGAGGCTCCCCTCGATCTCTCAGGGCGATCTGCTGGGAGCGCCTGTCCCGCCTGCCTGCTTTAAGTCCTGCCTGAGTCTGGTGGGCTTTTTGGTTCTCTCCGTCCCCCACCCACTTCTCTCCTCCTCCTCCTCCTCTACGCTTCTGTCTCCCTTGCAAGAGGCAGCCTCTGATCAGCGGGCTCAGATATCCACTCAACTTCTGGACGAGCTCTCCTCTGATTTGTATGGGCTCCGGCGAGTTCCGCTTTCGTCAGGATCCCTTTTCTCCCATCGCACCCCCCCCCCCGTCTCTCTCTCTCTCTCACTGTGCCACCCCCTCCCCCGCCCGTCCCACAAGCCTGGGAGCCAGCTGGGCACGGGCGAGTTCATGGCGAAGTCAAACCGCGCAAGTCCACCCCAGCGAGGAATCCGGAGGCTGGAGCCCCCTGGGGGTCCCAGAGCAGAGGGAAGGGCGGGGGTGGGAAGAGGCGAGGGCAAGAATCCACGGCAGGAGAAAAAGAAAGAAGCTGTGTCTCTGGCGACTCCTGCACGAGGCAGCTTAGGAGCAAAACAAGTGAGGAGAAGGGGGGGGGTTGGTGTGGGGGAAAACATTTCTCTTCTTTCCACGCTGCAAATAGATTGCAAATTTGCAAGGGCGATCTGTCGACTGGGGAGGTAGGGGCTCCTCAGTGAGCCGGGATGGACGGCTGGCTGGCTGGCTGGCTGGGAGCCGCTGAGGGAAGCCACCGTCTCAGGGATGTCCCGTGAGGTTGCTCTGGAAAACGTAGGCTGGGAACGCGAGGCAGTTTGAAGGATCACGGCTTGGAAAGGTGACAACGTCTTGCTCCAACGCCTGTTTTCCAAAGAAGTGTTGCTGTTATTGTCACCTTGTTTGAGAGTACAAAGTTGCACGCCCTGCTCATATATTTTAAGGAAGCTAATACACAGAAGGGGTGTCACAATCCTCTCCATCTCTTTCTGCCTATCTATCTTGTCCATCTAGAGACAGAACGAGCCGCGTGATTTCTACTTAGATTCGAGTTCGGGCGCCCTTCCACTTGACACATCAAAATATAAATATCCCACGCATATTGGGGCTCTGTCCTTGCAACCTTTTAGTTCACCTTAGGCGTGCACAAAAGCAAAGAAGCCCTCTAACAGCTCGCTTCGCTGCCGGCTCCGGACAAGATGTTTTTCAAAAACATGTCATTCAGGTATCACTTGTTTGTTTCTAGATTTCAGAGACATCCTCCAGGTCTGAGGGGGGGGGGGGAGAGGCAGCGAGACAAATAAATAAATCAGCGAATGAATGAGGAGGGTTGGGAGCTGGGGGAAAGGAAGAGCTCGAGGAGGCTGCTGTTTCCCCGGGTTAATTGGTGCCTAGGAAAGGGCCTCCTCCTCGAGCTTTCCTTCAGATGCTCCAGTGCCTTCGGGCAAATCCCACGCACAGGCCGGCCTTGAAGCCTCGATCTCTGCGAGGCCTTGGACCGAAGCCTAGCAACCGAGTTAGCTACCGGGCCTTCGATTTTCTGATGTTTCTCCAATAGAGATGGTTCACTTCCACGTTCCCGTGACCTGTAAACAACTGCTCATCTTGTTCTCAACAGCCACGGGCCTGTGAGGATCCTTTTACTGTCCTTCTTTGCCATTCATTTCGTATGGCCACTTGGGACCATCAGGTCTTGCATTTCCGCTTCGAATGTACATCATTTCATTCATTCTGGGCATGACAGTCCTGGCCGCCCTCACTTCCAGAAGAGAAAGGGGCTCTGTCAACGCAGTTCTTGCGCACTCTGTAATTTTCTCTCCTGGAAAGGGCTCTTGTGACTCTGTTCAGCCATTCAGCTGCGGGGCTTTGTAGAGATTTTAACCTTGGGTGGGTAGGCCCTTGAATCAGGGTAACTTGGCCGCCATGGTTTATGTAGCCTGTTCGGAAATTATGCACGCTTGATTCTGGGGAGTGGAGCATAGAGCTAAATACAATGGGAAATATCACCACGCTGGTTCTGCCCCCGTATATAATATTTGTAAAAGAAGAAGAAAAACCCATTGGTGTCAATGGATCTCAACAGGCACCTAAAGGATCTCTTTCTGTGGGTGCTTTTGTGTGTGTGTGTGTGTGTGTGTGTGTGTGTAATTTATGATTATTGCGTTCACACAACTGGTTTTCTTTGTAACTGTACCTGATGCTTTTTTAAAAAAAATTGGAATGTTTGACAATTAGTTTCTAATAAATGCACATGGCATTAGTTCCGTTCCCTTTGTCGGAATCAATAAAATCAGGTTTATTTGATATCTTCCTGATTTAAAATGTTAAAGACTGAGGTGACCAAATTGTGGCAGGTCACTAACAGTCCCAAACGCATTTACCTCCAAATTTCATCATTTTCACTAAAACTTTCTTTCCAAGTTAAGGGTGACTGTTTCTCGCAGCTTAAAAGGTCACATGTTAAAATATATGCTGTTTCCTATTGGACGCGTAAAAAAATCAAACAAGTTTTACGACTTGTTCAGCCATCGAAAAAGAAAAAAAGAAGCTTACTTAGAAGGAAGCCCAAATGTATTTAATGGGATTTACTTCCAATTAAGTAGGCTTAGGACTGAAACATTGAAACAGGAGTCTCCTAAGAGCATGTTGTTTGTACAATGTATCTCCCAACAGCAACCGCAGAAAGTGCTGCTCTCTTTTCCGTTAAGACCTGTATCTTTGTATACGCACTTACATACGCTGATAACACTATTACAGCCTAGAAGCAAAATAAAGCCAAAAGTTTTATTGAACAGAATGAGACTGTCGGTAAAGATCAGGAAGCCCCTGAGTCAATGCTTCAACTAAGACGAGGTACATAAAAGGACAGAAGTAATTTTTTTAAAAGCGCATTATTTTTGGTTTGCAACCGAGGTGCTAAGGATCTGTCTTCGTGTGCTTCTAATGGAGTGCATATTTCTATTGGAGTCATCTCTGGTGGAATCCCTTCTGTTGCTTTTCTGGAGCTTGGGTGTTTAAAGTGAGCTCTCGGATTTAGATCAGCCCCTTCCTGAAATCTTAAGCCCAGAGAAGCTGGCGGGGAAACCTCTTTCCCACGTAGGACGCCAAGCACGCACCCAAAGGCTCTGTGGATCCAAATAAGCTGCGAGGCTCTGCCGTCCTGTGCGCATTTACTGGGAAGTAAGCACCGCCGACTCAAGCGGGTCTGATTCCCGAGGGCCAGCTGGGCTGCCCTGGAGCAAACCGGCCCGAGGGTTTTGCAGCAGCCTGGCTTCCCTTTTGCTAAGCAAGCGGGCAGTCCCTGCCTCTGGATCCGACGGGGCCAGCTCCTGGCCCCCCGACGGAAACCGAGCGCTCGGCCGCCTGCTGGGATTCAGAGCCGCGGCTGCTCTTTCTTTCGGAGGCCGGTGGCGTGAGCTAGTGAGGGCCAGTTCCTTCCCCCTGACCACCCAGGCTGGCCGTGGCTGCTTCCCCCACCCCGCCCCGCTCGCAGGCATTTCCTTCCGCAGGTGTAGCGGCAGCATTGTGCTGTGTGTCATCACCTCCGCTAGACTGCAGAGCCCTCCCTTCCCAAGCCTGGAAAGGCGGCGGCGGCGGCGGCCACAGAGGCAAGCGCGCTCGGCCAAAGGGTGGCTTTCTGGGGAGTCTCTCTTTCTCTCTCCTCGCACGCTTCAGTGGGATCTGACAGGAAATCAGAAACTCAGGAGGAGGAGGGCTGAAATGGCGAAGAAGGTGAGGGGACAGCCGTGGGTGTCTCTGCCGAGCGCGCAGGGCTGACACGGAATGACTGGCGGGTGTCACTGTTTCGCTCAAGGGAAATCTTTCCTTGCTCCCTCTCCTCTTCCTGCACACTGGCAGCCAGCCCCTGCTTGGCAAGCCTTCCTGAGAATATTGATATTATTATTATTTTAAAAAATAATGGTAGGATCCATCCAGCTTAGCTTTTCCAGAAGCAACCTAGTTGTTTATGGAAGGAAGTGACAGCGCATGTCTACTCAGGAGCAAGCCCCGCTGAAGCCAACTAGACTTACTCCCAGGTCAGGGCGCAGCAAGGTCTGCAGCTGAACTCGAGACTGACAAGACTTTCTCCGCAGGTTTCTTGGGGAACTAAGCGCCGCTTCCAGTACAATCTACTGAGCATGCCTACTGAAGAGTAAGCCACACTGAGGTCAATAGGACTTACTCCCAGGTAAGTTTATCTAGGTTGGTACCTAATTTGTTCTGGCTCCATCCAGCCTGTAAATATTAAGCGTCCAGGGATCGAGATGTTATTTCCCTGGCATTGACTTCGAGGTCACTCTTATCAGGGCTAAGGGATAACTGTATACATCAGCAGGTTTAGCATCTTCCGCAGATAAAGAAATAAATTTCTCGAAGGGGTGATTTGTGAAACCTCTCTCTTTGAACGGGAGGGTTTCACCTCCCACCTCGCAAAAAAGGAAAAGGGGTACAATCAGTTTTTTTTCTTATAGATGCCCTTAGATTCTTAGGGATGCCACTGTTTCATCCCTTTTTCTCCCCAAACTCAGGGCTAAAACGTCATGCAATTAGAAAGGACGTGCAATGCACAGAGGCGAAGGTATATCTGCGTTCAGCCAAAGTGGATTCTGGTTCACAAGGTCCAGTTCTAAAATCCATAAGCAATCGGGAGTGGAGCTGAATTCCTGCAGAAAAGGCTGCGCACGCTGCAACTCACATGGCAGTTTAACAGCGAGTAAGTTCCAATGAGAGCAAGTTCCATTGAAGAGGGTCCAACCGAGCAAGCACGGTCAGGATCGCATTGCCAGGCACAAGTTTGTATCTGGATCTGAACCTGGAACTACTGAAGCCCACACGGAGGGTTTAGTCTTGGCATCTCCATCAGATTACGACCTGCTTTCTATCCAAATTAAACCAACGCACCGGGATCCGAGATATAACTGGATCTAGATCCAGTCGGTTGAAATTCAACATAATCAGGGCTAAGTAGAGCGACAGGTTTAGCGGGGTTTGAAATGTAAACTTGGAGATAAATCATAATCACATGGATATCAAAAGGACACGCATAACAAGACTTCAGCACCTGAAATACTCCGGCTGCCGATACTACGGTTTATTGGCAATCGGGATAATCTCAAGAAGGGATAAGTCTAGGGCACAGATTATAGGTTTTCCAGGGGATCATATATTTCTTTTGTCTAAACGACAGGATTCCTATTCCCCGAAAAATAGGTTCTGTCGCAATAAACTGGGCTTTACTTCTAAGTAAACCGTTTAGGATTCGGGTTAAACTTGGAAGTAAGGCCCTTATGGCGTTTTCTTCAAAGTCACAGTTTAGGATCGAGGTCGCCGTGGCGCAGCCTCCATCCCCGCTGAAAGGAATAGCCAGTCTTCCACGGGTGAATCCTTTTCTGCGCTTAAGAAGGAAGGGCAGATGAACGAAAATCATGCTGAGTTGCTCTGTTAGCTGTAGAAAGCTGGAAAACCATATTGCCTAGATGCTCCCGGGCAATTCAGGAAGTAGCCAAAGGGGAAAAATCACATTCATTTCATTTTAATGACCCCGGCTCAGGAAATATTAATTGCTTTCAATCACACAGATTGACTCAGGGTGATGAGTAAAATGGTTGGCTTAGATCAGGGTATTCACAGAAACAATATTTTGAAAGGGAAGAAAACCACGGAATACAAAGCATAATAATGATAATGGTGATTATGATGTTTTCATTGTGTGTGTGTTTTAACCCAAATATCACAACAGTTCTTTTCTTTTCTTTTTTTTAAATGGTGCTCATTTATTGCCTTGCTTCTGTTGACTAGAAATTCAACAATTTCTAGGCCCCACTGAATGCAGTGGGTTTTACCTCCGAGTAAATACGCGATGGTTCCCTCTGTTTAAGTAGCACTGGTCTCAGAAAGAGAGAGAGTTAAGCGCACAGTTAATTCTTCAATTGACAGCAATGGAAAATACGACTAACTTCGGCTGGATCTTATGTCAGGGTTGCAAGGTGGTGCGCGCGTTTTAAATAAGAAACTGTACTGGGGATATAATTTTTTGTTCTTGTTCTTGCAGACAAGACTCAAGAAATGCAAGGCAAAGTGAAGCGGCTACAATACCAAAAGCGTGAAGGATCCTGAAAACCTATTAAGATCAATTCCTTATTGAACGGAGGCTATTGCCCTTAAAAAAAAACCGTTTCCAGGGGTGGCTTAGAGGATAACCAGCGAATTTGGACCATTCAGATTAAATTTCTCACACATTGACGGCTAAGGCACAATGGAAGTTCTTTACCATATCTCATTTCTTTCATCTCATGTTTTTGTTAAAAGATGGCATGGCGGGTTAAATGACAGAAAACACGGACATAGTAGAAATTACCGAAAAGAACAAGCCCGCTTTGAACATCCTCAAAATTCTTCGACAGGTAAAGAAATGAAATCTTCTGATGGTAATGAATTCACCTTGTGGGGAAATCAATGATTTATATAAACTCATTTTAAACAATTCTTTTAATTTATGAAGGCTAAGACACTGAGAGTATAACAAACAGATCGTCGACACCACTGTAACGTAATCTATATCTGAATTCAGAGGGTACAACGACAGCAACTAGCTTCGCCATTGGATCAAATAATATTTCAACCTGAGCCAAGAAGTCCCATCTTTTCTGCACTTGAACGTTTGAGTTTGTGGTTAAAGTTAGCCAGTCTTTCCCGGGCTTACCAACTCTTGCCTGGTATGGCGAAATATACCAGAACAAAATTCAGCAGGGAACTATTCCTTTACATTTAAATTCTTTGCTTTATTTGTTCTTTAAAAAATATCTTTCTTTTTTTCTTTTCTTTTAAAAATACATGCCAATCAGAGCCGACGGGTGTCTTTGTTTCATATCATCATTATCACCTGAACAGTTTCGATTCTAGGCTGAAAGAAACGTATATATCTTTTTTCAAACCTTTTAATGCTGGTGGATCTTGCAGCTATGCCGCCCTCCCGCCCTAAACGGACGATCAGCTAGGGAAGCCGGTTCCTCTCTCTCTATTCCACGTAAAGGTTATTCTGACTCCAACGGAATAAATATGAAGGGAAGTACAGAGGTCGCTTCCCCGAAACCTACAGAGCTCTCTTCACAATGGCCCGCTTCCCCAAAGCCTCTTTTGTTTAATTTTCGGAAGCTCCTACCGAAGCCATTTGTCTCGTCCTCAAGCGGCCCGACTCGAAGAAAAACAGAATACTTCAATTTCAACTTTTGCCAGGCACACACAAGCGTGTAAACATACTTCTTTTTTTTCTTTTGGAGAGAGACTGTGAAAGGGCGGCTACAAATTACACAACACAAGATCCTCTTGGAAAATTTCAAAAGAGGTGGGTGGGAAGAAGAAGAAGAAGCTGACTCTGGGGTAACTGGATCTCTTCCCCTTCCCCCACCCCCGCTCCACCCTTCACCAAGGGAAACGTGTTTGCGGATCCCTCGATCACCTACTTCTCGCTTGCCGCTTTCCGGCCTGGTTTCATGCAACTTGTCAATTTCACACCAATTCCGAGGGAGGAGAGGAACCCTGCACTTCTGAAGCCCTCGTTCCCTACCTCAATCTGTTAAGAATGAACCGAGCCTTGCACAGATTGACCCCCAGCAAGATGAAACGGCGGAGAATGTGATCTCCTTCGTTCCCAAGAAGAAAAGCCGTGGGGTTGCTGTTTGGAGGTACCTACCTCCTCCCCTCCCCTATTTCCTATTTTCAGCAGGCTTGCGGCATCAACAGTTTCGAGAATTGATTTATCTTGAAACAGTCTTTACAGAAGTCGGTCTCTCCCACCCGCCCCTTATAAACTCGCCATGCTTTATTTAAAGATCCTGGATTATTTGTTCCAATAACAATTGGGGAAAGAAAACAGGCATACACATAAACATGGCATTTTAGGCACTGTTCTTTCCTCTAAAAGTAACGAGACCAAAGGAAATAAAGTGTGGGAAATGGAAGGGAAAGCTTTTCTTGAAGGAGGGATTTTGCATCAGGTTCAGATTGGTTTTTCACAAGATGAATAATAATAATAATAATAATAATAATAATAATAATAATAAGAAGAAGAAGAAGAAGAAGAAGAAGAAGAAGAAGAAGAAGAAGAAGTTTATTATTTATACCCACACTTTTAGGGTTCTCCTAAAGAGACTAAGCTTGATTATAACCCACATATATGCACACACATTTATGTATGCATTACATGCAAAAGAATACATTGTACATGTTTGCCCGTGGGGGGGGGGCAGGCAGTATATGCATATAGAAGTATAGCCGGAGCATTGCAAAGACAGATCCATAAATAGGAACACCAAAAAGGAATATGCGGCCACACTGAAAATGGTATTTTGAGTGTTCAAATTGAGTTACTGACATGCAAATTATGCTCAGGCCTCAGATGAGTAATTTAATTGAGGATTTTCAATGTGTGCATTTATTTAATCAACCAGGCATCTAATCAGCCAAAATCAACAATCACTTGAGACGCTTGCATGTTATGTGCATCTAGGTGTCATTATTACCTACCTAAACAGGCCTCCCAAACATATAATGATACAACCTTATTTATGCAAATTGCCTGATGGAATGGCTTTCTTTTTGTTCTTTCGTTAGCAAACAAAAATGATAGAAATGGAAAAGCTGTTTATTTGAAAATCCTTTTCAGAATATAGTATTTGTTTGATTAACTGCAGTTCTGTAGTACACCTATGATACTGTGTGAGTTTCTTCATATGTGTCTACACACATACCATAAAATCACACAGTAGAAAGAAATACAGTCACCCAGTCCTGACTACAGAACAGGACTATGCAATCCTATGCAGTCTATGCAATCCAAACTTACAACATGCCATGAACAAAGAACAGGGGCATCTCAGAAAGATGCTCCCAGACCATGCACCCCAAATTACTGAGAGCTGCTTCCCATACCAAACAAGAACAAAACAGTGCAATCCTATGTATGTCTACTCAGAAGGAAACTCACTGAGTTCAATGGGACTTATTGCCTGGTAAATGGATATATGATTGCTGCCTATGGATTTCAGGATATCCTGTAGTAATCTATAACTCTCTTGAACTCCTTGAATCATTTTTGAACTCACCCAAACAAACATTACTCTTTAGTTGTGTCATTCATAAATTGTTGCATTAGATGAGGGGAACTAGTCAGCTGAGCATTAAAAAACCCCCAAGCAAACTTTAATATACTTGGGTGGGGGTTTTTTGGTTGCAAAATCAGGGATTGATAACCTGTGGCTCCAAATCTTGTTGGACTACAGCTCCCATCATCCCTAACCATTGGGTAGGCTGGCTGCGGCTGATGAGAGTTGGAGCCCAACATTTGGATAGCCACAGTTAGTCAGGCCTGGTCAAAATCTTCAACCCCCCAGAATCCAAATCAAACTTTGTTCTACATCACTGTTGAACCCATATATCTGCATTCAGGTTGATTAGCTCTTGGGGGAGCAAGTCCTGTTAATTCATAGGCAGCAGCATAAATCAATGGGATTTCCCCCCACATACTGCATTAGTGTAGTCACACTGTACATTTAAAGAACACATAAAGCACATGGCTTTGGGGACTGCAGCATCTTCAGCAGATTACAATTTCCCAGGATTCTTTGGGAGAAGCCATGTGCTTTGCATGTAGGGTGTGATGGTTGTATGGGGTAGAAATGCACATGCCAACACTAATCAGATTCAGTTGGGGGCCAGATTATTGTCACTGGTTCAGGGCAAAAATGCTTAGGGACGGGATGCCTTTGCTATCAACTTCATAATGGAATTAAACAGGCTCCAGGAGTCTAAGCGCTTGGCTTAATTGCACTGCAGATCACACTGTTGGAATGCTGGGGTATTTAAAAACACCTAATGCATGTCTTCCAGCGAGTATAAGCTGTATGCTTCCCCATGCACACCCAGATGAAATAAGAACTGTTCCGTTCTCTGAGTTTTGCATTGGAGAATATCCTAGTATATCTGATCTATTGAAGTCCATGAGTATTTTGCTATTGAAGTCAAAGAGCTGTGCGTTGTGCACTAAGGCTCATGCTTTTAACAAATTCCCCACAGTCTTTTTGCAAAGGTTGTTGTTTCCCACTGTTAATCCCCGATAAAGTTTTCCTGCTCTATAAATATAATTTGTGAAAGTGACATGAAAGTCATTGAGTCTCATTTCTTGTCTATGAAACCTTCTTTAAGACTCAAGACTATCCTGTTTTTGTTCTAACAAACTAACATGTCTATCTACCCCTGTGGAAATCCTCTAACATTTCTCAAGAATGAATAACCCTGAAATCCTATATACATTCAGAAGTAACCCGAGTGAGTTTAATGGGACTTATTTACAGAAAAGTATGGCTGGACTGGCAGTCTAACAGAGAAGGGCATGTATTATCTACATTCATCCGGATGTTAGTATGGCATAAGCAGGTGAATGGCCGAGGAATCCCATAGCAGAGAGCAAGAGATGTGCTTTATTAAACAAACACAGATTATTCCAGAAAACAAGAACTTGTTACATGCTACAGGAAAGGTAGCAGCACAGTCTCTACACTATAATTTTCTGCAGAATAGTTATTCCTTTTTGCCAGGAAACTGTGCAGAGATTAGGGAGCTGTAGAACAGAACCCTGAGAATGTCACTAAACTAAATTTGTTGGATGCCCCAGAAACAAAACCACAACCCAGGAGGGAGGGGATCCATCTTAAACCTTGGGTTGTATCCAACTAAGTTTCACCTAGAGTAGATCCACTGAAATTAATGAAGTTAAGTTAGTCATGCCCATTAAATTCAATGGGTCTACACTGAGTATGACTAGCATTGATAGAAAGCCAAGAAATTAAAGTGTCAAAAGGACTACAGTTTTCTGAAGGCAAAATGTTATTTGATATTAATATTAACCCTTGCCTTGCTGTAAAAGGCAGCTCAACTCCAATGGTGTCCATCCCATATTCCTCAGGGCAGGGGCAAATCCAATCCTCAACCAATAGCATCTTCCGCCACACAGTATCCTCCCCTGTGTGAATGTCTTTCACTGCAGACAAGAACAAATGAGTAACGTGTGTGAAGATGAAAATTCTAAACTCTAACCTATTTTCAAGAGTCTCAAAATACAAAAAAGTACTCCTGCATTCATTCAAAAATAGAGATACTCTGAAGGAGCATGCTGATTGAACTCACAAGGCGGCAGCCGGGCGGGGGGTGGCGGGGAGAGCTTTATTCTCAAAACCTTACTGAATTTACACAATTGGTCATGTGATAAAATGTAAACAGTGTTGTTGTTCTTTCTTGGTGTATGCAGTATTAGATTGGCCATCCAGTTGGCTCTTACAGGCTTACTGGCTGCTGTGATTATCCTGTGTTGCTGCTGTCCTGCAGTCACTGGCCTACAGCAAGGCTGCTGAACATTGCAAATGAAAACAAACAGGCCAGCCTCCCCATTTGAATAAAAAGAGAACTGATGTCCCTTTAGGAAGCTGTAAACATAGACAGCTTGGCTCAGCTTCAAAGACAAGAAACAGGAATTAATGCTCAGCCATGGCCATTTTCTAGAGCAGAAAATGAAATTTTGCATAAATGAAAGTTCGGCTACATTTTAAGAATTCAGATAAATGTCATTGCCTGTATCAGCATTTTGCTTGTCAGTGATACTGAGGCAAACTTAGTGACATTTTTGACAAACAGGAATTCTTTCCTCTTTGAAGGAGAACCCCTAGCCATCACTGAAACAGTAAACACATTTTACAGAATATCTGTCTGTGGCAATGTGTAAATAAGGTAACAATGATTTCATAGGGCCCAGCGATCTACCTTAAAACAGTAAAGGTACCCCTGCCCGTACGGGCCAGTCGTGTCTGACTCTAGGGTTGCGTGCTCATCTCGCTCTAGAGGCCGTGAGCCGGAGCCGTCCGAAGACACTTCCGGGTCACGTGGCCAGCGTGACGAAGCTGCTCTGGTGAGCCAGCACCAGCGCAGCACACGGAAACGCCGTTTACCTTCCCTATCTATTTACCTATTTATCTACTTGCACTTAAGAGTGCTTTCGAACTGCTAGGTTGGCAGGAGCTGGGACCGAACGACGGGAGCTCACCCTGCCACGGGGATTCGAACCACGCCGACCATGCGATCGGCAAGTCCTAGGCACTGAGGTTTTACCCACAGCGCCACCCGCATCCCTTACCTTAAAACAGAGAACATGACTAACTAACTGCTGATCATCCAGATGCTGAGGAATCCCATGGCAGATAAACCATATAAACAACAGAATCAAAAAATTGTAGAGTTGGAGGATCATCTCATGGAATGATATGCTTAATGAAACATAGCTTACTCAGGAAAACAAACCAAGCTACATGTTACAGGAAAGTCTGAAAAAGCCTTAGGACATATCTATATCAGTTTCACCCAACTTGGTGCCCTCCATATATTTTGGACGACAATTCCCAACAGTCACAATGGCCAGGGAGGAAAGTAGTTTGGAATTCAAAGCATCCTGAGAAAGCTCTCTGGTTTGTGCCTTTGTCTAAATGGGTCCCAGCCCCACCTCCCCAGCCAGGGAGCCTCCAGGTGATGTGGGACTCAGTCCCCCGCCCCCGGAGGGGAGTTGGTGGCCACGTGGTCCACTGCAACTCCTCCCCACTGCTACGTGGAGCGGATCTGCTCAAGACCTAGCATTTTTAGGTGGGGCTGGGAAAGTTTCCCTGCCTGAAATTCTGGACAGCAGCTGCATCGATGGTCTGCTTTGGTATAAGGCAGATTCCTATGTTCCTATGATACCAAACAGGTCATTCTCTGCAACTGACCACACTACTGCCTGAAATTCTGAAATTCTGAAATTTCCAGTGTTCTTTGCACTGGAAGAAAACCACGACAGTCTAAATCGTTATATAGCAACACACCAGACGTTTTTAAGGTTCTGCTCATGACTATCAATCTTAGAGTAGCATCTTAGCATTTCTAAGGAGGAAAAACAAAATAAGAAAATTCCTTCCAGTAGCACCTTAGAGACCAAATAAGTTTGTTATTGGTATGAGCTTTCGTGTGCATGCACACTTCTTCAGATAACTTGTAACTAGAACTATGGAGGTAAATTATCTAATGCAATGAACTAAGCTTTGGCTAAATTTAGCTTTCAGATTATACATAGCAGATGATAGAAAAAATGATTTCTTTATCTTTTAAAAATTGCAATGGTGTGGTCTATACTTAACCCATCTTTCTGGATGCATATATTCAAGTGCACTGTCACACAAAGAGATTGAACTGGTAAAGGCTGAAACCACAACTAGTCTTAAAACATATTTTGCAAGATTTTGAGTGCCATGCTATGCAATGCTATGCATGTAAACCCCACTTGGTTCAATAGTGCTTACTCCCAGGAAAATATACAAAGGATTACAGCCACAAGGTCCCATCTGCCATAACTCTTCAAAAGTAAAATACATTGATGTCTGGTCTTCAGTATTTGTCTATCAAATGAGATATGACCCTGGAGTAGGTTATGTTAATTGGATTAGAGTCCAAGTTGGTTTGCTTGGGGAAGGAATTATTTAAGGCTGAGGTTAGAAATAGTGTTGTGCTGAAATCGGTCTTCCAATTTCTCTGAAGTTTTCCTTCCATCCAAAAGAAGCTTCCATTTGCTTGCCTCATTCTCAGGGAACTTTAAACATTCTTTATTTGAGTTCACACTATCATTGCAAGGTGGGCGAAGGGATGTGTGTTTCTTTCCAGGAAACATTTACCCAGCACACTGCAGCCTTCCTGGCTTCCCACACTTACTTGTCAGAAACAGCCCCAATGATGTTACCTAATGATGCCTCACCCCTGGGTTTTAATTGAGGTGAAGGCGCCTGGGAAGGCTGCAGAGTGCACACCACTGCTGGGATTATTTACAGAATGAAAGAAAAGGCACTCCCCTCCAAAGTAACAAAAGTGGGACAAAAATCCTACACCCCAAATATGAAAATTTCACTGAAATCTTCTCTCCCCATTCATTACTTCCAAATGCAATTTATTTTATCATTAAAAACATGGGAGAAAATTTTGGTCCAGGACTAATAAGAACTCACCTTTGCAACATTGTTTTGGAATGAAATTGTAAAGAAAGCAGCTTTTAAAACTCTCCAGTCCCTAAATGAATTTGCTTCATCCAAAATTATTTCAGTGAAATTACACTTATTTTTTGAAACTTATTTTTACGTTACAATGCTGAGGATAGTGTGGGATGTAAGGGGAAACTCAAATTCCACTTGGCTATTATAGAACCTTTCAGAGAGTTAGTGAATAGACTATGGTAATAAATGAGTATTTTTTTTTAATTGTTCAGGGTAACATATATCTCCAAAAAGAAAATTGAACATAAAGTGGTCTAGTGGTCTGGTGAAGAATTAATGAAAGAAATGAAGAGAGACAAGTTATCTTAACATTTATCACTGGTAATGTCACTTCTGACTATTCTGCAATGTTGTGCTAGTTTGTCTACAAGTGCAACCTTCCAAACTCTATCATACCAGTTTTGCATAAGTTTTAAAGTCTGAATGCTATGTTTGCTCTGAACACTTGCTCTAAAAAGAACCTGTATAGTTCAAACGACCCACTGAAGTCAATAGGGCTTATTTCTCAGTAGGCCTGCATAGAATTGGGCCACATGTTTCTATTATACAGCACTGAAGGGATTTGTCAGGAGGACAATACCTTACTATGCAAATTGTAAGGCAGCAACCCTTGTTAAAGTTAAAACCCATAAAATGCAACTAAAAGATATGCTTATTTCCTCTGTTCACCTACCAAAATATACCTCACTAGAATCTGAAAACGACAGGATTATGGTTTCTTCCAATGGAATAACCACAATTAGATTGTAAGGTCCTCGGGGCAGAGAGTCTGTTTTTCATTTGTACTTTAAAGCAGTATCTCCTCTAAGCAATCAAAACAGCCTAATGCATGCTGGCAACAAGCAGCCTGCCAACCAAACTGTAAATACATGTTTCATACCTTTGAATCTTCGTGCTGTATTAGTCAAGCACACAGCAGATGTCAGTACACCACACATCTTAGGGAGGCTGCAATATAGATTATAAATAGAAAAGCACCAATAGCACGAGTTAGGTGCTGCTAAGTGCGGCGCAGTGACAGTAATGAGTACTGTACCTCTCTCATCCATGTGTTTTTACCATATGGAATTTCACACCTCAGCTACTTTTGAAACTCTCCTTATGAAAATTTTGCCTTGCTAAAATGCAAGACCTCCCCAGGCAAGGACGGGCATATCCTTTTAAGCAAATAGATGCAGGAGGGAAAAGAGCCTCTTGATCACATTTAGCTATTAATTAAAAGTGATTCTCCATGTAGCTTGACTGTTAAGTGCATGTGTTGTGTGTGTGTTTGCATATACTTGCGTGCATGTGTGTGTCTGCTGTTTAATGTTCCTAGGTTGAAGACATCAACCCAAAGCAAACACTTTCCTGACTAGGATGCCATTGTTGAATCACAGCTGCATCATCAAATGATAATAATAATAATAATAATAATAATAATAATAATAATAATAATAATAATAATGGCTCTTAATCTTACTGAAGTCTGACCCTGAGGTACCATAAACACCCACTCACTCTCACATATGGTGATGATAGGTCTTGTAGCCCCGCCCCTCTTCCTTCCTTAGACATACCATTTAGCGCTGCCCCTCCCATCTTGGACCATGCCTCCGTTTATTATGATTCTGATGCTTATTCCTGCCCTTCCTTACAACATGTAAGTCAGGATGCATGACAAAGAATCTATCAAGATCACCAAAATAACTTTGTGGAGGAAGAAGAGAAGAAGAAGAGTTTGGATTTGATATCCCACTTTATCACTACCTGAAGGAGTCTCAAAGCGGCTAACATTCTCCTTTCCCTTCCTCCCCCACAACAAACACTCTGTGAGGTGAGTGGGGCTGAGACTTCAGAGAAGTGTGACGAGCCCAAGGTCACCCAGCAGCTGCATGTGGAGGAGCGGAGACGCGAACCCGGTTCACCAGATTACGAGACCACTTCTCTTAACCACTACACCACACTGGCAGACATTTGAACTCAGGCGCTCCCAGTCCAAGTCTGGCACCTGCTCCACTTCACAATCCCATTAAAGAAACACTGAGCATTAAGTCGCCACCTGCCCAGCTTCTCTGCGCAGCATTTTGAGGACACAGTCCACATTTTCTTTTGAAACCTTTAGAGTTGATTGCTGCTAAACAATGTCGATTTCCCCATTTCTAGAAACATAGGAAGATGCCTTACACTGAGTCAGACCACTGGCTTGTCTAGCTCATTATTGTCTACACTGACGCTCCAGAGTTTAGGACAGAGGACATTCCCAGCTCTACCTGAAGATGCTTGGAATTGAATGTGGGACCTTCTGCATGGAAGGCAGATGCTTGCTGCATCCCATCCCCATGGTTTATGCCTTCCTGCTCACTTTAACTGGCAACACTATAAGCCTCACTGAAAAGCATCCTCTCTTTTGTACACAGAACAAGAGAACTCCTCACAAAAACAAACAGCCTCTCCTCTTTTCTCACTCCTTGATCTGTGCTGATAATGTAGTGTGAAAGCCCAGGGAGTGTTTTCAGATAAAGGTCTGTATTCTCAGGAAGCATAGGACATGCACCTCAATCCAGGGGGTTTCCTTACTTTGTGCACCCAATTTCCCCATACGCCAGAGATCATTGTCTGGACACTTAAAGGACAAGAGTTACAAAGATCATCCAACATTCAGTTGCTTCTCAGGAAACTGCAGAGGGACTTTTAAAAAAAAAAGGCTGTTGTGAAGCTAAGCAGAATGTTTATCTTTCTTATCTGAAAAAGGAAACCTATGGGAAACTGTATGCCATATTCTCTCCTAGTCCCCTGTCATATAATTATAATGCATTACACAAAGCAGACAGCTTTTGGGAAGCAGTAGGTCTAAGGAAGGGACAATCCCTTATTAAATGTGGCTTTGGCTTCCTTTCCAAATGTTTCAGGGCTCAATTGAGTAGTCCTCAGTGTAAAACAATACATGAGCTAAGTGTTTGGATTAGGACAACACAATGTGCCCTAAGTGTCCCATGGTGTTATGGGAACAATTGCTGCACACAGCAAAACTCATTTTCCCCAAGTAAAAGAACGAAGGCCAGATTCCCCCCCTCCCCCCGCTCTCAGACTTCAAAGAAAGAACACAGAGTAAGGCCTTTTACATGGCCAAATTGCTGAAGGGGGTGGGTGGGGAAGACTGATTGTAATTTTGCCATTACATATTTGATGTAACTTCAAGTTTTCCACCCCACTATTAATTTCTCTCTAGACCAAGTTAAATCAGAATCTCAGTGGATCCAAGTCATTATTTTCATTATTTTATATCAGAGTTTGTAGGGCAGCAGTTGAAGAAGGAGCAAAAAGGGTTTTCTTGTGTGTGTGTGTTTCTTGTGGCTGATTAGCTGTTTTCCCTGTGTAAAGGTCAGAGGGGGCAGGGTTTCTGTTGAGGCAGGGGATTAGCTGTGGGAGGAGCTTATCAGAGTTTGTAGGGCAGCGGCGCGCGCCTAGCGGTGCGCGCAGTTATATCCATCTTTTAGATTTAGGGGAGCTAGTCTCAAACGTTTGTTGGGGGAGACCTAGGTGTTTTTTTTTTTGTGGGCGAAGTTATTTGTCCTGTCTTCAAGCTTTTTATGATGGAGGACCTCTGTAGCCACCCCCAACAACACGATCTCAAGATGGAAGGGGAGGGAACAGCTGCAGTCGCCTGCGATTCCTGCGCAATGTTTGCCATCTTGCCAAAGGTTGCAGGCAGCTTCACCTGCAGCAATTGCATGTTGATTGCCCTTTTAAAAGACAAAGTCCAGCAACTGGAGGAACGTGTAGCTACGCTCCAAAGAATTAGAGAGCTGGAGCTCTTCTTGGAAGCAACAGAGCACACCGTCCCCACCAAGGAGGAGACAGGGGACTCCCCTGAGAAGGAGGCTAGTTCATCAACACAGGAGCCAGATATATGGAGAAACGTGACTCAAAGAAGTAGGAGGCCCAGGGTTCACTCTGATTGTTTAGAAATACACAATCGCTTTGAGGTCCTCTCCCCTAGCATGGAAGACGAAGAGCAGACTCCATTTGAGGATCTCTCCCTCATTACAGTCGATCAGGTATATGAAGACGAGCAGCAAAGTCAGTCCTCAGGGAATGTGGAGGCGACCTTGGAACGGACAGCTCACGGAAGAACCCCGACCAAACCCAAGAGGAGGCGTGTAGTGGTGATAGGGGATTCCCTACTGAGGGGAACAGAAGCAGTGATCTGTGGGCCTGACAAGATGTCTCGGGAAGTGTGCTGTCTCCCCGGGGCTAAGATCCAAGATGTAACTGAACGACTGCAAGGAATCATAAAACCCACTGACAAATACCCCTTCCTCTTGGTTCATGTGGGAACCAATGACACTGCAAGCAATAGCCTCCAGAAGATCAAAAGAGACTACGAGGCTCTCGGCAGGAAATTGAAGCAACTAAATGCACAAATTGTCATCTCGTCTGTCCTCCCAGTTGAACGACGTGGCCCAGGGAGAGAGGGGAAAATAGTGGAAGTGAACAGCTGGCTTCGCAAATGGTGTAAACAGGAACGGTTTGGATTCTTAGATCACGGACTGCAGTTTCTTGAAGATGGACTTCTGGCAAGTGATGGGCTGCACCTCACAACGGTTGGGAGGAATGTTTTTGCCAAAAATCTCAGAAACCTCATCAGGAGGGCTTTAAACTGACTAATGTGGGGGAGGGAGACAGTGCTCCTGAAGGTAGGAGTCTATCAATTAATGAAGATGATCATCCAAATGTCATAGACCAAATGGAGCAAACAGCACGCGGACCTAGTGGTGGGAGGAAAAAATCCTTAAATAAGAGACACGGGGGAATGATTAATGGACTTCAATGTCTGTACACTAATGCACAAAGCATGGGAAATAAACAAGATGAGCTTGAGCTCTTGGTACAGCAAACTAAATATGACATAATAGGCATCACTGAAACCTGGTGGGATAAGTCCCACGATTGGAATGTAATAATGGGGGGATACAATCTATTTCAGAGAAACAGACCAGACAAGAAAGGAGGAGGAGTGGCGTTATATGTCAGGGATGTGTATACCTGTGAAGAGATCCAAGATTTAGAACCTCAAAGCCAATGTGAGAGCATTTGGGTCAAAATTAAGGGAGAGAAGAATAACAGAGACCTCATTGTGGGAGTTTACTATAGATCCCCAAGCCAAACGGAGGACATAGATGATGGCTTCCTGGAACAGATGGCCAAGCATGGAAAAGGAAGGGAGATAGTAGTAATGGGGGACTTCAATTACGCGGATATTTGTTGGACGTCAAACTCAGCCAAGAGCATAAGGTCAAACAGATTCCTCACTGGCCTTGCAGACAACTTCATTGTCCAGAAAGTGGGAGAAGCAACAAGAGGAACAGCCATTTTAGATCTGGTCCTAACCAATGTTGATGACCTGGTTAGTGGGGTAGAAGTGGAAGGATCATTAGGCGCGAGTGATCATGCTCTTCTGAAGTTTACTATACAGCGGAAAGGAGCAGCCAAGCATACTAGGACTCAATTTCTTGACTTTAAGAAAGCCGACTTCATAAAACTTAGGGAAGTGCTGGGTGAGATCCCATGGACAGCAATACTAAAAGGAAAGGGAGTTCATGATGGCTGGGAGTTTGTTAAGAGGGAGATAGTAAAAGCACAACGTCAGGCAATACCAATGAGACGGAAACATGGAAGGTGCCTAAAGAAGCCAGGGTGGCTATCTAAAGAACTTTTAACTGAATTAAGATTAAAAAAGGATGTGTACAAAAAATGGAAAAGGGGGGAAACCACCAAAGAGGAATTCAAACAAATAGCCAGCACGTGTAGGCACAAAGTCAGAAAAGCTAAAGCACAGAATGAACTCAGGCTTGCTAGAGAGGTTAAAAGCAACAAAAAAGGCTTTTATGGGTATGTTCGTAGCAAAAGGAAGAACAAAGAAACAGTGGGGTCACTCAGAGGAGAAGATGGTGAAATGCAAACAGGGGACACAGAAAGGGCTGAACTCCTCAATGCCTTCTTTGCCTCAGTCTTCTCCGATAAAGAAAACAATGCCCGACCTGAAGAATTTGGAGCAAATGATTCAGCAAAGGAAACACAGCCCAGAATAACTAAGGAGACAGTACAAGAATATTTGGCTAGTTTAGATGTATTCAAGTCTCCAGGGCCAGATGAACTGCATCCAAGAGTATTAAAAGAACTGGCAGATGTGATCTCAGAACCACTGGCAGTCATCTTCGAGAAATCCTGGAGAACAGGCGAAGTCCCGGCAGACTGGAGGAGGGCAAATGTTGTCCCTATTTTCAAAAAGGGGAAAAGAGAGGACCCAAATAATTACCGCCCAGTCAGTCTGACATCAATAGCAGGGAAGATTCTGGAGCAGATCATTAAGCAAACAGTCTGTGAGCACCTAGAAAGGAATGCTGTGATCACCAATAGTCAGCATGGATTTCTGAAAAATAAGTCATGTCAGACTAACCTGATCTCATTTTTTGACAGAATTACAAGCCTGGTAGATGAAGGGAACACAGTGGATATAGCCTACCTTGATTTCAGTAAGGCATTTGACAAGGTGCCCCATGATATTCTTGTAAAGAAGCTGGTAAAATGCGGTCTTGACTCTGCTACCACTCAGTGGATTTGTAACTGGCTGACAGACCGAACCCAAAGGGTGCTCATCAATGGTTCCTCTTCATCCTGGAGAAGAGTGACTAGTGGGGTGCCACAGGGTTCTGTCTTGGGCCCGGTCTTATTTAACATCTTTATCAACGACTTGGATGATGGACTCAAGGGCATCCTGATCAAATTTGCAGATGACACCAAACTGGGAGGGGTGGCTAACACCCCAGAGGACAGGATCACACTTCAAAACGACCTTGACAGATTAGAGAACTGGGCAAAAACAAACAAAATGAATTTTAACAGGGAGAAATGTAAAGTATTGCACTTGGGCAAAAAAAATGAGAGGCACAAATACAAGATAGGTGACACCTGGCTTGAGAGCAGTACATGTGAAAAGGATCTAGGAGTCTTGGTTGACCACAAACTTGACATGAGCCAACAGTGTGACGCGGCAGCTAAAAAAGCCAATGCAATTCTGGGCTGCATCAATAGGAGTATAGCATCTAGATCAAGGGAAGTAATAGTGCCACTGTATTCTGCTCTGGTCAGACCACACCTGGAGTACTGTGTCCAGTTCTGGGCACCACAATTCAAGAAGGACACTGACAAACTGGAACGTGTCCAGAGGAGGGCAACCAAAATGGTCAAAGGCCTGGAAACGATGCCTTATGAGGAACGGCTAAGGGAGCTGGGCATGTTTAGCCTGGAGAAGAGGAGGTTAAGGGGTGATATGATAGCCATGTTCAAATATATAAAAGGATGTCACATAGAGGAGGGAGAAAGGTTGTTTTCTGCTGCTCCAGAGAAGCGGACACGGAGCAATGGATCCAAACTACAAGAAAGAAGATTCCACCTAAACATTAGGAAGAACTTCCTGACAGTAAGAGCTGTTCGACAGTGGAATTTGCTGCCAAGGAGTGTGGTGGAGTCTCCTACTTTGGAGGTCTTTAAGCAGAGGCTTGACAACCATATGTCAGGAGTGCTCTGATGGTGTTTCCTGCTTGGCAGGGGGTTGGACTCGATGGCCCTTGTGGTCTCTTCCAACTCTATGATTCTATGATTCTATGATTCTATGATTATTTTGGAGAAGTTAAAACTACAACATGGCAGTATTATGGAGCACTACGCTTCTAACTGTGGAGGGTGTGTGTGTGATATTTATAGAACTCCTTAACAGCTGTGAATAAATTTCACTTGGAAGAAGGTATACTGAAGAAATCTTGACCACGAAAGGCCAATTCCTGTCTGTCTGTCTGTCTGTCTGTCTGTCTGTCTGTCTATCTATCTATCATCTATCTATCTATCTTTACACAGAAATCCAGCTTTCAATAATAAATCCTACTGCAATGAAGGGAGTAACAAACCACATCCATAAAAACATAATCTTAAAATGAATAAAATAAAAGCTATGAACATTGAATGCTCTTCCGAACTACAAATATTATGGCAGTCTGATAATAAAACAACTAACAAAATAAAACATCACTGTGTGTGTCTACTAGCAATGTTCTCTCTTATAGTTCTCCCAGACAAAGGTTGCTGCTATGTTTCTGTGGGCAGGGGAACCTAAAGCACATTTTTACTAGGAATTTGGTTCCATTAGTTTTAATGGGACTTGCTTCAAATATGTAGCCATTTCCAACAATTTTTTTAAAAAAAGAGATATATGGTAGCCATTGGAGACTTCAACTACCCCAATATCTATTGGAAGTCAAACCAATAATGTAAGGTCCAACAAATTCCTGCATTGCCTCACTGATAATTTCATTTCCCAGAAGGAGGAAGAACAAGGAGATAATCTCTCTTGAACCTTGTCCTCACTAACAAGGAGGAACTGATGAATGAAGTAGAAGTCCTGGGAAACTTGGAAGAAAATGATCATGTCCTCCTGGGTTTCATGTTACAGAGGCAAGGGAAAGGTGAGTGTAGTCAGACACGCACTCTGGACTTTAAGAAGGCTGATTTCAGAAAACTTAAAGAACTATTGGGAGTGATCCCATGGTCAGAAATACTCAAAGAGAAGTGAGCAAGCAATGAACTCAGGCTTGCTAGAGAGGTTAAAAGCAACAAAAAAGGCTTTTATGGGTATGTCCGTAGCAAAAGGAAGAACAAAGAAACAGTGGGGTCACTCAGAGGAGAAGATGGTGAAATGCAAACAGGGGACACAGAAAGGGCTGAACTCCTCAATGCCTTCTTTGCCTCAGTCTTCTCCGATGAGGAAAACAATGCCCGACCTGAAGAATTTGGAGCAAATGATTCAGCAGAGGAAACACAGCCCAGAATAACTAAGGAGATAGTACAAGAATACTTGGCTAGTTTAGATGTATTCAAGTCTCCAGGGCCAGATGAACTGCATCCAAGAGTATTAAAAGAACTGGCAGATGTGATCTCAGAACCACTGGCAGTCATCTTTGAGAATTCCTGGAGAACAGGCGAAGTCCCAGCAGACTGGAGGAGGGCAAATGTTGTCCCTATTTTCAAAAAGGGGAAAAGAGAGGACCCAAATAATTATCGCCCAGTCAGTCTGACATCAATACCAGGGAAGATTCTGGAGCAGATTATTAAGCAAACAGTATGTGAGCACCTAGAAAGGAATGATGTGATCACCAATAGTCAGCATGGATTTCTGAAAAATAAGTCATGTCAGACTAACCTGATCTCATTTTTTGACAGAATTACAAGCCTGGTAGATGAAGGGAACGCAGTGGATGTAGCCTACCTTGATTTCAGCAAGGCATTCGACAAGGTGCCCCATGATATTCTTGTAAAGAAGCTGGTAAAAAGCGGTCTTGACTATGCTACCACTCAGTGGATTTGTAACTGGCTGACTGACCGAACCCAAAGGGTGCTCATCAATGGTTCCTCTTCATCCTGGAGAAGAGTGACTAGTGGGGTGCCACAGGGTTCTGTCTTGGGCCCGGTCTTATTCAACATCTTTATCAATGACTTGGATGATGAACTCAAGGGCATCCTGATCAAATTTGCAGATGACACCAAACTGGGAGGGGTGGCTAACACCCCAGAGGACAGGATCACACTTCAAAACGACCTTGACAGATTAGAGAACTGGGCCAAAACAAACAAGATGAACTTTAACAGGGAGAAATGTAAAGTATTGCACTTGGGCAAAAAAAATTTTTTTTAAAAAATGAGAGGCACAAATACAAGATGGGTGACACCTGGCTTGAGAGCAGTACATGTGAAAAGGATCTAGGAGTCTTGGTTGACCACAAACTTGACATGAGCCAACAGTGTGACGCGGCAGCTAAAAAAGCCAATGCAATTCTGGGCTGCATCAATAGGAGTATAGCATCTAGATCAAGGGAAGTAATAGTGCCACTGTATTCTGCTCTGGTCAGACCTCACCTGGAGTACTGTGTCCAGTTCTGGGCACCACAGTTCAAGAAGGACACTGACAAACTGGAACGTGTCCAGAGGAGGGCAACCAAAATGGTCAAAGGCCTGGAAACGATGCCTTATGAGGAACGGCTAAGGGAGCTGGGCATGTTTAGCCTGGAGAAGAGGAGGTTAAGGGGTGATATGATAGCCATGTTCAAATATATAAAAGGATGTAATATAGAGGAGGGAGAAAGGTTGTTTTCTGCTGCTCCAGAGAAGCGGACGCGGAGCAATGGATCCAAACTACAAGAAAGAAGATTCCACCTAAACATTAGGAAGAACTTCCTGACAGTAAGAGCTGTTCGACAGTGGAATTTGCTGCGGGTGGTGCCGTGGGTAAAACCTCAGTGCCTAGGACTTGCCGATCCCATGGTCGGCGGTTCGAATCCCCGCAGCGGGGTGCCCTCCCGTCGTTCAGTCCCAGCACCTGCCAACCTAGCAGTTCGAAAGCACCCCCGGGTGCAAGTAGATAAATAGGGACCGCTTACCAGCGGGAAGGTAAACGGCGTTCCGTGTGCTGCGCTGGCTCGCCAGATGCAGCTTGTCACGCTGGCCACGTGACCCGGAAGTGTCTGCGGACAGTGCTGGCTCCCGACCTATATAGTGAGATGAGCGCACAACCCTAGAGTCTGGCAAGACTGGCCCGTACGGGCAGGGGTACCTTTACCTTTACCTTTAGTGTGGTGGAGTCTCCTTCTTTGGAGGTCTTTAAGCAGAGGCTTGACAACCATATGTCAGGAGTGCTCTGATGGTGTTTCCTGCTTGGCAGGGGGTTGAACTCGATGGCCCTTGTGGTCTATTCCAACTCTATGATTCTATGAGTCCAAGATGGATGGGAACCTCTTAAAGGTGAAACATTGAAGGCACAAATCCAGACAATGCAAACAATAGAGAAAAGTGGGAGGCAAAAGTGTGGCTACAAAAGGAGTTTACAGATGAGCTGAAATTTAAAAAGGGCATGTATAAGAAATGGAAGAATGGAGAAATCATGGAAGAAGAGTATACACGGGTAGCAAACAGTTGAAGGGAGAAGGTAAGGCACAGCAAAGCTCAGAATGAACTGAGGCTTGCAAGAGAGGTTAAAAATAATAAAACAGTTTCTTTGGCAATGTCCAAAGCAAGAGGAAGAACAAGCAAGTAGTAGATTTTCTGTGTGGAGAAGATGGAGAAATGCTGTTGGGTGACAGAGAGGAGTGGAACAGCTCAACACCTACTTTGCCTCTGTCTTCACCCAAAAGGAAAGCAGGGATGAACCAGGTGATAATAGAATAAATGATGCCAGGGGGGAGCTGCATCCCAAGATAGGAAAAGAGGCGGTAAGGGAACACCTTTTTTATAATGATATTTATTGAAAAAAGAATTTTTAAAATTACAAAGAAAAAAAAGACAAAATTACAGAGAAAAAAGACAAAAACAGAAAAAAATAAAAAACAAAACCATCATTTTCAAATTCTCCACTTTCATTACCTTCTTTCCATGACCTCCTCCTCCTCCCATCTCTTGTATCTTGATTAATAATTGTCACAGCAAATCCTTTCCATAATTCATAATATTCTGTCATTACATCACCTTGCTCTATTTTCATCTTATCTTATAAAAAACCTTAAAACTTAAATCTTATTTTTACCAGCTTCTCATAACCATTACCTTTTTACCTAATTCTTTAAACATTCTTACAAGAGCCAAGTAATTTCATTTCAACATTTTTGCAACGTTCATAAAACATTTCTGATGATAAAAAAGAGAGAATAAAAACAATCCAATCTTCTTCCAGCGTCCCCTCCTCCCGGTCCCGGGATTGTCAGTCCTTTTTATCCCATTAGTCTGGCACATTAACCTGGTGATCTTATATCCGAGGCCTTCAAATCTCTTCCATGTCCCTTCCGCAGTTCTTCTTCATATTTTCCTGGAACACCTAACTGCTTTAAATGAATTCAGATCTCCAGGGCCTGATTAGCTGCACCCAAGGGAGCTTGTGGATGCAATCTGTCTATAATCTTGGAAATTCTGGGAGAACAGGGGAGGTCCCTGCAGACTGGAGGGAGGCAAATGTTGTCCCCGTCTTCAAAATGTTGATGTGTGTGCAGCATCTATTCTTGGGTTTTCTTCTTTTAATAGACTTGCAGCAGAGCTTCCTTTTAATTGAGTATCTTTATTATTTACAAATATTTACACTAGTCGAATAAAAATAAAATAACATAATCATTTCCTCTTCCAGCCATCCAGCCAGAGACCTAATGCTGACTCATGCTCATTTACACACTGACACTTTACACTGACTCTTGTCGATCACATGCCCTTCACAAAGTCTCCTGTTGCTGGGTAGATTTTTCTGCTGCCTAGCAACCTGTTCAAGACCAATTCTCAAGTTCTTTTTAGAATATTCCAACACAAAAGGGGGAGAAAAGAAGACCCTGGTAACTACTAACCCATCAGCTTGATGCCAACACTAGGAAAGGTCACAGAGCAGATAATTCAATAGTTGGTATGTGAACACTTAGTAAAGGACTCTGCAATGACTAAGACCCAGCATAGGTTTCTCAAAAACAAGTCATGCCAGACAAATCTTATCTCTTTTTTTTGATGGAGTTACAAGCTTGATGGATCAGGGGAATACTGTGGACATAGTGTATCTTGATTTCAGTAAGGCTTTTGACAAAGTCCTCCATGATATTCTTGCAGAGAAGATATTCTCTTTCAGAGAAGCTGGATGAGGCAACAGTTAGGCAGCTTTGTAGTTGGTTGACTGACGAAATCCAGAGTGCCCACTAATAATTCTTCATCATCCTGGAAAAAAAGTGATAAGCGGGGTGCTGCAGTCCTGGGCCCATTGTTGTTCAATGTCTTTATAAATGATTTGGACGAAGGAACTGAGGGGATGTGCAGGTGACACCAAACTGGAAGGGATTGCTAATGTTGCAGAAGACAGAATCAGGATTCAAAATGACCTTAACAGATTGGAGAATTGGACCAAAGCTAACAAAATGGATTTCAATAGAGACAAATGTAAGGCAGGAAGAACCAGCTGCACAGATCTAAGATGGGGAACACTTGACTTGCCTGTAGTACATGCAAAAAGGATCTAGGGGTCTTAGTGGACAAGCTTAACAATCAGTCAACAGTGTGATGCAGGAGCAAAAAAGCCATTGCTATTATAGGCTGCGTTAACAGAAGTATAGAGTCCTGATCAAGTCATAATATCACTCTATTCTGCCTTGGTCAAACAACACCTGGAATACTGTGTCCAGTTCCGGGGAGGGGGCATAATTTAAGAAGGGTGAACAAGCCTTATGAGGAGTGGTTGAAAGACCTGGGTATGTTTATGCTTCAAGTTACAAGAAAGGAGATTCTGACTAAACATCAGGAAGAACTTTCTGATGGTAAGAGCTGTTTCACAGTGGAACGGGCTTCCTCAGATAGTGGTGCACTATTCTTCCTTGGAGGTGTTAAAGCAGAAGTTGGATGGGCATCTGTCATGGATGTTTTAGTTAAGATTTTTGCATTGCATGCGGTTGGACTAGATGTCCCTTGGGGTCCCTTCCAACTCTATGATTCTGTGTTTAGGAAAATATCTTTAAAATATTTGCTGCTTTCCTAAGCGTACATTCTAGAAAACAAGTAGGAAATGATTTTGACTCAAATGGGATGGATTTATAAAATGGTTAAAGATATGTCTGAAAGATGGGTTAAAACACAAGACCCGTTAATGCCAACATTTTGTGGAAGAATTTAAAGACTGGCTGTTAAGAGATCAAGCTGTGAACACATTACTAACAAACTGTTTTTAAAGTTACAAATTATTGGCTTGTCTACAAAGTCCACATTGAAAGAATTTGATGTATAGGCATTTAGGCAACCTTCAAGATCTCATGACACATAATTAGTGCCACATTTTCTCTGTGAGCATCCTAGCAGCACCTCACATGCAGAGGCTATGGGGTCACTCATTCTAGATTTTCTCTGAGCACCAGCAGCCTCCCTTCCTGTCATTCTCCTGCCTTTTATGGGATTCTCCTCCAGCAAAGCCATCTACAGTTAGTTACCCTTCACAATGTTCTTTGTGACTTTAGCATTTCCACTTGGAATCTCCAAATAAAATGTTCTTATTCCCTTCAGACAGGGGTGGGTGGAAGGTAGATGTGGGAGATATGCAAGGGCTTCTGACTCCCATTTGTTTAACTGTAGCAGCAAAGACTTAAGTTCTAACTCTGTGGCTTTTGATCTTGGCTCTGGTTGGTAGATCTTGGTAATTATCATAATAATTTATTACTTAATACCCTGCACATCTGACTGGGTTACTCCAGCCACTGTCCAACCCAGTGTAGAAAGACAAGCTACAATTCCTGCTACCTTCTGCAATTCTCAGGCATGGAAAATAGGCAAGCAGTCTTCACTGAGGGAGGTAGTGAGTATTAATTTGACCATGTTAAAGAGGTACAGTAGAGATAAAATGGCATTGACTTCCTGATTTACATCACAGTTCACTGGCCCAGAATTGAGAAGAACCTTTACAGCAGAGTTGGTGAAGTCCCTCCAGGTTTCCATCCCTGTGCTTGTCTTATGTTGATCACTGTTTTTATCCTGCCCTCCAAAGTCTAGATGGTGTTATTAGTCCCTTCCAACGATATGATTCTAACTAGAGTCAACAGGGTCATGTTGGGCTACCAAAGGATGTATTCTACTGCTAGGGTACAGTCATTATGGTCACCAACCCTCATAGTCCTTCTATCTTGTACATTCTGCCACTCACTCATGTGCAGTGGAGAAAACTTCTCCCTTCTTCCTTTTCCTCATGGGGTAGTTGCTTAACTATCTCTGTATAACCCAGAAATCACAAAGGAATGTTCCCAAGTATTAGGGCTTTTCATCTGCTTTAGGTAAAGTCTGAATACTGAGCCTGAAGCAAAGAGGACACTGCACATGACAAATGTCCAGTTGTAGAGCAGAGTGCTTCACCCACATAGGTGATGAAGAGAAGTGGATAGTAAGGAGAGGGAAGATGCTTAAAATAAAAGGTCTTCCATCAATAAAGAGAGCACTCAAGCAGTTCAAACAAGGTTCGTAACACAGGGAGCTTCCAGATGACCCGACCAATTTGTTTGAAAGAAGGTTGGACAATGTTACATATTTATTAAGCATCCATTCTGATTTGCTTATGAGAAGGTTAGACAATATTGCATCATTTGTTTCCCTACACTTTTGAGTGTATTTCCACATCATTTCCTGATTGGACTTGTGGATTTGTTTAGCAAAACCTCCAAATCACCAGTAAGTACACCATCAGAATTTGTCAGGATGTGATTGGATCTCTACCAAAATTGTTAACAGCCTGGAAGTGCTCTTAAGTGTTAGGAAGGAAGTTGATGTTTCAACAGAAAACAATGGATTCTGCTGCTTTGAATAATTACATTTTTAATTTGTGTGAAATAAAAAATAATTAATTTGTTAAAATAGCCTGGCAGAAGTGGCTGATGAGAGGAAAGACCGAGCAGAAGACTGAATTAAAATAGTGGACTGCTGTTGCTATCATCATCATCATCATCATCATCATCATCATCATCAACAACAACAACAACAACAACAGTACCCAATCAATATCATGAGGACCACAACAGAGATGGATGAAAACAAACAGTAAAGTAGCTCAGGTTTTATAAGCACCAGACAGGAAGATCCAGTGATTCAGAAGTGTAGGGCAGCTTTTATTTGCCATTTGTATCTTAGCGAGCTTTCAGACTCCCTGCCATCATTGTGATACAGTAAAAATAAATACCGGACAAGTGGTCAGTATAGCTTGTTACACTATAACAACGTACAGCTACAAGCCATTTCCCCACTAGAAATGCCATTCATCATGATGGATGTGTCACTTGGCCTGCTGAAAATGTTTTGGTTTAGGTGGAAATCACCAGGGATACCAATGCTTCTTACTATTTCTCTTTGCTAGGTGACTTGAGATGCTCGGCCACATAAGCATCGAGTTAAATGGCAAAAAGCCTTGCTATTCAGAAACTATGGCACTGTCAACAAAAATGAAATGTCTGAAAGGCAAGTTCATACGCTAGATTGTTTGCCTTTCAGGGTTACGGCCAAAGAGCCAATCAAACTCTGCAGCAGTGTTTTGCTGTTTCTTTAACTTCTGACTTCATCAGCGTAAGACAAACATACCACCTTGAGCCCCTTCTGACCTATAATCTATACACAGTTCAGGAGACCAAGTCTGTTATGGACTACCAATCAAAGAAATGCTTGCTAGGAGCTGTGATGAAAAATGGACACTTAAGGCCTTAACAACATTTACTTGTATATGTGGCCCATCCAAGGTAACATTTGGAAGTAAAAACAAAAATTGTTGAGCTTTCTATTTTATTTTTACAAAAATGCCAAAAAATTCAATTGACAAAGCAAAACCGCCCCCCCCCCGACGCCGGTTCCGCCTTTGAAATATAGGACCTACTTATTCTCTCTCTGCAAAAAAGGGTACCCTCCAGGAAAGGTTAAGCCTATTTATGCCTGGTGTATTTCATGATGACTGCAAACTCCAGCAAAGGCCCATAGGGTGCTAATGAACACATAGAGCTCTGAGTGTGTGACAAGGGTCCAGGGGAAACAAGGCTTCCCTATTGTTTTCTGCGATCCACAGAGCACTCTGTCATAGAACTGGACACTGAAGCTGTATATTGAGCATGGGATAGGTGCCAACACATCTACCCAAGGTTGCATCTAAGGTAGCGCTAAGTGAACATTCCATCAGCGCTAGGATTTCTGCACAACAGAACGCACACCACCTAATCTGCTCTAGGGCTTCCCCAACCTTATGGAGCCGATTTTGGGGAGGACATGAGGTAAGGGAGGCGAGAGGGAGGGAGGAAAGTTTTTATATATGTTGGAAGCTGCCCAGAGTGGCTGGGGCAACCCAGTCAGATGGGCGTAGTACAATGAAACCATCATCATCACACAATCAGAAATCCTTGGCGCTGGCAGGTCACATTAGTTGAATACTGGTGACAGTACCCTAATGTCATTTTGGCTTATGATGGAGCCAGCTATGTCAGCTATGTGCGATTATGGGCTGTATCACATGCCGTGAAAATCCTGCACGGAAGCCACTCTCTTCTGTATAGGAAGCTGTGCATCATTATATGAAATAAACTTCATATGAAATAATCTTACGCACGTGCAGGATCCTCACAGGGAATGGTGTGTGTATATAATGAAGACTTCCTGCAGTTTTCCACATGGAAGTCGTTTCCATACAGGGATTATACAATGTGTGAAGGAGCTCTATGGAGTTGAAGCTGACAAGCAATAGCACAGAATCCTGTTCTCATTCTGTCAGAAGTCATTCTGGGAACAACAGTGTTTTTTAACAATAGATGGTGTGTGAGAGAGAGGCAGGCGGGGGGGGGGGAGGTATTACTGTTGCCATTAAAACAGCTCCCAAATTACCAGTTTCTTCCACGGTTGCAAGCTTTAATTGGTTTTAATCACATGGAAGATGGAACAAGCTTGTTTTCTCCTGCTCTGGAGGGTAGGATCTGAATCGAAAGCTTCAAGTTGTGAGTTGAGGACCCGAACCCGCGTGGTGGTGAATAAAAGACAAGGACACAAGTATTTTGGGTTAGTGGGCTGAAAAAGGCCACAACTTTTATTGATTACAGCATGTGAGTGGTATTGGCTTAGGCATTGGATCAAACAACGTATTCATGTTCCTAACCGCACCGGGGGGGGGGGTCCATTGAAGGTTAACAACCAGTGGGAGGAGCTTGTTGATGCAAATACAACTGGAAGCTTCCCATGAGGTCACGGGGGTCGTGCCATGGCCCTAGCCACCAGCAGGGCATCGGACAGGATCCACGACCGCCGGATTCCTTTTACAGAATACCCAAAAGAGGAAGGGTAGATGATGGCCATACTGAATCCTCCAACACAGTACACATATTCCAATGCCTAACTGCCAATACCAAAAAGTTGTGACGAGTTGCTATGAGGTAGGCGAAAAAACCAAGAGGCTGGTGCCAATTTGCCAAATGGATAAAAGAGTCCTACCAGGCCCCTTGGGCAACCAAGGCAACCAACCGAAGTCCATAGCAAGGTCAATACGCAGAGGAAGGTGACCTAAAAGGGAGGGAGGGTGGGAGATCCGAAGCAAGCAGGAACCGACTGGGGTCAGAGCACTGCCATGGCTGCGTAAATGCAGCTAAAACCCGCCCACCAGTTGGCCCTATTGGCCAGCTGAAAGGCTCGGCCGCGGCAGCAGAGGCAATCAGAGGCAGGGAGCCAAATACGCCTCCCTGCCGCTGCAGGAAGCTGCTCCCACTCACAACTCCTCCCCCTCTGGGAGGAGGAGAGGTCTTCTCGTTCTGTCAGAAAAAGTCATTCTGGGAACAACAGTGTGTTTTAACAATAGATGGTGTGTGTGAGAGAGGCGGGCAGAGGGGAAGGGGAGGTATTACTGTTGCCATTAAAATAGTCCCCAAATTACCAGTTTCTTCCAGGGTTGCAAGCTTTAATTGGTTTTAATTACATGGAAGATGGAACAAGCTTGTTTTCTCCTGCTCTGGAGGGTAGTATCTGAACCAAAAGCTTCAAGTTACAAGAACAGAGATTCCAACTCAACATCAGGAAAAACTTTCTGATGGTAAGAGCCTTTTGACAGTGCAGCAGCCACCTTTGGAAGGTGGTGAACTCTCCTTCACTGGAGGTTTTTAATCAGAGATTGGATGGCCATCTGTCATGGATGCTTTAATTGAGATCCCTGTATTGCAGGGGGTTGGACTAGTTGACCCTTGGGGTCCCTTCCAACCCTACAATTCTATGATTCTATAGTAGTAGTAGTAGAAGAAGAAGAGTTTGGATTTGATATCCCGCTTTATCACTACCTGAAGGAGTCTCAAAGCGGCTAACACTCTCCTTTCCCTTCCTCCCCCACAACAAACACTCTGTGAGGTGAGTGAGGCTGAGAGACTTCAGAGAAGTGTGACTGGCCCAAGGTCACCCAGCAGCTGCATGTGGAGGAGCGGAGACGTGAACCCGGTTCACCAGATTATGAGACTACAGCTCTAAACCACTACACCATACTGGCTCGCATTAGTTTTACTCATTTCTGGGGAGAAATTGCAATCAGTGAGGCTGCAAGTTACAGGCATAATTAAAAAAAAAAGCTGTTCTGTTATTGGTGTGTTACTGTAACAGAATGAAAAGACAATGTTAAATATGCTTTTTTCAAAAATAGATGTTTCTGGTTAGATTTTAGTGTGCCAGTTTCTAGAGGAATAGCCCTGCTAGCTTCTTGCAGCAAAAAGAACGAAGCACCTTTATTGTGTCGTAAATGGTGCCCTCCCTTGGACCACTGAAACATTGCTGAGGGTTCTAGCAGCCATTTAATTATTTTTTTCTACCTGTTATAGCCATAGCAGTGTGCTGTGCTAGGTGCTGTATAGTTTTTAATCGTATTTTTTAATCTTTTATTTTATTTCTTATAGTCTATCACATTACAATTTGAATTCCATAGAATATTTAATGTGATGAATGTCCTGCCTTCTTTCTTCAACCACAAATCCATAGATGCACTGAATGAATGGTCACATGAATGAAACTTGCGGACCACCTGTGATCTGTGGGCCCCAACACATTTGTTAAGTCGTTAGAGTGCCACAATAGGTAAAGGTAAAGGGACCCTTGACCATGAGGTCCAGTCGCGGACGACTCTGGGGTTGCGGCGCTCATCTCGCTTTATTGGCTGAGGGATCCAGCGTACAGCTTCCGGGTCATGTGGCTAGTATGACTAAGCTGCTTCTGGCGAACCAGAGCAGCGCACGGAAATGCCGTTTTCCTTCCCGCCGGAGTGGTACCTATTTATCTACTTGCACTTTGACGTGCTTTCGAACTGCTAGGTTGGCAGGAACTGGGACCGAGCAACGGGAGCTCACCCTGTCGTGGGGATTCGAACTGCCAACCTTCTGATTGGCAAGTCCTAGGCTCTGTGGTTTAACCCACAGCGCCACCTGCATCCCTCTTTATTAAATGGTATGTTAGCTTGCACTTCCTTGAATATTTCAAGAGGAAACTCTACATAAGTATTGTTAATATGCACATCTACATAAATTTGAATAATGGATTAATTTTCTAAAAGGTAGGTGATAAAACTATATTTTGTACTCATTTGACGGTTTTTCCACCAAATCTCATGTACGCTTACTCAGCAGTAATTCCCTGCCCCACACTCCAGTCCAGTTCCATTAGAGCCAGTCAGAGTTTCGCTACTAACTTCAATAGGATGTGGATCATATCCAAGATGCATGTAATTTCCATAATTTTGAAAATCCATGAAAAGTAGAAAAGGCTGTCAAAATAAACCGACAGTGTTTTGTTTTATCTCCGATACTCACTCAGGTAGGAAAGAATATGTCAATTTCTTTACAAAATACTAAAGCTGTCACTGGTTTTAGGTTTCCTTGCACATTAAATCCAGCTGCCTCCTTTGAGCTCTCGTGTTTCTAGGAGAGAGACCCAATTATCATCACCTAATTAGTTTTATAGGAAAGAGAGAGCTGCGGTCAGAGAGGAATCTTTACACTGTTAATCACTTACCAGTAAAGACAGGAATAATTCACAATATTACTGACAATTGATGGTTTCACATTAGTTTGCCTTTAATAAATTGTATTTCAAACATACTGTTATTTGATTGGGCACTGCCACAAATGTCAACAACTAGGTGCACTGTTTCTATTAATGACTACTAGCCAAAATGGTCATGGAATGAATATTGATCTTAATGTTTTCTCAGAAACTTAGGCCACAGTCATACCATACATTTAAAGCACTATGATACCACTTTAAGCAGTCATGGCTCCCACCAAAGAATTCTGGGAGTTGTAGTTTGTTAAGGGAACTATTCCCCTCACAGAGCTACAATTTCCAGAGTGGCTGAACAATAAATCCCTCTTCTCTGGGAACTCTAAGCAGTCTGCATCTTGTATGCTTTTCTTAGACTACACATGCTATTTCTAGAGAAGTACCTTCCAGAGATATCACCAACTCCTACTGCATTCAGTGTTCAACTCCTCATTTAGAAAACTAGGTCTTATTTATCATAAGTTGACCTTTAAACAGTTGACCTTTAAACAGATACAAACATGCTGATCATGTGCTTTGCAGTGTCTCAGCTCATAAGCAGCAACAATAGGGGAAGCAGATACTTCAGATTAAATGGTTTTGTAAGTAGGTATGTCATGTGCAAAACAAAATGTCTTGTATCTGACAGTGTTCTATGTGAGTGGAATACAACAGAACTTCTTTTTGCTCCCTTCCTCACAAGTGACCCCTGTGGACCCCACAAATCTGGGTTGGGGGACTCTCTGGAGCAGATCTGAGGGGTGACCCAGGGATAAGAGAGGAAGGGGGAAGTTCTGATGTGTGAGCAGAAAGCCACTTGCCTACTTTTAAAAATAAAACAGAACATCTTCACAGGGCATTAGTATGGACATATTTTCAGACAATTCCAGTATTAGTTAGCGAGAGCTTGGTGCAGCTCCACCACACACAAAAGAGTCTAACCTCCCAGCTACCTGTTCAAACATGTCTCCTTTAAAACCCCAATACTGGGAGTGGGTTAAAGTTACTATTATTCCTATTATTATTGACCATGGGCCATGCCTGTGGCTGGCTTTCATGAGAGTTGGATTTCAATGGCAACCAAAGGACCACTGGTCTCTAGTATAAGCCTTTTTAGACTACACTGCACTTCATCAGATGCATATTCAGAAGATGAGTAGATCTGAAAGGTCTAGGTAAGCTTGGTGAAATATTTCTGTATGTCCCTTCTTCCAATCCTGTTCTGCCCTTTTGTCCCCATCTAGTGGCTTCTGCTTCAGCACTATCTGTTCAGGCGCATGCTATCATCTGCTTGTCTATGGTGCTCCCAGGCAAGGGTCTCACCATTTTGCCTTCTCATTATTGTGTTGTCCTGTGTCCCATATGTTGTCATCATGAAGATGCTCACTCTAGTCTGAGTGCTCTGGCGTTTGTTCTTGTTTAGCAGGAAGGTGGGATAGAAATAAATAAGTAGCCCTGGTTGCACTTGATTCCCAATGTTCCAGCCTGCATGTCCTGGTCTGGAAAGGCATACTGCTTGCTAATCCAATTTGACTCGTTGGGGATTCTTAGCAGTAGTTATTAATTAATTGTGCTTTCCATCAGTTCGTTCTTTCCATTACTCACAATTATGTCCTGTTGTTCAAGATTGTAAACCAAGCAGACTCACATCTGTTTCGTATTTTGTATACTGCCTTGTACAAGATAGTCACTTAATAAATGTTACATGCTATTATCACAATCACCACAATTGCATACTTTGTGGACAAAGTTTCAAGCAGAGCTGAAGCCAGTTTACACTGCAGTCCTTTATGCATCTACCTGGGAGTTAAATGCCATAGAACGTAACTTCTGAGTAGATTTGCAGAGGTTGTACTGTTAGGGATATTTACAAAAATCTTCCTAACCTGCATACAGCAGTATGAAATTTACTTCTATTAGGCAATTAATTAACCGCAAGCAATTGTGTATACTGCTAAACCTGGTATACAGAAGAATCGGATGGAAGGATAGATTTTGAATATTCTTTTACATAAAAAAAAATCCTTGTATATAAGAAAACTAGCACATTAGCCTACTCCCTATGTGCTAATTTTCTGCTCACAGGGAGGTTGAATTTTTAGGGGGTGGGGCTTGCTTTTATAGGGGAACATTCACCAATTTGATTCCTCCTCCTGCAAGCTATGGAACCCTTAGAACTCTTCCTACACTTCCTTCCACTGCATATGTAGATCAGGCCTCACATACAGAGATTTTAGAGGGAGAACTGTAAAAATATTGAATTTGTCAAGTTGACATTTTTTGAACACTGTCTTTACCTCCACCAACTAGATTCAAGGCTTAATTCCTTCAAAAGCATGTCACAATATCAAATTTCAACAGCACAGTTTGGAAATGGTTCCGCTAAAAAAAAAAGGTCGCATCCTAAATGTGATTTTCAAAATTCAAAGATGCTTTGTTTCCGCTCCCCATGCTCAATTCATCTTCTCCCTCTGGTTTTGCTCTACACCTATGGAACAACATGGACTGCCTGTCTGTCCAAGGACCAGATAAAAATAATAAAGCTTTGTATTTGAGGGCAATGCACAAAGCTGTGCTTTATTTGTGGTAAAGAATGTGGCGTGGCGTGCTCTCTCCAGGGGAGCCCAGACTTGTAAAGCGTTGCGCAAAGTGCTTCCTGAAGCCTGCAGATTCTCAAGGGAGAGGATTAGGATCAGGGACCTAATTTCATTGAAGGTTCTGTGTTTTCCTTAGCCGTCCATGACACCAGGTTTCCTAGAAAGGACCGCCATCTAATTACGTGAAACCACCAGCACCATTTACTCAAGTCAGATACAGATGCGTGAGGGCATGTTTTCATACAGCATCGCTGAGTTGTCCTTCTCGGCACTATCACTGTGTATCATCACTGTGAGCAATATGTTTTGTTGCAGGCCGGCTGCCAAAACCCTACACCAGTTTCCGGACACTTCACGGATCCCTTACAGTATCTGCTTCGCAAAGGACGAGCCCATGCTATGGTTTCCAATCACCAGATGTGCAACCTTACAAAATAGGAGTGCTTGGACCTCCCTTCAGTATTTGCATTTTTTGACCCCCAAGGAGAAAAGAATTTGCCATATATAGAGTGGAAAAACAGATTGCTACTTTCACTTATGGAAGGAGCTCGTGCTGATCAGCCTGCCACTAATAATGCGTCAGACAACATCCCAAAAGCAAAACATGCATTATTACATTTCAGGACATCCCGCCATGTCCTGAATAGATGCCAGTATTTTTGCAATGTAATTTAGGACTGCTTCCAGCTATTATGACATCACACTATGAGCTCAGTGTAATTCAGTTTTCTGCTGTGTTTGATATAAAAGCACTCTCTCACTCTTTCTCTCTCTCTTTATAAATGAAATGAAACTTAAATGTTGCATTAGTCAAAGGGTCCTATGAAATTAAAAATGCCACTCAAAAATGCTGAAGTTTAGAGTGGAACCATATTACCACCTGTGCCTTACCATTTAAACAATTGAGGCATAAATGGCATAAAACTGCTTTTCAAATTAAATTTCAGGCTTAATCCCAAATCATGAGAAATGGCAGAAGGGTAGCCACACAGCCACTGTCAAGAGAAGTTTGGAAATGCATGTTTGGAAAAGTTATTCCTTGACATGCTCATTTGAGATTTATCTGAGTCCTTTACCAGTTAAACAGCATCATTTCCTTTAGCATAAATCCAATTTATGAAAGAGCAAGGGAAGTCTAGCTTTAACAGTGCAATCGTACGCATGCCTCCTTTGGCATGTAAGTGCCATTGGATTTAATGAGGTTTAGTGAGTGCAGTCGAAGTGTGTTGTGCTGTGTCCTGTCACACCCAGCATATACATAAACAGAGAAAAACAAGCACCAATCACATGGTTTTTAATTTTTTTTCACTGGGCCACATTTCAAACTTTCTTGACCCTGCACTTTGTGGGCTGGAGCTTATCAGTGGCTTCTAGGGGTCAGAAGTGTTAGTGCGAGTAAAATTACTTGGACAAAGCCAGAACCAGGTCAGATCGCTATGGGATAGTCCCACAAGGCCTTCTGCCGGCTGCTACCACCAAGGAGTTCTAAGGGAAGGAAAGGAAAGACCATGAACCAAACATCCCAGAAAATTCACCAGCAAATGTGTTATTAATCAAGGCAAATACAAACAAAGTTTATTAAAATGCCTTGTAATAGTACATTTCAAAACAACGCAGAGACATCTTATGGGATGACCATTTTAACACCGGCACTCGTGCCAACTGAGCTACATTCTTCAAACCCGAACAGCCACAAGTATACCAGAAAGGAAAATAAACACTGGGGTGATGTGTGTAGGAACATATCCACTTTGACGATGGATCGCCTAATTTAAATAGATGTTTGAAACACCAAATAAATGCATTTATTAAAAGTATTTATGAATTGCTATTCTGCCTCCAAGGTAATCCTTAAAAGAAAAAAAAAAGAATTCATTTGGAAATAGCAATCAAATAGGGAATCATAATTAAAACAAAACAAAAGAGGCAAGGCTTGTGCTAGTGGTCAAATGGAATGAGGTCTGGATGCCTTTAAGTACTTGTTTAACTGTGAAAAAGGAAGAATGATATTAGTGAATATTTTCAAGAACTATCAGTCTGGTTCATTCATTTTCATTTAAGTAGGGCTAATAATGGCTTGTGCCATCTGGAAAGTGGGGCAGAACCAGACAATGTTTTCCTTTCTTCCCCCAACAGAATCCTGAAAGATGTCATTTATCCCTTACAGAACTACAATTCCCAGCACTCTTAACAAAGCTACAGTTTCCAGGATTCTTTGAGGAAAAACAGCTGATTTAAAATTTATTAAAACTTATGTTATAGATGTGGACTGTTTGAAGATTGCTAAATGACACTGTGAGTCTCCCTCAATCTCCAGTTGCCAAATCATCTATTATTTCATCTTGTAATTGAGACAACTCATTACTCAGTCAGGTCTCATACCTGACTGTGTCATTTTTTATTGTTTCTGGGTGTTACTGTAGTATTTAAAAAAGGTTTGCTTGTTTTGAAGATGGATTTTGTTGCTTTCATTTTTAGGACTGCTTTGTACATCAACAGGAATACAGCAGTATACATACATGTATACATGTGTAGTAAGCCAGTAGCAATTAAATAAAATGAGTTTACTTACACAAGCTAAGCATGGGATTACTCTGAAATAAGTGTTTGAAGTGTTGTAACCAAAGTGGAACAAGTAGCTATTGAAAGCTGTGAAATATTTCTCATTCATTTAAAAACAACTTTATTTTATTTTCTGTGTTTATTGTTTTAATTTGCAGTTATGTAAACTGTCCTGGAAATAAAACATACAGAAAGGCAGGATACAAATGTATTAAATCAACAAACAAGCAAACAACCTTTGGGTACTAGCGAGATCTGTCGGTAGCTAGATCAAGATTAGATCTTCAGTACAGACATAACACCACAAATCTTGATGTTACTCTCACTCTCCACAGATATGTGGAGCTGTCATTTTAAGCAAATGAGATGTTCTGAAGTTTTCTCATTGAAGAAACCAGAATAATTTACTGAGCACTTATGGGAAAATTTAAAAAAAAATTCTGGGGAGCCTGTCCAAGTTGACTTAACTGAGGTTCACGGTCTATTGTTTCACTGGCAGATTGTTTCACAACCCCCTGTTTATTTCTGGCTGCAGATTTTTTGCAAACTGGGGTAGTTCTTCTAAATTCTTGAAAGGAAATGATATGCAGAAACCAGCCTCTGCTTCAGCAATAATAAGCCTAATATTCATAGACAGCATTTGAACTGTGTCTCGTTTGAGCTGACATGAAGGTCAAAGATACAATTTTATCAGTTTCATTTGGGAGGCCTTTACTTGATCATGACAGCACCTTGTTTCTAACACAATTATTGTAATCATATTTCCTATGCTGTTTGACTACAGTGGACCCAGATAGCGTTACAGTAAAAAGCCACCAAAATGGGGTGCAAGTTTCAAAGTTAAAGGTTAGAGAGCAAGAGTTACAAATTCTTGTTCAAGGCCTAATCAAAGCATATTCCCAATGGAAATTTGACTTGAGGTTTTGTGAACTCTGGCATTTGTGTTCAATATATTGTGCATGAGTTGGATGAAGAGCAGTTTAACAATTATAATGATTAAAAAATAATAAAGAATTTGTTTCGTAACCTTTGGTATGTGTATACATGTTTAGAAGTTTGCATCCAGAAAACTTCTAAAAGAGACACATTTTTCCATGACTTAAAAAAAAAACCTGCATAAAATTAATGCATCTAATTAATTCAACGCTACAAAAGGGCTCACTTAATTTCATTTAAATGCTACAGGACTGGCATTCTGTCGACTGAAATGCTGTGTGCACACTTAACCATTTATAGTGCAAAAATGTCATTTTCCCCTCAATACAGAATTGTGTATGCTTGTCCTTGGCTATGTACACAGAACATTTTAATCTAGAATCAATGTAGACAGAGAACTTGTTTTTCCTACACAGTTCCAGCCGCAATCTGTATCATAGCTTTTGTCCCTGAAAAGCACTTCTTGAGAAACTGGTTTCACTCTGAAAATAGAAGCTCGTTGCAAATTGATTCTGCGCTACCCTGTTGTGAGTTCATTTGAAAACAGATGAAAACAGATGTTGGCAGTCCTGGCAATGGTCATGTATATGCACCTGCAGAACAATTAATGAAGTTGAGTGAGGTGTGACTGTTAGGAACCTAGGAAGCTGAGCCAGGCCAGTCTAGACCAGACTGGGTCAGACCACTGGTCCATTCTGCTCAGCATTGTCTACACTGACTGGTAGCAGCTCTGCAGCGTTTCAGAGAGGGGACACCCCCAGAAATACCTGGAGATGCCAGAAATGGAACCTGGGACCTTTTTCATACAATGCAGTTGTTCTACCACTGAGCCATGGCCCTTCCTCAAAGTAAAAAGGTAGAGGGACCCCTGAACATTAGGTCCAGTCGTGACCGACTCTGGGGTTGCGGCGCTCATCTCGCTTTATTGGCCGAGGGAGCTGGCTTACAACTTCCGGGTCATGTGGCCAGCATGACTAAGCCGCTTCTGGCGAACCAGAGCAGCACACAGAAACGCTGTTCACCTTCCCACTGGAGCGGTACCTATTTATCTACTTGCACTTTGAGGTGCTTTGTGCTTTCGAACTGCTAGGTTGGCAGGCGCAGGGACCGAGTGACAGGAGCTCACCCCGTCGTGGGGATTCGAACCACCGACCTTCTGATCGGCAAGTCCTAGGCTTTGTGGTTTAACCCACAGCACCACCCGCGTCCTCAAAGTAATCCACCACTAATGCACTCTTGTTGCTTCAATGGCATGTTGCAGATTACGCCCATCAACCAGTCTGAAGAGGCCCTAAATCATGCATGAGCTGCAAAGATATAACAAAAGCCTTCAAACAGCATAGCTGATCATATTTATAGTATTCAAAGAGAAACATGCAATTATTAGCTTATTGTTCTCGCAGACTGCAAGACCGATCTCTTATTCTTAAGCAAGATCAGCTGTCCATGCTCCACCCTACCTTCCAGCAATGCTTAAGCAAAACAAAGCAAAAACGGACTGGGAGGGGAATGTGCCTCTGAATGATTTGACAGAACCACAAGTAATACCAGCAACCACAAATAAGTGTTTGGTTTTATCTGCCCAATCTGAAGAATGCTGATGCCGGGAGGACAGGCGTAATTAGGCTCCAACAGTAAATATTTGCCACACATGCGCTAGATTGGAGTTGAACTGAGTGGCAGCTTTAACTGGAACCTGAGCCCCACAAAGTAAACTGAAAATAGTCACTTCCTTGAAAAAGCAATGATGGTTAAATCTAAAATTTCTAACAACTGATTTAAGAGCTTGCAGGAGAACTTTTGAATAATTCCTCGTTAGGTTCTGAGGTGGCGATGAGTGATAAAGTCTAGCTGTTCTGGTAATAGCAGTCTGAATTTGGGTTGGGGAGAGATCTGGTCCAGGGTAACTTTAGTGAACTTGAAGGCCACAATCTAATTCAGCTTGGGTGTGCTTAAACACTGTTGCAGGCTTCTTCAACCTCGGCTCTCCAGATGTTTTTCGCCTACAACTCCCATGATCCCTAGCTAGCAGGACCAGTGGTCAGGGATGATGGGAATTGTAGTCTCAAAACATTTGGAGGGCCGAGGTTGAGGCAGCCTGCGCTATTGCCTTCAATGGGATTTATGAAGGCATCATGATGTGTTTGACTGTGGCCGAAATGTAGTGTGCATTGCATAACAGTTTTGAAAACCGGTGGTCGACCCTGCATTCCTTTTCCTAGGATGAGAAAAGTAGAAGATGTGTTATGGGGAAGGCTATCACACAATTTGTGTTTTAAAAAAAGGGCTTTGAGGAAATTTTAGAGCTGGCAACTGACTTTGTGTGAAGAAGAGCTCTGTGTGAAGAATTGTCCAATTTGGGCTGTGCTTCTTTACAATAAAAACTTGTTCAACCAGATTCACAAAACCCTAATTGCACAGCCCTATGCATGTTTTCTCCACTGAGTTCAATGGGACTTAGGGTGCAATCCTAAACCCTGGTTGGCTGAATTAGAACTATTTTAAGGCTAAACATTTACACACTTGAGAATGAGACCCATTGACCTCATCTGGCTTTGCTTCCAAATGAGCGTGCATAAGTTTGAGTCAGCCTTGGCCGTTGTTGTCATATGGTTGGTTGCTACATACTGATTTCACTCTGCAGATACCAATCTCAGTCAAGACATCTTTGATGCTATTTATTTACTGGGAATTAGAACGGGGTTGAACAGAGGAGGAAATACTCCTTCGGGTCTTAGCCTTATGTTGCTCATGCACCTATGCAATTCCATGCAGCAATATCCCACTGGAGATAATTTGCTAAGCTTTGTTTCCACCTAACTGACCCATAGGATTGAAAATAATCAGTGTGTTCCCAATTGTGTGGGGTCTTTTTCTTTCTTTGTTTTAAATGGGCAACCTTTATACTTTGGGGCAGTTACCGAAATAGGTTATTAAACCATCTTTGTGTAACCGGCGGAGCTTGTTTTCCTTGGACTTCTCCAGACATGGTTGAAAATACACATTTTCAGATGGGGCTTGAAAAATAGATGGCAAAAGACAGGAGAGAAGGCTGCTCTAGATGGAAAGAACAACAGGGTCATGGGGAGATGAGTTTGAGAGGCAGGCTGTTAAGGAGGATGAGAGCACTAGGCATGTCATTAAGGGGGTGAAATTTAATTTTTGCAAATTTCTTCAGTGATGGGGAGGGGTCTTAAAATTATGTTTTTTGGTGTGAGGAATTCAAATCTGCTGTTATTTTTGTCATTGGACAACATGTAGGTTGGGAATATGTTTGACTAAAAAGCATATAAACTGATTTCGGGAAACTAAAGAATTTTAATTTTACCTTCTGAAAATGTCAGGTAATGCTAAGTAATAATAATAATTAAAAATAATAATATTAATATATAACATAACTGCAAGTACTTGGCAGTCATTTATAATATTTTCCATGCAATTTTACACACATTTTACTTACCAAGCAAAACTAAAGTGTACCAATTTAACCAAAATATCTTTCGAATTCCCAAGTCATTTGCAACTTTTTAGCACCCCTCATTTGGGGAGTTTGAAAGTTAAAAAAATTCAACACACCTTACTGCTACACTCACCCAATTCTCTGAGTGTTGACTTCAGGGATGTTGTCTGTACCCTTTGGAACGAGGTCACTGGAGCCTTATACTTTTTTGTGATATTATTTTTATTTCTACATATGTACAGGTTGAGCATAGGGGAAAGTACAGCATGACTGTAACTGATGCCCTACATACAGTCCTTCTTATCAGATTTCTTGGGGTACCAAGCCAGCCTCTGAAATGATTTTAAGTTTCCAAACTAAAAGATAGCCCCCCATCTCTTCAGAGTCCCATAGACACCATTGTTGCAAAGCACATGGCTTCCACTAAAGAATATGGGGGAGAAGATGGGGGAAAGTCATGTGTTTTAAATGAGCTTTGAATGTATGCTGTGTATGAAGCCTGACTCTGGGTGTCTCTTGGTCTCTTTCTCACACAGAGACACCTTGATGACATCACCTGCCAGCCAGGAGAGAAAGAAGAAAGACATGCCCCCAGTGGTATGACTACATGGCCTGCAAACTATTTCTGTTGTTTGGGAAGCATCTCTGCTGTTGTTTTATGCTGGGCCCCCTCCTTCTGTTGTCTCTTTCAAGCTCTTTGGGTTATGGGCAAAGCTGTGTTTCCCCTTGGTTTCCATAAAGTGCCCTGAATAGAAAATGGAATGGGTTCAAGCCCTCTCACAATAGCTGTGGAAGGATTTCCATTTTCAAGCCTTTTCTATTATTCCCAGGACATGTTGTTAGACACTGTGGCAAACGGGTTAGAAACCATTTTAGCCGGCTGGGAAAACCAAATGGCTTTCAAGGACTATAGCAAAAGCACATGTTTGAGTAGTTTATAGGGCTTTGGCTGAATAATGGGATTAATCTGTATTTTAGAGATTGATAAAAATGATAAATATGCGGCTACTTCCATCAACTGACATTTAAGACGCGTATTTCATTAGCAGATGTCTCGTTAACTGTACAGACAGCAGGAACCAAATCCCATGTTTATGTAATTTGGTAAGTCTAAGAGCCTGTGTTCAGGTTCAGACATTTTGCAGAAAGATACTCAGCTAGCAGTAAGTTACTGGATTCCCACAAAACAATATTCAGATAGCTCTAAGGCTGTGTGCACACATTATCATTTATTCTGGCTTTGGTGCTTTCCCACTGCTGGTGTTTGAAGCTGTGTTTACATGATGTTAGCCACAATCCACATCTATCCTGTAGTTTTGTGAGAACTACTGCTGTTGATGTATTTCCCCATGAACCAGCTTCCATTTAATTTAGGCATGTGCAGTAAAGCTGATGTGTGCACATTTGAGACAATGACTACACATGCACAGATGGCAACTGAATGGATGGATGGATGGAATTGGGGTGCAGCTAAACCAAACAGGTAATGCACATCAGGTGAAAACATCTTCACCCTCTCTCTGGTGCATGTGGCAGTTTGCAAATGTGGCTTGAAATACAGCAGCGGGAAACAACTTTACTGCATTGAAAGATGCTACTATGTCCGTAGACTAACTTAGAATGCTGTATTATTTTACTGTTGTTAGCCACTCTGAGCCCAGCTTTGGCTGGGGAGGGCGGGATATAAATAAAATGTATTATTATTATTATTATTATTATTATTATTATTATTATTATTATTATTATTATTTGCATTAGAACTTAACAGTGCTGAAACTGCAAGAGCAGAACTGCATGTTCATATCTGGCCATTCCTTGTGGACTATTTGGGAAAGGTGAAGGTATTTCCCATGTTGGCTTGCATACAAATATCTTACACAGTTCACTATATCAGTCATATACTGGAATTCCAATATGCATAGGGTGGAATAATAGGTTCTCAAGGGACAACCAATTGCATTTTCTCAATTTTTTTAAAAAAGTTTTTTTTTGCAGCATTACAGGTTTTGAAGTGCTCAAATCTCAGGTAAAGCTGCAAGCTTTTACAGGGAAAAGTCAGCACATCCACTTCACCACTTGCTCAAATGCTTGAATTAACTAAGCCAAAAACTTTGGTCATATGAAACAGCCCTTAGGCTGGTAGTGTGTGTCCAGATCCTTCTCATTTAGGCTATGTACACATTACTGGCTTAGAACACAGCAAGGTTGTTCTTCTTACAAATTTGGATTGAAGCAGGTTTTGGGGGAAAATGCATCAGCATGCAGCATTTCATTTAAAAAGCCGGGATAGACTTTTTCTTACTATCCTTTTTTGAAGGACACGATGCAAGGAAAATGGAGCAACATTTATTACTCTGGGAACTCCTTTCCTTTGTTGGTGTGAACACAGAAAGATTCTGCAACCAAATAATTTGTTGATCTACAGAAAACATTAAAGATGATGAGAGCATATTTTAAGCTGATCGCTCTGTTGAGATGAGATGCTAAATGTCTTGTTGAAGCATTTTTTTCTTTTTCTTTTTTAAAAAATCTCCATTTCCTGTATGATATGCAATCAGCAAAAGGTGGAAAACTTCTCAACTCCCTCTGAGAGTTTGCTGCTTCTCTTGTTTCAGCTTAATAAAGTGTAATCTAAAGTGCAGCATCAGTAAGCCAATGCTGTTCCATACCCAGCTGTTGGAAGGAGGAGTGGAAAGAAATGTTCTACAGGGATGTTGGAGAAATCCAATGAAATTATAGTAATATTCTAGTGCTTTGAGCATTTGCAGAGAAACCTCTAGTGATGGGTGACCTTCCCCTCTAGCCTTATTTGTTATTAAGTTCTCCTTTCTTTTTCTTTTTTTTCAGTACAAGGAGAAAGCTATGAGTCTTTGTAAGAGTCCATGGGACTTGCATGTACATTGATGATGCCCCGCAGATGTGCCTGGCGACTTGAGATTTGCAACTCGATTTGTATCTCGTTTAATTTTTTCTTTGGTGTGTGCACAGCAGAGATGGGGGAGAACCTGACCTTATTTACACTTCCTGAAATAATGTGTGACCTGAGACACATTTGAAATGGAAATATTCTTTCACTGTGAACCACAATGAGTAGTTTCCCCCTTGCCTTTCTAGAAGTAAAGTGAAACACCAGGAATTCAAACCTTGGATGTTTGGAACATAGGTGTCAGGTGTGTGTGCAGGAGCCAGGCCCTGTGATCAATAGGACTTTGAAGAACTGGGGCCTTCCTAAGTTTGCTCTGGAGAGCAAGGTGTGGCTGCACAGGTGAGGCCGCTTGGTAACTCAGCACCTGGTGGCAAGAGCTGGGAAGGGATATAAGCTCAGCATTTCCCTTCAGCTCTTTGCCACAGCAACACGTTCCCTGCTTTGCTGTGTTTGACTCCTTGCTTCTTGATCCTCAGACCCTTGGCTTCTTGACTCCTGGCTCTCTGACCCTCGGACTCTTGGCTTCCTGACTCCTGGCTTCTGGACTCCCGTTCCTGCTCCCACCCCACCATCTTGCCCCCGGTCCTGACACCCCCAGCCGGGACTTCGGTCACCCGTGAACCGGACCGCGACAGTAGGTACTGATAGGCACATAGATCGCATTCTTGATTGTTTGAATTTTTAAGGGTTGCATTAAACATAGCACTAAGTCACACTTTGCACAAGCAGAGCAATTTCTGATTGCGCAATGGGACTTTCTCCTCCCTCTTCTCTTCCCATGCAGCCCTTCAATCTGGGTTTTTCTTCAAGGCTCTGGAACAGGCTTGGGGATGGCAAGGGGAGGAGGTGGGGATGGCCCCATCACACAAGTGAATGTCATGCTGCTCACACATTTATTTAGCTGAATATCTAATTAATTATCTGAATGGTTTCATTTTCCCTATCCCATACAAGCCCCCAGCCCCCACTTTCAAGGCCCTGTTTGTGTGCCTACTTAGGCTGGTGTGCATATGGGAGAGGTACCACTGCCTCATTGGTGCCCCACATCATACAAATATTTGAGCAGGTCTTGAAGACCTGTTGATTCTCTGTGGCTTTTCCCGAATGATTTAATGGAGCAATTGGTGAAATGTTTTTCTTCTGATGATAAGGTATTTTACTGGGTTAGCTTTTTTTAATGGGAATAGCCACAAAGTCGCATTAAGGATGTCCACTGTGACACTAAAAGAAATGTTTCTATGGGAATCATTTCTCTAATCAGTAACTGGGAGGTTCACTTTCCTGCTAGCAGGGAACAAATGCATTAGTCCACAAGTGGCACTTGCCGTCAGGAAGCATCTCTCAACTGCACAGGGATGTGGGAAGGATCTCTTGCATGGAAATGGCTTGGGTAAACATACAGAGGCCCCTTTCTTCCTTACCACCACATTGTTCCAAGTTACCATTTGCAACCAGTTTTATCTTGGGAACGAAACACGAAATAACTCCAGCAAAGCCAACACAGAAAATATGCAACGCCATAGTGTATGCTAAAATCTACTAGAATAGTTGTTTTAGATCTGTTCTGTTTTAGAGAACAGAAGCTCCTGGTCTTTTCACATCAGTGATTCAACTGTTAATCTCATGTTTCCTGTTTGTTTGCTTTAAAAACCCACTCTGATGACATATCTGAGTAACTAACTTATTGGAGACAGATTGGTCCCAACACACAACTTGGTCCCAACACAAGGGTTTCTGCATCTCGGGTTGGTCTAGCTAGGACTGCTGTCACAAAATGAAGCTTAACTCCAGTGCGACAAAGGATTTGAATTACACTCCTTCAACACTGAAGTCAAAATCATAAAATATTAGCATTAGAAAGAAGAGCTGACACAGCAATAGGTGTCATAGCTGCAGGTTCCTCACACATAGTTTAACTCTTAAATATTGTGACACATATATTTGCTCTTGGTTGAGCTGCACCATCAGTTTGGTAATCCCAAAGCTTCTGTTTTTTCTGACCCAGAAGGAAAAGAAAGATGAAGTGAAGAGTTAACGTTTTCAATTAGCATTCTCAGTACAAAATGGTTTTATCATGCAGCTGGGCAAGATAACAGCAAGTGGGTTTGGTACGAAGCGTTACAGATATTGTTGAGGGGGGAAAAAGATTGTTTCTATGGCAGTGAAAATACTTAAAAACATTTCTCGTGGACAAAGCATCGGATCTGACAAAACCATTGCAGGCTTTAGTAAAGGATGCTTGTGATTCTGGAACTATATTCTGATTTTACAGAATATGACATCATATTTTGGCTCAAAATATTCTCTTGGGGGTTGGGAGTGAAGGCAATCCTAGCTGCCTTTCTTTTCCTGACCTAAATATTGGTTCTTATGCAATGCATTAAAACAACAAGAAGAGTGGGTATAGCAAACACACAAGTCATGTTTGCATAATGAAAAATAAACAATTTTGTTTCTACTTAAAAGGTATCATACAGATAATGCAATCCAATTCTGAAAACAAACCTGTCTGTTTTTTAGTTAATGGGCTTGCCATCAGATAACTCAACCACCCCAAAAGCAAACTTATCTGTACAATGGTTAAGTAGAAGCACCATTCATGCACAAGTGCATAGAATAAGAACACGGATGTGCAAGGGCACAGATGATTTTTTTTAAAGTACTAAAATATTGTGAGCAGACGGTACAAATTTTGTGGCATGAGCCATCTGCCCATGTGTTCAGCTACATGCATGGGAGAGGATTTTCCAACACATTCACAGGTGTTGTGTCCTATGGTTGCTTCCCATTTGTAGATCCAGCTGTCTCCAGGGGAGCTGTGCTAGGCATGTGCAGTGATACTCCGGCAACTGTCTCCTAATGAAATACTAAAGGCAGAGGGAAGGAAGGAAGGTAGGTAGGAAATGAGAATGAAGGAAGAGGGAAAATTGACACCTGATGCCTTTTCAAATGTGTTGGGGGGTGTTATTGGATTATTGCTGTTCTTATTTTTACTATGGGTTTTGTGGTTTTTATATCATAATTTTATGTTGTGAAACACCCTGAGATCTATGGGTGAAGGTCAGTGTGTAAATTTAAATAATGATAATGCAAAGTTCACTTTTGAAAGAATCATCAGAGGAATCAACAAGTTTTTACTACTGTTAATGTAGTGTAAAAACAATAAAAACCTAACTTTTAAAATGATAATTTCCTTCAACAGAATGTTTACATGGCGACATGTATGGCAGGGAGGGGAGGGGAGGGGGGAATAAAGGATAACTATGGGTTATTTTTTTAAAACAACAGCTAATTTTACAAAGTCTAAAGATGTTTTAACCAAAACAATCTGCTGATAACTGCCTTGTCTACATTCTTTTTCTGCAATCCACCTGACATTTTACATGTTCTCAAAGATAAACTGTCTGGGTTGCCAAAAATTACAGGAAAAGGTGAAGGCTACCTCTTGTTGTACAGAGTGTTGTACAATTATGTCAGGATTACTCATCACATTCTTCCTATTCTGTGTCCACGCTCTTGATGTTTTCCTTGTACTATGCCTTCCTCCAAGAAATTCTAGCCAATGCAATAGGTTTTAGCAGGTAAATCCGCCCATCATTTCTTTATCACCCCTCCTTCCTCTACTGCCCTAAAGGTCTCCTGGCTCAGCTTGAAGATTTAAGATAATTAATTAGTACATCCCAGTTTATCTGTCTAGGTCCCAGACACAGACACAGCAATGGAAATTTTCTTTTTAGATAGAAACCTGTTGCTTGTTTCTTTCTATCTGTAGGTGTTCTTACTGCAGAAGAGCTCATATTTTACAGAAAGAGAAATTGGTGTGTGGTCCCATTTATTATTAAGAATGTAAGAACATAAGATAAGCCTGCTTGACCAGGTCAATGGCCCATCTAGCCCAGCCCCCTCTTCTCACTGTCACTGACTGGATGCTTGTAGGAAGAATGGAAGCTGAAACACAACAGCCCACTGCCCACCTGTGATTCCCAGAAGCTGTTATTCACTAGCATATTGCCTCTGACAGTGGAGAAAGAAGATAACCACAATGGCTAGCAGCTATCAATAGCCAAATCCTCTTCTAAAGCCATCCAAGTTGGCAGCCATCAATGCCTTCTTTGGGAGCAAGTTCCGTAGGAAATGAGGTTTGGCTTTTTAAATGTGTACTTTATTGAATTCCTTCTCCATTCCTATCCACCACTGAGGTCAAACAACTTGTGGCTTCATCTCTGCTACAAATGTGCCGGTGACTCATATTGTTATGAGTTTGCGGGAGTGGGGGAAAAATAGGCTGCATGCAAATCCTTCTAATCCCCGGATCCAGCTAGTGTTAAAATATAAGCCAGGCTAGTTTCCTGTGTTGAGGTGATCAGCTGGGTGATGGGTCAAAGGAAGAGGATCTGCGTGAGACAGCAAAGGGGTGGGACCCCCTCCCTCCCTGGACTCAGAGATAGTTTGAAGGACGAAGCCTGAGTTTAGAGTTGAGAGTTATTCAGTGATGTGACCTAAAAGAGAAGCAGCGAGAGAGAATCCGGTTCCACTTGTTGTTGCATGCCACCCCAATCTCTGAGCGGTATGAGATTCCAGACACTAACCCAATAAAAATCACTTTGGAAAAAAGAAGAAACAGTGAGTAAGCTGTAGTTATTTTATTTTTTTAGACTTTCAGTGTAGATTCTGCCAAACTGCAAGCAGCAGTTCTGTGGGTGAGTGTGTGACTGAGAAAGGGGGCACTGATGTGGAATCCTTGTGCAATGACCCACATCACTACCAGCTGTTGACACACAACTGCCCTAGTAATGAAAATATTTGCATTCTTCATCTCCTCCCCTGTTTAATCTGATTCTCTCTGTCTTTGAAAATAAGCTTCTGTGTGGGGTTTTTTTTTTAACCTCAAGGACAACATGAACCAATGCCATCCGCAGAATTTGCAGCTGAGCAGGGGCAGATCTAGTATGAAGCTAATGAAGCATCAGTTTCAGAGTCCCTCATTCTGGAGGGACCCCAGAAGCAACTTTGGTTCCAGTTACTTAACCATTTTGATTCTAGTAGACCCATTTTCAGTCATAAGATTCAAATTGATTTATTGTTTTTGCTGTGTGTACTTCCAACAATCCCAAAGTCTTAGAGTCGGCAGTGGTGAACTGTCATGGAACAACCCCATTGAAGAAGATAACAGTGGTTAACCAGATCTCGGTGCTGGTTGTTAAGCCCCCCCCCATAACAGCTTTAGGGCCCCCACAATGTAGATCTACCACTGCAGCTGAGTGTGACTTGTTTAGGATCCTATAAGCAACATGGAACTCAATAAATAAAGTAGAGTGAAAAGCTAAGGAGCTGGTTTTATAGATGGAATGGAAAGAAACCATGGTGGTTCATATTGCCACAAGTAGTAGCCTCATAAAATGAATAAAATTATGAAATGCTGCACAGTGAGGAGAAAGTGATTAGACAGAAGTTTTTTCTCCATGTTGCATAATACTAGAACTTGGGGACATCTAGTGAACTTGATTGCTTGGAAGATTTAAAGCAGAGAAAAGAAAGTCCTTCTTCACACAACAGTGACTATGGAACTATGGAACAAGATGCCATGATGACCACCAACGTAGATTGCTTTAAAAGGGGATTAGACAAATTCATAGAGGACAAGGCCATCACTGGCTACGAGTCATGATGGCCATGTACTATCACCACTAATGGAGGCAGTATAACTGAATACTAGCAATCGCAAGTGGCCAGAGCAGTATTGTGCTCATGTCCTGCTTGTGGGTTTCTGGTTGGTTAATGAGAAAACAGGATGCTGGACTAATGGCCTTTGGTCTGACCATCAAGGGTCTTCTTGTGTTAACAGGCATCTTTATGATCACCTCCATAGAAAAGTTACACCACATTCTCTAGAAGTGGCTAGTTTAAACTATTCATCTTCACTTTTAAATCAAGTCATGCTACATTAAGTCACACCAAGTCACGTGATCAATTTTTCAAACAGAGGAAGCTGTCTTATATGGAGGCATAGCATAGGTCCATCAAGTCCAGTGTCCAGTATTATTTCTCCTGACTGGCAACAGCTCTTCAAGTTGACAAGCCAGCGAAAAAGACCATTGAGGACACTAACCCATCTGGCCATTAGAATCCATTACAGAGCTTCTGAAATTCCTTTGGCCATTATAATGTTTAGAAAACTAATACAGTGGTACCTCGGTACCTCGTTCCGGAGGTCCATTCTTAACCTGAAACTGTTCTTAACCTGAGGTACAACTTTAGCTAATGGGGCCTCCTGTTGCGGCATCGCCGCAGCATGATTTCTGTTCTCATCCTGAAGCAAAGTTCTTAACCCGAGGTACTATTTCTGGGTTAGCGGAGTCTGTAACCTGAAGCGTCTGTAACCCGAGGTACTACTGTACACAAGAACAGAAGAAGCTGACTTATACTAGTCACAACATTGATCAATTTAGCTGGGTACTGTCTACAATAGATCTCTGGGTGATTTGAAGTGGATCAAGAAGATATCTGACTCCCACTTGTTTAACTATGGTAACAACAAATAGGATGTTGCTATGTTCACAGTCCACTTCTGGAACTTAAAAAACATTCTTATCCTCTTGATGTGCTCAGAGGCACCCTGTTCTTTCACTTTTACATATTTTGCACCTGGCTCTGGTTAGTAAATCTAGGGTTTTTAGTAAAAGACAAAGTAGACCCAACAAGCTTTATGTCTGGTTGGCTGCTACCAGCTTCTTTACCCCACTCAATATGTAACACTTTTCTCAGTACAGTGGTACCTCAGGTTAAGTACTTAATTCATTCCGGAGGTCTGTTCTTAACCTGAAACTGTTCATAACCTGAAGCACCACTTTAGCTAATGGGGCGTCCTGCTGCTGTCGCGCCACTGGAACACAATTTCTGTTCTCATCCTGAAGCAAAGTTCTTAACCCGAGGTAATATTTCTGGGTTAGCGGAGTTTGTAACTTGAAGCGTATGTAACCCGAGGTACCACTGTATAGTTACATATTGAGAAGAGTGCAAAAGCTATACTGATGTATATCATCAGAAGTTTCCCATTAACATGTGGATTTAAAATCAAGTATTTAGAAATAGTTCATTTTTAATCTCTCATTACATGGAAGCAGGAGATCATGTAACCAATAAATTCCTAGCACAGCTTAATGCTCAGCATTTGATGAAACCAAGGTTAGGCCTGCACAAAAATTATTTGCTCCTTCAGGCTGTTATCACTTCTAAGTGCAGAAAACAACAGACAGATAAAACTATTCAGGCCTTCATTACTTGCTGCAGAACCCATCCTTGGGAAAATCAAAAGTACTTGGTGTTCACACAACAAGTACTTGCCATCTATCCATACATACAGAGAGACTCCTTTTGGGTTGCTTGAGTGGGCCTTGAGAATTAAACTGAAGACAAAGCTGCATTAAAGCAGTGACAACAGCCCAGCTTGCCATTCTCATGCTGAAAACTGAAAGCATCCCACACAATGCATGACATGATCAAGGTCCTCTTCTCCATGGCCCACATGCCAGACACAAAGCTCTTGCCAGTTTCCTCTTAATGGTGCAGCAGACAAAAGATGACATTGCTAAGAGACCGTGGCTCATGTCCCAGATCAGATTAGATTCCAGGGAAGATCTTAATTAACATTATGAATGTATTTTGCATGTTTACATGCTTCATTTCTATTCATTACAATTTACGCTAGCCTTCTCCAACCCGGAGATGTTCCGAAGTTTTAGACTACAGCTCCCATCATCGCCATCCATCACAACTGTCCCGGCTGGGACTTCTGGGACTTGCAGTCTAAGACATCAGGAGGGCATTGGGCACGGCTGATCTAGCTGATTTGAATTTTGCTGATTTGCAGATGCCTGACTAGCCTTGCACATGACTCAATGTATCCCAATCACAGTCGAAAACAATGTATTTCAAAACAGAACTCTATACCCCACCCCATCCCTGCTCCCCAAATGTCCTAAATTGTTATCTAGATGTATGTGGAACTATTCACAAAACCAGTTCGACTCTCTCAGTTTAGTTTCACAATTCTGTAGAAGAAATGGGGAGCTGTAATATTAACAAGTGCCTGTGTGGATCGGGTCATTAGGTCATGTTCCCCAGGGATGTAACTTCACTAACAAAGCAAAGCTATTAGGGATTTCCAGAACCATATACCCTATTTTTTGCTCCATAAGACGCACCTAGTTTTTAGAGGGCAATGCAAGGGGGGGGATTCTTCAAAGGGAGCACTGAGCAGAGCCTGTATGCACCCCAGGCTCTGCTTAGCTCTCCCTTTCACGAGCCGCAAGGAGCGTGTGTGCGGCGCTTGCAGGCTTTTCCCTGAGGAGGGAGAAGGGCAGCCCATCTCCCTCCTCGGGGAAAAGCCCCCAAAACATGCTCCACGCGGCTCTTTAAAGGGAGCGCGGCTCTTGGGGGCTTTTCTGTGTGCTCTGTCCCTTCCCCCACCTCCCGCAAAAGCCAGGGACAGCCCCGCGAAGCCTCCGCAGGGCACGGGAATGAAGACTCCCCACTGCCCTGCAGAGGCTTCACGCGGCTAAGCCAGAAGCTAGAACAGCTAGAGGGAGTGCTGCGTAGCGCTCCCTCTAGCTGTTCTGGCTTCTGGGATAGCTGCGCAGCCTGCATTCGCTCCATAAGACGCACACACATTTCCCTTTACTTTTTAGGAGGGAAAAAGTGCGTCTTATAGAGCGAAAAATACGGTGCATTCTGCTCTGAAGATCACATCTTGAAAGCAAGTTCTAAGAGGCTTGATAGTGCGGTAGGAGTGGGATGAAAGTCAATCTGAACCGCTTTCTTGTTGTCATGATCCCACACTGAACTATGTGCATTCAGATCTTTTGATTTCATTCAACGCCGTATTGCTCTATTATTCATTTCTTCCTATATATATTTAAAAAATGTAAGTCTGGGCTGACGGTGAAAAGAGTGCTTAATGGTTGCAATGTGTAGGAAGAGGAAGATGCAGAAGGCTACCATGGAAGTGGTTTGTGTGCATAGTGTGAGTGAGGAACCTGTGGTCTTCCAGATGTTGTTGAACTCCAACTCCCATCAGCCCCAGCCAGCATTGCTGATAATCAGGGATGTTGGGAGTTGTAGTCCAACAACACCTGGAGGACCTCAGGTTTCCCATTTCTGCACTACACCACAGTAGCTCTTGTTACTTCTTCTACTTCTACTTCCCCTTTCCTAAGTCTTTCTTTTACATTTAATAGAAACTGCAAATCCAGGACCTAATGGGGTTCATTCTGCTGCCATTCTGCTATATTTCCTTTCGCCACCATGTCAGTATCACATTTGGGGTCTGCAAACAGGTGCACCATTTTTTTAAAAAAAATAAACCTGATCCAGAGGGGTCATTCAGCTGGGTTTTGTATCTGTTGTCACCTTCCTCTTTGCCACTCAATACCTTGAGCTGAGTGCAGCACGTTTGATCTCCATTTGTTTCAAACTGCCTGGCATGCGTAGGAAAAAAAGCAAAGATGTCTTATGTGAGTTTGTAGTATTTCAGGGGAGATGTAGACAGAGATGTAGGCAGCCTTAGGTAAAACAGAAAGCTACTTTTGCATTTTCTTCCCTAATATCAAGAAAACAAGAAATTCTCAGGTTGCTTATTTTTTTACCAAGTGGAAATGGGGTAGGTTAAGTGAATTGGTGCAAATGAGAGGAATTTAGATTATGCAGGCACTGTAGGTTAACCTGTGTAATTTTACTAGTTGGATTATATTAAAAGTGTCTTGACCACCTCTGAGTTTATAAAAAATAAAAATGCATTGTTAGCCAAGAGAACAGTATATGGGGTGAAAAAAAGGAGGATATTTCAGGGAATCCAGATAAGCTCCCTCACACTTTTAAAGCACATGCAAGAAGACTCTGAGGACTAATCCCAACCTCCCATCACTATTATGCCAGCCGCCACCACCCACCATCTGTGCATCTGGTGAGCATGAGAAGGGGTTCTACAGTATGTGCATTCCAATGCAAGGGTAGATTCTGGGCCAATCAATATTACCCTTTACACAGAGTCCCTACATGTGTACGCCAGTATGTCTTCAGCTAGAAGATGGACCAGTTGCACTGTCTGCAAATTATATTCCAGGCTCAGCTCTAGATGCAAGTTTTAAATTTACAGAGTTGTACAGACTATGACCCTCATACTTCAAGGACAGTCTCACTCCACTGTTGAGGAGCAATAATCAAACTTTCATGTACTACAAATTTAATGACTGCCAGCTCTGATTAGGTCACTTAAAGGAAAAGGGACCCCTGACCATTAGGTCCAGTCGCGGACGACTCTGGGGTTGCGGCGCTCATCTCGCTTTATTGGCCAAGGGAGCCAGCATACAGCTTCCGGGTCATGTGGCCAGCATGACTAAGCCACTTCTGGCGAACCAGAGCAGCGCACGGAAACGCCGTTTACCTTCCCGCTGGAGCGGTACCTATTTATCTACTTGCACTTTGACGTGCTTTCGAACTGCTAGGTTGGCAGGAGCAGGGACCGAGCAACGGGAGCTCACCCTGTCACAGGGATTCGAACTGCTGACCTTCTGATCGGCAAGTCCTAGGCTCTGTGGTTTAACCCACAGCGCCACCCGTGTCCCCTTAGGTCACTTACATGTGTCCTTTTGACACTATGGGACCTTGTACCAGGTAGGTAAAGTTTAGGATACATACCTGATTGTTGGTGATCATTGTTGCCATTGGCATTTTTATTTTATTATTGTATTTATACCCCACCTTTTCTTCTCATGGAGCTCAAGGTAGTGTACATGGCCCCCCTCTCTCCATATTATCCTCTCAACACCCCTGCAAGGAAGGAGTTCCTCACCTCCATGGATGGTTGGTTCATGATTTATTGACCCAACTGCTGAACACATGCAAACAGTCTGCGTACACCCAATACATTTTAAGCGCACACCCTTGTAAGAAGTATGGTAACTTTAGTTTGTTATGGGTGCTGGGAATCATATCTCTATGAGGGGCAAGCTACAGTTCCCAGAATTCTTGGCATGTATTTTAAATGTGTTTTAACTGTATTGTGTGTCTGTGCAGCCAAAGTTGGAGAGCCCAGTCTCCCAAGAATGTATGCTGCTCAAGTTCAAGTTCAATGTTGAAGAGAAGTGAATTATACTCAGAACCAGGAAGACTCTGGGCAACTCATGAAAAGCTGCATATTGGGATCATGGTGGGTCAAATTTTAACACTATTTTTCTCTCCTGATCTGAAATTTCAAGCGAAATCAGATCATTCTATTTTATCTGGAAAGTTACTTAAAACAGTTTCATTCTGAACTGAAGGGAGTAGGTTTACTTTCTCAAAGTATGTTTCTAATTTATGTTTGAAAAAAATATTTCCATTGTGCCATATATGCAGTAACTTAAAACCGAAATGAAAGGATTAATATTAGAAGGTTGCAGAATGGTTTGAATTAAATTCAGGTAGTGGTAAAGACGGCTATATTTAGTGAATCCAAACTTGTGGAACTTTTGGGTCAAGAGGAAAAATTAAGTAAAACAATTCTTACCTGTAAATGTTGGAGTAGCATGGGGGGGGGGATAAGAATGATTTTGTGTACTAGGTTATCCATTTGGCAAAACCTCCCATTACTTTTCTTCAACCTGTGGAAAAATAAAACAGCCAATTATGACAATGCTTCACTGCTTTGTTGATGAGGGCTTCTAAGATCTCTTGCCAAATTGTAGGAATATATATATTTCCATATACCAAGGTGGTAATATCATTGACATGACAAATCCATGCTAGTCACATTGCTGGCTCATTATAATAAAAGCATTATATATTTCCAGACTTTAGTTTATTTTTAGCAAGGAAATTTTGAAATCTTCACCATCAACAATAAACTAGAAAATCTTCATCAACAACCACAGAGCTGTTTATTGCACCAGGTAATTTGGGAGTTCATGGAATTTTGGGTATTCTGGAAACTAGAAAAAGCATGGCTATAATTTTCAAAAACTGGTGTTGTTTAGATCTGTATACTGACCAGGTCACCCTTATATTTCTCTTCATAGTTGCCTAGGGTTGAGGCTGAGTTGAGACTCTTCACATGGAAGAGAAGATTCCTGTGTCAATTGATTCAGTATTTGTGAGTGTTTCAGAGTTATAATTTTCCAAATTATAGATACGGTTATGAATTCATATTAGTTATCTCAGCTGCTTTGAGCACAGCTCATTGTGGGAAAGTGGCATATAAGTAATCAATCAATCAATCAATCAATCAATCAATTCTAACCCCCCTCTAGCAGCGCAGAACAAGGGTGAGAATTGCATGCTTATTTTGCTCAAAACCCCTTCATAAATGAAATTTATAATCTGTGAAATGGATCAATTACCTCCATTGCCCGAATTTCACAAAGCAAAACTCTTTGCAGATTTCCAAAAAATATTGCTTTTCTCAAATTAAAATAAAACAAAGCCCCTTTGGATATTTTTGTAAACCGCCCTGAGATCCCCAGGTATAGGGTGGTACATAAATTCAATAAACAACAACAACCACAAATATTGCATATTTAAATTTACAAGAACATCTATACACTATCAGAAGAAGAAGTAAGAGCAGTAGAGAAAGAGCGGCTATTGTTTTCTTTCTCATCGTGCCTCTGGTTGTGTTGCTGTTACTCTGTTTCAGTCTGATTCTCTTGACTGTTTTTGCTGGTTTTAATCTGATTATGTGCTTGTTTATTATTGTAGTCTTTCAGAAGCAGACTGCATGGTGGTGTGGCAATCCTCACCTGACTTCCAGATAGCTGAGTCGCTGCTGCTTACCAGGAGGAAGAAGGGGGAGGTGGGAGATGGTGGAGAGGTCAGTGCGGTGCAAATGCACCAGCAGTGCCAATCTGATGCTTCTGCTAGTGTGTTTGCATTTGGAAGGTGGGATTTAAATTTTTAAAACAAAATTAAAATTTCCTAGATTTCCCCCGGGAAGATGGATTGATAGTTACCCACCCTGGGAATTGTTGCTTTGTGAGGGGAAGAGGGGTCTCCCAACAACTCTCAGCCCCCTTAACAAACTACAGTTCTCGGGTTTATTTGGGGGAAATCATGACTGTGTAAAGTGGTATGTTACTGCTTTAAACATATGGTGTAGATGGGACCCCAGAGAGCACACTGCTATGACATGGCACTACGATCCATATCTCTAAAATAGTAACCCAGGTCAGTTGTTCTGAAGCTCCAATGACTCCACTATAAAAGCTTACCAAATGTGGCAGCTTATAATTTTATTTATTTTCTTTTTCAAGGAGCAATCTAATTCTGTCAAGGTTATCGAGGGGGATAGCAGCTTGAAGACATGACAGGAAATAAGAGCCTGCCCAGCTGACTTTACGTTGTAGTTTTCCATGTGGCTTATGGGTAGGCAGATGTGGAAAATGCAGCAGATGTTTTCTGTGAGAGTCTTCAGCACAAGGATCTAAGTGGCACAATACTTTTACCAGTACCCATCTCAGATAAATCACTGCCCATCTTTTGCTTAGGAGTGGGTGAACTCACCATATCATAAATTGCAATTAATTCACCAAGTTATAAATTCAACTTTACAAATTGGATTATGAGCTTTCAAAATACTATGCATGCACATCAATGTGCATGAGTCAATGTTGGGAATGTGCTGTTTGTAGAATATGCAAAAACACAGCTTCGCGGCCTTAGTTTCAATGTGCAGAGCTGCATTATGTGCTGCTATAGAACATGACTCCATGAAATACTTGTTTTTATTTAAATGCCTAGGTTCAAATGTAGAAATATGAGATGCAATACGTGGAAACAAGTTATGATATCATATGATGATAAAATTCTGCCTGTTCCTGACCATTTGGTAGAGACCATTTGGTTGCTGGGTAAGCAACTTAGCACACTTTTTTTTTATTCACGGGCATCACAAAATAGCTGTTTAAGTCATCTGAAGGAGAACTTGGCTGGACTTTGTGAATCGAGGGCACAATTCTGTACCCATTTACCTGGGAGTAAGCCCTGTTGGACTCAGTGGGAAATATCTTTGAATGGACATGTGAATTGTTAATGGGAATGTTTGAGTAAACAAAGTTGTCATAACTACTAGCACAACCCTTTGTTCTCTCTGAAGTAAATCCCATTACATTTAATGGTCTTTACTCTCAGGAAATTGACTTTAGGATTGCCGCCTGAGAGTCTTAACAAAATGTTATCCTGTCCAATTTCAGCTCCAGGAACATTTTTGTGATAAATGTTTGCCTGCCATTTACAGCCAGATGTCTATTATTAGATTTTCATTACAATATACTGCAAGTGATTTGAGGCCGTAATGAATGACACTTTTAACTCTTATGGGAATGATACGGAATATGACATCATGTAATACTTTTTCTGATAAGTTAGAAATTATCCATGCATGGCTCTCTTTTTTTTACAACTGGTTGTGTAATATCCTAAAATTTAATTACATATGGCCAAGAAATAACTAGCTGGCTGATAATTAACATTTTAGTGTCTAGTGTTAATTCTTTACTACGCACAACATTATCTGGTAAAGTGAAACAGATGATAATAACTTCCAGTGATTTAAGATTTTTTTAAAAAATATGTTGATTTTAAAGGAGTTTGAAAACAACAACCCAAAGCCAAATTTGTTGAGCTTACTTGTTCGACATTCAACATTATAAAAATTCACACAATAGAAGTCTTACTATATTAAAAAATGTAAGATGCCAACAGGTTTCAGTGAAAAAGACTAGTTAGTATGCACATAACACCACTGAAATCAATGAAACTTCAAAACAGAGGGAGCTATTCTGTGGCCCTCCAGATGTTGCTGAATTATAGCTCCCATGATTCTGGATCAATTATTATATTGAAACAGGGCTGAGAAAGTGAAAAATAGGCTTGGTATTTGTATGGGCAGAAAGCAGTATATCTAAGGTGTTCTATTGGGGGGTGTGATGGGGGTTGGTGAGTAGCAAATGGGGAGACCACTTGTGCTAAATAAGATGGATTTCAATTGCTTCACTTCCAGAATAATTTTGAGGTTGTCTTCTGATGGGGAAATCCTTCTTGAAAAATCATACTGATGGAGGCTTAGAGAATGTTAGCTGTCTCATTCTTATTCCCCATGCCAATGTAGGAAGCTGAGCCCAATCAAACACTATGGGTTTGGGAGACGACATGTTCTTGTTTCCATGCAACAAATCACTGGTACTGCTCTCACTGCTATGAGAAGGGAAATAGTGACTCAGGCTTGTGACTTTTTGCCAAGTTCTATTGCTCTCATAAATCATAGTAGTGTTGCCAGATTTTGAAGGGCAGCTGGGCCATATATTAGTGTCTTCCCATCTCAGGTTTTGTAGGTGGGTTTTGCTGGGACTGATGGTTCCAGCATTCTCAGTGCAGCACCCTAAGTGATGACTTTGTGGCTTGTGCTAATTAACACTGGGATTTCATAAATAACAAATCGATGCTTTGGACTCAGGTAAAAGACTTCTCTTTAGACATGTGTTTGGTGTCTTCTACATGATGCTCCCCCCAACCGCTCATGCTATAAATCAGGAACAGAGAACCTGTGTGCATTCAGATGCTGTTGAACCACAACCACCACCCCCTGACCATTGACCATGCTGGCTGGGACTGTTGGGAGCTGAAGTCCAACAACATCTGGAGGACCAAAGTTTCCCCATCCCTGCTATAAACGATATAACATTTTTACAGTAATCTCATTTGTCAGCATAGGCCTTAAACACCAGTTGTAATTAATAGATTTAGGGTTGCTTCCAATGGAATGTTTTGCACCTATGGTTTGCTTATTAAACCACACATATGAGTGCCTACATTCTGAAAAGTGATGTGGCAATTAGAATTAGTCACGCATGTAACTTTTCCAGAGCTGAATCCATGACTTCTCACTTCTCTCAAAGGCAAATTCTATGAATAGTCCATGTTGCCTATTTGACTCAATATAAAACAACTCAACCAATGGAAGTTAGAAACTTCTTCACTGCCACCTAGCTGCTCTGTATCGAGGGGTGGGGGGCAAAGGGGGAGATGTCCCAGGTGGCAGGTTAGGGGGTCAGAGGGACAGCCCCCCCTTCCAGAGAGAGAGGAGAGAGAGAGAGAATTCAGAATTAGGAGGAGGGAAGTGGAAGTGCAGACCTTTGCCCCCTACAGTAAAATTTTGAGCACTGCCATCTATAGTGTCAGGACGTGGGTGGCACTGTGGGTTAAACCACAGAACCTAGGACTTGCCAATCAGAAGGTCGACCATTTGAATTCCCGCGCCGGGGTGAGCTCCTGTTGCTCGGTCCCTGCTCCTGCCAACCTAGCAGTTCAAAAGCAAGTCAAAGTGCAAGTAGATAAATAGGTATCGCTCTGGCGGGAAAGTAAATGCATTTGCATGTACTGCTCTGGTTCGCCAGAAGCAGCTTAGTCATGCTGGCCACATGACCCAGAAGCTATATGCTGGCTCCCTCGGCCAATAAAGAGAGATGAGCACCGCAACCCCAGAGTCGGTCACAACTGGACCTAATGGTCAGGGTCCAGTTACTCTTACCTATCTATAGTGCCAATAATTTATAGTGCCAATAATTATATGTGACATGGGCTTTGGTTTAAAAAAAATCTAATGTTAGTGTTCTCCATTCCTCTCCCTCCACACACACACCTTTAAAGGCACAAACAATTTTGTGTTTTGTGTTAGTACACTAGTGGTATCCCTGCCTGATATGCCAGTCAAGGGTATACCAACACTACATGTAAAAGGGCCAGTGCATATAGTACAACATGATGGGGCACTTATGAAATATGCCCTGTCTCCTGTGTATGTTACATAACATCAGATCAGTGTCAGATTCATCCATATTATTTTAATTCTGTGAGGAATTCAAGCTGTCTAGAGATTCAAATATTGTCTTAGCACCATGCCTACTGATATAACCAGGAAAATGTGGGTATGATAATGGCATGGCCAGGTACCTTAAGAAATTATAACTCAGTATCCATCACTGTAGATATTGGGGTATTCATCATGTTGGATTGTTTCCATTGGTCTAAACCTAGAAAAACTTAGGGTCTGGAACAGGTCAAAACTTGATCCATAGACTTCAATAAGCACACATAAACAGTTAAATTCAATAAGACTGCATGCTATGCAAGGATATTATACAATGCTACACTTGTGTGGAGTGATTGCTCATTGACTTCACATGAGAAACCACGCCAATGCTTCAAGATAAACAGCTTGGTTGCCCCAGTGCTGATGTGAACGCCGGATTTTGTTATATCCTTTGTTCCAACTTACCGTATTCCTTCCATTTCCTGGAAGAGCAGGAAAGAGAGATGTGTGAGCAAGAACATGACTACTGGTAAAGACTAGGTAAGCCAGGAAAACAGAGTCTGAAGAATGAACCTGCTTCCTTAATTATCATGTGAGCATTTACATTCAGGATGTTCCCGAAGGCCAGTTGCTGGGACTCACAAGTGGGGAGGGTGTTTTTGCACTGAGGTTCTGCATTTGGGCTCCCCATGGGCATTTGGTTGGCCACTGTGAGCAAAGGATGCTAGACTAGATGGGACATTGGCCTGAGCCTGCAGGGTTTTACTTATGTTCATATAACAATAGCAGTTTCAACCAGGACTGGGAAGAAACGTGTGGTGCCTTTAAGTTGTGATGTACAACCTGTGGGGTGTAGTGGTTAGAATATCAGGCTAAGAGCTGGGAGACCAGAGATCAAATCTCCACTCTGCCATGAAGCTCACTGGGAGACCTTGAGTCTGTCTAAGGACAAAATGGAGACCACCTTGAGCTCCTTGAAGGAAAGGTGGAAAACAGATGGAAACAAATAAATTTGCAGTAGTTCTATTGTAAAATATTTTCATACATCATGTTAACTTCCTGCTCAGGCTAGAAGTGAGGTGGCTATTGGATACAGGATATGCGTGTGATGATGATGACGATGACGACGACGTATCCATTTATGTATGAGAAAGGGAGATTTTAATGTTATTGCAGTTCTATAAATGAGAGATTTAAGTAGAGATTTGGTGTAGATGGGTTTTCCTACCAACACATGGAGGGTTAAATTTAGGATCTGAAGGAAGCGACAGAAAAGTTGCAAAGCTTATGGGATCATGAGCACAGCTCAGCTTACAGACAGCCAGACAGTCATTTGTTATAGGGGAAATAAATGGATAGGAGTGTAGGAAGAGAGAAAGGCAGGGAAGCAGCTCACATTTCCCCTTTGTAGCTTCACCATTTTGGGAATATGCATGGAAGAGAACAGTCTTTTTTGGAGGGAGTTCAGCTAATGGAATAAGAAAGCACATGCTCATCACTTGACTCTGCAGATTTCACAAAGCTCTAGCACAACAATGCCCGAGTGCTACTCCAACACACACAGGTAGGCATATTGAAAACTCATTGGAATCAATATCATTTACATATGCTTAATTGGCTTTCACCTTGCGGTCATGACAGTATTCCACAAATATTAACAAAACATAACCCCAGGTCCCTTTGACAGCAACTGTATGGTGGTACTTTAACCAAATGGGTGGGGGGGATGCTTTCTATTCCTTAAACCGCTCAGTAATTCTATGCACACTGAATTGAAGAGTTCTTAGTGGAGACAAATTAGGTTTTATTTCTCCAGATCTTTTTCTATCAATCTGCAGTGCAGTTCTAACCATGTCTACGCCTCTTAAATTCAGCTGTGCTTACTCCCAGGTAAGCGAGGTTAGGACTCCAATCTTAAATCCCATTTTGTGATACTATGTTGCAGTAATCCACCATGATATAGCAGACACAGACCCTGCTTCTCAGGTGGCACTGGTGTTAAAATCTCTCCAAAAGGCAAACACATTTACTTGGAAGTAAGGTTCACTAAAGCACTGCTTATGATCAAAAGCAGCAGGATTTCATATCCAAACAATACTGAAGCAGTGCAGTCCTATGCATGTCTACTCTGAGTAAACTCAGAAGTAAGTAAACAGGGATTTAATCTTAGTTGGTTTTTACTTACTTTTAGTTAAGTGATTATAGGAGAGTAGCTTTAGTGTAATTGTCCTCTACTATTCGGTGAAGGAAGAAACGCTGTAAAATATTTAAATATGTTTATTCTTGAAGATACGTTCCTTGTTATTGTACTCTCTAAATTTACAAGAAGCATGTTATTTCCCTTTTATTGACAATTGTGGGGACAGAAAAATTGGAAGTTGAGACACTAGTTCAAACAACAACAACCAGCTATATAACCAGAGTGGCTGGTTTAATGAGAATCGTGCCCCCAAAATGTAGAGATACAGACTGTAAGTATTGCAAAGGAGTATTATAGTCCTTTGTGAAACCTCACTGCAGCAAGAAGAAAATAATAATTAAAAAGCATACTTACATTTTCCTTACATATTAGTGTCGATGAATTAGCTCTCAAGACATCCTAATAGTTCCACTGGTTCGCAAGGTACAAAAACCAATGGTAAAACAACCAACATTTTCATGAAGATTGGCAGCACATGTTACCTTAAGATGTGGACACTTCTTTAAGTAAAAAGTGTCAAAAGAATTGCTTGCCTCATGGAGGGTGAGTGCATTGTACAAAGATGCACAGCATTTAAAAATAAAACATAAACCAGGAAGACGTTGAAGCTTACAGGTGCTGTGGCTCCATTCTGTTGAATTGAAAAAGCAGTTTGCGTAAGGTGCAAAATGACTTCGTGTAGCGCTAGGATTTTCCCAAGTATCTACAGTAATTGCTACAGTTCCTCTTCTTGGGTTGAAGTCTTCTGTCACTGATATCCTGATGTTGCCACTCTCACAATCGCCAGGCATTTCCAATTGGTTGATTGCAGTCATTTTCTGCTTTTGTTCTTTGCGTTTCTTGCCTCATGCACCTCACTTACTGCCTGTTTATGAGCTTCTAAGTGGCATCTTGTCACCCACTGTCGCAAACAAGATACTTGACTAAACAGACTATTGGTCGGCTCCAGCAGGGTTTTTCTTATGTTGTCATGCAGGTACATATGAGACTGGCAGAAGCATGCTGTGGCGTAGCGTGGGTTGTCAGCACCCGGGGCAAGGCAAGTAATTTGCGCCCCCTAACCCGTGGATTTGCGCCCCCTAACCCTAACCCCCAGATGTTGCGCCCGGTGCGCCCGGCCCCCCCTGCACCCCCCACGCTACGCCACTGGAAGCATGTGTACTAAAAGAGATAACCCCAAAGACTTCAAAACACTCTTATCACAAAACTAAGGAAACGAATGCTTGCTTATGATAAGACATTAATGAGGATAAAAACATGAAGCAAAAACCTCAGTCAATATCATAATTGTCCTTAGTTCACCTTTAGATAATGCAGAGGTGTCTTCTGTGTCACTACACAAACCTCTGCCACTAAATCTTTTAATCAGCTCATTTGCATATGTTCTGCTGCTAAGCATCCAAATATTTTGGGGCAAAGGAAGCCTCAAACGTTAAAATATTTTTGATATTCCAAATTTGCACTGGCTGTGTTTGTAAATAGTTCTTTATTTTCTTTATTGCCTCTCAGTCTCCAGACTTCAGTTAAGTTCTATGGAAAGACCTCAGAGAAGTGAGTCACCAGTGGGTTTCAAAAATGGTTTCCTGCTGGAAAGGAATAATAAATATATAAGAGCTCATCCAGATTGTTATCAAATAAATACTACAGACTATTAGAGTAATATCACCTAATGAATATACAATGCAAAAAGTATAAAATACACCCCAGCCAGCCTGCCTTGGTATCCCTGCCAATGAATGTTTTCTTGTTCCATTTTCAGAGCTCTCTCAGGGGAAGGGTATATGGAACTGCACTGTAGAATTTGGAGAACTGCTAATTTCAAAGCATGGTTGTGTTTTGTTCCTCGTATGATTTTGGAAAGTACAAATCAGGCCACCTTTGCTCTAGCGATCCACTGTCCTGTTTCATCACATGCAGGTCATCAGAGTACCAGCACCCCCGAGGTGCTCCACAGCATTGGGTGAGGGCACTCAGGAAATTTTTTTCAGATTTTTTAATTGCTTGTGTATTTGCCACCTAGGGCTCCTTTGGGAGGAAGGGTGGGCTATAAATCTAATAAGTGATAAAGATAATGATAAGACATGATAATAAATATATATTAGGCAACACTGCATACAAAAGAAAAGGTGTGTGTTAGGAGAAATTTGCACTTTGAATTTTCATGAGAATATATATCACACACAAACCCCAAACTGATGTGAAATATGGAGAACTGAAGAGAAGGAGAAATAGAGAGAAACCAAAATGGATGGATTCACTACCTACCTGTACTCCATACAGTACCCTGCTACATTATCCTAGCCTCAGTGTTTGTGAGCAGTGGCCACAGTCTGGTCAGATTTTGTTCATGTAATGAGAGGGGGCAATATTTGACCTTTGCCTCAAGCAGGAAATGTCTGGGATTGACACTGGAATAAGTGCAAATCTTTGTTATTTGGCTGCTCCTACCAAGCAGAGCCAGGAGATTTTTTGGCGTGGGGTTGGGGAAGTGGAAAGAGCTTCATGTACGAGCTTGTTTGTTCTTACGCTCCTTTCTTTCCCTCATTCAACCAAGCAAGATGTTGGCAGGACTGGAAACAGACTCAAGTTTGGTGTGTCCTTCTATTAAAAACACATCACAGTTGCCAAGAACCGCCTTACAGTTTGCAGTGGAGGAAAACCAATACCCAAAAAGCTCAGCACCCCTATTTGCATATGGAGGACAGTTCTGCCATGACTTGATGAGGATTTCCCTCATATGGAATCCTGTGTGTTTTAGGAAAACACATCATTTCATAAACAGTTTGGTACCCTTCTTGTTCATGCTATGGATAAGAATGCTTGAATATAGCCTCGAGGTCTGCAGAACTGTTACGCACCATTTGCGACATGGAGAATGTTACGCGCTCTTGTTCACTTTGGAATTTCTGTGCTAAAAATAAAGTGCTTGTTCTCTCTCTCTCTCTCTCCTGCAATTAAAAACAGTCCACTCATTTCTTGTGCTCTGTAGATGTGGTGGAGGAGACAGGCGTCGAAGAGGAAGAGGGGCCAAAATGCAAGGAGTCTGAAGATGAAAGATTAGCCGCAGGGCCAGCTCCCATTAAAGCAGGGATGCACAAGAAATGGTACGCAGATGGGTTTTGTGCATCTTGGCACCTGGAAGCTGTTGGTGCAGCTCTCTGGCCTCTCCTCCCCAATGCCCAGCATAAATGCAGGGGATGCAGGCTGTGAAGGGACTGTTCCTTCCCTGCCAGGGACCACGATCCCAGGAAGGTGAAGAGTTAATACAAAAGTAACAAACCGATTTCAGCTTTCTTGGGGAGGGAAGCACATCATGGTAAAGCTAAAGACTCTGCTTATAGGACCGAGGTGGGAACCAAATAAGATTACCTTCTGGGTTCCATTCCAGTTCCTTGGAAATGTTAAATTAATTTTTGCAGTAATTGAAATCTGTGGTCTTTATCAAGGAAACCTTGAACAAAGTTGCCAAGTGTATGATGGCGGCTTCTGTGATGTGGACACTGCAGACTGGACAGAGATCAATGTTTCAATTCATTTAGGAAAACTGCACGGCCATCAGATGTTAGCTATTATTGCTAGGCGCTGATGTGAGCCAAATTCATACTTATGAGCCCAAACAAAGGCATTGTATTCCATTACCAGTCTCCTGAGCTGTCTAATACTGGTTAATAACAATCAGTTCTTTAATTCAGATACAATTTATTGCAGGTACAGGACAATAAATGCCTGCTGTTTTAAGGATCCTACCTTAGGTCAGCTGAGGGAACATAGATACATCTCTCCCTTTGATTAGCTGAATCCAAAAATCATAACTTTGGTTTATGCTGCTGTGTCATTCTACTGAACAACTGTAAATGGATGTTTGTGAAATTTTGCTGGACTCACATACATCCACTGTTAGATGCAGTATGTTTCAGCCAGTGAGTTGCTGGGAATCACAAATGGGTAGCTTGCTCTTGTATCTCAGGTCTTGCTTTGATGGCTTTCCATAGTCATCTCGTTGGTCTCTGTGAGAACAGAGCACTGGAGTATATGGGTCATTGGCCTGATCCAGCAGAGAATCTTCTTATATCCTTATGGACATCACCTTAGATGGCAGGACTAGAAAAAGTGGGCAGAAATTGTAGGAGGCATTTTTTTGACTAAAGAGAAGAAACTTTCTAATGGCAAGAGCTGTTCAGTAGTGAAACAAACTGTCCCAGTAAGTGGTGGGCTCTCCTTCATGGAGAAGAGGCATTTGGCTTGGAGTCTGCTCTTGTTATGACGTTCTCTTATCGCTTAAACTAAGGGATCCAGTTCCTACTTCAGCCATTGTTGATATTTGCAATATTAGACTGAAGTAGCTTCCACTCTAATTACCAGTACCAGGTGTATATGACGTCCATCATACAGTTGCAGGAACACAGTGAATCTGCATCTGCATCTATGGAGACTCATGACTGTTGCTTTAAAATTTGTAATGCAAGTTCATGCTGTGTGTCACTTTTGTTTGTTGTCACCATTGATGATTGCTGTCTTCTGAAGATGAACTCTCATGTAATAATTGCAGCTATATGAATTATCTATTGCAGTGACTGAGGAAAGCCCTCAGCAGGATCTGAAATGGTCGTCCATGGGAACACTGATTCTAGATTTTGCACAGACACACAAAAATGTATACATAGCTGAGATTCTCCTATTCTGAGCACCACTTAATGGTTCCGTCACTGTGAGAAGTGAAGTTACAGGGAACCAGGCAGAGGGCCTTCTTGGTAGTGGCACCCGCCCTGTGGAAGGCAGCCCTGTATTGGGAAGTTTTTTATGTCTGATGTTTCGCCATGTTCTGTTATATTTTGTTGCAATATTTTCCTCAATGATAATAATATTGGATATTGGGTACATTGGTGAGTACGCTCTCAGAATCATGGGTGAGAAGGAAAACATAGGGGGAAATTCTGGACATTGCTTTAGCAATGGCAGCCATAAAAGGGGCTGGGAAATTAAAGGTCAATTAAATGTTAGTGTTTTTGATGAAGCACTGATGGGAAATTTAATCCCAGAGTGAATTATATCAACAAGCATCTACAACAGCTGTCTGGCCAAACCCTTCAGCTTTATAGGATGCATACAAATAAGTCATATGAAACTAGAGTGTTCTGGTTAAAAATCATTTTAATAATGACTCAGCCATTTAAATTTAAGCAGATGAAGGATAAGCTAAGACAGGGATAAACTGAAAAGGCCACGTTAATTACCTGTGTAACTAGAAACAATGCACGGTTGCCTTCCGTCATCTGCTTGAATCTCCTGCCTATCTTTCCCTTTAATTTCCTTAAATGGCTGGCCTGCTGCTGTGGAGATAAGGCATTTAATATAGGAAAGGGTTCAGGTGTTCCTACAAGGTCTACCTAAGCCACATTTTTTTCCAAAATGTCATCTTGATTTGTGCTTTTCTTTTTCACTAAGTAATAGACACAGGGATTACAAAGTGAATCTGGAAGCTAAATTTCACTAATGAAATTATTACAGACAGCAGCAACATAAAAAACAATTAACTCCTGGTGCCCATATCTCAGCTACTTTTTTTTTTTAATTAAAAAAAGGTTCTATTTAATACAAAGTTGTTTTATACTTAAATCATAGGGACAGGTCTATATAACTTAGGGCGAGCCTTGCATTTTGAGGGGGGGCACTTTTAAAAAACAACAAACAAACATTAAATAAGGCATAATTTCTTTCAAAATTAGAGTGGGGCAAATCTAGACTTTCTACAAAAGGCATTGACTAAATCCATCAGCTATTAAAAGGTGAGGATGACGGCACCTCAATGCAACTTACATACATGTTTGCATGCATGCATACACACATTAAAACCAGCATTTAAAAAAAATATCTAAAAGGCATTTCTACTTTTTAAAAACTAGGTTAGCGTGTCCCACCTACATAAAAAAGCTATAGATAAGTACAGTAAAAGCCAAAGGCCTGACACCCCAAAAAGTTTTTGCCTGGTGCCTCAAGATATGTGCAGTGGTACCTCAGGTTATATATGCTTCAGGTTACAGACTCCATTAACCCAGAAATATTACCTCGGGTTAAGAACTTTGCTTCAGGATGACAACAGAAATCGTGTTCCGGCGGCGCAGCGGCAGCAGGAGGTCCCATTAGCTAAAGTGGTGCTTCAGGTTAAGAACAGTTTCAGGTTAAGAACGAACCTCCGGAACGAATTAAGTACTTAACCCGAGGTACCACTGTAATGATGCTGACAGGTGAGCTCCTTGGGGACACCGTTCCACAAGAGGGAAGCCACCACATGTTCTTGTGTTGCCACCCTGGACCTCCTATGGAGGGGGCAGATGAAGAAGGGCCTCAGGGAGAGGCGATCCTTGAGGCATTGGGTTCCTGAGGCATATCAGACTTTATAGATCTAAACCAGCACCCAGAAATATTTGTTTTATTACTGTTTTTTTAAAGCATGATAATCATTACATGGAGAGAGACAGGGAGAGAGAGAGACTGACATTCACATTGTTTTAGGTTATTGGGTCTAATGAGCTTTGCAATGGAATTGTTAAAAAAAAGAACAGTTTTAGGATTTTCACCCTACTCTATCTCCATGGTGCAAGACAACCTGGTGGATCAAGTGAGCTGCAGAGACAGAAGTGAGATCACCAAAAATCGTCCCACTCCTGCTTCTACTGACAGATGCCTTCTATCAGAAGAATGACACCCCATTGGATTCTACCCAATGAGACTTACTCCCAGATAAGTGAGAATGGGATTGCATCTGAAGGCAATCCCATTTACTTCTGTGTAGTCACACATAGGAATGCACTATCTGAGTAAACTTTGGTGCATCTCCAATGAAAACAGTTTAGTGGGGTAGGAGAAAAAAAATTCACATCTGGCAACCAATCTGCCTCTTTGGTTTCAGATACCATATCCTCCAACTTTTATGCAATGAAAATAGGGACGTCGCATTCCATAATGATAATTTTACTATTGATACCCCACACATCTTACTGGGTTGCTGCAGCACTCTGGGCAGCTTACAAAATACAGTAAATAAAAACATTACAAAACATTAAAATAACCCTTCCCCATACAGGATTGCCTTCAGACATCTCGGAGGGGTGGATAACTCCATACCCTCCAACATTTCTCCAATGAAAATAAGGACCTCCTAAGGAAAAGTGGAACATTCCGGAATCAAATCAGAAAGCAGAATGGCTTCTCTAAATCAGGGACATCCCTGGAAAATAGGGTGTGAGATAGTACAGTCATACCTCGGGTTACAGATGCTTCAGGTTGCACGTTTTCAGGTTACGGATGCATCGAAACCCGGAAGTACTGGAACGGGTTACTTCTGGGCTTCGGCGCTCGCGCATGCACAACAAATGCTAAATCATACTTTGTGCACGCACAGAAGGGCCAAATCGCAACCTGCGCATGTGGAGATGCGGTGCTGCGAGTTGTGAACGCTGTGAGTTGCGAACGTGCCTCCCGCAAGGATCACGTTCGCAACCCGAGTGTCCACTGTACATGGGTAAATGAATCTAAAAACCCCTGGACATAAAATTTTCACGGACATCTAGTGGCTATGGTGGCTCGTTTACCAGCAGTAATGTATTTAGTGTTAACTCTGGAAACATATACTCCATTCTGACCAAACTATGACTCTTAGAGCAAAATATACATACATCACTCCCCAGCATCTCCAGGTGGGGCTAGGAAGAAGCCTTGTCTGAAACCCTGGAGAGCAGCTGCCAGTCAGTGTAGACAATGCTGAACTAGCTGGATCAATGGTCAGGATTGATACAAGGCAGTTTCCTATGTCCCCCATGAACAGGTTGTGCCAACATTAAGGATCCAAGCCAAGAGGAGAACCACACAAACACAACAGATTAGAGAACTGGGCAAAAACAAACAAGATGAATTTTAACAGGGAGAAATGTAAAGTATTGCACTTGGGCAAAAAAAATGAGAGGCACAAATACAAGATGGGTGACACCTGGCTTGAGAGCAGTACATGTGAAAAAGATCTAGGAGTCTTGGTTGACCACAAACTTGACATGAGCCAACAGTGTGACGCGGCAGCTAAAAAAGCCAATGCAATTCTGGGCTGCATCAATAGGAGTATAGCATCTAGATCAAGGGAAATAATAGCGCCACTGTATTCTGCTCTGGTCAGACCTCACCTGGAGTACTGTGTCCAGTTCTGGGCACCACAGTTCAAGGAGGACACTGACAAACTGGAACGTGTCCAGAGGAGACCAACCAAAATGGTCAAAGGCCTGGAAACGATGCCTTATGAGGAACGGCTAAGGAAGCTGGGCATGTTTAGCCTGGAGAAGAGGAGGTTAAGGGGTGATATGATAGCCATGTTCAAATATATAAAAGGATGTCACATAGAGGAGGGAGAAAGGTTGTTTTCTGCTGCTCCAGAGAAGCAGACACGGAGCAATGGATCCAAACTACAAGAAAGAAGATTCCACCTAAACATTAGGAAGAACTTCCTGACAGTAAGAGCTGTTCGACAGTGGAATTTGCTGCCAAGGAGTGTGGTGGAGTCTCCTTCTTTGGAGGTCTTTAAGCAGAGGTTTGACAACCATATGTCAGGAGTGCTCTGATGGTGTTTCCTGCTTGGCAGGGGGTTGGACTCGATGGCCCTTGTGGTCTCTTCCAACTCTATGATTCTATGATTCTATGATTCTACAACATTGTGTATATAATCTTTTGGTTAAACAAGACATAAGAAACAAGCTGGAAAGTTACATGTCTAAATATTTATATTGTTTCCTGTTAATCTAACACAAGTAAAAGGTTGAAAAATGGAGTGTCTCAAAATAATAATTTTAGAAGTAGTAGGTAGGCTTCTCCACAGAGTCTACCCTGAATTCTGTCCCTGAAAAGAGATCCAAGAAAAATACTGATCCAATGTACATTATTTTACAACGGAAAAAGCTTTTAACATATTTAAGAGAGTACATGCAGAATCATAGTGAGGTAAAGTATATGAATCAGGTTACTGGCGTTAGAAAAGGATTGCTCATGTCTTCATTGTTAAATTTGTATAAATATTTGTGGAAGTTATCTTCTCTGGCTGAGCTAATTCAAGTGCAGTTTTCCCTTTTATCAGCCGGCTCATCTGTATGTTGTTCTTCTTTGGTCCAAGATGAAATGGATATCTTAAACATCAAAACAACCCAGACTTACAATCATGCTTATCCGCCGCTAACAATACCTCTTCCCACCTGTAGGTCACTGGTTCAGAGGTGCCGATAGGTCAATCCTGTCAGCTTTTAAAACCTAAATCTGAGAGTCTACTACGCTTTATGGTTTTGGAGATCAGCTTCTTCAAATAGCTGAAGTTCCTGGTTGCAGGTGTACTTCTCTATTGAAACTAATTGCTACACAGATTGTGGGTGCCCCCCCCCCCATTGTGTCATGATCTTTTGAAGTTGTCTTGAGTACCTGTCTGCTATCTTCCTGCCACTTAGGCCCTGGATTACAAAGTGACAGTGCTGCTCACATAACTGATCTGATCTCACTGGTTTTGGAAAGGGGGTGGGGTTAAGGCTGAGGCATTAAAGTTCCTGTGACTAGCGTGAGGAAAGGGAGAAGGCAATTTCTGAAGCCTCAGGGGAAGGAAATGGTGTGTTTTATCATTTATAGCACCATCCATGTACATGGCACTTTAAAAAGAATAAGAGGGCAGGTCCTTTCCCCCTGGGTTTACAATCTTGAAACTGTTGAGGGGGCGGAAATGCATGGAGACAGAAACAGGGGAAGGGTGTGCAGTGGGAGGAGATCATAGCCATATTCTGCATGCAAAAAGTTTCAAGTTCATTCCCTGGTGTCTGTCATTAAGAGGATCAAGTAGCAGTGTGAAAGATGTCTGCGGCAGAACCACTGCTGATCAGAACACATTAGCGATGGATAACGTCTGACCCATAGAAGTCAGCAAATTTTTTGAGCAGGGGGCCGGTCCACTGTCCCTCAGACCTTGTCGGGGCCGGACTGTATTTGGGGGGGGGGGAGAGAAATGAACGAATTCCTATGCCCCACAAATAACCCAGAGATGCATTTTAAATAAAAGCACACATTCTACTCATGTAAAAACACGCTGATTCCTGGACCATCTACTGGCCGGATTGAGAAGGCGATTGGGCTGGATCTGGCCCCCGGGTCTTAGTTTGCCTACCCATGGACTAAATACTCAACAGACTGGCTTAAATCAGGAGTGGGGAACAGGATCCATTGGGTGGGTTGGATCCTGAGGTCCTACAGGCCACTTTGAGAGGTGGGCATGGCTACTCACTTATTGATCACCTGACACCATCATGATGTCAGGAACTTCATGATGAAACAATCAAATGAACTTCAAATGAAACAATCAAGAACATGCTCTTAGTGTATTGCTGGTTATTTCCTTTCTGCCTTTGGGACCTGGCTTGAACTTGAGCTAGGCCGCAAAGGAAGATTCTGAACAAAACCCTGCTTCAGACAGGGTTCAGCTGCACTAGGAAGCTCCCTGTTGAAAGCGGACTTTGCACTCAGGGCTGAATTTAAATTTGGTGCTGACTGCAAGCCCCACTTTGGATAGAGTTCAGCTGGACTCAAAGTGCAGCCAGCCCAGTGGGACTAAATTTAAAAGATGCTGAATGCTAGCCTTGCTTGCAAAAAAGCAACCAGGAGTGCCCTTTAAAGCTTCACATTTTTCATTTGCAGCTGCATCTTTACCTGCTCTAAGCCCAATTTGGCCCATGAGAGGTTCTCCATACCTGAGTTAAATGGACAAAGGATGCTTCTAGACGGGGTCTTAATTTGCAAATGGGTCATTGAGATAATACAAATTAGTCGCTGGTGTGTGGGGTTTTTTCTAATTGGATTTCCCCCAGAAAGTGTTTTTGTTCTTTTTTAAATTGGGGGATGGGGTGGAATATGGGCTTGCATTTTGAACCTAACAATTTTGTGTGGACATCACACAAAAAAACCTGGCATTCATGAAAAGGACCAGTCTTGCAGTAAACACCTATCTGGAAACATCTAAAAATGTCTGACCTGGCATTAGGCACTTCTTTATGGTCATCTGATTATTGAAGTGGCACCTACTGATGCTGACCTACGCAGCTGCATGCTCAGAATGCACATACCTCTGAAGTGATATTACTTTGGAGTACAGTGGTACCTTGGGTTACATACGCTTCAGGTTACATACGCTTCAGGTTACAGACTCCACTAACCCAGAAATAGTACCTCGGATTAAGAACTTTGCTTCAGGATGAGAACAGAAATCGTGCTCCGGCGGCGCAGCAGCAGTGGGAGGCCCCATTAGCTAAAGTGGTGCTTCAGGTTAAGAACAGTTTCAGGTTAAGAACAGATCTGCAGAACGAATTAAGTTCTTAACCCGAGGTACCACTGTAGTAATTTCCAGACCATGTGTTGGATCATGTTAACATACTGTGAAAGCACAGCTGCTGTGCCCACCGAAATGCACCCCCAATTAAATAGTTAAAGTTCCAGGGTACCCTGCCCCAAGAAGGGGCTGCGGTTATTGCAGCTCTGCAAAATTTTGCTGCATTGCCTGTGCCTTTTTCTAATTAGTCTTAAATGAAGGGGGGAGGGAGGGGAGAAAAATCATTAAAAAAAACAAAACTCTCCTCATCCCATCAGAGTCTTGATTCTGCTGCTATCTCCCCTAAGGTTATTACTTAGACTGGAAATGTTTGACACACTAATTGCATTCAGGCAATTTAGCATTATAGGTAGGGTGGCCACTGAACAGATTGCCAAAGAAGGGAAAACACATAAGGCGGGATGCAGATTTGCATCTTATTTATATGGATAGATGCACCTTGAGATAGAGCAACTAATTTAAAGAGAATGCAACACATCTCACCATAGTGGGGAAAATTGTGACCTGGTGACCTTTGCGACTGCTTGCTCTCCTAGCTATTGATGGGCAAGCTTCCAGCTCCAGCTTCCAGCTCTCCCCTTTTATAGCTCTTTATTTTTAAACTGGACTTGGACTGGACAGCCTTTCAAAGAGAAGACTGTGTCTGGCTAACACAATATTGTACACCTTATGATTCTTAGGGAGGAACTACTAAACCTTGCATGGTTATGCTGGTTCATGACCACAATAAAGTTTGATTGATTGATTGCATGGATTTACTCAATTCTTCCTCCACGCATGCTAAATAGCTCTCTTCGCCTCTCTTCCGGTCCTCTGCAAAACTTTATTAGGTCTTCTGTAATTGAGTTGATAATAGTTACATTGTAAACCTTTGGAGCTGGTGACTGTGGCTGCCTGCCTGTGATGTAATATAATCACATACTAAAATAAATAGACTCTTCCCTTGGCCTGCCCAGGCATGGCCATTCTTTAGACGTACTGAATGGTGTCAAAGCTTTTGTCTCTTGGTGTTCTTGAAAAATCCACATGTATCCCCATAAACAGAGGCTGAATCAACCATGTGCATCATTTTTTAAGATGAATGAAACAAGGCACTGTCCTGTGCCACTCGAAAGAGACAGATAAAAACCACTGTCTGCTTCTTGAGCATTTTCATCTTCCTCTGGGATAGGGTCAAACTACTGTAGATGTGCCAGTGTCACAATGGCCCTTTAGGAAAACAAGAAGCTGCCTTATAATAATAATAATTTATTATTTATACCCCGCCCATCTGGCTGAGTTTCCCCAGCCACTCTGGGCGGCTTCCAATCAAGTGTTAAAAACAATACAGCATTAAATATTAAAAACTTCCCTAAACAGTGCTGCCTTCAGATGTCTTTTAAAGAGAAGATAGCTGCTTATTTCCTTCACATCTGAAGGGAGGGCATTCCACAGGGCGGGCATCACTACCGAGAAGGCCCTCTGTCTGGTTCCCTGCAACCTCACTTCTCGCAATGAGGGAACCGCCAGAAGGCCCTCGGCGCTGGATCTCAGTGTCTGGGCTGAACGATGGGGGTGGAGATGCTCCTTCAGGTATACAGGACCGAGGCCTTATTCTGATTCAGACCATTGGTGCATTGAGCTCAATACTGTCTACGCTGACTGGCCATGATTGTATAGGATTTCAGACAGGGTTCACTCCCGTGGTTTCTGGGGCTGGACTTAGTTCCTTCTGTTTGCAAAGCAGATGCTCTACCACGAAGCTGTTTTTTTTAAAATGTAGATCTGCATCAATGACATGTCATGTGTGCATGCCTGCGTGGGAGCTATTTGAAGACAAAGTGTGAGGAGGAAATCACCATCATGTGGCTCAGTTCCCTGGAGCTCTCCCCACTACTTCCCTGGAACTTTTCTTTCAGCCAAGCTCTCCTACTGGAAGTGAGCCAGCACTGAGGAGCGCTTGGCTGAACAGACTGCTGGGAAGTAAGTCACAGGGAGAGGTGAGCTCATAGCCCTTCAATTCACATGCTGCATTTGCTCATAAAATTGGGCCACTTTATAAGGCAGGTGTGTGGAACCTTTGACCCTCCAGATGTTGCTGAACTGCAGCTCCCATCATCCCTGGCCATTGGCCATGCTTGCTGGGGCTGACAGGAGTTGTAGTTCAGCAACTTCTGGCAGGCCAAAGCTTCTGGCAGGCCAAAGCTTCCCCGTACCTTTTACGATGGATGTCTGGAAGACCCTTGTTCGGTGAGAGACATCTGCTGCTGTCACATTTCTTTTCGGACTCATGTCAAGAAGATCTTCACTCCATGGGCATAGCCATTTTTGTTAGTGGGGGCAGGCCTTTTGTTAGGGGGAGGGGCTGATCCTCAGCTATGCATTTTTAGTGATTTTTATTGATAGGGCAGCTGCCCCTCCCCCCCTTGGCTATGCCCATGCTTCACTCTGCGATGGCTTGAGCAATTTCAGTCACTCTGCTTAGTAAATCAACAACCTGAGTTTTGCTCCAGTCAACAGATGCATATTGCAAACACAGCAGACATGATATTGATATTGAAACTGAAATACTTTATTGACACTTGTAAAACTTGTATACAGTGAGATTACACGAGCACCCCCCACTCAGCTCTCTTAGTCTTAATTCCCCTCATTTACTGACGCACACCCACCAAACCCGAAAGTCAGATGCCCTGTTGTTATCTTTTCATTCAGCAGCCTAATAGCCCACAGATAGAAGCTGTTCTTTACCCTGTTGGTGCGACTAATGATGCTTCTATATCTTCTGCCTGAGGGCAGGAGATCAAGAAAGTGCCGGCCAGGGTGTGAATCATGCCTGAGAATTTTCCTCACTCTCCTGAGGCAACGTTCTTCCGCTATTTCATCCAGTGGATTCACGGGATAGCCCATAATATCTTGTGCTGTACTTACCACCCTCTGTAGGCACTTCCTATCAGATGATGTCAAACCAGAATATATTTATGTATTTCGTTTATATCCCACTCTTCCTCATAGAACAGTCTCTTGGTGAATAACAACTTACCCCCTCCCCATTCAAAAAACAACACATGAAATTCATGAGTGGGAGTCTGCCTGGGAACTGCATGTGCTGCATGTACATGGACTTTATACACTGTATTGGGTTCATTGGTGGAAAAAAGATGGCATATATAAATGCAGAAAAATAATGCAATAGCTGTATAAAATCAGATGTTTGGCAAAAAAGAATGACTGCTCCCCACTTAAAGCGCAGCCCTGGATCTGGAGCGGCCCCATCAGCATAGGCTTGGCTTTGCCTTCCCTCAGGTGGGATACCTGGAGGTCCCCGCCCAGAGTTGTTTGAAAGAGCAGATATTTGCATACCACTTTTATCTACACATTACATCGAATACAGCCGTAATAGGGAAATTTAAAATTGAGGTTTCAATAAAAGCCACTTTCAAAAATGTATTGCAGGATCACAGATACAGCAGTACTATCAAACTAAGCTGTCTCCTATTAAAATAACAAGACAAGCTGTTTAGATGGAATGTGGGCAAGAATGCCAAGTAACCACATATATAAAGTTTACCATGGGGCAGGGGAGTCTGCAGAAAAAAAGAGCAAAAAGCAAGTAGAAATTCATGCAAAGGGTGATGCTAATTTGTGCCCGCATTCTTCCATGTCAGAACAGAAGTCCTCACACAAGAAACCACAATGCCACATCTCAAGCCTGCCATATTTTAGGAAATGAGAGCCATTAATGGTTTTATCTGATGAACTGTATTGAGCTCTAGTGATGTATTAATTATCACATGGCTTATCTCAAAGTATCTTATTAATCAAAGATGTTCTGGAGCCACATATCAGAGCTGGGATAACATGAAGAGATCACACTATTATCTGGAGCAAGAATAGCTTTCATGAGTTAAGAGCCCTCAAATGATGTAAAGTTTGCCTTCTTTTGTCTAGAACATTAAAGAGTCCTTTCTGGCTACATCCTGCATCCCAGCCCAGTTTTCTCCCTGCCATTTATTATCTCTAGAGTCAGTCTCTTCTTCATCTGAGAACAATGGTAATTGAACCTGACCTTGACCCAGTAAATCTCTGCTGGAGATGAAGGGAATGGAGTACCAGGGCGGTTAAGAAAGCATTTCTCATTTAAAAATCTGGCATCTGAACACTGTCAGAGGAAGCCCAAAGGTTGGACCTCAGTCCTTTCTTCTCTTTGATTTCCATCTGTAGCTGAAATAACTGCAATTGTGGCCACTCATCTTGAAACTCTTCTGCAATGTAAAAAAATTCCTTCCAGTAGCACCTTAAAGACCAACTAAGTTAGTTCTTGGTATGAGCTTTCGTGTGCATGCACACTTCTTCAGATACACTGAAACAGAAGTTGCCAGATCCTTCTATATAGTGAGAAGGTGGGGAGGGGTATTACTCAGAAGGGTGGTGGGAATGGGAGATTGGCAGATAGCTGCAATGGATATTGTATTAGGTGGGGGAACACTCTCAAGGCAGCTTCCTTTCATGGGAAACAACCACAGCTCCGTAGTAGCTGTAATAGCATATTGCAGAAGGACTCGGGGTCAGTCCATGGCACCTCGAGATAAAAGGAGAAATCTTTTTTAAAAAAACAAACAAAAACAATACAAATGTATGGGATGAATGATTTCAGGGTGGTGGTAGTATACCAGGCAAGCAAATTGTTTAGAAGCCACATATTCCTTGTTTTTCTGTCTCTGTGGGTTTTGGATATTTTCTTACCTTTTCTCTTTGTCTTTCCAATCTGTTAGGGGTATAAAAATGGGATAATTAGCTTATTTCCTCAGAATCCAGTAATTGTATGACAATCTGAATAAAAGTAAATCTGTTTAGCTAAGTCCAGTTTTCAGAATGAGATGGTCTGGCTCACTTCAAGTGCTTTTTCTCCTTCCCTGTCTCCAGCTGCAAGCTACCAAACACATACTTTTTCAGGTCATTATGGCCCAATGTCTGTGGCATTACATTATTTCAGTGACATATCTTTGAACATACCGTAATTCCAAAAACTGCAGGTCATCCTTTAGCTAAGTGAAAAACAGGATTTTTATATTAACTCCATACTTTGCCTTCTGATGGGGGGGGGGGAAGCACAATGCTGTTTCCTTCTCCCATTATTTCTGATCCCTTCTTTGTAATAACTCTAAAACTTTCCCTATTTGGGAATACCAACTTGATCATCAAGGAATGTACTACCACTCAACACGTCTCTGACCCATAGATGTTGGCGTTGTTCCAAGAACCACAATTATTAAAGAAATCTCTGGCAACGGAAACTCACCCGCAAATGGCACCGTTTCTATGAATGCAGACTAAGAGAACAGGATACTTAGTTTTAAGAAAGTGCTGCAAAAGCATCAGTGCTCAGACAGAAGAGGAAGCTCTGAAATGTGTATGTTAATCCCAAACTTGTTTGGGGAAGAGCCATAGGTCAGTGGTATAGAGCATGTCCCTTACATGAAGGAAGTCCCAAATCCAATCCCTGGGGTCTCCAGTAAAGAACTGAGAAAGACTCTCCTCTGAAACCCTGGAGGCTCTCAGAACTGAGTTAGATGGGCCATTTTGTGAGAGTTTCCCTTGAAATGAGATATTTAAATACATACTCCTTACGCTGCAAAACACCGCCAACAATAATAGTGTCACCCCATGCAGCTTTTAAGAATGATCTTAAGGTAGGAGGAATCTGTGATCTTGCTCAAAGATCTTTCCAGAGCAGATTGCCCATTCCAACATGCTTTCCAGGCTCTACGGGGAATCACCCTAAAAACATTAATGGATGAAAGTGTTGCTTTGACATTTACCCCCAGTATACCGGAATATGCCATAAATTTAGCAACATTTCTCACGTGCCCAGGCATGAGGACGATGCTGTGTCTGTTAGGCATGGAAAGAATGACAGTACACTATTGTGGGGTTCAAATTAGGCAACAGCTTTATTGGTTATAGATGCAAGTGGGTTTTGACTTAGGCATTGGGCAATCCTGATTCCACCAGCCTGCCTGTTGGGTGTTGATCCTGACAGAGAGATGACTTATGACTTACACCATGCAACAGTGTCCTTCAGCTCTCTATATTGGACAAACAGGCCAAACCTTACGGCAAAGAATAAACGGACATAAATCTGACATCAAGAATCACAAAACAGAGAAACCAGTAGGAGAACACTTCAGTCTCCCAGGACATTCTATACAAGATCTCAAAGTAGCTGTTTTACTACAAAGGAATTTCAGAAATAGACTGGAAAGAGAAGCTGCTGAATTGCAACTCATTACCAAACTTAAAACCATGGATAGACCTGGTCTGAACAGAGACATTGGATTCTTATCTCATTATACATGACTAAGCCATTTCTCACCTTCTCACCCCTTGCCTTTTCCTGTAAGACCTATTACAGTCGTTAAGAGTCGTCAACAGGCTCATCTCAGCTATCTGCCAATCTCCCATTCCCACCACCCTTCTGAGTAATACCCCTCCCCACCTTCTCACTATATAGAAGGGTCTGGCAACTTCTGTTTCAGTTTATCTGAAGAAGTGTGCTTGCACACGAAAGCTCATACCAAGAACTAACTTAGTTGGTCTTTAAGGTGCTACTGGAAGGAATTTTTTATTTTGACCATGCATCTTTGTCAGGGTTGGCATTTGGGTACACGAACAAAAGCATCTACCCTAGAATCCACTTAATGAGATACCACATTTCTTGGAGGGGCAGGCAGAGACATACTACACCCCCCTCACCCACTTCATCACATGTCACATGTTATTTAAGCTCCAAGAACAGACCAGGCTGAAGACTTGGCCAGAGTCTCCAGCCAGCCCCACCCCCAGCGACTCCAGCCTCTTAGGCCACTTAATATTGGTCAATCTGCAGGCAGGCAAATTCAAATTTCAGAAGCTGACATGAGTGGAATTCTCTCCCGCTGGCCAGTAGCACCCAGATCTCAGGGCTGTGCCATGTTGCAACCACCACCGACGCCTCAAACGTGAGCGGAATTTTCAAGCCTGAGTTCTGAAAACAGTGTTCTTTTATAAAATCATAATCATGGTCCCTGAGAAGAGTGCAACTGCAAACATACTAATCACGTTCTCCTAGGCAGTATATAGATTTCCTTTTGAGTTTCCACGAAAGGAAAACAGAATTTTAGACATTATTGCAATGTAATTGCATAACAATAGCCAGGCGCCATGTTATAAAATGTGATCACTCCTGTAATCATTTAGGATAATTAAATTGTGTTAGAGGCCACATGCTGTTCAAGGCACAGTTGCAAACATGCTGATTTCTAGACCCTTCATGTCATACGGTATTACACACGTTCCCTTTTCCTTTCTACAAATGAAAATTGAATTTAGACTCCATGCCACAGTAATTGTGTAATAATATCCAGACAAAATGTTGCAAATTAAGATCATCTTTCCAATTATTTAGTCAAGTCTAAATTTCTTTAGCAAAAAGTGTAATAATCTGTCGTTCTTTGTATTCGTTCTCAATAAAAATTGAGCTTTACCTCTGAGATTGTATAAGAGAGGTAGAAAACACGAATCTCTTGTTGCCCAAACCCTATCTGGTTAGTCAGTGTCAAAGGGCAAGAGCAGACTTCCGTTGGTTTCATATTACAAGTCCTTGGTGATATTTCTCTGATTTTTACAAAGTGGACAAAGTAACTGACAGCAAACTATTTCTAAACTGCTCTTTTACAACTGATGCCAGCCATACTATTTCATAAAGAGAACAGCTCCAAATTCATTGTTTCTCGACAAATCTATTTTTAATGTCATGGTTACAGTACTGAATGTGATTTCTGAGCATGTGATATATGCACATCCCTCTGAAGAAGGTGGGGTTGATGGGATTTGTTGAGGGATTTGTCTTGGGAAAGAAAATAAATGGTGTGGCCTTTTGTATTATTTTGTCCAGATCAGACAGAGAGCCTTCTCAATAGTGGCGCCTGCCCTGTGAAACGCCCTCCCATCAGATGTCAAAGAAATAAACAACTATCTGACTTTTAGAAGACATCTGAAGGCAGCCCTGTTTAGGGAAGCTTTTAATATTTGATGAATTACTGTATTTTAATGTTTTGCTGGAAGCCACCCAGAGTGGCTGGGGAAACCCGGCCAGATGGGCGGGGTATAAATAAATTATTATTATTATTATTATTATTATTATTATTATTATTATTATTATTATTATTATTATTATTCATATTTATTGTGATGTCACTGCCACAGATGTAATGGCATTTACTCCTAAATATGTGTGCATGGGGGTAGCCAGTATTTATTTGGGGAGGGGACAGGCTTTGTGTTAGGGGGGAAGGATCGAGTTGTCTGTGATGTAATTGGTCAGTTAGTTATTTTTATTTATTTACTTGATTTAGGGGTATGTTTTTATATCTACACATCACGGTTTATAGACCAAGGATGACTAATCATTTGCCCTACAAGTGCATTGGGCCTCAACTCCTATCATTCCTGACCACTGGACATAGTGGCTGTGGATGACTGGGAGTTGTAGTCCAACAACATTTGCTACAGACAATCAAAATTCAAACTACCAGAATCCAATCACATCTTTTCTGAATTTTTCGGGAGTAAACATATGACCGGAACTCATGCAGACATTCCACCCAGCTGCTTCCAAAATGATCCATACCTGGGACTACGAAAAGAAACAAAAAACCTCAGGCAAATATGAATTTAATTATTACTATTATTTACAAGATAATCTGAATTGAATTGTGAGGATTTGTTGATGTCCTTTGCTCCCACCATCCCAGCCAGATGGGCAGGGTATAAACAATACATCATCATCATCATCATATGTCAGCTGTGAAGGCCCCGTGAATACAGTTGGTGGTTTACTTCAAAAAGTTACTACATGAGTGCCAAACTTTACATCAGAACCTTCTCATTGACAGTTTTGTACACATGGGTCATCGATGGATACTCTGTCCAACTGGCTTGGAAAGCACTTCAAAGCTTCTGATTAGTCCAGTTTCAGCAACACAAGTTCAGCCCTTGGAAATATCTGTGCAGTGTCTGCACAGTTTGCCAACAAGTTTGCTTACAGCTTGCACTCAGCATGGACTTTCACGCCTCCCAAGAGAGCCCATTACCAACCAAACACCCAGGTGTTGCTGAGTTTTAACAGGAGAATAGCCTCAGAATGAGAGGAATTCTGTTGCCGGCACACAGCTGCCAATGCCTTTTGTCCCCCACATATATCCTATTTTCTCTCTGCTGCAGCCAGGTCCCATTTTTTGAGTAAATGACAGACAGCTCCCCAAACCTGACCACCTGGCTCTTATCAACAGGCCAAACCAGGAAAGGCCTATCAGGAGCTAAGCCAGATGGAAAGCGAAATTCAGCAGCAAGGATCAAGAAAGGCACTTGAACACTACAAAGCCACTCTAGGATGGTTCCCCTCCATTCCCACTCCCCACCCCCCACCCCAAGGTTTGACATTGTTCTTTGACAGCTCAGTGCTTTGTTAAAAGGGGAATTGGTGGGGGGGGGGGACATCTCTTTCTAAGGAATGTGCATCAGCACCGGTTCGCTGAAAGCTAATTGTTACTCCCTCCTGATGTAACTTACAGATTGGCATGTCATGTGGCTGATTTTAAACCAGGCTGCCCCCCTCTATATTTTGCTTCATTTAATTACAAGCCACACAGCCTACATAAGGGAGGTTTACTCGTAAGTAAATGGGTGTAGGTGTGCAGCCTGAAGGTAAGGCCGAAGCAATTAAAAAGATGTGCTGAAGGAACAGTGAATCAGGTCAAATGTAAATAAATGCCTTAGTGGCATGACACTGGCTCTTTTGTTTAATGGGGGGGGGGGCTTTGCTTGTTTTCGTTAGGATAGGTATTTTGTATTTTCATTTTGTATTTTATGCTATAAAATGCCCTGTGATCTTTGGATGAAGGGTGATATATTTATTTATTTATTTATTTAAGAACAACAAAACTATTGGTTTCCCTTTTTTTCATAGTCTTAAATTTAGTTTTCCATATTTCCACCTCAGATTGCTAATTGAATGAATGAAGTAGATAGGTAGCCGTGTTGGTCTGCCATAGTCAAAATAAAAAAAATTCCTTCCAGTAGCACCTTAAAGACCAACTAAGTTAGTTCTTGGTATGAGCTTTCGTGTGCATGCGAAGTGTGCATGCACACGAAAGCTCATACCAAGAACTAACTTAGTTGGTCTTTAAGGTGCTACTGGAAGGAATTTTTTTTATTTTGAATGAATGAAGTTCCTCATGAAATATCACTGGGATGGGGGAAAATATGTTGGCTTATCCAGTTGAGCTGAGGATGGTGAATTACACTGGTGTAACCTGGCTGTGCCAGGAAACCTCCCAGCTCAGCTAGAGATCCAGTGGATCATGACCTTGTTGATTCTGGTGGATTTTGCTGTAGAATTGTTCCCTTATGGTGCAAATGGCAGCTGCCTGAATGTGTGAGAGGTCCGAGCAACTAGCACTGGAGACCCACTAAAGATATACTAGGGACGTGGGTGGCGCTGTGGTCTAAACCACAGAGCCTAGGGCTTGCTGATCAGAAGGTCGGTGGTTCGACGCCCCGCGACAGGGTGAGCTCCGGTTGCTCAGTCCCTGCTCCTACCAACCTAACAGTTTGAAAGCACATCAAAGTGCAGGTAGATAAATAGGTACCGCTCTGGTGGGAAGGTAAACGTGCACTGCTCTGGTTCGCCAGAAGTGGCTTAGTTATGCTGGCCACATGACCCGGAAGCTGTATGCTGGCTCCCTCAGCCAGTAAAGCGAGATGAGTGCCGCAATCCCAGAGTTGTCCGCAACTGGAACTAACGGTCAGGGATCCCTTTACTAAAGATCTACTATATTTCACAGATGCTGTCAAGAATTCTATATGGGGTCCTCTTGAGTCTGGATGATGCTTAATTGTGTTTCGGACAATACTGAAAGTTTAAGAAGAGCCTGCTAGATGAGGCCAACGGCCAATCTATTCCAGCATCCTCTTCTCACAGTGGCCAACCATATGCCTGTTGGAAACCCTCAACCAACACCTGGGCAGAAGAGTACTCTCCCCCTCCTGTGGTTTCCAGCACAGGTATTCACAAGTACTGCTCTCTCTGGCTGTGGAGGCAGAGCATGTTCAATATGCCCAGTAGCCACTGACAGCCCTCTCCTCCATGAACTTGTCCAATCCTCTTTTAAAGCCATCCACACTGAGAGCCTGTGTGGTGTAGTGGTTAAGAGCGGTAGTCTCGTAATCTGGTGAACCGGGTTTGCGTCTCCGCTCCTCCACATGCAGCTGCTGGGTGACCTTGGGCTGGTCACACTTCTTTGAAGTCTCTCAGCCCCACTCACCTCACAGAGTGTTTGTTGTGGGGGAGGAAGGGAAAGGAGAATGTTAGCCGCTTTGAGACTCATTCGGGTAGTGATAAGGTGGGATATCAAATCCAAACTCTTCTTCTTCATCATCCAGGTTGGTGGCTCCTGTGGAGGTTTGACTGTGGCTGCAATCCTATGCACATTATTTGGAGAGTAATTCTCACTTAACTCAGTTAGAATTACTTCCAAGTACACATGCACATAATTTAGCTATCTGCATATTAATTTTGTGGTTTATTTCCTACTCCTTTAGCTTCTTTCATAGTTTGATGGTTCATGGGGTTTTTTTACCTATTACTTCACACAGTGTACAACTTTTATTAACTAGGTGTGGTCAACAAATAAAGGCTATTTTGTGTGTGTAGTGAGATAGAACCTCCACACTAGTAAGGTAGTATTTTAGAATACACACACACATATACGTTTATTAATATTTTCACCAAAATTTCAAGGTATATCTGAATACATTCATAACAGATACAAAAAACAAAAAGAAAAGAAAAACACAGTATATTTCTATTATATGAATACATCATTACTATACCAAGGAAAATGATTGGATATGTTTTAAATTATATAATTGTCAGAGCTGCCCGAGGTCCCAGCTCACAAAGGACCAACGCCAGTTCGTTGTTATATACAAAAGTCTTTATTGAAGTCCAGTTTTGCTTTCACAGCCGTAGCGTGCAGCTCTACGTCTGAAACTCTAGACCGCTGAAGCTCCGTCTGAATCTCCTCCCCCCAGACACCAGTTTAAGACTCTAGCCTTGCTCCACCTCTTCCTTTGCTCTTTCCTCCTCTGGCTCCGCCTGTCAGCTGGGGTCTCGCCCTTCCTAGACTCTTCTGACGCTGAGTCCCCTGAGTCTTCCCCCTGCCTCCGGCGGGCTTTAGGACCTGGTTCCCAATCCGGGTTTTCTGCTGTCCCACGCGCCTGTACATTCAAACTTGGTGCGCGCGCCCAGCCGGCAACCTTCCTCCTGACCGTTACACTGCTCCTGTCACTGCTTCCCCCTTCGGGGAGGCTAGCTGGACCTGACCTCCCCTCCGTTCCCCCACTCTCTGATAGAGGCGTGGTCAGCCCTGACTCATCTTCTCTCCCTGCTGGAGGAGACGCTGGCCCTGACACATGGGACTCTTTCCCCCCCACTACGCTCTGGTGGGGAAGCTGGTCCTGATTTCCAGCTGCTGCTTTGGGAGTCCCCGCTGGCCCCTTGTTTCTGGTGTGTCCCCCCTGGGACCCCCCTTGCCCTGACCATCGGCGCCTCCTTCTGGGAATCTTCTGATTCGCTGGAGAAGCTCATGGAATCTCTCAGGTCACTGCCATACTCCCCTACGCTGCCCTCAGATTCTTCCCCTTCGCTCTCCATTTCCTCTCTCCCCTGTGCCTCTGTTCCTGAGCCCCTGACAATAATATATTAGCATTAAATAAAGATGTTAGTGTTCATAACTTTGTTGCCTTTCTTGACGTCTTGTTATATTGGCTTTTACCTTTCTTTTAACAGCTGATATGATTCGGAGTATTAACAACTTTGTTTATTCTTACACACTGAAACCAAAGAGAGCATTTGGGATGTAAGGAATTATCTGACAATATATTATAAAATGGCACCATAGTTCCATAAATTAATTCTGCTCACAGCCTATTTCTGGAAAAAGTAATATGAAGCAGTTTTCAAAAAGGATAAATTATCACTTTGTTGAATAGCCTTAAAATGCTTCTGCAGTTAAGATGTTGCCTGCGTAGTTATTATAGGTATACTCTGCCCTTGCATAGAACTCCCAGTGGTTTCTCATCCAGATTGCTAACCTGATCCACACCTACCCACTTAGCTTCAATAAAGCAGCAGCATCTCATGTCCAACACAACCTGTTCTCAAGTAATTCCAGGGTCTCATTTTAATCGTTAGTTTTTATGAGTTAATCAGTTCGTTGGTAAACTACAAGACGATTAACCACAAGCCTTTTATAAGCTGGCAGTCAAGAACAAATACTTTCACTTGAAGCAAACTTTTGAGAGAAGACACTTCTGGTAGTAAATGAAAATTTACTGTGTGTTTTACTAGCCTTTAGTGAAGAACAGAACAATTTGCCGTTTTGCAGCTGGAAGACTTCTTGTTGCATTAAAGTCTTTGAATTTTTAACATTCCCAAATGAATTTAATAGCATCAGCCACCCAGCCAATTGTGCGAAGACCAGGTGACGCTTAAGTATATCTTGCAGATATGTGCACATACATACTTTCCACACCAAAATGCCATAATTCAGATAGTATCTGAGGCAACACCTCCCCTTGCCAGTCCCTGCTTTCATTTCTCTGATTGCATAGCAGTAGCCCAGGATGGGTTGTAAGTAGGAAGGCAGGCAGGTGTGGGCTGAATGAGGACAGACAGAAATTGGTAAGGCAGTATTCCATTTGCCCTAGTATAGCAGCCTCTACTGCATTGACTCCCATGGAATGGGAATAACTACGCCAGCCCCAGGAGAGGTATACAGTTTGGTTCTTTGGATGGGAGAGGGCATTGGAGGAATGAGATGGCTTCTTATCTATGGATTCATGCCCTTCCCCAACATGTCCCAGATTTCCGTTGCACTGCAAGTAGATTCTTGCCAATATCTATGTGGGTGGAACTGTCTGCTAATGTACTGGGAGACCAAGTACGCTAAACTGTGTTGGTGTAGCTTCTTCAGCCAGCCTCTTTTTCTGCCATTGGAGCAACCTTCAGCCAGTGATAGGATTGTATCCAAAGTGGCAATATAATTCTCAAACACTGTGAGCTTCTATATCTGCAAATCCTATGTCCAGATCTTTTTTTCTAAAAAAAATGTTTAGGGGTACTCTCATTTTCCTACTCATATTGAAATACTGCCCCTCAACAAGGCCAAACGTAGACTCACAAAATGTTTAGGGGTATGTGTACCCCCAGGAAAAAAAGCACTACCTATGTCTAAAAATAAAAATCAGTGCATGCAGTTCTTTTTCAGATAGAGGGGGAAAGAAAGGGAGGGCAAGGAAGAATGCACACCTCGAAAGACCAGCTGACAATTTAGTAAATCTTTAATGATGATTTTAAAGTCAAATATATAGATACTGCATAAAATTGTACTGCAGTAGGTAAAGGAGCATCTCCCCCTAATTATTTTTTTTAAAAAATCCCCTCCCTCGGAGCATAAGATGTTGTTAAACTGTTGGTGAACTTTTAGAAGAAACAGACCATGTGTTGACCTGTGGAAAGCACATGAAACCTTGAAAATATTAGGAGGTTGCAGACTTTGGAACTGTGAACCTCAGCTGGAACTTCCTGCTGACTGCTTGCCCGGGTCTGAAGGCATCAGGTTGAGTTTTGTGCTTTGCAGCAAACAGCATGTCTGATCACAGTTGACAGACTGCTTTGAAAGCATGCAGCACTGATGAAAACCCAATCTGCAGCATGAAATGATTGCAAGGAAAGTGATTGACTTTGGTGGGAAGGCAATAAAAGAAAGCAAAGGTCCCCTTGCTCCCAACAAATATATATTTCAGGAACTTCTCTTCTCATCAATTAGTAGAAAATAAACAAAAATGGCATTTCCAGCCAAAAGCAGAATTCTGGGGTAGAGTTTCATGATGTCTGGAGAATGCTTTGCTTTAATATGCTATGGGGAATGTTTTGATGGACTGTTATCCTGATCCACAGAGGGCCCTCTGCAGCAGGACCCTGTATATATGGATTCCCTGCAACACTAGAAAGCGTGTAGCATGGGGTCTGCAGCCATTATTTGGGAAGATGGCACCTAGGAAAATGGCATCCTGGATTTTGGCTTCAAAGTGTTGGACGGTACGAGTAGCATCAACTATCTCTGGAACCACTAAGAGGGATACCTCATGGATGCCATGGACTGGATTGAAATTAAGTTTGATGAATTTAGCTCTGTTGAAATCAATGGGATCAGTTAGTAGTTTCCTTAATCTGGATCCAACTGCATGTGTTGGAGTGGTTCCTAGGACCATTCTGGTTTACATTATATACATGAATAGTTTATACAATCTAAAATTATATAATTGTATAAACTCTGAAATGAACAGAATCCCATAGCCATGCATAAACAGGGAAACAGGTTCATACAGTTGCAGAAGAGGCGTCTGGAAGGAGCAGAGTGAACCTGCTGCCATGTATTGCTCAGAGTATTTTGGAGACCATAATTCGTGCAATTCAAAATGAGTAGAGCTGTAAAACAAAACTTGTGCGTTGCTGAACTCTGCAGAGCGTGAGGACCACACAAAAGCTAATATCCTAAGAAGAGTAAACAGTACAGCTTCATTATGATATGTTTAGCAGACCTATGACACTGACATAGAGCCAGGATTTCTTTTCCAAATCCTGAAAACTGTGGCGTGAAGAAGTGTTGGCGTTCCTAAAGAAAGAGTGCATTTGGTTACAAGGATGGTAACAAATAGGCCCTAGTCTGAGCCTGAGAAAATGTTAATTGAAAGATATGACTATAACTGCAACCCCAGGGCTACATAACACACATGCCATGCTGTGAAAGTTGGAAATACCATTTTTATTATTGTTTCTGTTCAGCACGCACAACAACCATCTCTTTGCTTGTGGCCCATTTCAAATGTTAAGCAAAATAACTTAGGATGTTCTGTCCATTCTCTGCTGTCAAATAAGCAAGCATTTCCTACACGCCTTTTTAGTTGGCACAGTGTATCTCAGTAGAGAGCACGTGCATTGACATTTTCATTTTTGTTACTTTACACTTTACATTTTGTACGTGTGCACACACCCCAAAAAAGCAAACTGCGAACTGCCCCCCCCCAATGGAAAACACTGGCTTGGCTTATAGAACTAAACCACCTATTCAGTAGTTCACCCATACACACACTCAATGCAAGTAGAATTATGTGAGTGTACAAACTAGCCGAAGGGATGTGGGTGGCACTGTGGGTTAAACTACAGAGCCTAGGACTTGCCGAGCAGAAGGTCGGCAGTTCGAATCCCCGCGATGGGGTAAGCTCCTGTTGCTTGGTCCCTGCTCCTGCCAACCTAGCAGTTTGAAAGCACGTCAAAGTGCAAGTAGATAAATAGGTACCACTCCGGCAGGAAGGTAAACAGCGTTTCCGTGTGCTGCTCTGGTTCGCCAGAAGCGGCTTAGTCATGCTGGCCACATGACCCGGAAGCTGTATGCTGGCTCCCTAGGCCAATAAAGCGAGATGAGCGCCACAACCCCAGAGTTGGTCACGACTAATGGTCAGGGGTCCCTTTACCTTTACTTTACAAATTAGCCAATTGCACATATGCAAAATTTGCATGTGCTTCTCTGCCCCCTTTCTTTCACTGACTCCACCCACCACCGGCATGGAGTCCTCTGGAGATTGCTCAGAAGGGAATGTGGTCTCTGGACTCCCTACTCCTGATTTAGACCGCTGTATAATCAGGAATTTAAATAACATGGGGAGTGTACATGAGTGGAGAAGTCTTCCCACCACAGACATTTGGCTCCCAGTTTGCGAAGGATGGTGGGGATAGGTAACAAGGGCCAAGTGTTTCCTCCCTATTCTCCCTCTTGTTGCATGAGGGGCATAACTTCTTAAGCAGGGTCATGTCCACGGTAATTCCTTCAGCATAAAATGTTAATTAATTACATTTGTTGGCTCTCTAGCCTGCCACATCTTGACGACTTGGGACAGATAATACTAAACTAAACTAAACAACCCCCCCAACTGATAAAACCCATGCATAAAATCACCTATCAAAATACTAATATGCTATGTCAGAATTAAAATTATTCCATATCTACCTCATCCTAGCCATGAAAAGTCAGCCCAAGTAAGTATATTTTACAGTACTATTGAGAAATATTTGGGCTCGGGCATTTGTGAGTCTGAAACAAAAAGGGATTTGTTTGTGTGTTTGTTTTTATTTAAGATTTTAGACTGCTTCTTAAGGCAAAGCCCTCCCATGGTGGCTTACCTACATCAATAAAACATTAAACCAAAACATCTTATTCTAATAAAACTAACCCATTAAAACTGCAGTTGAAAAACATTGCACAGGCCTGCACAACACTTACATAAAACCAATTTAAACAATTCAGAAGAAGATGTTCTAAAACTAGCAGTGGTATAAATAATCAAACACTCAGTCCATCCTTTCAGCCAAAAGCAGCATGGAGGAAATGGTTATTTAAGGCTTGTTTTAAAACCAAGTGCACATCCCTTGTAAGGAAATTCCCCAGTTATAAGGCCACCACTGAGAAGGCCCCATCTCTTGTGCCCATTCTATTGTTACAGTCAACCACCAAGAGTGGCTCTTGGTTGATCTTCACAATTACCATGGAACATAGGAGAAAAAGTAGAACTGACTCCAACTACAAAATCTGAGGCTGCTGAACAGACCCTTGGGCTGGAGTATTGTTTAGCGGGTTTTGTTGGGTGGTGTTGCTGTTGTTTCTGGTTTGTTTTTGTTTTTTTGTATCTTTATTTTAGATCTTATATTTATGTGCAAATCACTCAATTTGATTGTGTACTTTTTGTTGTTTTGTTTATTGTGTATGACTGCTTTTGTTTTTGTTTGTAGTTATTTGATTTATTTTTTACATGTTGCAAGCCGCCTTGAGCATGATTTTAACTTTGGAAAGGTGGCGTGCAAATAACATGATTGACTGACTGTTTGATTTGAATTTCCTGAAACTGTACACAAACTGAAACACAGCTATCCTTTAAAAATCACACTTCTCCAAATTTTGTGATGCCGTTCACCTGTTAGGGAAAGTGTGTACACTGGGGAAAGAGTGGATAAAAAAATGCATTGGTGTCTATAGCAAAATTCACGTACAAAAATGTGCATTTTTTGGACAAATGGACAGGAAAATGCACATGACAATACTGATGAATTTTCATGAGAACTTAAAACACCACCACAAAAAATTATGTGGAAATGCAGTGAAATGAAGGGAAGAAAAAACGAAAACTGTCAGAATCTCCATGCCTATCCTCATGCTAAAGTGAACAAGCAGTCAGTGTGTGTGTGTGTGTGTGTGTGTGTGTGTGTAAGAGAGAGAGAGAAAGAGAGAGAGAAAGAGAAATAGAAATAAAGAGAGAGCACGCTGCAGGTGTCATGAGATCAGGAGCATGGCTACTAGTGGTGTGATCCTGCTCTTTTCTCCACACCTTTGCTGCATGCGTGAAGCCAACATTAAGTACAAGTGAGAACTGAGAATTGTTCAAGTGGGAAACTGAGGGCATTCGCTCCTCAATGAATACTGGATTCTTGCAGAGAGTTGGATTAAATGACCCTTAGGGCCCCTTCCACCTGTACAATTCTATGATTCTATGAACACCTTCACATAAATGCATCAAAAATGAATGAATTCCAATGGCTGCAGGATACGGTTGAAACCATGAACAAAGGGAAAGGGGAACACCAGGAACTCATCAGTTTAGAGCCACATGCGTTGAGGTAAACAACATCTTTAAATGCCCAGAGGCAAGAAGCAGGCTGCACAGCTGAAATCAGATGAAGAAAAAGACATTTTGTCAATATTCCACAGCAGAGAAACAATTCAAATGCCAAGTTTTGGGAGACATTCTTCTGGGTCTAATTTTTTGTAGTTCTGCTGCACATTTCTCAGGTAGTTGTTTTTATTTCATTTGGCACACGTCCCAAAAGCTTTGTGTAGTTTGTTGTCAGAGCTGATCCTTTGTCTCCAAATATAGGGTGTCATATTAGATAGTAGCCTGTAAGAGAACGGAAAGCAACACATTCCTTCTTCACTTTCAGGTACAGTACATTGTTGAGCATGGTTTTCTGCTTAACTGGGATGACAGATTTTTAATCCATTCCACACTGCCTTTTGAGTGGGTCATCAGTCGCTTTACACAATGTTGACACTGAATCTTTTGGTGTCCCCCCCCCCCCACCAATGTTTTAGTCATATGAACACTAGAGTAAAGATTTAAAAGTGATGCAGGCTACTCAAGAATGAATTATTTCCTACATTAAAATATATGCATAACTGAAAATTATTTCTCTTCACTCTCTCCCACTCCTTCTATTATGTTCCTCTCCTCCTCATATTACTCACAGTACTCAAAACAGAATATTGGCTCCTTTTTCATTGTCAGTTTTGGATGAATTTATGAATGAAATGAGGGCATATAGTTCATATCACTGGGCTGAGTGAAACTTTATATATATACAGTTTAGGAAAATGACTCCCCTTTTTGATTATCTTTTTGCATTCATTGCAACATTGTTTGCCTGTTAATTTGCCTTGCACTCTGCTCCTACCAGTCTCAGGTGTCTTCAGTGATATGAAACACAGGTCAGTCTTAGCTACATGGTATCGTGACACATCATTCATTCATTCATTCATTCATTCATTTAATTTTTATTTTATAAAATTTGTATACCACTTGATTGTAAAAAAATCTCAAAGCGGTTTACAAAAAGATGCAGCCATAACATCAGGAACACACCACAATACATTAAAACATACAAGAAGTTAAAATAGTAAAGCAGATTAAAAATTCACTTCAGCTTTTACACTTATTTATTTATTACATAAAATTAATACACTGCTTGATTGCTGTTGTTGTTTTAACAAAAACACAACTCAAAACGGTTTACAAAATTTGTACATGGTCCTTGATATGTTGGAATCATTCATGAAACTAATCCAGGGGCAATCGTCCTACCTCTAAATTGTCCTTCTTCACTTTAGTGACTGGGGAAGCAATCATATAGCAAGATCTGCTGGGATGAGTTGGGCTAGGAACCAGTGGGCCTCTAGCTGAGTCAGGAGGCTCCTGGTGTAGGTGGGCCATACCAGCATAAATCCCCATCCTAGGCTCAGGGGGATCTACACAACATATTTTCCCCATCCCAGACCCAGCTGGCTGAGCCAAACCTGGCTGATCTTAAGCTAGCGTAAGCCTCCACAAAAAGGACAGGGCATGACCAGAAAGGGGAGACTTAGGCTGGATGCTAAGCCTGTTCAGATCAGTGATGTAACTTGGCAACCTTACCCAGAAAAAGTTAAGCTGGTAAAAAAGGGCGGTGTAACACAAACACTGCTTTAAATGGTTTTATTTTCCCCTGCCAAGCGTAGTCTGTCTCAGCCAGCAGTAGTCCTGCCCCAGGGACATGGGTGGCATTGTGGTCTAAACCACTGAGCCTCTTGGGCTTGCTGATGAGAAGGTTGGCGGTTCAAATTCCCATGACGGGGTGAGCTCCCATTTCTCTGTCCCAGCTCCTGCCAACCTAGCAGTTCAAAAGCATGCCAGTGCAAGTAGATAAACAGATACTGCTGCAGAGGGAAGGTAAACGGTGTTTCCATGCACTCTGGCTTCTGTCACGGTGTTCCATTGTGGCAGAAGCAGTTTAGTCATGCTGGCCACATGACCCGGAAAGCTGTCTGTGGACAAACGCCAGCTCCCTCGGAATGAAAGCGAGATGAGTGCCGCAACCCCATAGGCCCTTTTGACTGGACCTAACCGTCCAGGGGCGTTTTACCTTTTTTTTACCTTTTAGTCCTGCCCCAGGTGCACTTTACACAAGTTTAACTTGCACCAGCTTGCTTTATGTCAGCTTCTTGTTTATAGTATTTCTCCTGTAATCTCATAACCATAATAATGTAAGAAGAGCCCTGCTGGGTCAAACTAAAGGCCCATCACAGTGGCCAACCAGATACCCATGAGGATAATAATAATAATAATAATAATAATAATAATAATAATAATAATTTATTTATACCCCGCCCATCTGGCTGGGTTTTCCCCAGCCACTCTGGGCGGCTCCCAATTAAATATACAATATAGCATTAAATCTTCTAAACTTCCATAAACAGGGCTGCCTTCATATGTCATTTAAAAGTAGGATAGTTGCTTATTTCCTTGACATCTGATGGGAGGGCGTTCCACAGGGCAGGCGCCACTACTGAGAAGGCCCTCTGCCTGGTTCCTTTGCTTCTTGCAGTGAGAGAAACCTCAAAGCAGGACATTAGCACAACAGCTCTCTCCCCACATCACAGTGCTGCCTACTTAAATGCAGCCACATGTGCATTTCAAGCAACTATTGCCCTTTCACGTGACTTTCAGCATCTTAAAGAGAATTCAGCAATGGGCAGACAGGAATGCTTGCTTTGGTGATTTTAAAACGACCCTTTGTCTCTAAACCTACAGTCAGATTCACCAGATGGGGGACTACAACTCCCAGCATCCCTGACCATTCAGGTGAGTCTTTAATCATCATCATCCATTTCCACACTTTTTTTTCTTTTGCTGTATAAGAAACAGTCAAAGGGTCAAACCCAAAGGAGGACACTGGGTTCTGAGAGACAGTCCTCCCTTTGAAAACGTAACTGAATTAAGGACACCCCTTTAAGATAAGAAGCGATCTTATCTGTCTCACCCCCCCCCCCCATTTTACTGTTGCTGAGAGGGAGAGCAGGAGAGGAAAGCTCTCTGGTGTTCTTGGGAGGTCTGGCAGATTTACTTTTTTGGCATGGTGCATCGCTGGGGAGTTGAGAAATCATCTGATATTGGATTGCTTCAACCAGATGCAACCAGTTTTCTTTCCCGTGCGCCTGCAAAGTTAGACAGAATGTGAAAAGGGAGCATTGCCATTTGCGTGGAAACCATGAGCATGGAACACTCACAAGCAGCTCTTTAATTGATCCAGGTTTGCTCAGGCAACAAAGGTGTGCAGTCCCTAATGTGTCTCTGTGTTCAAATGTCATTGTTTGCATATCAGTGGCTTAAAATTCCTTCTCCAGGAATCCCTAGGCTGTAGAGAAAAAGGAAATGAAAAGAGGTGTGTGCGTGTGTGTAAATACTCTATCCATAGAGATTAAGGATGAGGAGAAATAAGATTCAGAGGTATATGATCTGAAGAGAAACCAGAGTATAAGGTTCACATCTAAAGGTGAACCTAACACACCTCCTGAAAAAATACATGAACTGAATCGCAGTCATCATTCAAAATTTGCACTTCTCCAAACTTTGTAGTTATGTAGTTATTCAGTCAAGTAATTAATGCAAAAATGTATTTATGAGGGCAACAGGAACATGAAAACACAAATACTGACAAATAAAAACATTATGGTAGGGGAAATTATTTTGGAAAAATGTGAATAATAGGCCATATTACATACAAAAAAATGTGTATATTAGCAGAAAGTCTTATTAAAATGCTGGTGATTTTTCACAAGGATCCCTTTAAAATAAACAAATAAATCAATTGCAAACTGATGTGGAAATGTGGAGAAGTGAACTCAAGTCTGGAAAAATGAGAAACCGAGAGAAACCCAAACTGACAGGTTCTCCCTGCCTTACTACAGATATGTGGATTTTACTACGCAACCTCCCACAAATATGTCCCAGATGCCAGGGGCCACTAGGGTGCGCATTGGAAGATGGCCGACAATACCATCACTCCGACCCACACGGGGTAATTAAGAGGCTGTTATGGGAGTAGGCAGCCTCCCTTGTTGCCCCAAGGAAATGGGGAATACTGCCCTTGCCTGCTGTGCCCATAAATCACCCCCTAATTCGAAAGAAGGGGGTGAGGGCCCTAGGCAGAATGCCCCCGTGTGGACATTGGCTCTCCTGGACGCTGTCTCTGATCGTGCACTAGTTGCAGCAATTTGGAATAATTAATTACAAAAGAAGCAAATGCACATATTTCAAGTGAAGAAGGGGAGTGAAGTCTGCTAATTTAAGTGACCTCTGCGAAAGAAGACGATGGGCTGGAGAAACAGGAATATTTTACGATAAAGATACACCAAAGGCGGGGTATGTTGACAACGGGGCTGAATGGGGGGGGGACCTTTTTTACTTTCCTTCTATGTGATTTACAAGAACCCCTCCTCATTAGAACCGTCAGTTGAACTGACCCAAGCAGGATGATTAAGGTCTGTGTGGAGATAAACTTTAACCAAAAGTATGCTTTATGGAGACCGAGAAGCAATAAGAGCTTTTGGGAATGGCGCAGCAATTAATTCGGAGTTGCCATCTTGCCAAAGGATTTATAGCCGGGAGGAAGAACGGATTTGTTTTCAGACTGCATTCCTAGTGAATCTCCTCAGAGGTTTTGAGAAAGGAGGCAGATTGGTGAAGATTAATGACGCTAAGACTGTTTTGATGTATGGAAGTGATGTTATATGGAAAACGTTTGGATATGGCTACTGGATAAAAAATTTAATATCCACGCAGGATTACAAACTGTTCTAACCAGCTTGCGGAGACTATCAGAGGTCACAAAGAGAAAGGAAAAATATATGAAAATAACAACAAGAGATGTGGAAAAATAATAAGAAAGGACTGGATAGTACTGTGAACATCATAAGGTTAGATTTGTGGACATTAAAACAGCAGTAAGAAGAAAGAAGTTGATTGGATCCCTTCGGAACTTGAAATATGGGTACCCCCAACAAAAATTTAAAATTCGGCTGTGTAATTTGGAATTAATGTAATTTGGTTTGATTTGATGTGATTGGTCGGTTAATAAAAAAATATTCTTAAAAAAAAAATATATATGTTCCAGATGCCTGACCTAAAACCATCCCTAGTACTTGGCAAATTGATTCTCTTGGAGTAGTTTGTTGTTTGGTGTGGATGATGGGAGGGTACGTAGAGAAGACCTCAGTGGTGCTGAAGCTTGCAGACTTCCTGCCTTGGAAGACTTGGCTGCTCCCTCTTTCCCTGCCTTTCGAGGTCAAGGTCAAGGTCAGGTTATAATGCTTGCACTTCTAGCCCAGTTTCTAGCTTTCCTCCTAAACTGTATTACCTGTTGCATTACGGTTCTGTGGCTTTTTAATCTATATCCTTCCACATTGCATTAAATATTAAATGGTGGAAACAAAAGTATGCCAGGACACCGGCCCAGATTTTGACACATGAAATTACAATTCAAAACTCCGCCGATTTTCCAACTTAACAGGGTTGTAAATAGATGCTTTTTCCCCCTGGAAACAATTAACACAGAAATGAGTGCTAGCTTTGCACTAGATTACCAGCAATGTCTCTTACATTGTTTGAGAGATCACATAAAAACGGGGAAGATATCAGAGATCACTTCTTGGTTTGCAACCGTTTTCTTCCTTTCTTTGTTTTCTTTTCTTTTTTCTTTTGAAAAATCTATAATAATAAATAAATAAAAATAAAAATGTGCACCCCACCCCTGAGACTATTCCATTGTAACTATCCAACCTCCCAAAATTTCAATACCTCTTGCAATGGATTGACCCCTTTCCATTTTAAGAGTACAAATTCTACAAATACCTTCCATATCTCCTCCAAATCATTTCTCCTGCATATTCCCCATCTTACCTTAACAGCACGTGTTAATTTATCATTCATAGCTATATCCCACACCTCTCTATACCATTCTTCCATGACTAGTAAAGGTAAAGGTAAAGGGATCCCTGACCATTTGGTCCAGTCGTGACCGACTCTGGGGTTGTGGCGCTCATCTTGCTTTATTGGCCTAGGGAGCCGGCAGCTTCCGGGTCATGTGGCCAGCATAACTAAGCAGCTTCTGGCGAACCAGAGCAGGGCACGGAAACGCCGTTTACCTTCCCGTCGGAGCGGTACCTATTTATCTACTTGCACTTTGATGTGCTTTCGAACTGCTAGCTTGGCAGGAGCAAGGACCGAGCAATGGGAGTTCACCCTGTCGCGGGGATTCGAACTGCCAACCTTCTGATTGGCAAGTCCTAGGCTCTGTGATTTAATCCACAGTGCCACCCGCGTCCTCCATGACTAGTAGGTGTGTCCAAAAATAGATTGGGGTTTAAATCACAATAGATAGCTCTGTGAGCAGAGCCAAAGAACTATGTTGCATAAACTGAGGCTCAGTTAACTATCATATGTGGGAGGGAAGGTTGACTGCAAAAACCCTTCTGTGACAGAAGCCACCATTATATGCATCAGTCTATTATCAACCATCTATTCGAGGCATTTCTGTGTTTTTGCTAGGCCCCCAGAGCCTCCAGAGATCATATTGCAAACTACAGAAAATGTACCCAAATGAGCCCAGACATTCCAGCATGCTTCATAGGTTCCCGAGAACAAACTGATCCATAACCACTGGCAGAAGAGCGCTGGTATTTAGGGAAATCAAGCTCTCTGAAAGATTAATGGAATGTGTAATGGGGGGGGGGAATCTAAAAGAAGACTCTTTCATCAAACTTTTTACAACCTTGACTTCTACCTGTGATTCTGTTGTCCAGGCCTTATTTTAGCAGCTAAGAGTAAATGTGGGGTTGGGTCTAGGGATGGAGGGAAAATTCAATTTCGTTTTCATTTGAATGAGAAACTAATTTGCACATAGTGAACCAATAAGTGAACTAAATCACAATTTTCCTACAGACTTCACTCTTCTCTGATTTTGCGATGCAGTTCTCCAACCAGTGTGTACAAAAGTGCATGAATTAGGGGAATGTTTGTATAAAATGCATATATGGAAATAACATGCAAACATGCATTATAGTAAGGGGAAATGCTTTCAGGCATGTGTAAGTTAGTCAAACCTGCATACAAATATATGTAGATTGGCAGACATTCACACTAAAATGTGAATCTTCATGAGGATTAAAAAAAATCACAAATTGCTACAGATATGTGGAGGACTGAATTTAAGATTGGAAGAATGAGAAACTGAGAGAAGCAACATTGACAGATCCTTCCATCCCTACCCAAGATACTATATCCAAACAAGACACCTCCAGTTTTCCTTAACTGGAGATACACAAGTGCCATTGATGATGAAGAGTAAACTGAGAAGTCCAACTTGTTCTATATTTTCCATGCCATCCTGGTATTGTGATAGGAATTAGAGACATAGCACTGGATATGTTGCTGAGGCCCGTTTTTGAGCTTATAATGAGAATACCCTTGGGTAGTATTATAGAGGCCAAGAAAAGTTGAAGACATGTGAAGGCACTTGGATAGAGCTGAGAAAATAGGCACTTGCTTTATGTAAATCATAAATGCCAAAGAAAGCAGAGATCTGTCAGATAAAAGAGTATCACTATTGTTTTGCAATGATGACAGGTTTAAGTGAAATGCTCCTATTTCTCCCACAGATTTCCCACAAAACCATGGCTCAGTCACCTGAAACTTTGTTCTGTTGAGCTATACTGTGAGGCGATTTCAACTGTGTTTAAAGACTAAACTGGTAACAATATAGACTGTCTGTTCCTCAGCCTGCGTGGCATTTGCCTGTCTTCTGCCTGGAAAAGAAATATGTGAGGAGTACAGAATTTCTTCCTGGCTGTTAAATATGCAGGAATACTGCTGCTGGCATTCCTCACCAGTGCTTACTATTTTGATTTGCCCACTTGTAATTGGGCCTAAGAGTAATTTGCATGGCCTGGTGTTTCCACCCAAGTACTAATGAGGGAAGCTGACAGCTTTGGGAAACATTAACTGACACACAGGTATTAATCACACAAACTCTAACGAAAGGAAAAGGAAATGGAGCAAATATTTTTGCTAGCTAAGTTTGTTTATGTGAAAACATTGCACTGTTTGTTTAATGCCTTTATGAAATCTGTAAACTTGGCTTGAGGATAAAGGCCTTCAATGTGATGTTTAGGGTTACAGGCACACAGCCCTGTCACTCAAAGCAAAACTTGCTCACCAGCAGGTAATTTGCCAGATGCATCCAGCTTGCTGTTCATTCAGATTGCCCTCAGCTGAAGTCTGAAGGGGCTGCAGTTCCAAAGAAGCCAGGAGCACAGAACTACTGCAGTTTCATAGCCCCTTTGAAGGACCTTTCGTAGAAATGGGTAAGGAGGCAGCCATGTTTTTTTGCTGCAACAAATGCAACAAGGGGTCTTGCATGTGGCACTTTTATCCAATGCATGCTTGGCACCTGTCTGTTTTGGGAGACGATGGAGGAGTGTGCCTTTGGGGGTGAGGTCAAGCCATTGGAGAGTTACAGCGCCTGCTGTGGCTGTAGAGACTGACACAGAAGAGACATGTTTTGTTGCAGTTGGGGCAGATCAAGGCATCCAGTTGTGCTGATGCAGGTGTACCATGGCATTTCTTCTTTCTGCGCTTCTCCCAGTGGTCATTCCTCCTCTGGTCACTGCTTTGCAGACACAACCCGACTGATTGTCTCCTGATGCTGCTGTCATCTGCAAGGGATTCCCATATGGTGGGGTTAATGTTGCCAGCCTTCATGTCATGTTTGCAGATATCTTTGTAACATAGAGTTAGTCTGCCAACAAGTCTGGTGCCCAAGGCCAGCTTCCCATAGAGGACATCTTTGAGGATCCTGCCACCCAATGCATCAGTCATAATAAAACTAGTTAGCCTTTAAGATGCCACTTATCCCACCACCTTCAAGAATATAGATGTGTGAGAAGTAGTGCACCACCTGTTGAATTTCTGCCTGACATGAAATTGATAAAGATAAAGAAATGTGCTGCTGCTGACCAGCCCCACTGAGGATCTGCAGGCCTGGCACCATCACAAGCAATTTTTAGGTGTGAGGCAAAAAGGCCGGGTTCCCCTCCCCCTCCTGCCAGGCCTTTCTTTGGCCTTTAATTTGGAAGGGATTGATATTTGTGGTCTCCTTCAGAAACTTATTATAAATGTGCTTTTTAATGACTATGAATCTCCTTTTAGCTTTAGTTTTATGTTGGCTTTAATTTATGTGCTACTTTTTTGTAAGTCACTTTAGGTTCTATGGTTAAATTTAGTTTTAAAAGTGATTAATAATAATAATAATTGTGCACAAGGATGGGTGGTATTCAATTAAATTTTACTCAAAGTGGATCCACTGAATTCAATGAACAATTCAATTCAATGTTAGGTCCATTAATTTCAATAAGGCAATGGACAAGTCTTTTTCCTTCTTTTCCAGTTGCTTTTGCACACTTTCAGTTTTGTAACAAATTTCCAAACTGGAAAGGCCTACCTGAAAGCTGAAGCAATGCCTTTCCGGACGGACTATTCCTGCCAATCTCTCTAGGTTACAGTCATGTAAAGGTATAAAATTCCCAAATGAAGTGTAACCTTCTGAAGCGACTAGATGCTTTGCTCATTAGCTGCTTCTCACATTTTCTGCATGTAAAGTTTTCACAGCTAAGAACATGCTGACCTTTCTGAAGGTTTGTCCTTAAGACAGAAGATAATATTAAGCTCCTCAGGGCTGCAACCCTCTAACCAGAAGGTCTGAAGTAATCCTATTAAAGTCAAATGATCTCCTTCAAGGTAAGGGCTTAGAAAAACATGCAGACTATCAGTTGTTTTGCTCAGAGATGCAGACACCCTGATTTTGATTTTGATTTTTACAGCTTCCTGGAACTTGTCCTTCCTTTAACAGTGATAATGGCAGCTGGAGACACAAGTGCTTTCATGCCCAAGCCTGGTACTCAGAAGAGTTTCTTCTCTCCTGGATTATGTTAAGGTGGGTTTTTCAAGAGGGTTTAAAGCCACTGCTCTTTACATTACAATCAGGGAATCAAAGGCTTTTCTTAGGAATCTGATGCTTTTGATGCAATATCAAAATGCTCCACCTGCCACACTTGATCCTGACCTTCCTTCCCTCCTTTGCACCAATCTCATCATTCCTTGTGCCTTGTTGTATGCTAATAGGAGAGAGGCAGACATCTCCCTTAGCCATCATATCACAGCTTGTAAAACTCCCCTTCTAAATTCAGCCAGCCCCCTTCTAAACTACTTTCTGTAACCCCACAACCCAGCACCAGTCATCTGTTCCTCACTTTGCAGAGATCCTTCAGTGTAGTGGTGTGTATGCAACCACCTGTGGGCTGGGGTCGTAATCCCACCCTGGCATTAGAACAGGAAAAGAGGAAGATACCTCTCATCTCCTCCTTCAGCTGGGTCACAAATTCTGTTTCATTTGTCTGAGGGTCATAGAGTTGGAAGGGACTCTGAGGATCATCTAGTCCAACCTCCTGCAATTCAAGAATATGCAGCTGTCCCATAAGGGGATCGGACCTGCAACCCTGGCATGATCAGTACCACACTTTACGCAATTGAGCTATCCAGTCAAACACAGTGAAACAGAACAATGTCCTTCTTCCTAAACTACATTGGGATGGTGGGGCTTTACTCACAAGTTCACTTCCAGGCAACATTGAACCCATCTAGATCTTGGCTGCTTCTTCTTGAGAGGCAGCCGCATCCCATGGTTTGAAAACAATTGCATTACACTGAACAGATATATTACTGTCCCATTGGCCAACCAGATGGCAATAGGAAACCTGAAAGGTGAAAGCAAATCCTGACCTCAGCGACACTCTCTCCACCTGTGATTTCAGATAACTGGTGTTCAGTGGCATACTGCCTCCAACAGTGGTGGCTAGTAGCTATCCATAGCCTTATCCTCCATGAATTTGTCTAATCCTCTTTTAATGCCGATTACGTTGCTGTCCATCACAACCTCTTGTAGGAGCAAACGCCAAAGCTTAACCATGCAACTGTGTAAAGTAGTACTTCCTTTTGTCTGCCCTGTATCTTTCAATGTTCAGCTTCCAACATGTTGCTTAAGCAACATGAAATCCAGAGCAATCAGTCATTGCGTACAGAGTCCTCATAATTCTAATATCATATCCTCCTTAACAGCGATTCTATCTCTTTTTACATACGCTTTCATTCTCTCTTCATCTCCTTCCCTCTTTCTCAATCCCTCCCCTAGTCACTCTCTCCTTTCAACAGTTATTTCCCAACCAACACTCTCCACCTGTCACTCACACTACCCAACATTCCATTCTCCACTGTCAATCACTCCTCCACTTGCTCTTCTGTCACAAGACTACTTTCCTCAAGCCCTGTCATGGCCACATTTGTATTTTTTGTCAATCCTGTAAAAAAAAATAAATGCTGGAGGCCAGGAATCGAAAAGCAGCTTACAGACTAGCAAACCAAACAGAGAATGAAGAAACTTTGCAACACTTTGTACTTTGATGACAATGACTAACCTCATCTTATTTACTCCTACTTAATCAAGCCTACATCACTGACAAGCATCAAACTGACTGCAATCCACCATATGTGTATTGCAGACCACCAGGGCTTATTGGTTTTGCGACTTGTCTGGGACTTTGAAAACTGATGGTTTGTCAAGCATCATGCAGCCTGGCCACAATATGTTATTTGGTGGTCTGTGGTCAGCTTGAATTACCACTTCTGTAGACTTTGCATCAAATGATTTATCAGCCACTTTAAGTAGTGCACAGAACTGGGTGAGTTGTCTGGATGCAACCTAGCTTAAAAAGGCCCCTTGTTGGGTGGCACTTTCCAAATTGATGAAAAGTAGGACAGATGTTATCCATCACACTCCACTAAGATGCTAATGATACCTTCTCTTTATGTGTGTATTCTCTGAAAACATTGCGCACTCTTATTTGTGTGGGTGCTGCAGCCTATGAGGAGTCAAGTTCCGTCTTGTTGACATGACCAACTTCAGCTGTTCCTAAGGCAGAGATCCACGCCTGCTTTAGATCTAATGCAGGCAACTCATTAAAATTAAGTTGCTGTCTCTTGTAACAGTCCATTAGCCAATAATACCCTTACTCAAATTAAATGCAATGGCTTCCAAAGAATAGCAACAGCCTCAGAAATACAAACACAGGGTTACATCCAACTAGGTTTTACTCAGAGTACACCCATTAAAATTAATGGACCTAACTTCATCATGGCCATTAATTTCAATGGGTCTGCACTGAGTAAAACTAACATTGGCTACAACTCACAATTTAATGTATACTATGAAATGTTTGCATATAAAAGAAATTACTGAGGAAATAACTTGGCTTTCTGTGTTGATTCTGTTATAAAATATATATTATGGAACTAGATAAAAACAATAAACTGAGAAAATTAGAAATTGGCAGAAAACAAATAGATTCCTGTGTGTGTGTGTGTGTGTGTGTGTGTGTGTGTTTGACTGCATGTGCTCAAATCGCCCAAAACACAATGAATGTTTCTTTTTAATAAAGAAACCACCCAACACAACTGTTGGATGTAAAATGAAAGACATAAGTACTGACACTTGATCTAGGAATTAGCAATGAGCACAGGGACTTCAGTGTGTGCAGAGCTGTCTGGCCAGAAGATCAATTGTTTAAGTAGCAGGGGAAGGAATGCAGATGGAGATGCCCTGTCCATTGAAGTGAATACTGTATGGAAGCTCATTGGTTCAGGATCTCCGTGTACTTATTACATCACATCTGAGGCTCTGGCAGTAAGTTATATTCAAGGATATTCAAAGACCTTGAGCAAATCACCATTCCACTACAACCCTCTTTCACACAAAGGCAGGCAGTGTCTAATAGGCAGAGGTCTTTGCTCTGGGCAAGCCAGATATAGATACCCAGAATTGGCACTCATTTGTTGTCTAGTTAGTCCATTGTTCCTTTCTTCAAATTCCATTTCTATATGGACAAGTAACTAGACAAGTTACTGTAGTTATATGTTGTTCTTGTATTTACATGAAAACCAATAAAAATTATTTGAATAATTTATTTGGATTCCTCTGTCCCATGTTTACAGCTGCATTTTGCTTTAGCTTTGGCAACCTCTCACAATCTACATCCACACCTTCTACTATGAGATTGGTGGAAGATATTGAACACAGTGTCTTCATTTACCACCTTGAGCTTGCCTTGCCTTGGCTCAGTCTTGGGTCATTTACTGCCACAACTGAGATGAAGGACTACCCATAGTCCTTAACCTCCACGTGGAAGTGTCATGAGCTTCATACATTTGCTTGATGTTAGCTTCTTTGCTTACTTGCTCGAGCAGAGAAACTCACCTTTCAAGTGAGTTGCTTGCCAGATCCACAGTTCAGGTTGCCTCCAAACACCTAGACATAAGGCAACTAGACTAGTGCATTATAGCATTGTGCTTCTCTACAAAACAGCTTAGTAGACCTAAAAGTTAATCCAACACAGTCTGTAACACCATATCCATAACCACAATACAATCCTATACATGTTTATTCAGAAATGTCCCACTGTGCTCCATTGGGGGGGGGGGTAGTCCCAAGTAAATGTGCATAGGATTGGGAACGGGTCATAGCTGTAGAGTATCTGTGTTGCATGTGAAAGATCCCCAGCATCTCCATGTAGGGCTGGGCATGTCTCTGCCTGAAACCCTGGAGAGCAGTGCCTATCAGAATGTAGACCAGAGGCTGGTCTGGATCAGAAGATTGGGGAATCTTAACAGAACAGGAGGGGGAATACCCCCCCCTTGCTTCCAGCGTTTCCAGGAGCAGACAGGCAGGCAGAGATAGACGCTGCTCAGTTGAGAGAGGAGCTACCCAGCTTTGAGATAGTATCTAAGCAACCAGAAGGGAGGGAGCAGCTGGGCGATACATAAATCAAGAGTGGGGGGAACACCCTCCCTCCTCCAGAACTCGGAGGTCCGAGTGTGTCAGAGAACAAAGCAGATGCAGGGACGTTCTGAGGTGGAGGCAGGGGGCGGGCCGCCCCAGGTGCCATTCCAAAGGGGGGGGAGTGACAAAATGCCAACCCCCGATTGTGGCACCTCCCAGGGCATGCGCCACTCGCCACACATGCCCCTGGGATGCGTGCCACGCCCCCCACGGGCGGCTTGCCATGCCCCCTCGGACAAGTGCCACTCTGGGTATTGGAGCAGGCTGCTCCGCCTCTGGGAGGAGGGACATCCTGTTGGCGTGCTTCTTGCTGCAGAGGTCAGAGTGAGCAACTGCCATGCTTGCAGAGAGTTGCCTGTCTGTGCTCGCAACATGATACTGTAATAAAAAGACTATAAATCTACCAAATGCTCGCTAATTCTTATCGGTGAGCTTCCAGAAGGGAGAGGGGAACTCCCGTACTTGACAGCTGGCCAACCTGATGCCTTCTAGATGTTGTTGGATTACTGCTCCCATAATCCCTGGCTATTGGCTATGGAGGTTGGGAGCTGGACTCCAGCGACATTTGGATATCCCTGAAAATACTGTTCTAGGAAATGATATATAATGAAATGAAAAGGATGTTTAAAATGATGTTTGCAAAAAAAAATCCCAACCCCCTCCCCCAAAGCTTTCTTTTGGGAATTATAGGGACAGAACTACCCTAACTGTATAGAAACTTATTCATGTAGGCGACTATCGCGGCAAGAATGCTGCTCGCTCCCAAAATGGAAAGAAGCAGAACTCCCAGCAAAGGAAGAATGGATACAAAAAACTTATAGAATATGCAGAAACGGCGAAACTTACCGGAAGAATAAGAAATCAAGATAACAAGCTTTTTTTAAAAAAAAAGGAATGGAAATCTTATTGAAGATTTACAGATGAATTGTAAACAGATAAGAATATTGGCAGGATTATTGGAGTAACTGGCCATTTCATAAGAGTATATATTTAAAGTAGATGAATAAATGAACAAACTAAGTTAATTTGGACATGCAGAAGATATTAAAAATAAATTTAAGGAACCGCAGAAAGAGGGGGAAGGAAATTAACTTTGAAATGTTTAAATGATTGTAAAATCAGGGAAATGTATAAACCTGAAAAGCATAAATAAAAAAATAAAAATGAAGAAAGAAAAATAAAATACTGTTTTGATGGACTAATGATCAATGCTAGGATGGCTCAGTTTGTTAGACCGTGGTGCTAATAATGCCAAGGTTGCAGGTTCAATCTTCATAAGGGACAGCTGCATATTCCTGCACTGTAGGGGGTTGGATTAGATGATCCCCAGAGTCCCTCCCAACACTATGACTCAGTATAATGTGGCTTTTTATGTTCCTATGGACTGCAGCCTGGTCTGGTGATGGGCCCATGCCTTTGTTGATAATTACTTTCAGGACTATTTTGTTTTGTGCACACAAGTCGGGTATTTTCCTCTTGATTTATTCTGTTTTTTAGAACTTTATTTGGCCACTCACCATGCTCAACAAAGAAGAAGGGGAGATGTCACATTAAAACAGCTCTCTGATCAATCTCACTGGGAAAGAGCCAAGTTGCCTTTTTTTAAAAACCCACGTTGTATTTCATTTGGTTCTGCAGTTATTTGTTCAGTATGCAGTGCAAATTTTTCTGGCTAGAGACATGGGATATGGTAAACCTTTGCCTGGATCAATGTCCAACCTCTTTTAAGTTATGGAGCGAGTTACTCTCTCATAAAGTTCAGACCTGCCAGACTCAATAACTCTACAAAAATGTTCAGATGAAAATTGCTTCAAGCAATCCTAGTAGAAAGCCAGCACCTCACCCCTAGTTTAAAGTTATGATCCTTATCATAATTAATTCAATAAAGAAGTAATGTACTTCAACCTAGGCATAGAGAATAATTTTCTATCCTGACTGGTATAAACTTTCAGCTAGGGACATTTAAACTCTGGACCCGATCTTTTACTGAAAATAATAAATCACAGATCCCGAGCCAGCAGATTCTAGCTGAAGCTAAACCACTGTAGATGTGTTGCTAAGCATGAGGAGAAAAGGGGGGCTGTATTGTTGTATAATAAATAGTGTAAAATGATTTTATAAATATAGCAGTAAGTTTCTTCCATTGATAATTTCTATAGAACTGTGATGTTTTTCACTCTGGACAAGCTGTTAAGCAAAAGGTTGGTCAGCCAACATACTTTCCCTTCTGGGTTTAAAAACATTTTTTGCCACTGAAAAAAAATCTGATTAATGAAATGTCAAAAGAGATTAACTGTTAAAACTGAGCATTTGAAGGCTCTAGAACTGCAAAAGCAATTCTGTAGTATCAGCTTTTTGACGTCCTGTATTATTCTTTATAGTCCCCAATTGTTTTGTTTTAGTATTTTGTGACTTTTCACTAGGCGTGAGGCAAGCACGGCTGGAATTTTGATTCCGTTTGTAGTGGAACTTAAAAATTGCTCTGGACTAGTCAGTCACCTAGCCTTGAAATTTAAGCAGATAAAACAATTATCTGAGTCCCAATAAAGTCACTGGGGAAATTACTAATACAGTTCAGTTTTATCTACTACTATAATAGTGCATGCAAACAAGATTCACTAGCTTTTTTTAGTATAAAGATTCACTAGCTTTTTTTAGTGCAACAGTATATTTATTTTCAGTGTTAAGTATAAATACATTTCATAAATCTACATCAATGTATTTTTTTATAAACATCAATGTCTTTTCTGGAATTTATGTAATAACTTTATTTGCATTCATACATTTTTTTGTCTGCTTCCTGAGGGTTTTTTTTTTAAGTAGAAAAGTTACAAAATTGATATTATTTTAAGTATAACATGAAGAATGTGTTTTTTCAATTCTTTAATAAGTATGGTATATCTCACTGCCTTACATGGATTCTATTCTCCACTAATGAAGCTAGGTTTGCGATATACATCGTCACTGTCTCTTTGATGATTAGCTATTTCAAAACAAGATGCTTTGCAGAGCAGGGGTTTTTTAATTGGATTCATGAGCAGGCAGATTCTCTTAAAGGTACCTGAAATCCAGATCTACATTTAAAGGACCATAGTACTCTTTCCATATGCCAAAGGGGGTCCTGGGTTTCTTTTTCTTTAACAGTAGCTCCTCATGTCAGGTGGTGATACTGCTTTTGAAATTGTGCTTAGTTTCAAAAGCATTCTGAAATATGGAATGGGTGGAGGCGGTTCTCTGCTGTGTAAAGTGTGGGAAGAACAAAAAACCAAATGAGTCCATGCAAGCTGTTGAACTCACCTAAAGTAGCACTTTGGAACTTTGCCATATACCAGCTGTTAAAAATCGTATTAGTGTGTGTCCTATAAATACAGCCTGTATAATTTTATGCTATGAATATGCTTACTACACAGTGTACTGCTTAAATGCTTACCTCTCCTTTTAATGCTACGAAGATAAATGCATGGTAATGGGCAAATTGCATGTAAATCCAATGAAGATCAGGAAACAAAGGTAGATGCTATCAATCTGTTGTTATATATGCAGACATAACTACAAATGTTTGCACTGGATAGGGTTTAACATATAGTTTAGGTATATATTTGGCTAAATTAAAATGCACTCCAATTCTCAGCACATCCAATTTTCTTCTGTAGGTATAGATCAGGCATAGGCAAATTGGGCCCTCCAGCTGTTTGGGGACTACAATTCCCATCATCCCTGACTACTGGTCCTGTTAGCTAAGGATGATGGGAGTTGTAGTCCCAAAACAACTGGAGGGCCGAGTTTGCCTATGCCTGGTATAGATACACATATGGACCGTGTTGGTTCCATTCAGCCAGCTTTCCTTCCAAACCCCTTTGAGCACACATAGTCCTAACTTTCATAGAAGTGAATGAGGTTCATCACACATACACGAAGTCTTTGCACACATTTTATGGATCGAGAGAGATTAATGGAAGTGGGTTTCTGAAAGCATGCACACCAACCCATTTATAGAACAAAATTCTCCATTTGGAACTGTTCCTGTTCTTCCTCAAGATGCTGCTTTCAATCTAGATTGATTTTAGATCCTGCTGTCCACAGGGAGTCTGGTTACCTCATGAATATTTGAAATCACTTCCTTTGGTCAGATTACCCGTGCCTTTTCCTCCCTATACATGCCCCAGGTGAATGAAGAAGGAAATGGTGATTATGATCTTTGTATATGCCCACTCGGAACATCACTGGACAGGTGTAAATATGCCCCTCATTGCCAGATCACCTAAATATGTTTTCAAATGGCCATACTGCAGGGTAAAGCATAATCAATCTGCAATAGTGTTTATTTTCAGAAGCGTTTTTCAAGAAACACTTTTCAGGGGGCAAAATATCTGCAGTTGATCTAGCTTGTGTGTTGACTACATAAAAGAAACAAATACTCACTTTCTACTAATTCTAGCGTAAAATGTTGTGTGTATGCAGCCTCATTGGATAGTGATATTAGATGTGCTTATACTGAATTGGCACAATCCAACAAAAGCTAGCCATGACTAAGGCAGCAGTTTTATGCACGTTTACTTGGGAGTAAATCACAATGAGAAGACTAGTTTTTGAGTAAACATACATAGACTCAAGCTGGATGTCCCACTTACATGAATGAGCCAAGTTAAGTCCTTTCCAAATATCATTCAGCCACTTTCAATGGGACTTCTGATTCCAAACTGGAATGAGGACCAAATAAATGTGTATAAAATCAACAGACCTCAAAGGTCATCTACGGTACTTCAACCTCATGTTGATGTAGGAAATCCATGCTGCAACATGGCTGTTAGGTGGCCAACTACTTTCTGAGGCACCATCTTTTCCACTGTCAAACAACTTACACCATCAGGGAATTCTTCCTGATATTTAGCTAAAATTTCTTTTCTTGTAATTTGAACCCATTAATTCAGTTCCTACTTTCTAGAGCAAAAGACAATATATTTGCTTCATCATCTACAAGTCAATCCTTCAGCTATTTGAAGATCCAAATGAGATACAGATATCCCAATAGTAGATTTGTAACATCATCATCTAGTTTTATAATGTATTGTATATAAGCATGATTATGCAAGCTGATCTACAGTTAAAACATGTTAACTGTGCTGCAAACCCTAGTTATAAAACCATACATCATATCTTTCCTTCTCCATATTATCAAGAAGGGTAGTATAAAATTAAAACACATTTTAAAATATGTTGACAGATATAACATGACTAACAAGAAGCCAGGGAGTCATTTAGGAACCTGAAACAAGTAAACACCCACCCCACCCCATAATATAAATGAATTTATTCGGAAATCAAATAAGCCCTGTTTTGGCATCCAAATGCTTGGAAATAAACCCTATTGAAATAAATAAGGTTTACTTCCAAGCACTTGCATGCCAAAACTGGAGGAATTTTTTAAAAAATCCCTGCAAAAGTTGTTGGATCCTGAGAACACTGTAATAGTGCTTTCTACGTATTTTTCTGCAAATATTTTCTCCAGCAGTCATCACGTGGAAGGAGCAACTGAAGTCAATAGCAATCAGTTACTTACAAGTTGCAGCAAAACAACAGCCTAAAGAGGAAACGTCAGCATATTGGACACCGGTTACATCTGAGCCGAGCGTTTGACCAACACTTACAACTCTCCTCCCTCCCTCCCTCGAGTCCCCCTCGGATTGATTAAATTGGCTCAAGATGACACCAATAATTGGCTCAAGATGCTGCTTCGACAGGCCCAATGATCCATATCTTCACATTCCCTAAAATCAGTCCTTTTCAGCTCTGTGTTAGATTTAGGATGGTTTACATTGGCTCTGTCACAAACATTTTAATAAAGTCCCAGGGAAACCTCAAACTGGTGACATCATTGGATGGTGTTAAAAAAAAAGTTTCTTTTTCCTGGTTAGCTGTTGGCCTTTAAAATCTCACTGGAGGTTTTCTTTTTCCTTTTACGTTGCTTTGTCATTCCATAATTATCTTGTGCAATCAAAACAGCAACATTTTTAAAGGGAAGAAAAATAATGTTTAATAATAATAATAGTTCTAAATATTTTGACATCAAGTAGCAATGCTATATATACAGTGTGTATATGTATACCATATATATATATATATATATGCTTAGATGAGTATTGTATCCTAAAGGTAACAGGTTTGAAATAACCTCTCGGTTATTAGGCATTAGGTGTCTTTAATTGCAGTTGGAAATTCTCTCACACAAACAGTTTAATATTATCAAGCTGATCAGAAGGGTTCAACAAGCCCTTTTTTAGGAGGGATAATAATAATAATAATAATAATAATAATAATAATAATAATAATTAATAATAAACCCCACAAAACCTGGGCACTGTAAAAGCCAGTATTCTTCCTGAAGGAAACTGATTCCTCCCAGTAGCAGCGTGAAATGCCACAAACATTCTCTCTTGGTTGCCACTGAACAGTCAGTTTTCCCATTGGGAGGATTACCGACAAGGGTATATTCTGGGTACAAGGGCTTGTATCCAATGAAGTTGTGCAACAGGAGTTTCCCTCTCTTCTCCCAGTGTGTCCCTCACCTACTGAACCCTGTTTGATGGGTTCCCCTAATCCTCCAGAGCAGACTTGTGGGAACTAGGGGAGAAGAGGGAGGGGAAGTCCCATTGCACGATGCCACTCTGCAGACAGGTGCAGAGATGGTGGTTGGTGGCAGAGAAGGAGGCCACGGCAGTGAGTAACACGCACCTTGGAGGCCAGATCTGCTGCCTGAGATGACTGTCTCATCTCGCCTTATGGGCCAGCCCCACAGTTGAGTCATTTACTGTTTCCCGGGGCTCTGATGGAAACCTTGAGGTCAGAATTCAATTTTATAGGCCCATTTTACAAGGGAGGAAGTGAGGCTGAGATAAATTGGCTAAGCACTCATTGCTTTCACAGTCTAAATGACATTATACCATATATAGGTTCTGCATGGCACTCATTAATCTTCTGTATAAACAAATTATTTTGTGCAGCCCATATGTTTATTGATAAGTGGGTCCCACTGCTTCCAAAGTAAGGATGCACAGGATTACAACAAATTTAGGGTCACTTTAAACAGTGGGCATTTCTCTATTATTGTATGGCCTTGCCAAACCACTTCGGCTCCTGTTTGATATTTGTGGGAAAGCAATGCTTCACTTGAACTCAAGAACTCAAGGCAGAAATCATTTCAGTGTAGGAAACAGTGGGTAACATCTTGCATATGGACCAGCAGATTATGATAGGAATATATTGCATTGTGTGTGGGAGAACCTGTGACCCTCTTGAAGCTGTTGGACTACAACTGCCAGCATCCCTGAGCATTCAGGCTCTCAAAAACTGAATCCATTGAGATCACACCACAGTGTACTAACATTGCAAACGTTTGGAGGATTTGGATAGTTATACGTTGCTGCTTTCTGTTTATAAGAACCACTATTTAATTTGAGGCCGGCTTCTGTGACTCTTAACTTGCAGATGAGCTAAGTTCTTGCAAAGAGTGCATCTGCCAGCAGATCTCTCACAACAGTAATGGTGATTATTTTGCTTGCCAGTAATGTAGCTTAGGCACTCCATGGCTTTCTTGAGATACAACCAAACTGAACATGTGGCAAACATAAGGCCCAAACACAGCCATGTTGCTTCCGAGCCCTCAGGGGTGGCTAACTTGTGGCCTTCCAGATGCTGATGGACTCCAACTCCCATCAGCCCCAGCTGGTGTGGTCAGTGGTCAAAGATGATGGGAGTTGTAGCCCAACAACAAGCCACCCCTGGTCTAATGAGTGCTTTTATATGTCAGCACTGGCCTGCAACTGGTTAGGCATCTTTCTCACTTTCATCTGATTTCGAATGTGATGATTTTGTGTTGTTTTGGATACTGGGAGAAATAGAAAGAGGAATTTGTCTCTAGGAATAACAGATCCAGCTTCAAGGACTGGAGGAGTCTTGCTCCACTTGAGCTACAATTGGGGCAGAATTCAGACTGGGTTCCATTGGGATGCAGTTGAGCGTCGGGCAGGCAGGGATGCTGCCACGGTCGCTAAAGGGGCAACTTCCCAGCATCACCACCAGAGTGACTTAAGGAGGAGAGAGCAAACTATGCGGTGCATCTGCAAGTGTGGTCCAGTCCTACTGTTATGTTGAGGCAGCTGCCTGAGGAACCCGATTTATGGCATCAGAAAAGGACCATAATTGATTATTTAATCTATTATGATTGTATTCTTACTCCTGGGGAGATGCATCTGGGGGATTTTATGTCTCAGGTACCAAAATCACATGGCCAGCCCATTCTGCACCTGGACTCGGGGAGAGGCAGGCATTCTTTGTAGGCTTGCCAAATGTCAGGAAAATTTCTGACATGTCCAGGTTTTCAGGTGTAAAAAATGGCATCGGGGGGAATTTTACCAAACTGGCAAAATGTCTGGGAAAATCCAGATGTATGGCAACGTGATGGAAAAAAGCAGCAGAAACAGTTCAAAAAGTTGCATTTTCTTTATTTCCCCCCCAAAGCTCAACAATCTGGGTTTTACTTTTTGAAATATGACAACTCTAACTATTTGCTTTTCCCCTTTAGGCAGCAAACTGTCCAGCAATGGCCCCAGGGCCTCAGTTGCTTCCATCCACACAAACTAATGAAGTTATCGGCCTGCTTACGTTTCTAGCAACCTTAATACACAACAGGACAAGGCAACTTTCCACCTGCCCCACTTCCTGGAATGCCTTGGGAGCAAAAAGCATCATGCTGTTTCTCACTAGCCTCTCTTCCTATTGCCCTGGGAGCAATGCAATCTGAAATGATGTTGCTGCCAAAATCTTCCCAGAAGTGTGGCCAGCAGTAAGTTCTAAAGCATCTCACTGCCATGCCATTTTGACTCGCCACACTTTCTAGGATGCTTTGGGAGCAATGCAATGCAATGTGATGTTTCTCCCAAGCCATGAAGCTAGAAACAACTTATAAAACCAGAAAACCCTTGGCCACTTTCCTAAGCAGCAAGCCTCATCTGCAAATTTCAGGACCATTCTCTTCCCTGCCCCTACTATCATTTGCCCCCCCTTAACAAAAAGGAAATTTGAAAAAGGGAAATTTCAGCTCAGCTCTAGTTTCAGTCACGAGTTTTATTTTATGAAGGAGCTGGACCTTGATTTTACCAAATAAGTGAGACCAGGTTCTCATTTGGCAGAGACTGGTAGAATTTTGTTGATTTTTCACTAGTTGAAGGCCTTGTTTGAAATACACCCTTCTCACCCAAACAAACTGTGGGGGCCTTGTGATGGTTACAGTTAATTTCAGCTTCCCTCCAAATTAAATACAAATAAAACAGCCTAACTATCAAAACAGGGATATATTTATTCTTAGCACATTAGTTGAAAGCATGATAGCATTTCTTAACTAGTTAAGAAAATAAACAGGACTTTCAAAAGTTGTAGCCGTTCTTCCTCTCCTGTTGCAATGCAAGTGCCTGCAGTGGGATGTGTTAGCAACTGAAGCATCAAAATCTAAAAACAGCACACAAAATAATTACTTTCCCTGCAAGCAAATAGTTTTCAAAAAGGTGCCTCCATCCCTTCTTGTCCTCTTCATTTCTGAATATATTTTGGATTCTGGAGCTTAAAAGATAGCAGACCCTCCAAGTGTTCCTATTTTCCAGAAGCTGTCCCGGTTTCTGATTTGATCCCAGAATGTTCCACTTTTCCTTAGGATGTCCCCATTTTCATTGGAGGGTATGGAGTTATTTGACCCCCGAGCCATCTGAAGGCAATCCTATATAGGGAAGTTCTTTAAATCTTTAATGTTTTCTTATGTTTTTATATAAGAAGTGGCTGGGCAACCCAATAAGATGTGTGGGGTATAAATGGTAAAATTAACATTATGGAATAGGACGTCCCTATTTTCAACTGCAGGGTGCAGGTTGGGGTAAACTGTTTCTCCTTGCCGGGCCGGGGGGGGGGAGTCCTTTCAATACAACATAAAAGTGTCTGATTAAAATATATGTCGATATGTTTTAAATCAGACTAACTGATTTAAAACATATTTCCAAACAAAAATAAAAAGGTGATTTTCAGGTTTCAATATGCGACAACTTTTTAAATTATCCAATACGATGCCTTGATTCTGTGCAAATGTTTCTTTCCTTCAAAGAGACAAAAAAGCATGTACTGCCAGATCTGATTGTATGTCGAGAGTGGATCTGATCCCCTTGTCACTAAGGTTACTAATCAAATTTCCATCCAATATCAATACGCTCATGCAGGATTTCCTGATCAAACACTTAAATCTGCCCCCTCCGCACCCCCATTAGCTAACATGTTTTATATGTACTGGGGTCATCAAAAGTGTAATTCCCTTAAAGAAACCTAATCCTACCCTCTTGTCAACCAGCAGATAGCTAATAATGCTTTCTATCCTATATATTTTTTCCTAACATCAATAGCATGCCAGAAATTAAAATCTTATTTTTAATCTCACAACAGATGTTTAAAACAAAGGTATCCCATATGCAGACTTTGTGCATTTAAGAGAGGCAGGTGAGGGAAAATGGATGTTTCATTTGAAATTAACTTGTGTGTTTCTTTCCATTCCCAATACAAACATAAAATAAATTCAGTTTCAGTTTGAAAGCGCTGATGTGTACCTTATATCCCTAAACTGGGTAGTTGTTTTTTGGGTTGTTTTTTTTTTTTTAAGCTCTCCACTTAATGAGTTGAAAGTACAAAAAGTACAGACAGATCCAGAAGTTATTTTTCAAACAAACCTGAAGAATGAAACTGATAACAGTAGGAATGGATGCACACATACAAAATCAAACCACACACAGTAATTCATTACATGGAAGAATGTGCTTTAAAAAATGCAATTGATCTTTCACTGCAAACTTTTGTGCAGACTTTATTGTGTAGCGATGATACTGACCACAAATATGACATAGGAAACCTGCTCTGGCATTTTCTCCTTCGATTTCTTGACAAAATGTTCATCTTGATAGGAAGCAGATTATAGATGATAGATGGTGACAGATAGACATACAGATAGAGAGATAGATGATAGATATATAGATAGATCTCTTGTTTGTTTGTTGAGTTGTAAAAATGTATCTGCTACATTCTCTGCATGTGCTCACAGCAGAATCGTATCTTAGAAAGGTCACAATAAAATTACACTACAACTACAACAAAAACTCTAAAACCACTAAAATCACCATCAAGGCCTTCAATAAATATCATAGCAACCAGCTCAGTCATGTTATAAACATCCAGCCAAGTGATAACCCAACATCACAGCAATCTGCTTTGACATCCCTCTATTTTAAGGAGTATGATGCTCACAATCAGATGTTGGAGACATCCGGAAATTTAATCTGACTTATCCAAGTCTGGTCTGAATTTTTTTGTTCTAGAACTCCTGGGTTTGCCAGATGGCAGTGAAGTGTATGTATCTAAATGGCAAAATGGATTTAAAACACTGTCCTTTTGACTTAACATTTGCCCCAGGTATTGCCAGATTTCGGTTATTGGAAACATCTCTGCATGCTTTGGTTTTTGAGTGACTCCATGTATGGTCCAACAGCTTTATTCTAGCTGAAAGCATTTTTCCTGGCATAAAATATTTTCCTAGTATAGAAAGAGGATCTATCATCTCATTCAGTTTCTAGGGCATATTGAAGTGTATATAAAAGACCAGCAGTTTTAAACGATACGTCATATTATCTGTTGGAATGTAAGGCTTTAACAATAATGCAATGCAACTGGTCCTTTGTAATGACGCTACGTGAAAATCATAGCCGCAGACAGATTAATACACAATCCCCCCCCCCTCTTAAAAATGCTTTCTTGAGTTCAGGTTTTTATTGATTTCAAATGACTTTTTAAAGATAAAGAGGAAATTCATAAAGGGCTGATTCAATTTATATCACATCTTCTTTGTTCAAAAATAGCCTTAATGGAAAACAAACACATGTTCAGCATTTAATATAAATAAAATTTGATACAATGCTATATGGGAGGCATGTTGTACAGTAAAAGCATTTACAGACACCTTGGGAATACCATCTATAATAATGCAATCTATTCAGTGTACTGAGCATATCTGCCTATCAGTGAGAAATTTCAGCATTTCCCCCAAAGTGGGGGTGGGGGCAATTTGGAATGGGGAGAAAAAGGGAGAGAGATGAAATGTTCACATTAGTACATTAAACATTACCCAAAGTGGTTTAAAGTAAACCAATCTGGTTTTTAAAAAATCTGTTTCTCTGTTCCCTAGGAATTTTGAAAGTGGGCTATTTTTAAATAGATTTTAGATCAGAAGAGAAACATGGATTTTGTATGGTTTCAATTGTTTGCATTTGGAAAATAAATTTTGTTTACTTGTAAGTTTCAAATTTTCTATTAGGATTGCTGTCTAGATCCTTAGATATGAAGAAAGTTGCTATTTTAAAACTGTGCTTCACTGTCTTAAATGCAAAATATTTTCTATAGGGTTGAGGAGGGGGACTTTTATAGACACTCTAACTTTGTTCTAATAGTCTGAATTCCAAAATTGTAATTTGAGCCTAAACTTGAGATTTCAAATTAAAACAAAAATGAGTTATGCAAACGCAGCTGATATTGCATCACACTCTCAAATCTTCTTTAAATTAACTCAATGTCAAGGGGCTCCCCTAATAGAATGTGTGTGTGTTAAACATTTGAACAGTATCAGTTTACTCCAAGATTCAAAAGATCACTTGGTAATATTCCAAGGAGCAGCAACTTTTATTCCCCTTCTCTCTTTAGACTATAGTCCCATTTATGTAATAATTTAATCAGGTTCCCCCACTTACCATTTTTTGTCTTTGCAAACTCTTCCCACTGACACAAAGCTGACTGGAAGCAAGAATAATGGATCGAACAGTAACACTTTGGATCAGCAACAAATGTCCACCAGACACTTTAAAAACATGTTACAGGAATATTCTGCATGACTTAAAGAGCCAGCTCCAGATTTTTGTGGCCCTCCATTCAATAGACTATCCCATTTTGCCCCTAGACATGTGAAAAACAAAACAAAAGCAAGACAATGGGTTGGATCCAGACTAACATAACCCTACTTTAGTCGGACTGAAATCACTAGAGCATGATAATGCCACATCAATTTCAACTGGAGTAAAACATGATTAACTTAGTCTGCATCCAACCCAATACACTTGAAAATATATTTGTTTACTTACCTTACCACTGCCTAACTACCTCTGAGATTAGGGGAAAGGCCTCACTTGTTTCTTCCACAAGTGGAAGAAACTTTTTATGTATAATATTTATTTTGAGTTGCCATATTTCAAAAAGTAAGATTTGACACCTGCTTTTTTTAGAAGACCCCAAAATTGTTGAGCTTTTTTGGGGAAACCTACACACACAAAATAGTGATTTTGAGCTTTTGGGGCTGTTTTCCATCTCATTGCCATACACTGGACATTTTGCTGATTCGTCAAAATTCCCTGCAGCACCATTTTTTCACACAAAACCCAGGACATGTCAGGAATTTTCCTGATGTATGGCAAGCCTAATTTATTATGATATTAAAGAGCAGTACATTTAGTTGTTCATTGTGTTTTTATAGAACACAGAAATTCTATGGAGTTTATTTTGTACTTGCTGTTTATTTTAAATGTTCTAACCTTTGTTGTAAACTGCTTAGAGATTTGTTTCATATAAGTCATGGGTAGGCAAACTAAGGCCCGGGGGCCAGATCTAGCCCAGTCGCCTTCCCAATCTGGCCCGCGGACGGTCTGGGAATCAGCGTGTTTTTACATGAGTAGAATGTGTGTTGTTATTTAAAGTGAATCTCTGGGTTATTTGTGGGGCATAGGAATTCTTTCATTGTTATTTTCTCCCAAATATAGTCTGGCCCCCCACAAGGTCTGAGGGACAGTGGACCAGCCCCCTGCTGAAAAAGTTTGCTGACCCCTGATGGTATATAAATAGTCAAAATTAAGTATCATGGAAGGAGAGTTATTTAATCATTGGGAGGGCATCTTTCTTCCCACCCAACCCACTCTTAGTGCTCATCTTCATGACACTGTAAGATCTGAGGGGCTCCAACAAACCAACTGTCCTTCCCCTCCATTTCCCTCCACTGTCTCAACCATAGGCCTAATGACCAGACTCCCAGCCTGCCCCCCCTGTAGGACAGGTACCTGTACTGCACGCATTTGCCTTTTCTTCTCTTCCTCATTTTGGGTTGAATGGTATTTATGGGCAAGGGTATGTATTTGTTTGTTTGTTTATGAAACACTGTTAATATGTGAATGCATGTTGATGGCAGTGTGCAAACAATGATAGTATTAGTTGATGGGTTGTACTGTGTGTGTGTGGGGGGGGAACCATTAAATAAATAAATTGTGTGTCCCTGGTTCCAGAAATCATTGAACCTTTGTGTGAAGATGCCACAAAACTTTTTGTTGATCTTGTGACCACATATTACAAACATGACTACTATTGTGGTTACCTGCTGACCATTGGTTGGAGAAATATACTAAGATTACAATATCACACACACACACCCCAAAAAACCCCACCCAGCTGCTAGATGGTCTCCTATATTCTCATAATGCCTATCATTATCATTTTTTAAATAATAATTTTTATTAATTTTTCAATTACAATCCAATAGTAGCCTTATTATAACAATACCAAATTATAATACAACATCACCATTAGAATTATGGGAGGAAATGATATTATAATCCTGTTTGGTCGTTGAAAAAGATAGATGACTATATCTAGAAATAAACAAAGGAGAGTTCAGTTATAGGGTTGCACAATAAAATACTTGTGGTGAAATAATTCTTTTGTGGTTTGTAGTTACAGCATTGAGCTGCTGCCTTCAGAAGAGGGGAGTGCCAAGAAACAATTCAGATTACTGTTGTTGGTGCTTAATCCTAATCCTACATTGAGTTCTGTATGCTTACATAACCCTTTGCAACCCAGTATGGGAACCATGCAGAAAGATTTTAGCTGAATTAAGAGAGGAGGAAGGGAGGGTTTTATGTCTTCAGCACTCAGGTCCAATACTGATCCTGATGGTCTTTCATTTCCCCTCGCCATATTATCCATGGAGAAGGTTTGCCCTGAATAAACCATATGCACTAACTGCAGGGAGTCACTTTCAGACATGTTGCAGGAGGTTTGAAACAAACCAGAAAGTGATGTTCTACATTCTCTACTGCAGGCTTCCTCAAACTACATTTCCCATCATCCCTGACCACTGGTCCTGCTAGCTAGGGATTGTGGGAGTTGTAGGCCAAAAACATATGGAGGGCCAAGTTTGAGGAAGCCTGCTTTACTGTATATTCACAACAAAACTCTGACTGTTCTGATTCTCTCTCGAATTGCTAACAGCCCACTACTGTGCCTTTCAAAAAAAAAATTAATGGCTACTGCTGTTAGACGATGGAAAGTCTGTTGTTCAGAAGGGGTGGTAGTGCAAGAACTTTGGGCTGTGCAATGGAATTTCAACTTCCTCTCTTCTCTCCATGTGTGTGCCCACTGCTCCCAAGATCACCACCTGAGGCTCTTCTTTGTGTGCCTCCTCCAAAAGTGGTCCAGAGGATGGCGAAATGAGAATGAGCCTTTTCTGCAGTGGCTCTTCATTTGTGGAATGCTCTCCCCAGGGAAGTTTGGCTGGCACCTTCATTCTACACCTTTAAATGCCAGGTGAAAACTTTCCTCTTCAAGCTGGCCTTTGACTGATTAGCATCTTATATCCCTTTTCAATGTGTTTGTGGAAGGGTGATTATTGGTTTGTTTGTTTGCAAATTGTTGCATGCCTTTAAAGGTATTAAATGGTAGCATGGAAAGTAATTTCGATCATGCAAACTCTCCTTATGACTTTAATGTCTGGAATAATTCTTAAATGGCTGCTACAAAAAGCTATTTTAAAAGACCTGGGAGGGGGATGCAATGTTTAGATGGACTTCTGTTTGTATAGAATTGCATTTAGAAGATAGCAAAAGAGAAAACTGTGTGGATTGGGGTGTATAGAGCTTTTAGAGAGAGATTTTCCTTCTGCTGCACACACCTCAGTTGGGCACATGCAATACAGATGAGATTGAGAAACACACTGTTTTGGGTAGACGTCTGTCCATGGTCACAGTTGTCCTTCCAATTATGCTTTATGATATGTAGCACGCAATCCACAGATGGTAATTGTTTAGTCTCCACACTGAAGTCATCCTTATTCCCCTTATGTTGTAGATTGCACACTCTGCAGCAACGGTAAACTGTCTAGAGTAGTTTCATGGGTTAAATGTAATTCTCCTGCTCGCTAGAGGACATAAAGTGTGTGGAAAGCTGACTAGACAGCCACACTGTCCCCTGGTCACAGTCTTCTCCATTATGTGAGATGTGCTGCAGTGTTACTGAAATTTTAGTATTGATTTCTGATTCTGCATATGAATTGGCATATGCAGATTTCCATGCAAACATGCATCCTCTTTTTTGTGGTGCATTTCCTCTTTGGGAGTGATACATAACCTAGAGTGGCTACTTGCAGGACAAAGCATCTGACTTCCCATACATCAACCCATATAAATAAGAGACCAATAAGACTGGGTTTGGGGTAAAAACAGGACACAACTTTATTGAATACAGATGAAAGGGGTTTGGCTTGGGCATGGGGCAATCTAAATACTTCCGGCCCACCCACCGGACGTGATGCGTGGTTAATCCAGGCGGGGGTTCCTAAGACTTATATCAAATAGGGTGACCCCCGCAGGGACCGCCGTCTGGGGGAGTGCCTTTGGCCCTGGCCCCCCCAGGCACGCAGATGCGGCCACTCCCCCTGGATCCCTTTAATACGGTATACCCCAGCATTCGGAGGGGCAGGCAGGGACTACAACCTCCCCTCCGTCCAAAACAAGGGATTGCCCCAATGTTCAACTGCCAACCGAGCGAAGCTCGCCACCAAACCACTCACATCTGTATTCTGGCCTTAATGCTTTCAGTCATGTCTGACAACCAAATATAATTGCCAGATGGGGAAAGATGCATGCCATCTGGGCAAAACAGAGTCTCGTCCGAAAATGTGATCTTGGGGTGGAAAACCACCCAACCTCCCCACTGCTGTATGAGCGCCTCACTGTGTGATTAGCCTTTTTCCGAGCGCGGTTGATACCCACTGGGTTTGGGTTGTGCCACTGACGTCTCTCGAGCATCTCAGACCAACCAAGGCATACGGAGGGATACAAGTTGTGCAACATATGCAAGTCCTTGATAATAGCCCACGTTAAATCAATGTCCTTGCGCTGGCCCAAATTGTTTCCCCCAGCTGAATGAGCAAGGCATCCAGGGGCCTGGGAGACTCAATTCTTGCCAAAGTTAAGGGCATAAATTCATGCCACTTCATGCACCGGCAATCAAGCCAGTGAATCGCGAGGTCAGATGGGAGCCCGGGTGCTCCCAGACCACTGGTGATGGTGTGCATCCGAGCCCAATGCACAATACTGTGCCTGCAAATCCAGATGTTCTTGCTAGGAGAACCTGAAGAGAAATTGTGGTAGAACACACACCTGCATTGCAGGGCATTGGATTAGATGAACCTTGAGGTCCCTTCCAACTCTACAATCCTATGATTCTGTGACAGCTTTTACTGTGATGTCTGTAAAGAGTGGGCTGTGAAACAAAGATTGAAGGGGATCTAGCAGACATAAAGCCACACATGTGTTGGGGCTTCTTTGTTCTCTTTAGAACTCCTCATGCCACAATGAACTTTTACATGAGGCATGAGAGAAAGTCTCACTGATCAGTTTTTGGAGTTCAGCACCTCCAGCATTGCAAGGATAGCAAAGATATGGTTAAGCCATTCTCTTTGCTAGCTCGGTGTCAAAAGAAGCAACCAATCACATGGCATAGAATATAAATAAATCTTTGGAAACTCCCATATAATACTAAACAAAGCAAAACAAAATCCAAAATGAATCCAATATGGTCTGCCCTGAGCAAAATTTATAGTGTATAATCCAAGTTGGCCACACAAAAATGAGAATGACTGATAAATAAGCCCAGGAGGTGCTTGTGAAATGAGGCTAAGGGAAAAAAAGTGCCAGGATAAAGGTGGGGGAAGCACACTGTGGACACCCCTAAACAAAATAGGGTGGTGGATCAAATATTGATCAAGCATGTGGCCAAAGCACTGTCATTTTTAGCCTCACATTATGCTACAACGATGAACAATTATTAGCTCGGTATGTATGAATATGGCCAATAGCTATTCAGCTGCTAAATGACTAAAAAGCATTACAGATCTTGGAAGCGTGTGCTGCCTGTATCTTGTTCAGGAGGCTTTTAGTGCTTCAGATATTTACTCTGCTCCTATGGTATTCCCTAGTGCCATTCCATTTGGAATGTTGTAATCTAAGAGCTTTAACAACTGTATGAGGTTTTGGAGGAGAATTGGGGTGGGTTGGTGGGGCCGGGAGTGACAGCAGCAACTTCTTTCTGGATGCGTTTCTCAAGCAGCCTTTAAGAAGGAATAATTATTTTGTTTCTTTAAATTCATGCTGCAAGACAGCATGTGCACCGACCTCTTATATAATGAAGTCCAGGGGTCCCTCTGCAGGGTCCTGTTTCACTGTCAGGGGGGTCCTTTCAATCTCTCACTCGAGCCGGTTGCCAAAGATGGAGGTCAACTGTTTTCTAAAGTGTTTGGCTGAGCCATCACCCACTCTCTGCCTTTTCATGGGCAAGAAGAAGGAGGAGAAGCGAGGAAGATGAAAAGAAGAGTAAAGAAATTGTGCTCAGAGTAGTAAAGGGGAAGAAAAGAGAAAGGGGGAGAAAGGGAAGCCAGGTCCTTTTGAGGTTTCAGGAGGAAAATACAAGGAAGCGTATCGCTCGCAATGTTGCCAACGTCTCAAGTGTCACCCTGCAACTTAAGAGTCCTCCCTTCCATCCCCAAAGACAAAGCTTTTAAAAAGAAGATTGTGAAATATACTTACCAAGGTAAAGAAAACTTCAGATACTTGTTCTAACATTTCTACAACTTCCACATGAAGAAACGATGCAGCACAAAGAATACTTGATTGAAGATGAGAATGCCTGATATTAAATGGAGTTCAAATATTCATTGCTTTTGTAGCTAAAAGTAATTATAAATCAGTGGTAACCAGTGTGGTGCTCTCCAGATGTTGTGGACTACAACTCCCATGATCCTTGACTACTGGCTATGCTGGCTGGAGCTGATGGAACTTGAAGTCCCAAACATCTGAAAGGTTCCACATTAGTTACCCTCTTCTAAATTATTGGTCCATATTCCTCTTCTCCCACTTTTTATTGTTACTTCCTTAAATTAAATTCGTTCATAATTTGGGCCATTCAATGCCCCTTAATGATTGTTGTTGTTTTTTAAGGCAACTTAGAAAAGCTGCAGCTCTGTGGTGGAGCACTTGCTTTGCTTGCAGAAGGTCTCAAGTTCAGGGCCCAGCATCTCTAGGCAGAGCTGTAAGAGATCCCATCCAAAACCCTGGAGGGAATCCTTGGTATGCCTCTTATAGTGCATCTTTTGTTCATCATTTCCCCTCCATAGCACAAGGCTTATATATGTTGTGTATTTCCCCACCTTCTTTCCATATCATGGGCTGCCACTGGTGGGCAACATGCAAGAGGCACAATATGACGATGCCACCTAGTGTTGTTGTTGTTTAGTCGTGTCCGACTCTTCGTGACCCCATGGACCAGAGCATGCCAGGCACTTCTGTCTTCCACTGCCTCCCGCAGTTTGGTCAAACTCATGCTGGTAGCTTCGAGAACACTATCCAACCATCTCGTCCTCTGTCGTCCCCTTCTCCTTGTGCCCTCCATCTTTCCCAACATCAGGGTCTTTTCCAGGGAGTCTTCTCTTCTCATGAGGTGGCCAAAGTATTGGAGTCTCAGCTTCAGGATCTGTCCTTCCAGTGAGGACTCAGGGCTGATTTCCTTAAGAATGGATAGGTTTGATCTTCTTGCAGTCCATGGGACTCTCAAGAGTCTCCTCCAGCACCATAATTCAAAAGCATCAATTCTTTGGCGATCAGCTTTCTTTATGGTCCAGCTCTCACTTCCACACATCACTACTGGGAAAACCATTAGCTTTAACTATACGGACCTTTGTTGGCAAGGTGATGTCTCTGTTTTTTAAGATGCTGTCTAGGTTTGTCATTGAAGCCTCCTAGTACTTAGAGATTAGTTTAAACGTGGGTAAGCTAGATTCAATACATCTGGTCTGATGGCAGAAAGCAGCGATAGGCTCGTTATAAAAAAAACCCCAAACTTCATTACCTGGATTCCAAGGAAGCAGCTCATTTTCTGCTACTGTGGCTGAGGCTGACGGTAAGGGTTAATGCACAAATGTGAACAAACTCTTAATTAGCATATTTATATTTTGGGAGGATAAGGAGGTGCCGGTGACTTGTAAAAACCTGTTATAAAATTCTCCATTTGATGATAGGGAGTACGTTTTTACAAGCCCTATAATTATGAACAGTATTAAAAGAAAATCCACTTAGGAAATGTAAATACCAAAGAAGCTAAACATATATGGTACCAATTAGCTAACATCGTAAACGCTTGATACAAAGAAGTCATTTCAACACTTTTTTCGCTCTCTACTTGAATGTTTGTGTAGTGAAATAATGAGAAAGAGCTGGAACAAGATCCCAGTCCACTTATCTTCAACACAGTGGATCACCTTTGATTGATGCCCATCTGTATCTAGGATTCTATTTAATTAATTACCTCTTGCAAGCAGGCAGGCACATTTAGAGAGGTAGTTATCTCTAAAATGATGCATCTCTGCACCTGACAAAGTAGTCTATTTTCTACAAAAGCTCAGTCTGTAATACGTTTGTTAGCCTTTAATGTGTTACATTAACTCTGAGATGGTCTTGTATTAAAATGACGTTGGTTATAAATGAGCAATTAGTCACTTTGGCCCCAGCAAAGCGTGAAATATGGACTCCTTGATTATTTTTATTTGAAACATGTATCTTCATGTTCTCCTACAGTGCTAATGTAACAGTGAGAGAATTATCCTTTATCCTTGATATTTTTACTGTTCTTTTGTTTTGTATTCTCTGCAAATTTATTTATTCCATAAAATTTATAAACTGCTTGATTGTGAAAAATAAATAAAGAAAAATTAAAGAAAAATCCAACCCTGAGGGATCCAGTTTTATTTATTTATTTATTTATTTGTTTGTTTATTTATTTATTTATTTATTTATTTATTTATTTATTTATTTATTTATTTTTAATTGAATTTATATACCACCCTATACCCAGAGGTCTCAGGCGGTTCACATAATAAAATCAAAACATAAAACCACAAAATACAGAATCAAAATAAAAACAACAACCCAATAACATGCCCCCACCAAAAAAACCCACATTTTAAAAGGGCATACGAGACATCAAATCAACCAAAGGCCTGGTTAAAAAGGAATGTTCTTGCCTGGTGCCTAAACATATATATAATGAAGGCGCCAGGCAAACTTCCCTGAGGAAAGCAATCTAGAGATGGGGAGCCACTGCAGGGAAGGCCTGCTCTCATGTTGCCACCCTCTGGACCTCTCAAGGAGGAGGCACATGGAGAAGGGCCTGAGAAGATGACCTTGTAGGCTGAGCCTAGTCCATGCCAGGGAATCGTTGGCCCGCGTCCTCAGATCCAGAGAGAGAGTAAAAGAAAACTCCAGGAAAGATCCTTCTTTGGAGGAAAGCAGTTTTATTCTCTGTGCACAGGAGACAGCCAGCAGAATAAATTCTGGAAAACTGACTGCCCAGAAAATACCCCTCTGCAGATTTTCTTATACCTTGAGTGGGCTCTCTCCCTCCTCCCCACGCCCTCCCGAAAAAGTTTCCAACTTATTTTTAGCATGTCTATAGCCTTCTAAAACAGCCCTCCCTATTGTTCTTTCTAAGCGTCCTGCATCCCCCCGTCTCCTCCCGTCTCCTCCCGTCTGTGTCTTTTTTTATCTTGCATTCCTAAAGCGAGGCTATTTCTGGCTTACAGTCTCTGTCTTATCTTGCATTCCTTGAGGGGCCCTTAGCTCAGAAATTAACTTACAGAGAATATGAAGATCCTTCTTAGGTATATATGAAGATCCTTCTTAGATATAAAATATAGAAAGCAACCCTTCCCTCTCCCTTCACTCCCTCCTCTTCTTATGAACAACCTAATACTTAGGTTCGTTCTGGGGTAGGGGTCTATAATCTCTCATGAAAGCAAGCACGCGAGGTCCCATCATGCGAGACATCATCTTCTCCATCATATTTTGCATACATTGCATCAAGCAGGGCATACAGAAGCAGAAAAGCAATAGAAGCATAATTGGACCTATCACCATAGTAAATATTCTCCCCATCCATCCACCTGGGAAGATGCCGTCCAACCAAGACATATCCCAGCCCTCCTAAGTTTGTACAAGGACATGTGCTACCTTTTCAATTCTTGCTGCCAGATCACGGATAGCCTCGCCATGGTCTGAAATGTTGAAGCAACATGCTCCACCTGTCAGGTTCAGGGCAGCACAAAAACCTCCTTGCTTAGCTAAAATGAAGTCCATTCCCAAATGCAATTGGAGAATAGCCGTTCGGGTTTCATCTAGCTGGGTGGCAACAAGGCGGAGGGCGGTGGCTGTGGCATTGGCCACAATTTTTACCACTGCCTGGAGCCTGATTATGCGGTTAAAGTTATAGATCGGCCCCCTTGCCCCAGAGATTTTCTCTCCCCGATTCCATGAGGTTGGAGCATAATGGGCCAGTATCCTTTCCGGAGGCCACTGATTTTTGCCCCAATTTTGGGAGCTGCCACCTGCAAGTGTTGCCAGGTCAGCCGAACGCCTCCTTCTAGGGGGTGCAGAGGCAATCTGGTCAGGAATCCACATGGGGGGTATTAAGTAGGCTGGAAAACAGACCCCATACCATCCTCTTGGGAGGGCATGATAGGCCTTCCTGCCACATACCCAGTAAACGTCCTGACCATGGGCAGATGTGGTGCCTGTCAGCAAGCGGGCCAGGCAGGCCGTCACTTGCGTCATTTGATTTGTTGACACAAAGGCAGCCAGTGATCCTGTGAACCTGGAAAGGGATGGAATGATTCCATAAAGAAGAATGGTTGCCCAGAGGCTGGAAGGCAACAAGTGGAGTTGTAACCAAGGATTTATTCCAAGGCACAGGGAGGAGTGGCATTCCTCCCAGAGCATCTACAGGGGCCAGAGTGTAGACGGCACAATTGGTCCGATTTGCAGAGAACGCAACCATTTCAGCAACCTGAATTCACTTATTATATATGTGGTGGGCCCTCCACGATTGCAGCAGTTGTCTGGTCACTGTGAGTGGTAAATACCAGCACGGGGACCCACAGTCGTATTTGAGCCATTGCATGCACGGGGAGGGGCTTAGGTAAGTGCTAGAGAGTGGGCTGGGGTGTAATTACGCTGAAAGAAAAGACCCACTAGACACCCTCCTCTGCAGGGGTGGCGTAAAGCAAACCAGGCCCAGGTACCTTCAATAAAGTTCAGTTATGCAAAAGGAAAGGAAAGAAAATGTGAAAATGTCCTCTTTCAATCCATGCTGGATTCTTGAGCCGTGCAAAACGTCAGCTTCCGGAGTGACGTGAGCAGGGCTGTAGTCTGGTGGGCGTCGGGTCGTCTGGTGGGCGCTGGGCATCTTGGGTCCCTTCCAACAAGGCTGGAGCGATGTCTGGGCATCTGGGTCCAATCTGGGTCCCCATCATAGGGATGCAGAGGCTCAACCAAGGCACAAGGCGTTCTGGCAAAAGCTCACCTGTTAAGAGAAGAGATAACAAAGACGGCAGCGATTGCACAGAACAAATTGATATATTAACTCAAAAGGGTATGCTTGGCAGGAAAATTCACAAGGGGTTAACAGTTCTGTTCCTTGGGTTAAGTTTGCCAGCCAAGATTTTACAAAAGTCTTATTTGTGTGTTCTAAGTTTCAGAACTCTAAGCCATGTTGCAAATTTCAGTTCATTTGCCAGTGTCTGTAGAAAGAGCAATGCACTCCTTACTTCTGGCAAAGTTTCAAATTCCTCAAAGTATCAATTCCTATGCCGCAGCTCCTTTCAGAGTAAAATTGCACCTTAAAAGAAAAACTTGACAAAGTTCACAGAAAGTATTCACTTGCTTTTTAAGAAAGTCACTTTTCCAGGTTAATACTTTGGGGCAGGGGGGTGGTTAACTCTTGGCCTTCTAGGTTTTTTGTGGCTGAACTGTAAATCCAGAAAGTGTGAGGTTCAGGGTAGCTGGCTGAATGCAGCAGTGTCCTTCTGAGATAGCTGCCAAGAGATAAGCTACTCCAAGCACCTGGCACAAGGGGAAAAAAAAAAAAAAAGCTGATGTCCTGTTACTTTCATGAATGAGCACTTGCTTCTGCAACAGTCTTTGAGCAAATCATTTTCAGAAACCTCATTCTGTGTGCCGAGCAACCATTGTTGGACCAGGGCCAGGCAGCTTCTGGGAACCTGCGTTTGTTGGGCCTGGTTTATCCTAGTAAGTTTTTTTTTTCGTCTCTCAGGACTGGAGAGGTGGGGTTCAGGCCATGGGGTATCCCTGCACAGATCCCTGTTCTTGCCCTCCGCCTTGATTTTTCTGGAGTTCAGAGCTGGGCTTGTGGCTGTAGCGCTGAGGCTCATGGCTGGGTACATAGGCATCGGAACTTTGGTTACTGTTCCCACCCTGTGGGGAGTGGGGTGTGTCGGGCGTGGGGCCTTTGGGCATTCCATTTTCCAGTGACCCTCTTGCCTGCAGATGGCGCACTGGCTTTTTCCCTAGGCGTTCTCTGCCCCTCCCGTGGACACCCTCGCTCACTCTGAGATTGCATTTTTGGCTTTCTGGCTGTTTGAAGACAAACCCCTAATTATTTTGGCCAGGTCCTCTTCGAAAGAAGGATTCTGATTTAAGGTGCTTGGAGGTCTGTGGTCCTGGGCATCGGATGACTCCAGGGGGTCATACACTCAGTGGAGTGGGGCCATCAAAGTGGAGTTTTAGCTGCCTCAATTGCAACTATTAGTATTGTCCGCTGCCCTGAGGGCATTTATCTTGCAGATTTCCTCAATGGTCAGTATTGTAATCCCAGGGTTCTTTGATCCCTCGGGTTTAATTGTCCTTTTTTTTTTTTTTTTTTTTAACAGTTCTGTCCTATGCGGCTCTCAAAGCCTTCCCTTCTGTTTCTTTCTGCCAGTTCACATCCTTGCATTGTACTGCTTCTAGAACTCAAGAAGCCACATGGTTCTACATACTGAAACACTCTTTTGGACTGCTTGTCCACTTCACCTTCTGAATTCTTCATTCTCTATACCACCTTCTTCTTCACTTTCCTCTTCTCTTTCTTTTCTCCCTCAGTCTCTTTTCTTGGGGGTTGGGTAGGGGAAACCTCATTTAGCCCTGGTGCAGTTGCTGCATAGGGTGGAGGGGGGCTAATTATTCCTTCCTCCTTTTCTTCTGGGACTTCTCTTCTGGGACTGGCAAAACTGCTGGCTTTTTAACTTGTACTTGCTGCCATACTGGGCACAGTTTGGCATGGCACAGGTAATCACAGTTCTACTTTACTTGAGCCATGGGAGACGGTTAGGAACTCCACATAAGTGTTGGAGTCTATTTTTTCATCAGGTTTTTAAAATCCCCAATCTTCTCCCTTCGTGGCATCTTTTCAATTTGTTCAGGAAAGCATTGCAGGGGGGTCATGGGAGTTGTTTTACTGCTTTTTCTCCATGACCCTGGAACACTTGGACACTTGGGATACTGGGACACTCCCTCCTCCTAACGTTATTTTTTCACTCAGTCACAGGCCAGACGTTGCTTTCAACGTCTCACACACTCAAAACATTCACTGGAGTGTCCCCACACGCACATTCAGAAAAACCCATGCACCTCCCCCAACCCCTTTTTCCCCCCAAAAAACCAAAATCACAACCGGCAGTGCTTCACAACTTCGACCGGGGCCCAAGAGCACCTTTTTTACTGCTTCTTCTGGGCACAAAACCAACAACCAACCATAACCGGCAGCGCTTAGACTTCGACCGGGGCCCTAGCAGCACCCTTTGCTGCTTTTTCTGGGCACAAAACCAACAACCAACCATAACCGGCAGCGCTTAGACTTCGACCGGGGCCCTAGCAGCACCCTTTGCTGCTTTTTCTTTTTACCAAAAAACAAAACAAAAAAAAAACAAAAACAAAAAAAACAAAAAAACCTTGTTGGTGGCACACCACTGCCACGCCCTTTTTTCCCTTCCTGGCTGCACACTACTGCATAACCAGGTGAGGCTGATCAGGCCTCCCTTTTTTCCCTTGGGCCCCATGCCCACCTGGTGGCACACCACTGCCACGCCCTTTTTTTTTTTCCCCTTGGGCCCCATGCCCAGCCCTTTCCCTTGGGCTTACCGTGTTTCTGCTGCAGAGTCCCTTCCCTGGCCAGTCCTCTTTCCTCCCTCGACCTGGGTCCTTGCTCTGGAGCGGTGTGGCTGGTTCCCCCCACAAATTGGTAGGGTGCGCGCGTGGAGCCTGCAATCACCGATCCGAGCTGTCCACCAGGTTGAGCCTGGCTCTCTCCAGCCCTCTGAGGTGGGGCAGATTCCCGGTCAGGGAACCAAGATGTAGGCTGAGCCTAGTCCATGCCAGGGAATCGTTGGCCCGCGTCCTCAGATCCAGAGAGAGAGTAAAAGAAAACTCCAGGAAAGATCCTTCTTTGGAGGAAAGCAGTTTTATTCTCTGTGCACAGGAGACAGCCAGCAGAATAAATTCTGGAAAACTGACTGCCCAGAAAATACCCCTCTGCAGATTTTCTTATACCTTGAGTGGGCTCTCTCCCTCCTCCCCACGCCCTCCCGAAAAAGTTTCCAACTTATTTTTAGCATGTCTATAGCCTTCTAAAACAGCCCTCCCTATTGTTCTTTCTAAGCGTCCTGCATCCCCCCGTCTCCTCCCGTCTCCTCCCGTCTGTGTCTTTTTTTATCTTGCATTCCTAAAGCGAGGCTATTTCTGGCTTACAGTCTCTGTCTTATCTTGCATTCCTTGAGGGGCCCTTAGCTCAGAAATTAACTTACAGAGAATATGAAGATCCTTCTTAGGTATATATGAAGATCCTTCTTAGATATAAAATATAGAAAGCAACCCTTCCCTCTCCCTTCAACCTCAGGGTCCTGGTAGGTTTGTACGGGAAGAGGCAGTCCTTGAGGTGTTGAGGTCCTGAGCCATTTAAAACTTTATAGGTCAAAACCAGCACTTTGAATGGGGCCCAGAAACTAATTGGTAGCCAGTGCAGTTGGACCAGGATTGGTGTAATATGCTCAAACCATCTTGCTCTGGTGAGTAACCTGGCCACTGAATTCTGCACCAGCTGAAGTTTCGAAACCGTCTTCAAAGGCATCCCTATGTATAACGCATTGCAGTAATCTAACCTTGAGGTTACAACAGTAGTTAGGCCAAGTTTCAGCAGCCTAAGGCCCATGGGCCGGAAGTGGCCTGCAGAGGTCGTTTGACCGGCCCACAAGCTTCCCCCAAACTGAGTTGCCCACTCGCATGCTGTGCTAAACCAGCGCAGCACAGCGCAGCTTGGGGATTTGCTTTCACGGCACCAAAAATCGTGCCTGAGCATGCGCAGACGCCGAAAATTACATCTGTGCACACACAGACACCCGCCCGCGATTCAGCCCACGGAGGGATCTCAGTGGGACCGATCTGGCCCAGGCAAGATAAACCTTGTTGACCCCTGCGTTAGGCTATCCCTGTCCAGATAGGGGCGTAGCTGGGCCACCAGTTGAAGCTGATGGAAAGCACTGTGGGCCACTGAGGCCACCTCAGCCTTGAGCTACAGCAAAGGATCCAGAACTACCCCCAAGCTACCAACCTGCTCCTTCAGAGGAAGTGTAACCCCATCAAAGAGTAGGCGATCTCCCACCCATCCAGTCTAGGGAACCACCCACTAACAGTGCTTCAGTCTTATCTGGATTGATTTTCAGTTTGTTGGCTTTCATCCAGTCCACTACTGAGGCAAGACATGGATCCAGCACTTCCACTGCCTCACCTGCAGATGTATAGGAGAAATAGAGCTGAGTGTCACCAGCATACTGCTGACAATGTACTCCAGACCTCCGGATAACCCCACCCAGCAGTTTCATTTAGAGGTTAAACAACATAGAGGAAAGGATTGAGCCGTGCAGAAACCCACATTGAAGGTTCCACAGAGCTGAAAAACATTCCCCAAGCAGCACCCTCCGGCAAAGACCATCCAAGTAGGGATGGAACCACCGCAAAGAGGTGCCACCCACCCCTAGTTCGGACAGTCGCTCCAGAAGGATACCATGGTTGATGGTATCGAAAGGTGCTGAGAGGTTGAGAAGAATTAACAGGGCCATATTTCCCTTCTCTCACTCTCAACAGAGGTCATCATACAAGGTGATCAAAGCAGTTTCTGTGCCAAAACCGAGTCTAAACCCAGATTGAAATGGATCCAGAAAATCAATTTCTTCCAAAAGCGCCTAGATCTGGACTGCAACCACTCGCTTCAGAACCTTGCTCAGGAAAGAATTTGCCATGGCCTCTGAAGGTAGTTGTGCACTAATCTCAACTCAAAAAGAAAAGAAAATAGAACTATCAAGTACACTAAGCCCACAACTTACACACATATAACTTCTGTGAATTCAGTTTTATGTGTGTGGCAATAAATGAATAAAAGGGAGGAGGAAAGGGGGTGGGGTTCTGGGAAAAATGAATGTGGAAGTCCTGCTCGCCATTGAAGACAATGTTCTTTGACTATACACGATTTTGGCTTTAGGCGCAGTTCCCAGAACCCTCATTCAAATTGCGGGCCTACTGTATTAAACAATCACTTAGCTGCTCAGTCAGTCCAAACCAACATTTTCTGCTACCAGCTACTCTCTTGATCCAGCCAAGCTTTAGGCTTAAGTTGATGTGGCATGCAGTAGGATGATTTCAGAGGTTCAGCCAGCCCAGACCATACCCGTTTTGCTATCAGATCCTCCCTCCTAAGTATGAAGTTCACCCCAGAGACAGAATGAATCCATGACCTATATTGAACCGCTTATATCCTTCAGCGAAGCAGACCCACCTACTCTGATTCTGAATTCCAATTCAAGTGCTTTTCTATCCAAATTCAAATTCCACCTCCTCATCCCGGACTTTATCCAGGGTCAAGCTGTGGAAATCAACCAATTAGCATGAATATCAAAAAGGCACAATAGAAATTTCTTTTTGTGGGGGGAGCCTTAAACTTCTGACACACATTTGACTTGTGCAAAGAAACAATGAAAATGGCAAAGTGAGAAAGGCAGAGCAACCTGACATCACGTCATCCAGACAACTGCAACTGTCATGAAAATGGCCGTCCCACCATACCATATTTAAAGGTGGGATTGAAGAGGTGTACCACAATATAACCCACATTACACTGCAGCAGCAGAATAGGGGAGGAGGTCTATAACACTCTTCTAACTCTGCACATCAAAGCCATTGGCCACCAAGAGGGATCAGCAAATGCCAGGACCATCCAGTTGCCATTGTGGTTTCTGAAATTTGCATCAAAACATACAATTGGTCCTTCTGTTTCGGTCCCTCAGGGAAGGTCATTCCAACAAAATCACTCCCTGCAGGCCTAACAAAGGCAGTGGAAAGTGCAATCCTATTGTTTTCATGAGGCCTGTAGGCTCTCATTATGAAATAATGATTTTCCTTTCTTCAAAAAGAAGTGGATGGTGAACATCAAAACAAAGCAACTCGCCTCCCCTCCCCTACAAACTCCTCAAAAGATCTGACCAAAATACAGACTCTTGCCAGCCAAGAAGTAACAGCATATTTCCTGACACGGTCCCTCATCAGCAGCCTGAGTGTGAGTCTGGGATCCATTTCAAAAAGGTTGTTTCTGAATACCATAAACATGAAAGCGACAATTTCCTTCATGCCAGCAATACAACGCAATACATATCCTCCCAAATGTTGACATGGCATGTAATCGAGAGAAAACATAATACTGGAGAAGCTCTCCACACGCTGTTATGAAATGTGAGAATGGCAGTTGCGGAGTGTTACATTTTTGTTGTGCAGTAGTTTAAATGAATGCTTATAAAATAAAAAGCCGGTGGCAACTGAGATCACATGGCCAGATGGCTGAACATTTAGGTTGCTCTTTTCAACAGTTGTCCTATGTGACGGTGCCGCTGAAAGATTACTTGTATGCTTATGAATGTGCAGCTTTATTCATATAGCACCATTTTCATTCATTTTGGGCGTTGCCCGCCCTCCTAGGTTACTGGATCTGACAACTATACAAGCATGTATTGAATTTTGAAATGCTGGAGATCTTAGTGTTTGGGGAGTGACTTGTGGCACATGCTAACTCATGATATCTAAATCCAAACATGGTGTTGTATAGATCTTGGTTATATTTCAGAATTAATGTATCTTGGGTGGAGCATGCCACAAGACCTCAAAGAAATGGCATTTATCCTGCTTATTCCCACATCAAGAGTAACCATTTTCTTCTGCCAAATGTTAGAGGGCACGCACTCACTAACTTTTCATTAAACTTGGCTCTGTAGTCGTCCGTATGATCAAACAGAAAGCAGTGCTGTGTAAAACTTCCAGGAACGGCATGCCCCTCCAAATTTCCTTGCTGTATGTCAGGTCCTCCAATACCTCTGCTCATGTAAAGCTACCATGAGCTTTAGAAAGAAAGAAAAGAAAACCCAGGTATTATGTTTCAGTACCTGAAAACACATCTAAGCAACCAGTGCAACTTCTGGTTCCACTCTACCTTTTTATTGTTATTATTAGGGTGAAAGCTCTTATTGGCACAAACTATTGTATGTGGTTGCTTAAATGGGTTCTCCTGATCCTCTTTCCCATGCACTCCTTGACCCTTCTGACTTTTGGAATAAATCTTGGAGCTATCCAAAGATATACTTGGAACTAGAAGACCAGAAACAAGATAGGTTTCCATGCATTCAGAGCCAATTATACCCGAGGATATTTTTTACAACCAAATGGAAGCTGCTCGGGGATTACATTATGCTCACAAAATGTCAACGGAATGGAACTGGAGCTGCCAAAATTAGGTTCCTCAAACTAGATTACGATTTCCCAAAGCGGGGTTCCTGGCCAACCCTAGAAACAGGTCACAAGATATTGCAACTGTCTGGCTCTCTCACAGCCTGGCTGAAAATGTGAGCATAATGGACCGTTACCACATACAGGCAGATGGAAGTGGGATACATGTTTTCCAAATGTTCAGGGTTGTAAGGCATGAAGATTTCCAGTCTCTGTCTCAGAGAGTGATGGTAAGACACTGGCCTTTTTCCCTGGGCTCCTTCAAGTTTCCCTGGCTGATGAAAAACCTGCTGGTTCCATTTAAAAATAATAATAATTTGGAGAAAGGGCTGAGAAAGTTTCTAATGTCCTCTCTCCCAAGTTGCTTTTTTTTTGTTACTCATCCCACCAGCTGGTCTTTCAGTATGCCCATATTTGCATTTCTACATATAAATCATAAGTGTATAAATATATATACATATAAATCAACATATTCAACTCTGTGTCTTTTATTTATTTAACAAAAAAAAATTCTTAATTTTTTTAAAAATGCATCTCTTAGTTGTTTGTATAAACTATTTATATATATGCAGGTTTTGGTGTCTTCGGGTGTCTTCCCGTGTAAGAGTTGGGGTGTCTAGGCGACGTTTCGACGAGGTCTCACTCGTCATCTTCAGGCTGGTGCTTTCGGCTTCTTGTTACTAGAACAGAGCTAGTATATAATATATATATATATATATATATATATATGCAGGTTTTGGTGTCTTCGGGTATCTTCCCGTGTAAGAGTTGGGGTGTCTAGGCCAGTGTTTCCCAACCACTGTTCCGCGGCACACTAGTGTGCCGTGAGATGTTGCCTGGTGTGCCGCGAGATGTTGCCTGGAGGGAGGCGGGCGAGTCGGGCAGCGAGAGGCGGGGTGGCGGCGGCAAGGAGAGGCCGCCCAGCGCAGGGCTCTCGCCGTCTGCCTGCCTGGCTGCCTGCGAGCTCGGCGGGCAGCGCCTCCGTCCGCAGCGCCCGCCTCGTGGCTCTCATTCCCTGCCCCTGCCAAAGCTCACCCAGCCAAGCCGCGCTCTCCTTCCTGCCTCGCTTTGCTGCCTCCTCCCCCCCCCACCCCCAAAGCTTGGAGGTTCCCCGGCAAGGGGGAGGGAAAAAATTGAAACTTACACTTTCACTGGCGTGACGCTGCGTGCTGACGTCACGGGGCTGTAATGGTGGTGTGCCTCGAGATTTTTTTCATCAAACAAGTGTGCCTTTGCCCAAAAAAGGTTGGGAAACACTGGTCTAGGCGACGTTTCGACGAGGTCTCACTCGTCATCTTCAGGCTGGTGCTTTCGGCTTCTTGTTACTAGAACAGAGCTACTACTAGAACAAGAAGCCGAAAGCACCAGCCTGAAGATGACGAGTGAGACCTCGAAGAAGCCGAAAGCACCAGCCTGAAGATGACGAGTGAGACCTCGTCGAAACGTCGCCTAGACACCCCAACTCTTACACGGGAAGATACCCGAAGACACCAAAACCTGCATTCCTGTACCCGTGAAAATCTACGAAAGCAAATATATATATATATATATATATATATATATATATATATATTAGGGACGCGGGTGGCGCTGTGGGTAAAAGCCTCAGCGCCTAGGGCTTGCCAATCAAAAGGTCGGTGGTTCGAATCCCCGTAACGGGGTGCACGCCCGTTGCTCGGTCCCAGTGCCTGCCAACCTAGCAGTTCGAAAGCACCCCCGGGTGCAAGTAGATAAATAGGGACTGCTTACTGGCGGGAAGGTAAACGGCATTCCGTGTGCTGCGCTGGCTCGCCAGATGCAGCTTGTCACGCTGGCCACGTGACCCTCGGCCTCTTGAGTGAGATGGGCGCACAACCCTAGAGTCTGTCAAGACTGGCCCGTACGGGCAGGGGTACCTTTACCTTTACCTTTATATATATCAATAAATTCCACAAGTATTACAAAAAAAAAATACATGGTAAGATTAACAAAATACAGATCAAATCAACAGAATTTAAAAATAATTATAGTTAATCAAACTACATGCCTGGGGAGACCTGCTGAAACAGATTTTTTAAAAAGACAGGAATTGAAAACAAAACAATGAAAGTGCCTGCCTGATATTGAGTTTTAGATGCAGAGTAGATACACTCCTTTTTTAGTAAGTGGCTACCCTGTCTTGTGAACCTTGCCACTGAAATCTCTTCGCCCTCCCCAACACCCTTGAAAAGGTAATCCTGATTCATAGGTTTGTTAATCAGGCACTCTGTAGAGAAATAAAAAAATAGCAAAGTTCCTCTGACTATAAGAAAACTGAAACTACCTTTTGTGAAGCCCGTGGGAAACGGAAATTGTTTTAACTCTTTATTTCAGGAGAAAGGAATTTATCACACCAACCAGTCAGTCACTAATGTCCAGATATTCAATTTTCTCATTTTCTTCCTTTTTTAAAAAAAAAATACAAAAAGAGCCACAACTGGCTTTCATTATATTTAGCTGCACCTTTAAGAAAATGTAATCTGTTTAAACTGTTTAGTCTTTTTTTGCTGATGAAAATCGTAAGTCAAATTCAAATTTGAACCAGTTTAAACGGCTATTCCTGTCAGCACCTTTGTTTATGTTAACATTATAGGCATGAAATGATGAGCCTAACTAAAATAAAGGTAATAATATAATGCCTCAAGTGTAGAATGTTAACACAAGTCTCATTCAGAATATTAAGGCCAAATGAATTTGATGCACTCATATATTTACAGGGGATGTTTCTTAAACACACATAAACAGACACCCTTTGACTTTCTAGCTGTTCTTGTGTCTAGTTTTTTAAACATATTTATTAAGTTTCATTGAAGACACATGTCAAGAAGTACAGTTAATGAAAGGAAAAATCAATGACCCAAATAACACTAAAACCAAGCCACAAACCACACAGCTGCATAACCCAGGTTATAGATAGTAGTTTCAAGAAACAGAGGTAGATATCAGAAGAGAAACCTCTAGTCAGCAAGATATATTGCATAACAGATCAATAAATCACTGCTATTTCTAAATCAAAACCACTGCCCTCCTCTCCTGAGCTTAAGAACCTGGTTAGTTATACAAACTTGACACTAGATTTCTGTATGTATATTGCCTATATTGTTTTTACTTTTCCTTCAGAAGACTACATGTAGGGCAAAACAGGAAGCATACAGGGTGAAAAGACTGTAGACTCTTCTGATTCTTGACCTCCCTAAACTGATATGCAAGCCTATAACCGTTATTTCCCATTCCCACATTTGTGCTGTGTTAGCTTTTGGAATGGAAAAAGATGGAAGTCTCCTCTTTCCCAACCAGGCTATTTTAACTGACAGGAACATGCACAACAGTACCGTACATTAGGGGTGCCCAAACTTTTTTTCAAAGAGGGTCAGATTTGATGAAGTGAACATGCGTGAGGTTGTTCAGCTTCTTTTAGGATTTGACCCCAATAAATAAATAAATAAATAAAACCGGCCATGGGCCAGATTAGGCCCCCAAAACTGCCTGATTTACAGTGGTACCTCGGGTTCAGAACTTAATTCGTTCCGGAGGTCCGTTCTTAACCTGAAACTGTTCTTAACCTGAAGCACCACTTTAGCTAATGGGGCCTCCCACTGCTGCTGCCCAATTTCTGTTCTCATCCTGAAGCAAAGTTCTTAACCCGAGGTACTATTTCTGGGTTAGCAGAGTCTGTAACCTGAAGTGTCTGTAATCTGAAGCATCTGTAACCCGAAGTAGCATTGTACAGTGATTAGCGATATTTTTAATATATTCAGAGATACAGAATTAGCAGTCTGTAACCTGAAGCATCTGCAACCCGAGGCAGTGGCGTAGCGTGGGTTGTCAGCACCCGGGGCAAGGCAAGTAATTTGCGCCCCCAAAACCGTGGATTTGCGCCCCCTAACCTGTGGATTTCTGCCCCCTAACCCTAACCCCCAGATGTTGCGCCCGGTGCGGCCGGCCCCCCTGCACCCCCCACGCTACGCCACTGACCCGAGGTACCACTGTATATGTAAGTGAACTGATGGTGACTGTCAGTACTGAACACTAGCGCAGGTTATCCTTATAAACTGCAGTAGCACACACTGTCCTTGTCACTTGTGCATAATAGTCCCCACATTTGACCAGGTCCAGAATTTTAGGCCACATGAGCATTCCCACTACCACATGCACTTATTTCTTAACAATAGGGGATGGGTAACTCCTATTGACCTGAAGCCCTCATTCATCCTTGGCCAGCCCTGCAGATTGTCACATGCCACCACTGTGTGTGGCTGCCCCCACAAAGTCTTGCTTGCACACACAGAGAGGATTCAACAAGCTACCTCTATATTTATCTGGTCCCTGGGCCTTGCAAGAAGTAACACTGTCCAAAATTGTTGTTGTTGCTGTTGCTGTTGTTAATGTTTATAAACCACCCTTCATCTGAAGATCATAGGGCAGTTTACAATAAACTATTCCCTGCAGAGCACTGAAAAGCTCTAGGATTTTTTGAAAAGTGTTATAGGGGGCTTTTTAAATTTGTTTTTTATTTTACAAAAAACTGAATTATGTTCTGTTTTAACAGCAACAACAAAAACAGCTCCTCTGCAGGGAATGTTCTAGATATTCTTAGGCCTTAGAATGTAAGTCTATCAGAGTCTTGTAAAAAGGCCTACTGGAAGACTTGCAAAGATAGTAAGGCCTGTCAGAGGACACAGCCACCAGATAGGAAGGCTGATGTGGAGCTGCAAAGTTTTAAAAAATGTACAAGAAATTATACATTGTATTTATTTCTTAATTGTTTTAAAATAAAGTTATAAAGTAAAGGAAGCACCCTAGCTCCAGGGTATTTTTGTGCGGCAAACAGGCTCATGCCAATTTAATGCTCAGACTTTTCCCAAAGGTTATTGGGAACTGAAATTTGGTGAAAGTAATGAGAACTTTACATTAGTGATTTCACAGATAGCTTCCAAAACTCTTTAGGGAAACAGGCTGGTTATTAACCCATTGAGAGTCTACTAACTACTTTATGGATGGGAAAACCTAAAGCCCTCCACTACAGTTCTCACTATCCCTGACCATTTGGCATGCTGGCTGGGGCTGATGGGACCTGGAGGCCAACAGCATCTCTCGAGTTCCAGGTTTCCCATCCCTGTTGTATAGCCTCAGAAGAGTTTGTTAAATGTGGTGGTGATGATCTTCTTAAAAAGAAGGAAGATCTGGTCTCACATCTTCAAAATAAATCTCATGTTCCACATTAAAGAGATAATTTCCCAAGGCTGAGCTTGTCATTTTGTGTGTGAGTCTCTTACATATTGAATTTGATGTCCAGGAGCCGTGGTTCAGTAGAGTACAGTTATTGGGGTATTCAAAGGCTATAGCTTCTGCCTTACGATCAATTCACAAGAGCACCTTATTTTCTTCAGCCTAGTACAATGCAGATTTCTTAGCAGCCAAATTTCTTGGAAAAGATAAGAGAGCGAGGCCATGGAAGGTCAATGAGATCAGAATTCCAGAGTGGAGGACTCTCTCCCCTTGTGCCTCATCTTATCAGGCATTAATCCACCCCTATTTAGATTCACATGAAATTGTGGCCCAGTTTCCTTGCTGTGAACCTGACTTGCCCCAGCTGCAATTCACTTATCTACATTTGATTTCTTTCTCTTTCCGCCCGCTCACCATGATCTTCAGCACTAGCATTTTAATTGCTTTGAAATACCAAGTTGTTTTGGTGTGGTCAAACCACAGAGGTGACGTTTATCACAGCCTGTTACACAGCGAGCCAGTTCAGTTCTCACCCAAAGGAGCTCTTATTCCCATTAGTGACATTTTGTTCTAAAAGCAAGGCTACCGATTTGGCGGATGAAAACAAAACAGGCTCTATCATTCGGAGATAGCTCCTAGACTCTCATCCCCATTACCGAGAGAAGTTGGGAAGTGTCAATGGGCCAAGGATAAACCCATTCCTACTGATACAGGCCTGGAGTAAATAAGACAAAATAAGCTCCTGTATTAACGTCTGGCCTTCTGATGGATTAAAAAAAGAACTTTATGGCCTTTTCATTAGAAAGGACAATGTGACCCCCATTTGTGTTAAGACTACTGTAAAATGTAAACAGGCTTCAACAAGACTACTCCCACTCTTGGGGGGAAATGATACAAATGTTTAGACTTTCAGCTTGGATAATAAGGAGAGAGGAAAGTTGACATTTCTTTTTCAAACAAAAAGTAAAGTTCTTATAACGTTATTAGGACTGACATAGCTATTAGACCCAACATAATTTCATTAGGACCAACTAAAAATCTAAATGCAGGGAGCTAGGTTTTGAAACCCACAGAATTTTTCCTCTAACTTTGTGTGTTTAAAGAAAGAGGTGAGGGAGATGTTGCTATCTAGGGTGCAATAGAATCCAGCCTTCAATGTGTGGCGAATATGTGTGCACTGTGTTGGGGTGTCCAAAAAGACTGTAGTAAGCAGATTAAGAACAACTGTATCCTATGCAAATAAACTTACATAACTGCAAAAACAGACCCATTTGCTTCAACAGGTTGGGGCAGCTGTGTGGCACACAAAGGGCGTGCACTTACAGTGCATTTAAAGTTGTTTACAGTTTGCATTCATCCTCACTACAGCTTGGAGCCAAAATGTAAGTTCACTGAAGGAAAAATTCTCCTTCCCTACCCTCTTCACCCCCCTTTCTAGGGGATTAGGGGGCCTTCCTGAACCATGTAAGTTCCTGAACCATGTAAGTTGGAGTGCAGAAGGATGCAGGAGTGAGAAGGGGAGATAAAATGTTTCTTTAGTGCAGTTCCTCATATTAAATTATCCTATGATTCAGATCCAATTTTGTATCCCATCATCTCATGCTATTCAGGAGCCCCTGCCCTCCCACCCATCTCTCTGGAGAGGCTTTGGGGAAGTGCAGGTGTCTTTAGGAGAGAGAAGGAAAAATTATTTCTTTGATCTTCCATCAATGTATCTTTAGGATCCAAGCCAATCTCTCTGTGTGGCAGGATTTGAGAATGTGAAACACTGTCTGAAGTGTAGCAACCATGGCAGACTCACACCTCACACTTTGTAAAAACTTGTAAGGAACTACTGCACAGAGACCCAAAGGGGGAAATGTTGTAGTGAAAAATTCTGTCACCATTGCTGAATCTGTGCTGTGCTTCGATGCTTTCAAGGCAGCATGCATCATGTACTATGTGGCTTTGGGTTTTCACATCTCTGTCTACCACAATCAGAACATCCCCTTGGATGTTCTGTTGCCAACAAATGTGTTTATGCATCTCAGATACAAAATGGATTCTTTGTCACCCTGCTCTCTCTTTTCTTGAAAGTAGCTTGAACAGAAATCCCTGTGGGAGACTGAAGAAGCACTTCTTTGAAACCTCCCCCCCCCATAGTTGACTTTTTGTGGGGGGATAATGAAAGAAGGTGGCAGTTCTTCCCTCTGTAGAGCTTCAGTGTGAGTGGGAACCCAACTATGCCATGTTGTCAAGTAAGATAATGATAAGAACCCATTATTCTGTCATGCTATATGCTGGTAATTTTGGAATTGAGTAAAAAAATAAAATTGTTGCTGAACAGTCTTTGGGGAACAATGTGCAGGATTTCCCTTTGGAAATTACTGAGGATGTGCCACTGTTTGAGCTGCTAAAGACACTAAAGTTTGATTCTGTCAGTGTCTGGGACACCCAGAGCACAATGAAGAAGACTTTTAAAAGAGTCCATTCCCTTCCATTTTATCCCTTCTTTTAATAGACAGATAGGTTGACTTTAGTCAAGATTGTTCCAAAAGAAAAAACTGTCAATCCTGAATGCTAAGGCAGAGCCAAAGCTACAGGGCCACCCTGGGTGAAGCCTCTAGAGGAGGCTCCCAGCGTGTGTGTGTGTGTGTGTGTGTGTGTGTGTGTGTGTGTGTACACAAATGCTCGTGGTGTGTGAGTGCCAAACTGGGTCTTTGATCCGGGTGAAATAAAGCCTAGTTTCGCCCTTAGCTAAGGCGACTGATTAATAATTTGTTCCTTCCAATGGTGGCCAGTTCCTTGCACTCTTTGTACACTGAAGAAGGAAATATCATTCTTCTCTTAGGGCATGTCACACAGTGATCATTAAGTCAGAATCTGGTGGGTAGGCCCCCAGCTCTGAGAGAATAGGTCTGTCCTGGGGGATGTGATTCTCAGGTAGGTTTTCAGTGTAGTCCATGTTGTAAATAGTGCAGTGCTTCAAGGTAGCAAATGTAAGGGATACTTTATATCAGCTCGCTGATTTTTTTTTTTAGAGTGGCAACATCTCTGTTGTAAATTAAAGATTCTGCCCCACCCGCAAAGGTAACTTCCAGACAGAATTCTCATACCATTCTATCCATTCTGGGAAACCCTTGGGATGTGAGGCATTCTCCAGACAGGCCAGGCACAATAAAATGTGCAGTTGAACACAGGAGTGCTTTTTTCAATGGTAGTGTGTACTCCTTTGAAACATAGTAAGCCAGACCTGCTGTATTCACAGGTCTTCCTGTTCATTCTGCTGAGTGGGGCCTCAGACTTCAGACCCACGTTACATATTGCTGAAGACTTTCTCCATGGGCTGTATCCATTTGCTCTGCCATTTAAATGCCAGAAGAATTGCTTGTTCTTGTTAAAGGTGTGCTACAAAAACATAATGCTCATACGATAGGTTGCCAACCATTAGAAATAGCCTTCAGAAGCTATAATACATGAAATGACAGACTGTGCAGTGCACAGTACTTTAATGTTCATAGACATGCATGTGCACTAAAGACAACATATGCTCACTTAGACTTAGTTTCCACTCAATGGGAAGAGAGCTGAATGAACTACAGATTAAGAACTCTAGCAACTCGCTCTTCACAAAATTTAACAAGGCATTCTCTAAAGGCAAAAATAAGGACAAAATAGGGATGCAGGCTAGAAAATAGGAACTATCTTGCTAAACAGGGAGTGTATGTGCTAAACACACTTTTTTTCAGAAAACAGCCTGTGCTGTGCCATAAATTCTGAAAAGACTTTCCCCCCTCACTCTAAGCTGGGGGAGGAAAACACTGTCCAAAAAAAAGGCAGGGAAGTGACTAATAAGGACGAATAATTTTTTAAAAACAATTTCAGTTCCAAAAGGTGAGAGAAAACATATCTTTTCTTTCCATGGCAAAGGAAAGGGAACTGAATAGATTAGCCTTTCACTCCACCCATCAATGGAGGAACTTAGCATCAAAGAAAAATTGAGGGAAAGTAAAATGAATGTCCAAAAGGTCTAGAAAGCTCTGTTATTTGGCCTGTGCACACATAGATCCTATATTTGAGTCTTCACTGAATCAACAACATAGAATATGTCTTCTCATTTCCTCAGCTGGTTAGGGCATCTCTAGACCACCTAATTTAAACCTGCTGCACCTGGAACTGGGTGTGGAGAGTGCAGCTGAATGGGAAACAGCCTTGGGAAGCTTGAGGAAGTAGCATCCACCTTGGGCCTGTCCATAAAAAGCAAGCCTAGAGTGAGAGACCAGGGGAGTGCCTGTTGTTTCCATGAACACTTCTCGCTGTGAGATTTTTGTGGGTAAGCTGAGAGTTCTCTGGGCAAGAGCCCAGAAGCTGAGAGGGAGGGTGTGCCAGAAGGAACATGAATAGATATATTGATCTTTATATATTAGTAACTTTGAATTAATGTAACCATTTTATATGTAACTGTTTTTTTTGTAATATTTTGTTTCAGTTGTCTGTTGCTCCAGTTTTTTCTACAGTGGTACCTCGTCAAAGTGCAAGTAGATAAATAGCGGTGGGAAGGTAAATGGCGTTTCCGTGTGCTGCTCTGGTTCGCTAGAAGCGGCTTAGTCATGCTGGCCACATGACCCGGAAGCTGTACGCCGGCTCCCTCGGCCAATAAAGCGAGATGAGCGCCGCAACCCCAGAGTCGGTCATGACTGGACCTAATGGTCAGGGGTCCCTTTACCTTTTACCTCTGGTTAAGAACTTAATTCGTTCTGGAGGTCCGTTTTTAACCTGAAACTGTTCTTAACCTGAGGTACCACTTCAGCTAATGGGGCCTCTCGCTGCTGCTGTGCCGCCACGCAATTTCTGTTCTCATCCTGAAGCAAATTTCTTAAGCTGAGGTACTATTTCTGGGTTAGCGGAGTCTGTAACCTGAAGCATCTGTAATCCAAAGCGTCTGTAACCCGAAGTACCACTGTACACTGATTAGAGATATTTTTAATATATTCAGAGATATAGAATTAAAAATAATCCAATCAAACATACACTTTTTGGACACATTTGGTTGGAGAACTGCATCATAAAATTCAGATAAATGTGAACTTTTAAGGAAAGCTGTGCTTTGTTTGGGGAAGTGCAAATTAAATTTCTCCCCCATTCCTAGCTTTAATCTACTTTAATTGCAGAAGCCTAAATTTGCTGGTGTGTGATTGAATCCCTCCAAGAAAATAGTGACATTCCATACTAGAAGACAACACTGGAGTAAAATCCAGTATAGGTAATTGGCAGGGATAACCACATTTCAGGTACCTTCTCCGGGAGCAATAATAATTCCATATCAGTCCTCCTTAGACTAACCTGTAAGAACAAAGCAGAGCTCACAACTCTGTTGGGTTGTGTGATCATATCGATTAATTGTATTTTGATCATGTATGCAGGTCTAGGCTCAGATTTCTAAACTGGGATATGGCTGATAAAATTTGGTAAATGCCTATGTTTTCCCTCGGAATACAAGTGAATTGTTTCCGAATTTGTTGGTATTTGGCTGGTTATTTGCAGTCCTGGGAAAGTATCTCATATACTGATTGCCAAGATACTTTATTTCTAAGGAAAGTTGATATTCTATGAAATCATCATCATCATCTCTGCTTCCCAGCAGCAATCTTACAAAGCAGAAAATTCCACATTTAAGAAAAGCTATTTTTAATGTCAATAGCATCGTCATAATAATCTCTGCTTCTCAATAAGAAAAGCATAGCACATAGGAAAATAGACATTTTCTCCCATCAGTATAATTTAAAATCTTTTAAAACTAAATTGATATAAAACAAGAACAACACAACTTAGATAGCCAGAAGACTGAGCTCTGAAGTAATGGTTTTTCCTGGAAATGGTATTTCTTCGGTGCCTTGTGGTATCTGTCTTCAGTTTGGGATCAATTTATGAAATGTGATGAGACTTCTGGAGTACAGTTCTGACTCCACTGTTGTCCGTTTCTGAGTCCCCATTGGCTACATAGTTTAGATGGTCAGCAACTTTTATGGGAGGGGATTGAGGCTGATGGGCCAACTTCTCACTCATGCTGCAAAGTAGACTGCCAGAAAGCCCCATGGTCATAGCCTCCTCCTTATATTTCTCTCACATCTGAGAGGGCAAAGTAGGGATGAGTCACTGGTACTTCTCATGCCGTTGGAGAGGGCAATGGGCCCTTCCCTGCTAATCCATGATCTGGGAGTTGTGATATTTGGCAGTGAGAAACCTTCCCTCCCCTGTGCCCCCAGTACAATGACACTGCACACTTGGAGAATACTCAAACTGTGTGTGTCAGCCATGTCTTTAAAAAGTTGTTTTTTTGTTGTGCAAAAGACTGGTACTTGGCTATTTTGACCAGCCATTACTGTCTCTCAAATCCCAGGCAGTCAATTGCATCGCATGCTACCCAAAATACTTTTAGCTGGATATGTCAGGGATTGTACCTGGGGACCATCTGCATATCATTGAGCCATGGTACCTCCGAGCCCCCTAAGGAGGCTGCTGAAGACAGAACTGAAAAGTATTTCAAGTGCAGACTGAAATGGCTTCCTGCCACTTTCTGACTCACAATCCCTCCAAATAGTTTTGTATTGTGGGTTCTGAAGCAGCATGCTGTTCTGGAGGAGCTGGTGGCGTAGACACATCTGTGTCTTTAATATTTCCTCGGTCTGCAGAAACACCTCTTAACATTTTTGCCAACTTTACTTCTTATTGACTGTGCTTAGTGCACAATTCCACAAACCATCTAAATCAAAGTAAACAGAGAACAGATTCTTCACAGAATTTTCAGACGGTGTTTAGCAGTAACAGCAAACCAAATGGTTGAATGAGGCATACAGATTTGTTACAAATACAATAGCGCCCTACTGGGATGGAACATCTAGTGCAGCAACCTGTTTTTATGGTGGGCAACCAGATGCCGATAGGAAGCCCAAAAGCAGGACATGAGCACAGCAGTACTTCCCTTGCTTGTCTTACCCAGCATCTGGTATCCAGAGACACACCATCTCAGATACAGGAATAGCGAACAGCCATTATGACTCATAGCCACTGATAAGCTTATCCTCCGTGACTTTCCCTACATCTCATTTTAAAGCCATCCAAGTTGGTGGCCATCATTACATATTGTGGAGGTATATTCCATAGTTTTAATGATGCACTGTGTGAAGAAGTACTTACTTTTGTCTATACTTAATCTCAGCGTTCAGCTCCATTAAACTATCCTAATGCATGAAAATGTCAAATTAGCCTATTGGAAAAAGATATAATATGCTCAGCTGTGTGCTTATTAAAGCTGTGCATTTAAATCGGGTCATGTAACCATATATATAATATCCTCTTAACTCAGTGCCACCTTGAAACAACTTACGTTAACATGTAGTAATGCCACAACAGGTAATATATTGCAGTTGTTCAAGCACCTAGGCTGCAGCCTCACAAACAGAATCAGGACTCATCAGATTGAATGGGGCTTAGTTTCAAGTAAAACATACACTGGCTTGTGAGTTTATGGAATATATAGGGAATATGATTTCTTTTTCTCCAACCAGGAGAATATTTTATTCATATCCTGCAAGACACACACACACACACACACACACACACACACACACACGGGGGGGGGAGTGCAGTCACACTTCAGGAGTCTAGGACAGGAAACAATGAATATCATAACCAGCTGAAACTACAAGGGAAATTAATATTAGGAGGATATAATTAGACACATTGGACCTTAGCCAGGATATCAGGGTTAACACTCTTATGCTTGTAAAAAGTACCCTGGGATCCTTAATGACCACATGTGGTTTCCCCTCCCTTCTGGAAAACACAGGCTTGTCAAATAATTAAGACACACACACACCCCCCATTGCAATACACTTAAAGCCCCTCTGAAGTCAGTCATCTTCTTTGCCCACACAGGCCTGGATTTAGGCTGAGAACTTAAGCCACACTTTTATATGGGTGTAGTAAATCACATTTGCCCCCCAGGGATGCCACTGAGAGCAGCAAGTGATCGCCAGCCCAACCTGTCGCATTATGCCTCTCTCCATGCTCACAGCCTCCAGAAATGGAAGGTAAGGGCCCAGTGATTCCTAATGTAATAGCTGCAATCCCTATGGCAAGCCATTTTGACTCACTGTTGCAGGGCTACATTGCAAGACATATCTCTGGCAAGTGAAGCGTGCGGTCCAACTAGGGATGTGCAAATCTGTCAGTTCTCATTTCTCTCCGTTTCTCATTTTCACACTCTAAAGTTCAGGTCTCCACATTTCAACATCAGTTTGCAGAAATTTTTAAGCCCTCGTGACAATTCCTCAGTGTTTTGGTGTGACTTTCTCCTAAAATAATATTTTTGCAAGGTATTTTGCACAGTGCACACATTTTTGCAAAACAATTTTCCTAAATAGAATGCATTTCCAAATGTTATTTTTACACACACTGTAGCCTAGTATTTTTGCCCAGATTGCTTGCCTGGAGAACTGCATTTCAAAATGTGGAGAATGGCAGATTTCAAAGGTTGGCCGTGTTTAGGTTCAATCATTGTTTCAGAAAGTGCAGATGTTATGAACTGGCAGGACAATGAGGAGGAGGAGGATCCCACCGAAGGGTGTAGATGGGCCTGGGACATACCAGCACCTGAAATTCCCTTTTCTATGCAACTTCCAAATCATGTGGCTCATTGTGTCCCTTTTCTGACCCCTGTGTGAAGCAGCATGTTACTTAATGCAAACTTAATGTTCATTGTCCCCAAATGCCAGAACTTGGAAGGAATTCTTCAGGGGAATATTACAGGGGAGTCAACGCTAGACATCAACATGCTCATACCAAGTTATCAAATAACAAGGGCATTCCCAGTACAGCTGCTTCCCCGATTGGCTTCTTTGCATCTGCAGAGATAGCAGTTAATTGCTTCAACTGATTAGAATTCACACCTGCATGTGTTGTGTAAAAGCTTCTGGGAATGAAGTAATTTAACAACCCACAAGTAAATTGCTAGGGAGAGAAGCAACTGGTCAGGAACAAAAATTATGAATATTTGACCAAATATATTTTTTTTATGTTCCTTGAAGAATCACCTTGAATTTGAGCTCACTTCAATATAGGCTAATAATGAATTAATAATGAAACCAACAGAATTTACTTCCAAGCAAACATGATTAGGGTCAGCTAATATTTTACATTTTTGTTTTCATGCAGCATTTGGGATTCTTTTTAAGCAATATAAAATCAACATAAAATAAAGTTCAGGAAATTATATATATTTATTCCTGTCTTTCTAATTGGCAATTTTGTTCTACAGAGCACAATCCACAGCCTATTTACTTTGAAACAGCCCTATGATTGTTGTAATGAAAAAGTTGTGGTGAGCAGCCAGAAAGGAGATCTATTTTTGGCTGTCTCTCCAACCACATACTCAGTGCAATAAATGATTTTACAGGCTGTATTTGGCTTGTATAAGAAATAAGGAAGAAGGATGCCATCATAAAGATTAAAATCCTATTATTATACTGCAGCAGAGATTATCTGATCACACTAATATTGTTTATGCTGTAATAATGAAATGCCACCAGAACCTGTGCCTGGTAACCGAGCTTCAGATCTAGGGATGAATATCCCATTAGCAGGCCAACCTGTCTGTTTACTTCCATTAAAAAAAATATGTATTGCCCTTAGTGAGAATACATTGATAAAAGTAATTTACCAATCAAAGCTAATTTCACTGAAGTAAGAAATAAGAATTTCCGTTGATTTAAGTGGGGCCTGGCTTTGAATGCTCACTTAATTCTACTGACCCGATTTAGGCTAAAAATGAGATTCTTGGCAAACTTCATTGTTTATCTCAAAGTTGCATCATTTTGGATGTTCTTATGCTTATTGTCATGAGGAAAAAACGTCTTGTTGCTAATGCAATTGGGTTGGTTTCCAGCATTCATCTATCTTTCAGAAACACACACACACACACACACACACAGATTTTCATCCTAATGCTTTTTGCAACTGGGTTGAGTAAAAATGTAAAATGTGTGTATGTTTAGCACAAACTCTGACATAGCTTAAAGGATGCAGTTTAGAGAAAAGGAAGATGAGTTTAAAATTACATTTTGCCTTTTCTTCTCTGAGAGCACATGATGCAGCCACCTGCTGAAGCTAAGCAGATCTGTGTCCAGCCAGTGCCTGGCTGGGTGACCATTTGGAAATCCTTTGAATGCTGTCTTGAGTTCTATCATGAAGGAGAGATTTAAATGTTCTAAACCAAGAATGAACAACCTGTGGCTACGGTAAGCATCAGACCTCAGCACAACGCCACCAATGGGCCTCTGTACCTCCATCCAACACATACACAACCAACACCTCCATAACAAATGTAGTTGCACTCCTTTTTTCCTGCCACCATGATGACAACAGCAACACTGACCACTCCTCACTAGGCCCCTGGGCATTGTGTACTAGGTGAGCAGTGGTGCCACATTTTTGGAAGCCAAAATTGCCCATCTTTTGTGGCCACAGCAGATGGTAGCTGATCTTGGCTTCCAGAAAAACTGCTTTGACACCTGCCCAATGTGGGGAGAAGGGTGGTAAGGCAGCTTAGCTGAGTCAGAGGCCCTTCTGAGCCACTGAGACCCTTGACCAGTGACCAACCTGGTTTACTGCTGGTGCAGGCCTACCTGTAACCTTCCAGCAATAGTCTTGACTCCTTAGCCTACGTTCCTATTATTGTGATTATAACCCATAACTCATTTCCTATCTTCATGCCTTATCTTCATTTCTCCAATATCGCCATTACAGTGATCAGATATAGGCTAGGACTTCCTGAGAGACATGATAGGCTATTACGTCTTAGGAAGCAATAGGTGACAGGTGAGCAATAATGAAATCAGAGAATGAGTAAAGTAGTCAAGCAGAGGCTAAACATCTATTTCCTTTTCATGGGGTTCCTCCTTTATGCTAATCATTCAAATGGTAGCATTTCTTTGCAAGATTGTTTGCATTTCTAATTTGAAGGCAAAGGTTGCATTTGAGTTGGCTGATGACATTTTGTGAAAGCTCAATGTGTTTTATGAGAGGAACCTATATCATCAGAAGCAAGCACCACTGAGTTCAATGGAGTTTACTCTCAAACTTTTCCCAGGTTTGCATTTATGTGTATCCGCATCAGTGCTTTCCCCCCTAGAAAAATAAGTCCTGGTACTCACCATGAAGCTGTTACAGTGAGTGCCACACTTTTTAACAACAAAAAGAGGTGCCGGTACTCTGTATCCCCTGAAAATTAAGCACTGATCCTAATAAATAGGATATTGTGCTCTATATACTGCTACTCTTTAATGTGAATAGATGGATGGCTAGATCGATAGTCCATCAGTCAATACAGCTGCCTGCATTTTAAAAATCTCCTTGAGAGTGTGGTCTTGGGGGCTGTCATGATGTGGTTCTGCCATTCAAAATTTAGCACTCATAAATCACTGGGCAAAATGCACAAAGCTGGAAGGAAATGGACTTAATGGCCTTTGGAGGTAATGTACATAGAAATGGAGGGGTATATCTAAGCCAGTTTCTCCCCTTCTATGGTTCACTCTCTGCAGTCATGATTGTAGCCAATTCACGCTTAAGCAGCAGAAAACAGAAACTGGACGGGACTCGGCCTGCACCATTTTTTTTCTAGATGTTTATCAAATTGGAAGTCTTTAACTCTTTTATGGATCTGAGCTGGATCCGTTTTATCATCCAGTCCACTTAAGGAAGATTTTATTTTAAAAGCTTTTCTGTATCTCCTTAATCCAGAGTCTATTTTCTGTGCGCAGAACATTACACTTCCTGTATGGGCACTGACCCATAACTGTGAACAGATGTGCCTCTTCGGAATAGACGGAGATTAGAGATGTTCTCCTGCCAGAAAAACTGCTGTTATTTCAGTGCAGAGAGAGGAACTTAGAGCACCTTGACCCATCCGAGGAACACCTTACCCTTTGCTTTGCTGTGTTGCCAGCTTTTTCTTCTTTTCACATAATGCCGTTGATGAAGCTTTAATGTGTGGGAGGCGAGGCTATTGCTGCTGTTTATCAAGCCCTTTGAAATGTCCAAAACCTTTGCCAGAACTAGGAAGCACAAGGTTTTTTTAGCTGACTCTGCAGTGAACTCTATGGAAAGCAGTGGTTCCCCTCCCCCCTGCTAGGTAGGCATTGTTGTTGTTTTATAATTTATAAACCACTTCACAGCCTAAAGCCATCCAAGCAGTATACAACAAGATAAAAATGAGACAAAATATTTTTTAAATGCAAGTTCTAATTCAACAAACCCATTCTACAAAGTTTAAAATCGATGATACTATTCCTACAAACTCTAAAAATAATAAATACACTTCTACAGATGCACAGTTAATGTTCCATAAAAGAATGGGTCACACCACAAGAAAAGCCATATATATATATATAAAATTAAATTTTCTGTTTTACAATTTAAAGTACTTATTTTTATATCCTTAAGATAGGACTTCCCTTTTTCTCTTTCCATGGTTCATTTTACATATCATAAATCCCTGCATATTTTACAGAAACTGTACCATTCAGTATTCCATTATTACATCCATCAAAACTTATTTACACTGTTGAATTTATCTTAATGCTGCCAGCGTTTTCAGCTGTACACAGTTATTTCCTGTATATTCAATAAACGTTTTCCAGTCTTCTCTAAACGTATGTTCTTCTTGTTCTCTTATTCTATATGTTACGTCTGGAAGCTGCACATATTCTGTCAACTTAAGTTGCCACTCTTCTTTGGTTGGGAAAGAAAAGCCTTCTTAACCAGTGTAAAGAACACAGCAGTGGTTTTGGTAGATAAGATATAAATTGCTATTACTTTCAGACGGCTGTCTTATAAAGCATTGCAGTGTGGTGCTGTACAGGTTACTGGTGTGTATTTGGTTGTGGGAGCTGATGGAGGACCGTTTGGACAGGGTCAAATTGTAGAAATCATTTTATTGCCTCTGGCTCATAGATCAGCAAAAAGAAAAAGGGCCAGTTCCAAACCTGGTTTCATAGCCCATTCCATGCACAGGTATGTACTGAACATGCTGTTGGCTGCATCCTCCAGCCTCCATGCATTTAGCAAATTATGCGAAATGTGCTGTAGGAGGTGACAAGTTTCTTCCACGTGATCCCTTTTATAGGCCCTTTTGACCACTTTAGTCATCAAGCGAGAAACCCTGTTGGTGGCACCATGCTGCACAGATTACCGTTATTTTGGAGTTGCAATTCAAAAGTGGGCGTTCTCTACAGTTGCCCTTGTACTATAGAATGTTCTTCTCTCTGTAATACATGAGGCACCAACAGTTGCCTGCTTTTAGGTGCCTCTTAAAAACATAATTTCTTTTGCTCTGGCCTTTCCTGATCCTTAAGGCTGAATTTTGTACCTTTTCCTGATGCTGTATCTTAATGTTTATAATTTTATGATGCTTTAAGTTTAACTGCACATTTGTCTGCCACTTAAACATTCTCTAATATGTAGTGGCCTATGATTCCCCCCCCCCAAATAAGTAAACATTTAAAAACCTCCCTGATCAAGATTCCCAACCTGGGTGAGTAATTTATTAAATTTAACATTTATATACTACCTAATTGTACATGGAACTTCTAAGCAGTTTACAAAAAATTTAAATCAACTATTAAGTTAAGTTACTTAACAAAAATTTAGTAAACAAATCTTTAGCTTGTGTCTGAAGGCCAGTAATGAGAGGGACACCTGTACCCAAGTTGGAAGCCACCGTGAAGGGAGTCCTGTCTCACGTAACTGCCCCCACATTTATTTTGGGTGACGCATTCTCAACTAATGCACTATCACAGTGCCTTAACTGCCACATATCTAATGGAATGAACATCCTTTTGTCATAGCAATTCCAAGCCAGCCAACTTCTTCTGGAAGACTCCAGGTATGCAGCCAGTTACCAAGAGGACACAGCATGCACAGCACACAGTAGACTATTCAACCTCTTCTTTGTGGGGAGAGAGCATGGACTGGAATCTGCTTTCCAGCATTTACAATATTTTATAAAGCAAAAGTACTGTTCACCCTTCTACTGTACTTAGAGGAGTGCACAGAGCGATGCTTCCTCTGAATTCATGCGCCCATGCCTGCCATAGTCTCTGAGCCAAGGGTATTTTTGGAAATTGAAAAAGAGGGGGGAGGATAACTCCCAGCTGGGCCAATTAAAAAAAGATGGCAATGAGCACTTTAACAATGTCTGAAAATGAAAGGGAGGTTCCAGGTGGTCCCAGCTGTTATCAAAGACATTTCTGACGGTGCGGTATCTGAGCTAAATGCTCTCCAACATACCATTCTTCCCTGCCAGCCCGCTACTTAGTCTTCACTCGCATGCCTCAAACTCAGTACAGGAAGTTTGGATGACATCCACAACTTAAACGTATTTCTTTTATTTGTCATTACATATTCATCATATTTCCTCCAAGGATCTCAGGATTAGCTTATTCCAGCTGCACAACAATATATACATAGTAGGTTAGGTCAAAAGGTAGTGATTTGTTTCCTTCTTCCTAGTGAGCTTCATAGTTGCTGCTTTTCTAGGACAAACCATTCTATGTGTTCATGGAATTGTAGAGTTGGAAGGGACCCCGAGGGTCATCTAGTCCAACCCCCTGCAATTCAGGAATATCAGCTAAAGCATCCATGACAGATGGTCATCCAACCTCTGCTTTAAAACCTTAAAAACCTCCAGGGAAGGAGGACTCCCGAGGGAGTCCATTCCACTGTCGAACAGCTCTTACTGTCAGAAAGTTGTTCCTGATGTTTAGTGAGTGGAGAATCTTCAGAATTTGCTGAACTATACAGTGGTACCTCTGGTTACATACGCTTCAGGTTACATACGCTTCAGGTTACAGACTCCGCTAACCCAGAAATAGTGCTTCAGGTTAAGAACTTTGCTTCAGGATGAGAACAGAAATGGTGCTCCGGCAGTGTGGCAGCAGCAGGAGGCCCCATTAGCTAAAGTGGTGCTTCAGGTTAAGAACAGTTTCAGGTTAAGTACAGACCTCCAAAATGAATTAAGTACTTAACCCGAGGTACCACTGTATCTGGCTGGGCTGTTGGGAGTCCAAAAACATCTAGAGGGCCACAGGTTCAAAATTCCTGGTGCAGGCAGGTGTGAGCTATTTAGATGGACCAATGATCTGACTTAATACAGCAAGCCCACAACTTACTGTATTTAACTTGTGCACACTCAGCTTTGCACACTGGGCAAAATATTGGAAGAAAGAAAGAGGAAAGAAAGAAAAGGGGGAAAAGGGGGATGGTTGGAAAGACACTGATAATCTCACCCGCCATTGAACCCAATGTGTTTTGACTATAAGTGATGCTGGCTTTAGGCACAATCACTGGAATGTAACCCCTGAATAAAGTTGTTGTTGTTGATGATGATGATAATTATTAGTACCCTGCCCAGCAAACTGGGCTGCCCCAGCTGCTGGGTGGCTTCCAGCATATATAAAAGCATGGTAAAACATTAAACCTTAAAAAGTTTCCTTATACAGGGCTGCATAAGTTGTGGGCTTACTATGTTCCTATGTTTCTTTGTCCCTAACAATGCAAATACAGAGAGGAAGTCTGTTTCCCAACTAAGGTTGCAGTCCTGAACACACTAACCAGGCAGTAAGCCCCACTGAACATGATGGGACTAATTTCCAATGAAATGTGTGCAGAAGAGCATTATAAATGCATATAGTTAGGTGTTCTGTTCCACATCCATTTCCATTCCTACTTGGAGAAACACACCATGACCTAAATGTAGCTTAATATTGCTAGTTTAGGAAAGGAACAATGCCAGCACATATATAAAAAAAACTTCCATGCATCCATAAAATGAACAGGCAATATTCCAAAACATCTCTCTTTTCAGGGAGAGCCTTTGTGTGTGCGCGCACGCCATGGCCATACTATGATGAAATTCTGAAAAAGCATAAAACAAATAGCAAGCTGTTCAAGCATAGTTGGAGTCAAGATCTCTTCTTTTGAATGTTTCAGGGTTTTACTAACAAGCTACACAATATCGTCCCTGCTGTTGAAACTCTTTGCTCCGAAATCACTTAAGCCGAACTTTGCAATCACAAAATGAGCACGGGCCATCTCTATCAGGGAAACATTTATATTCATAAAATAGCTCTCAACAGCAACAAGTATTGCCAGTATGTGGAGTCTGTGTGTTTGGAATTGATTTTACTTTTCATTCTACTATGTACCCAAACATAGAAGAGGGTAGACATAATTTTCTTGGGTGCTACTGTGACTGTTTTCTGTTCCAATTCCAATTGCCTCCTCTACCCAAATGCTTGCAGCCATAGACAAGGCACCAAACTGAAGCAAGTTCAATCTCCCCATGCTATTCCCTATTCCCCAACAAACCAACTTTTGATATTTATTCAATCCCCACATGCTCTTCATATTTCTTCAGCTTAGGGGACTTGAGGACAGGGAAACACACACTGAAAAGATGCAAAGCACAAAAAGTTAAGCTGAACTCTGTTTAGGAATGAGGGGAAATTTTGCTTTGATTTGCATTTGAACATAAACCTACCTAATTCACACCTCCTGAAACCATATGCGAACCTCTCCAACTTTTACAATGGAGTAGTCCAGTCAGATTATATGTACATAAAATGTTTATATAAGTGGAAAAGCCCTCCTTTGGGCAGGATTTAAACTCAATAAATGATAAATAAATATAATAGAATAAAAATATATTGTTGAGAATAACATACAAAATATGGCAGAAAGTTGCTTGCAAAAAAATGCATATCAAAATGTGTAGATCAGGAGAAACACGAACTATAATGCAGATGAAAATTATTGAAGAGCTTTTAAAAAACAAAACAAAATTACAACCTTATGCGGGAATGTCAATAACAAACTTAAGATTGGGGGAAAAGAGCAATGGGGAGAAACGAAATTGATAGATTAGCCCATCCCTAGATCTGTTATATAAGAAATGCCATAAAGACCCTCTGAGTCTTACCAATCCAGCTAAGGTTGGAATTTGTACAAGTAATGTTATCTAAAGGAGAAACATATGAGGGCAAATTGAGCAACACAGAATGAAAACGATTAAAGCTGAACCTAGAGGCAAAGTACCTTTAAAGGATCAGCCACGCAGTCCTATCTTTGAAGGGCTGGCTCTCTAGATAACTTTGATTATCATAAAACAAATCATAGTATCAGTTGGGTCCCCTCCCCCCCAAAAAGGATACTTTTGGCATCGTTCTGAAACTGTCTCAGCAGCACACGCCGTTTGCATTAACTGTGGGTGTTGGTTCAAAAGGGGCTGATACTTGTAAGAACGGACAAATGCTGGTGAAAGCATCAGTCTTGCATGCCCCAGAAAGCTATATATGAGGGAGAGGGGTGGGTGGGGAAATCAATATTTGCTGCTGAAACTAACAGGGCACCGTTGAATCTATTATTTTACCATATCCAATTATGAAATGATTCATACCAAATATCTCTACAGTATGTCATTTAAATTAGGAAAATATTGATGGAACTGGGGCATTGGCAGAAAAAGCAACAGTTATCCAATATGCATGGTTAATGGGAAATTGCTGCATTTGTTGGGTATAATACATGGGTTTTGTATGCCTCACATTGTGGCATGTGGTAGGTTGTTGGGGGGGGAGGAGTGGAAAAGAATTCTGTTCCATGCTGTGTCCTATTTGGCTATCTAAAAGAGAGAGAGAAGGGCGGGGGTCCTTGCACTTGCATGTACCAGTGGGGTGCGCATGCTTGTATATGGATGTCAGTACGCACTTTGCCACAAAGAGCCATTAAGGGAGAAATGACGCACTTCCATGATCATTTCCCTTTAGAAAAGAAATTATGTCAAATCTGTAAAACTGCTTTTTTAAATTCAAGTGGAAGGACTTTGAGACTTCTGAACAGACATGAGAAAAATGCAACAGTATGAAGATCTCAGCAACCTTTTGTATATAGAAAGGGGTGTCCTCTTCTGCTTGCACGCCTGGAATGCAGATCTCTAGAGTCCATTGCTGGGCCTGAACCTATTAACTGAGAAGGGTACCCCAGGCTACCGAGTGCAAAAATGCAGAGTTTCTCTTTCAGCGGTACTAGATATTTGCAAATATGTTTGTTTTTTTATCGCTTTCAGTCGTTTTCACTATATGGACAGTGTGCAATAACAACAAGGAAGCTTTAAAAAGCGTCAGGTCGGTGTGCAGAGAATGTGCACATGATGAAACTACTGGTGCAAAGTCATGTATTTACATAAAGGTAAAACTCAACACAAGGCAGCATAACCAATTTTAAAAATAATTAAGGCTGACTTTCAAATAAGAATTGAAATGGAAAGGGGATGTTTTGATATTGCAGTGGGGGTTATTCATAACTCCACAGCTCTGGGCTGTACTTTGCTTTAGCTTACATCACCATACTTAAATTACTCTTATACAGTGGTACCTCAGGTTACGTATTTAATTCATTCCGGAGGTCCGTTCTTAACCTGAAACTGTTCTTAACCTGAAGCACCACTTTAGCTAATGGGGCTTCCTGCTGCTGCCGCGCTGCCAGAGCACAATTTCTGTTCTCATCCTGAAGCAAAGTTCTTAACCCGAGGTACTATTTCTGGGTTAGTGGAGTCTGTAACCTGAAGCATATGTAACATGAAGCATATGTAACCCGAGGTACCGCTGTACAAGAATTAGAGTTCCATGAACACATCGTCTCACTGGATGAGGAACTGGTCATGCAAACTGGATGCAGATCCACAACCAGTTGCAACGCGTATGGCAGAGTTGACTAGCCCCATGAGATCCTGGATGAAGATGCATGACATGTGCTTGTAATGTGAATACAGAACTGCATCTGCTGCCACAGCCATGAGCAATACAGCAACTGCATGCAGCTAGCTGCAGATGAGAGAGCCTGGTTCAGAAAAGCATGTGTTTCTATGTGCGAGTTCAGACACTTAAGGCACCCCAACCTGGTACCCTTCAGATGCTGCGGGACTATAAACTCCCATAGCCACTGGCCATGTTGGCTGGGGATGATGGGAGCTGTGATCCAAAATCATCTGGAGAACACCAGGATGGGCAAGGCTGGTATAAACCTCACTTAGCTTAGCTTTGGCAATCACTCGTAGACAAGTAAGATTGTCTTCTATGAACATGGTCTTAATGGTGTGTCCATAAGTGACTGTGGAGGCCAATTCTGGATCCGAACATCCTTCCACTAAGCTAGGTCTGACTTGCAATAAGGCAGGCCTGTATTCCTCCATTTTCCTCCACTGCCACAAACGAGAGGAAAATGGCCTTCCTCCCTAGAGCTGCCACTGCTGTCCACAGGAAGAAAAAAGCACACCAAGAACTCTGGCCAATATAAGTTTCAGTAGTGGGAGTGGCCCCTACTCGCAAATCAATAGTCAACTGTAACAAAAACTAATCCATTCAAAAGCATGTATTCTGACAAGGATTACAAACTCAAATAAAGATTACAAACTCAAACTCATAAGGATATGTATAACACAATAACTTGTTACAGTATTAAAAATAAGAGTTTATGAGTAGACATAAGTTCATGTAAGTCCATAGTAAGATTTGACGTGAAGATCTTAGTTTCAATCATTGAGCAGAAGCCAGAAGTCAATTATGGATCAGAAACCAGGACAAGGCCCTGTTTCGATTCATATTCACCTTCATCAGCTGGAAGAAAGCAGCTAACCAATTGGCAGGTGGTCCTTGGAAGGACCTAGAGTGGACAAGGAAATGCACCCCCCTAATCTACACACCCCAGCCCTGATCTTAGTCTCCCATCCCTTCCCATCTGCTAACGCCAGTAACGTGTACGGTTTGGATCTGGAAGAAAAAAGAGTGGCTACAGTAATATATCAAGCTACGGGCATGGAGAAGGCTGAGCTCCCCTTGCCCTCATTCATCTTCTATTCTAAACCTGGGGGGGGGGGGACCTCAGGGTCAGGGACCAAATGCACCCACCAAGCTTCTCCATCTGACCCTTGGAACTCTTCCCAGGCCACACCCCTCACTCCAGGCCACACCTCTCATGGACCCTGCTTTGAACACAGAGTTTTGCCTGGCTGGAATGTATCCTTGAACTCTGCTGCAGCCTTTTCTTTGTCTGAGAGAGTGTGTGTGCAGACGTTTGTAGAAGCTAATCTGCTTTACGTTTGTGGTTTCACCATGTCTGAGGCCATGTGGCCCTCAGAAGGTTGCTCAGAAAGAAATGTGGCGCCTCAGGTTGCAAAGTGTTCCCCATCCCTGTTCTAAACTTTGGACCAGCCTCATGCTTTATATGCCATTCAGGTGGCCCCAAGGATGAGGAAGGTGGATAACATCATTCCAAAGTTAGGCCAGACTCAGTTATGTTCCCTGAAAAAGAAGGAGGGTGCCTTGCAATGACATCCCACCCCACTTTGAGGGCTGGATTAGGGCCTATGCATGCTTTAGCAACATCTGCTGCTGCATCAGATTGCTTAGCTTTTGGAGTTTTCCCCTCATGCACATCAGCTGCCATGGCAACACTGGCAGATGGGAGGGAGGCATCTGCCAAAGCCTCTGTGGCTGTTCAGGAGGGATGGACGGATCTGTCAGTTTCGGTTTCTCATTTTCCCAATCTCAAATTCAGTTCCCTTTCTGCAGAAGTTTGTGATTGATTTATTTTTCCAAATCCTCATGAAAACTGATTAGCATTTTAGTTTGAATTTCTCCTAACATTACATTTTTCATATGCTGCTTTGACAAATACACAGATTTTTACATGTTCTTTTTTAAAAATGGCTGAAAGATTGTGGAGAACTGAATCTAAGAAACTGACAGGTCCTCCCATCCCCAGACTGGAGGGAACGAGGTTGGAAAAGGCTGCCTTAAGTATGCCTGCCTTTCAGTCATATAAGCTTGGGTCTTCTCCCTACATCAAATCATGTACTGTATTTCCAAAATGGATTTTTGTGTGTACCCCTGCTAGATAACGTTATTCCCTTGTTATGCTCGTTCAGTTTCTGCCTTGTATATGCTGCATTCTGAACCTTTTAGCCGGCCTCTATACCTATCCCTAAAGGAAATACTGTATATACAATCCCCAAGTAGCCATGAGGGCAGGTTTCAACTCTAATCAGTGTTAGCAAAACATTTCTTGAATTAGCTGCATGAAAAAGAGTAATGGTGATCCTCAGCACCACCAGCCAACCATATCATTACATTAAGCTAATCTAAATAACAACAGCCTAGTTCAGCAACTAAAGCCAGCGGAATAAGGTTTTACTGAGCAGAGCTTTGGGGGAACTTCCAGTTAATACTAAACAAATATAATTTAAAATCACAGCTAAAACAAATCATGTAAGTGAATCCAATTTGGATGCTAATCATTGGTATAAAAAGGGAAATGGCTTGAAATGGAAAAAAACAAACCCCAAACCATGAGGCTTATTACTTGAACGAACTTGATAAATCCAACACATATAGTCAGATCAGTAGTTCCACTTCTTACAACTGTTTGTCATTACTGTGATTCTGTTGTTAGTAACAAAGAAATTTTAACTGATTCACATTATGGTAAAGGGAAGAAAAGATAATAAGAATAAGAATAAGAATAGGAACTATAGAGCTGTACGCAAGTATGCTAAAGACCCAAATCATTTTGTGTAAAACCCATATTGGTTTATAATGTTTAGATGGCACTGCTTAAGTTTTTATTTGATATAAAAAAGACATTATTAACAACAAATGCCCTTCTTAATTATTTTGTATATACAGTGGTACCTCAGGTTTTGGACGTCTCTATTGCCGCACGTTTCGGTTTTCGAACACCAAAAAACTGGAAGTAAATGCTTCTGTTTTTGAACACGCCTCAAAAGTTAAATGGCTTCCTCTGTATTTTTCTCATTTTTCTCAATGAAATTTGCAGACTACCCATTGTGCCTTGGTTTTCGAACATTTTGAAAGTTGAACAGTATTCCAAAATGGATTACGTTTGAAAACCAAGATACCACTGTATGCCTCTTTTGAACAATGAAATCCATTAAAGGCAGGGCTGGCCTGAGACGTATTGTTGCTGTAGGCAAAACAGCCTGACACTGCCCTCAACCCTATGATGATGTCCCCCCCCCTCCAGAGATCCAGGCCCCCTTCTCCTCCCTGCCCCCACTGTCACTCCCCCCTTCCTGCCAGCCTTGTCACCAGAACTGTATCCTCACCCGCAGCTGTGCCTTCACTGCCACCAACATGTAGCAGCAGTGGCTAAGGCAATGGGGCTGTGTTGGTGGCAGGAGCGAAGCACTGGCATGGCTGGCGGGAGCGCAAGGGCAGATGAGGCAGTGGGTCCAGTCTGCCACCTGAAGCAAATGGCTTCACCTTGCCCAATGGTCGAGCCACTCTGATGAAAGGGGTACATCTAAAGATAAGATTGTATCCCCGCATGGTGTCGTAGGAAGTAGAACAACAGCCATGTGGCTCAACAGGGACCACCATATCTGTGACACAAATATGCCACTAAATGTTCAGTAGTGTGGAGCAGTGGTGTAGTGGTGCAGGGACCGACAAGGACAAACCGCCTGCACTTATTTCACAGCAGGGCCATTATATCATCTCCTGGGATGCTCTTTGTGAATCCTCTGCATGCCACAAGCTTATGTCAGAGAGAAACCCACTCAGAATGCTAAGCAGAGGAAGGGCTAGCTTACAGCAGCATGCATGGCTAAGCATTTATACTGTCACTTTTATTTTGAAAAATCCCCAAATGGCTTTGTTATGACCAGTGCTATTTTTCTAGAAAAATAGGTGCCAGAACTCACCATGAACACCTCCCTCAGGCTCTTAGAATGACAATGGTGCCCACCTGAGAGGTGCCGGAACTGAGTTCCAGGTGAAAAAAAGCTCTGGTTGTGACCAACCAAAACGTCACAAAATGGCAGGCAAGCATTTGAGTCTGCCATAACTCTTCATCCAGCTTGATGATAAGCAAAATGGGAGGAAGAGGGGGAAATAAAGCTAGATTTGATTTTGAAATTTATAATGTCCCTGCCCTCAAGCTTACAATCTAAAAAGACATGAAGCAGATGGGAAGTAGCTTGGGAGGGAAAAGGAAAACAAACCAGAACCATTTTAAATCCAGTGTACTTTCCAATCAATGTGTCTCCTTCATTCAGTTTACAAACAAGGACGCAATTCAACCAAAGATGAGCACTTCCAGGTCCCACTGAATTTACTAGTAGAGAACTAAGCAAGTTTTCTCGCCGATAATCGGTTAATTCTCCCAGTGAAATCAGAAAGACCAAAAAGACTGGAAGGAGGCTTAAATACAACAACCATCTGTTCTTAACAGAGGTCATGAAAATGTCTGAGCATCCATCTAGCAGGCTGAATCGTACAATACACTGAGTGAAGTGGCTGTGAGTATACTTTATTCAGAGTAATCATAACTTTGAATTGCATTAGACTGATCAGGTTTAAGCAAAGCCATTCACTGTATGTAAGGAGAGGAAAATGCTGGCCCGAAACATTATGCTGCCATTGAATTAGGCCAGTTTTTGCTGCAATAAATCTTGCTGTGCAGTAGGTACTATGCTGGCAGATGACCCAGTGTTCAAGCTGGGGGTTTTTTTGTTTTGTTTTGTTTTTGCTATGACCTGACAACTATAAAAAAAGATATTCTGCATTAATCTCCACCAGATCTCCAGGACCGTTTTCAAACTTAGATGAAACTCTCTCTAATCAAAGTTGACTTTGGGGGAAATGAAAGGCACAAGGAAATGACAAGCTAGCAGAAGGCTAACCACTCAAGTGCCCCAGAGGCTGCTTCAAAAGTTCACAGCCAAACCAAGACCTGGGTGTCGACCCCAAATGTCTCTCCTGAAGAGATGTGACCCGGGGTGTGACATCTAGATGACATGGTCAAACTACCTGGAACAGACCGAACACTTGCATAGATCAAATCTTTGGAATGCTTTTCAATTCCCATGGCTATTAACAAAGACTTTGTAGCTTTCATTTTCGCCAAGCATCTGTCTTGTGCTTGACTTGAAAGGTAACTCCTTCCACCCCACCCCCACCCCAAATCCCTTTAGGATGTCTTGTTCCTTTAAAAAAAAAAAGTTGCCATGATAAGGTATAATTTAATAAAAGGGGGCGAAAATGACATCTAATGAAAAAAATGTTTGCTTCAAAAGAAATGGAAAAGCGTAAGTCACATAGAGATGTAAAAGTGATACACAGGTGCATAGTGCATATTCCTTCTAATGTCCTTTGTGGATGTTGTAAGCAACAGTTAAAAACAGGCAGGCGAGCTTGGCAAGTTAATGTGGTCCTGGGAACCTGGTGGAAGCCTGGACTCATGAACTCACCTAGCATGAATTCTCACTTCACATTTTGTTCTCTTGTACGGACACAAAGTACAAAACAGATAAACAGATGTGAAGGGCACATGTGTAAAATTTAGTGCATGTTTCTTTAAAATTTTCAGAAGTGTATGTGTGGAGGGGGGGGTGCAATGCAATCTGATTCTGAATTTACTTTTTGCACTCTGGCATGGATACCCAAGCACAAAATACATAAGTTGCTCAACAAGTGCAAAGGGCACACATGTATAAAATTTGATGCATGTGCCTTCAAAATGTTCAGAACTGGGGGTCCAATCATTTCTGGAGCACCACTTCTAAGAATTTAAAGAGAAATGCACCCAATTTTACACACATGCACCCTTCACACTTGATGAAAATCTTATGCATTTAGTACTCAGGTACACAACATGCAAAACAAAAATTGGCCCTGAGTGGTCTTGGCTAATTCCTTGTCTCCCATATTTCATTTCATTTTTAATATGGACCAAATTCCTAAATGGAAAACACTCCTGTTTAGAAAGAAGTGGGCAATTCAAAATTAGATAGTCATCTAATTCAATGTACATGGAATGAAATGCACACCACTGTGGCTGGATCTGGACTTGGGGGTGGGGCACTCAGCACAGTACTATGATGAGCTCTCTCCTACACTGGTGCCCCCCATTGTGGGTTTAGGGGCAGGGGGTGTCCTGATCCGACTCTCCTGTTTCCCCCTCAATGTTCCTCATGAAGCATAATTCCAGAGTGTTGTAGGATTTTAGATGCTGACCATGTGGTGGCCCAGCACTGGGGAATGGGGAATTAAAGGAGGGGCAGGCCAGGCATCACAGCAGACCTGTCAGGGCATCGCCCCCGGCCAGTACCTGAGGATTCCACATGGTCACCCTTGACCTGCACACCTCCAATAATTCCAGGTGGTGACCTCAGAATTAAAACAGACATGCATTCTAAAATGTAGCTGAAGTGGTTTGAACATACATTGCTAAAAGAAGGGGGGAAAGCCTTTGGTTTTGCTTTGTTTGCTTTTGCCTCTATACATTTTGAATGTTGCATTGCAATATTATGATTGCCTAAGACCTTAAATAATAAAATCAACTGGCATTAGCTACATTCCAATTTATTTTGTTTTCAGGTCAAGGATGTGTGTTCAGACAATTTTCACCAGACCTAGAATGTCTGTCTGTCTTCTGCTGTGTCATGAAGGGTCACTTTGCTTGTTTTACATACATTCAAACAGTAATTAAATTATCACAGACCATATGTTTCAGATTCCATTGCCATGTAATGCCAACTTCTAGATCCCCTTCCCTTTGCACCCATGTGTATACATACCTGTCAACTGAGGATTACACTTCGTGCATCTGATAGACTCTAGTCTACGAAAGCTGATGCCATAATAAAACTGGTTAGCCTTTAAGGTGCCACGAGGGCTGTTATTGTTTTCATCTTCACCCCGTCTCTCAGGTTTGTGCGCTATTTGCTACATATGAGTTTTCTGGATGTGGCAATTCTCTCGCACGTGGAACAAACTTAAGGGTAGCCTCCCTCACTGCATTTCTGCGAGAAGAAACAAAATAGATGTTCCAACTCAACAATTCATTTACCCTCTTTTTATTCCATTCAAGTGGAACAAGTACCCCGTGCACATGTTTGTTTGTGCATGAAGATGTGCTCTTATTTAAATGAATGAAGGTACATAGTGGAACACACACTGAAGGAGCATTTAAAAATGCCAAATGAACGAATGAGTCATGGGAACAACTTATAAATACCACTCAAGCAAATCAGGATGAATGTTCATTGCCTTATAATCATTCCACAACTAAATCAGAAGGAAAGCTCAGTAAAGACTGGGCATAGTCTATTCTCTTGTGCAAGAAACAAGAATGAATTCTTTCCTCCGTACTCAGCTTGAGAAAAAACTGAACTATGGAACTCCCTGCCACAGGGTTATTGCCCATTCCCAAAGAGGTGTTAGATAGCAATAAAAAAGTATGTCCGTAATTGTCAACTGATTAGGCCAATATCCATCTGCCGCCATTTTGATGTTGACTCTGCCCATGCACTAGCATTTTGTGACTGGTTGGCCTCAGGAATTTTTAGTCTTCCCAAGTGGACCCTGGGATTAAAAAGTGTGAGAAGCCCAAATTAGATCCTTAGGTGATATATATATTTATTTACAAAATGCATATTCCAGAAATGTACATATTATGTTCTCAGGATGGCTGACAATGTAGTAAAAAAGTATGCAAGAGAATAATATAAAACATGCAAGCTAATGCATCAAAATTAAAGCAACAAATTAAAGTAGCAAAGCCCGTTTAAATCAAACGGAGTTAAAAATGTTTCCATTAGCACATTTTTAAAGCCTGGAAGAACAGAAGAGATTTTTCCTGGTGCCTAAATTATAGCAATGAGGTTTCCAGGTGGGCCTCCTTGGAGACAGCTTTCCAAAGTTGAGGAGCCACCACAAAAAAGTCTCTCTCTCCCTCTCTCCCCCACCCACATTTTATGTTTGTTCAAGGTTCCTATATTTGCCCACTCATGAGATGATTGTTTTATATTGTATAACCCATCATTTATCCATTATTATCCTATATGTGCCATTTCTGATTTCCCAGGCTTCTTAGAGGCAACTAGCCCACATCACATAGTCATCCCATCCTGAGGATCTTGGAAGAACAGTACAAAGGTAGCTATGTAATAGAAAAAATAAAAATAAACTTTATGCATGACTGTAGCCTTATGCTAACTTGAGAATAAGAATTAATTAAATAGGATTACTTCCAAGTCAACACTCACAGGCTCAGGCTGTGCAGCTGAAGATAATTCCCCCCCCCCATTTGTTCAGCTGATTGCACTTTAACTTCCTTATGAGATTCATTCGTTATCTTTCCAGAGTGATTCATTTGTCATCAGAGATCCTTTTCTAGATCAGCCGCTGTTTACATTGCTTTGGTTTAGCATTCATTTTATTTTATTTTCCATTCCAAGGATATTTTACTGCATGCTCACTGCTAAGACCTTCAGCTATGACCACACACATCCTAAATTCACTTCCCACATCAGCTGGAGCTCATCACTGTGTTGAGATGGAATAAATGAACAGAGTGCTTTCAACATATTTGACCAAAGGAGGTGGGAGTAAGAAGGAGAGGAGAAGCTAGAAATCTGAAATAGGGAACTAAGCCACAAATAGAAGATGCTGCAGCTGCAATCCTGATGGCCTGTTACAGCTGGGAAACCTCATCAAAAACAATGGGACATACATGTGATGTCCATAGGACTGGCTGCACATCTCTGAACGCCCATTTACCTGTATGTTCATTGCTCACTCTACACACGTATGCCACACTGAACTGAGTTTGGATTTTAGATCATGAATAGGAAATCCAGCTGCCACTTCTGAGGATTTCCTGTTTCTCTGAAGGACGTTGGCTCATTTGCTCATCCCTTTACAAGAAAAACAACAACTATCTGTTGCATTTCTGTGGTTAGCAAGAAAGCAATTTCTGTACAGGAGTACATTTTTTAAAATTTGCAGTGTTTCTCCAGCCATGTAATGTGTACAAAAATGTATATGTTAGGGCAAAGTGTGTATATATTTGAGAAAATAACATACAAGAATGCATTGTATTAGGGGAAATTGTTCTGCAGTGGTGTGTGTATTAGGCCAAAGTGCATGCAAGATGTGTATGTTTCAGATAAATTCACACTAAAATGCTGCTGAATTTTCATGTTATGCATATTGTGTGAGACAACAGAAAATGAAGAGTTTTGTAGGGAGCCACCTATGGAACAACTAAGTACAAAGAAGGCTGGGGCTGATAGCAGCCTCTGGAAGGCCCCAAGTCAGCAAAGGCTGACTTAAAGCTTGATTATGGTGATAAATCAATACATTTTTTAACTTGTGTAACTAGCTAATCAGCATCCATATCTGAACCATAGGGGGGAAAGGCTTCCCACTTCATCCATACATTCCTCAGTAAGCTGTTGCAAGGTTGTTGTTTTTTGTTTTTGACAAAAAGCTTGGGGAGTCTGTAACTTGATTATTCTGCAGTGTTCACTTGCAATGGAAATAGAAGCCAGGGCCAGCCCAAGACAAAATCCAGCAAGCATTCCTCCCTCTCCCTAGCAGTGAAAACACAAGAATAATATGTTAAAATAGCTTTAGCAATTTGCTACATGAGACCCCAAACCAGAGAATACAACAGAAAATGAATGCATTATGTAGTCACTTGTGGAACAGTTGTCACAGGGAAAGAAGAGGCACAAATGTGATGGAGACGCCTCACTCTGTCTCATGGTGGAGCTGGTCCTTGCTGGTCCTGTGGCTTTTCACCCTAGAATAATCTGGAATGGTGGTGTGATGCATTTTTCAAAGAAACTCAGTGCTCAAGAGAATGCCTTGCACTTTTCAGAAGCTCTTTCATGGCAAGTGAAAGACCCTCACTGCTTCGGTTCCTTATAAACCAGAATCTCCCTATTTGTTGCTAACTAGGGCAAAGCAAACCCAAAAGCTGTATTCACACGGAAGTGGGTCAGTCAAAAGCCTCTGCATTTCTTCTAACGTAGACATTCTTGCACAGAAGTTTCCTCAAAAAGGATACATTTTTGTATGTTTTCCCCCCAATAATATGTACATTTTATTTATTTTTGTTTGACACATTATATGCCACTTAACTACATTTTTGTACATGTTATTTGGCTGGGAAATTGCATTCCAATATTCAGGGAAGTGCACATTTGGAAGGATGCATGTATTTCAGATCATATATTGCTCCTTAAAGTATATTAGGTGGGTTTGCTTTTTAAATAGGAACTGAATTGAATTTATCCCTCATTCCTACCATCCAGACACTTAAAACTATGGCCCATTTCACACAGTATGTGACAGGAAACTCAGGTTTGTCCTTGACCTGTATTGATGCATGTGTTTGTTGCGTTCACACTTTTCAATTATACATAATACACACAAAAAGTGCAAATTTTATTTCTGTGGCTAGATCCTGACTAGAGAGAGATCTTGTGATTTTAATAACTATGTATCAGGGAGATACATCTGATAACTAATATCTGATAACTAAGATTCTGTTCCAGCCATCACTGCTGGATGAAAGTATACCAACTAAATCACTTTCTACCACCAGATTTTAAAAGGGATTGGTGAATTTAAGCCTTTCCAACTGAAACGTAATGTGCAATTATGTTGTTGTGGATCTGACAAAGGAATCACTATTTGTAGGACTCGAACCAATGGATTCAAGTTACAAGAAAGGAGATTCTGATGGAATATCAGGCAGAACTTTCTGACAGTAAGAGCTGTTCGACAGTGGAACAATCTCAGAAGGTTGTGGAGTCCCCTTCCTTGGAGGTTCTTAAGCAGAGGGTGGATGACCATCTGGCATTGGTGCTTTAGTTGAGATTCCTGCATTGCAGGGGTTTGAACTACATGACCCTCAGGGTCCCTTCCAACTGTACAATTCTATGATTCTGTGATCACAATACATTTGTTGATCCTTAAGGTGTGATCAGACTCTTCACTGCTTTGTAAACCATTCGTTTTTCAGGTTTCCCAGATGGAACAAAATAACTGCTAATTTTTCATTGCTCTGAATTGCATCATTGTTTGTCGTTTTACTCTAAATAGTTGCCGAATGCAAAACAAGTGCCTGTAAAAGTCCCTGGACCTTTTGCATCTGTGTTTATTATGAACCGTGTGCACTGTCCTGTATGTCATTTGCGCCTGTGTTTCTCTTCGAAAAGGGACACTGCTTCAGTCAACAGTTGGTAGGAAAAGGAGGTGCACATATTTGAAATTGAAAGTTGGTTGACTCAACAAGTAAACTTCCATACTTGGCATTTTGTGAGTGTGTGTGTGAGAGAGAGAGGAGGGGGCATATAAATAAAAAAAAGAGGCGAGTGCCCTCTAGCTGATAAAACTGCACTTCACATCATTTTCAGACCCATGAAGCCAATCTCATATTGTAAAGTCTAATTGTTAAATTCTGGAAAATGCTTTTATACTGGTTTCAATTGGATTTGCTTCCAGATAAGTGTGCTTGGGATCACACCATTAGTGGCAGTAATGCATAAAATTCTCTTGAAGTGTTTTTTTTTTTGTTGTTGTTTAGTTCTGACATTGATAAACCACACTTGCCCATATATGTCTCCACCTTCACTTCAATTTATTATTATTATCATTTTTAAAAAACCTCAGTGTGTTTTCACTCTAAAGCTCCAGAATTGTGTAAAGGATGTCATAAAAAGGGACATGGGAGCGAAGTATTTTCATTTCTTCCTGTTGTCTAAGGAATGTTCTGATGATATCAGGGTCTGCAAAATTCCTCTCCCTTCTCCTCCAACCCTGAATAGCTAGCAGTTATCTAGTTTTTGCTTAGACAAAAGAAAGGCGCATGCTGAGCTCACGCTCCTCTATCCCATCCAACAAAATGTGGCCTTAAATAAAACTCCCACAAGGAAGAAAAGCTTGTCTACAAGGCACTACAATACTTTTTTTCTTTTCTTTTTTAGAAAAAAGACTGAGCAAATCCATGACTTTTTTGCAATAAAAACACAATATGCTATAAAATAATTCAAAAGAAACTTTTTTTAAAAAAAGATTTTGCAGAATGGTGTATGAAATGAATTGCTCCTGTAGCTCATGTGTATCACATGAAGGAAGACAGTGCCCCCTGGTGTTCTTCAGAAAAGATGTTCCTACCCACACAGTGCTTAGGTTCTGAAACCAGACCAACCCGAAACTGATCCAAGTCACTGGGAGAGCAATTGCTGGTAAATGGATGGCACTTGACTGCCATCTTAATATGTTGCTGCATACTTGGTGAATGCACATGATGTCAAAGTGAGATCAAAAGGGAACCGCAGTAAAATTATGCCCAGCTGTGTTGGTTGAGACTGATGGTGAGTAACTAAGAAAGTTGCCCTCGCCTATCCAGTTATTGAACTGACTGGCTGGCTGTGTAATAATACCTGTATGCCTTTCCTATCTTTCCACTCCATCCTGGAAGATGCTTGGAGAATGGTGTTCAAGTTTGGACACCATCGTTTAACAAGGTAAAGGTAAAGGGACCCCTGACCATTAGGTCCAGTCGTGGACGACTCTGGGGTTGAAGTGCTCATCTCACTTTATTGGCTGAGGGAGCCGGCGTACAGCTTCCGGGTCATGGCTAAGCCGTTTCTGGCAAACCAGAGCAATGCATGGAAACACCGTTTACCTTCCTGCCGGAGCGGTACCCATTTATCTACTTGCACTTTGTGCTTTCGAACTGCTAGGTTGGCAGGAGCAGGGATTGAGCGATGGGAGCTCACCCCGTCACAGGGATTTGAACCACCGACCTTCTGATCAGCAAGTTCTAGGCTCTGTGGTTTAACCCACAGCGCCACCCGTGTGCCTATCGTTTAACAAGGTTATGTACCAATTGCCTTCTTGATAGTGGTGCCCGCCCTGTGGAACGCCCTCCCATCAAATGTCAAGGAAATAAGCAACTACCAGACTTTTAGAAAACATCTGAAGGCAGCCCTGTTTAGGGAAGTTTTTAATACTTGATGTATTCTGCAGGTTTTTAATATTCTATTGGGAGCAACCCAGAGTGGCTGGGGAAACCCGGCCAGATGGGTGAGGTATAAATAAGTTATTCTTGTTGTTGTTGTTGTTGGGAGCTGCAGGAGGATGAAAAGACTAAAAATCAAAACGAAAGAGGAAAGGGAGACAGAATTGGATATATGCAGCCTAATTCTCCACCACCATATTACTGCCTAGTTCTGTGCTGGTATGATGGTAATACAGTTCTCTACTCATGGGAGGGTTAATTTTTTAATTTAAAAAATCTAGCGCTTTACTTTTCCGCTGATTTCCCCCCTACCAAATTCATAGGTTCAATAGTAACACTGGATAGGTGCCAATTGCAAATACAATACAGTGGTACCTCGGGTTAAGTACTTAATTCATTCCGGAGGTCCATACTTAACCTGAAACTGTTCTTAACCTGAAGCACCACTTTAGCTAATGGGGCCTCCTGCTGCTGCAACGCCACTGAAGCACGATTTCTGTTCTCATCCTGAAGCAAAGTTCTTAACCCGAGGTAATATTTCTGGGTTAGCAGAGTCTGTAACCTGAAGCGTATGTAACCCGAGGTACCACTGTATTAGGCAAGCTTTGCACTTTCAAAGTGCTTAGCTTTGCTTACCAAAAAGAGTTGACAGATTGAAAGAATCATAGAGTTGGAAGGCTGAGGATCATCTAGTCCAACCCAAATATGTAGCACAATGAACATGCTGCAAATGAAAAACTGCACTATGCATATACGCTGATTTGCATAGGAAAGTGTCTGGGTAAATTCCAACTATTTTTAAACGCATGTCACTGCTTCTATCTATACTATGCTAGTGTAACATTTTAACTTGCCAAGTCAAATCAAATGCAAGTAATTTTTTGTAACTGCATTCATGGTCAATGGAAACCATCTTTTAGAGACTCCTTGCAAGGAATATAGAAATAGCAGGCAATTAAGTGTAGTACTTTACAGCCTAAATAAACGCAATTTACTAATTTTGATAAGTGCTCTCTTTCAATCTGAGCACCATCTCCTTTGTTAAATAATAAAAAAAAGGTCACTCCCATTGGAATCATGATTATACACAGGTGGAAGTGGCTTTTAGCCCATACTAGAGCATCCCTCGGGAAAAAGAAAAATCCACACAACTGCCAGCACACGACTTCCATTTCGGAAAACAGAAAGCCAAACACTAATTTTTGTATAACCGGCAACGGCATGAAATGTGACTTTATAGCCAAATTACACGGGCCAATCTCTTTCCTCATAAATGCCAGATGGAATTTTTGGGCACAATCCAGCCAAAGTTCAGTACTTTTATATACCATCAGTTTCAATGGCAGAGTCACACACATGTTTAACTTTAACAGCGCAGTCCTATGCATGTTTACTCGGAAATAAATTTAAAGGGAGAGCAGTGGGACATTCTCTGAGGAAAACACGTGTAGGATTTCAGCCTAAACTCCAATCTGTGCCATTTAGAGTCCTAGGTTAGAAGTAAAGACCCCATTCTCTATGGCATTTGAGTCACCTTTGAGTGGGGCTGAAGCTCATCCCAAATGGTTCCAAGCATAGTCAGTCATGTTCTGGAATAGCTCTGGAGTGAATCCAATGCTGAACTGATTGACCAGACTTTTTATTTATTTATATGTGTGTGTGTGTGTGTGCGCGCGCGTGTGTGGAATTTGTTTACTACTTAATTGTAAAAACTTCTAAGAGGCTTACATAAAATATACATAATTTTAATTTTATACATTAAAATTATTGATTAAAGTCTCGTGCCTGCCCGTTCCTCATTTTGCTCCCTGTTCGAAAATCAGCCCTGGCCCAGATTCACTTTCCTCTGCTAGCTACCATTTCATTTCCTCCTGCACATTTCCTCTTTCCTTTACACTGACTTCAGCTCTGATCATCCACTTCACCCACCTCCTACATTGCAAAGAGTCCCTGGAAATGCTCGTGTGCCATTTGAAATTGAGCAAGGGCTCACAGCTTGAGCTGGACATCCTCCAGTGAGGCTCCAGATTTGGGAGCATTGTAGGAAATTTGCATGGTGGCCAAATCTGCCTGGAACTGCTCAGAGTGCCAGGCTTGGGGGTTGGGGGGGGATATGGGTGGGTTTAGAGCAGGCCATCTGTAAAGGGTCCTGCCAGCTGCCCAAATATACAGAAGTGCTGAAGGCATGTATGGCATTTACCACCAACATATGCTCACAACATACCTTTGTGCTCACCAGTGCCCATGACTGTTATAGACTAATTTCACATCTCCAAACGTGTTTACAGAGTGTTGACTCTACTTACATGATTCAAATGCATGTCCTTTTGTAAGCACCACGAACTGACTATACCTTGATTTATGATTATAAATATATATGGAATTAACTTTATCTCACATGCCAGCAAAGCTAATCCTCCCAGCAGCTGTTCCCACTCAAGTACAAAATGAATATGATTTTAACTACGCCTGGATCTAACCTAATAAATTCTATTGTTTTCCTAAGCACTTCTGCAAATTAAAGTGAACTCTGGGTTGCCATCCAGACACATGTATTGGGCTGAAGTGGCTTTTAGGCATGTAGCCAAATAGCTTCCCAATTCCCTAATAGGGTATATAGAACTCTCCCTCTAGAAAATATGTGCATCAAACGTGGAAAAACAAGCTCCTTTCCATTTCCTTTAAGTTTTTTTTTTTAAGTTTCCTAGCATTGCCAAAGTGCCTCGGCAGGGTTTAACTGTGTGACCCTGTGGCAAAGAAGTGTGCAGCCTCCAAGTCTCCCACCCTGCAGGCCTGTCAACTGTTCCATCAGCAGCTGGCTCCCCCCTGATCCAGTCTGCTCAAAGGTGCATAGTTAGGGGTGGACAAATCTATCTATTTCACTTTCTCATTTTCCAATCTCCACATTTCCCCATCAGCTCATTATTTTTTTTAAAGTCCACATGAGAATTCAGCAGCACTATTCAAAGTTTATCTAAAGAAGTATTGTAAAATCAATGAGTGCTAAAATGTCGAGGTTTTAGGGAAAAAGGGGGATTACAGCTGTAAAATATTAAGTAAAAGAAAAGAATGACAAAATTTGATAAAACCAAGTGTTAGGATTTGCTGAAATAATTTTGGAAATTGGGATGTAGAAAGGGGAGGTATGGGGAAGTCGGCGAAGTAAGGTTTAAGAAAAAGGGATACGAAATTATACATGTTTGTTCGTGTGCTTGTTTGTTTGTACTGTGTATTGTTTGTGTTTATAAAAACTGTGAAAAACCAATAAAATTTTATATAAAAAGAGAGAATTCAGCAGCACTTTTGTACACAATTCTACTGAATATAATGCATTTTACCGTATATGTTATTTTCAGTTCACTCTAGCATGTGCACTTATGTATACATTACTTGCCTGGAGAACTGCAGCACAAAATTATGAGAAAAGCACATTTCAAAAGATGGTTGTGTTTCGGTTCACACGTTGTTTTCGGAAGTGCAAATTAGGTAGGTTTGCCTTTAAATAAAAACTGAATACGCCATCCCTATGTTGGCCAGGTTTAAATTTTAAGAGGAAAGGAACTTTTGAAAGACTAATGCAATGTTTCCCAAACTTATGATAGCTTAAACTGTTTTGCCTGTTGAACCTTGATTTTGGATTTAGGGTCCACAAAGGTGTTGGAAATGTAAATGTTTTAATAAAGATGATGATGATAATATTTTTATATGCCGCCCATCTGACTGGGTTGCTCCAGACACTCTGGGCAGCTCCCAACAAAATATTAAAAACAGAATAAAACATCAACCTTTAAAAACTTCTAGAGTGACAATTCCTGCGCAGAACCTTTCATGCAAGTCTGTTGTAAGGTGTTCCTAGTCAAGGGCTGTGGAAACAGTGGTACTCTAGAGGTTATTGTGCAGGACCAGCCCCTGACCACTGCCTATGCTGGCTGGGTCTGATGGGAGTTAAACAACATTTGGTGGGTTAGCTCCCCATTTCTCTCCTAGTCCAAACGAGGCTTGATCACCATTGCTCTTCTGTATTTTTACAGTTGTTGTAAATTTGTGATTGATTGATTCTTTGTGGCACACCCAGATGTGTCATCACGTAAGAGGCAGAAAATCCCCAAGACAGCATGGGGAGGGATGGTACCTCAGGTGGGGGACATGTCATGATCCTTCTGGGGCAGTTTGTCCACCTTGCACTCAGCTCTCACCTGTGGCTCCTAGAAGCTGTCAGCATGTGACATGCCACATGCTGGGAACAGCTTCGACTGGCTGGCTAAACCAAGTGAGGTTAGCCAATGGCTCTCAAACCTTTGGTGAGTTAGGGACTTCCCCTGCATGTGAAGATAGGCTCCGGCAGACTTGAGTGGACAAGACCAATAGCGGGCCAACAGTCAAGAAGGCAGTTCTGTAGAGGGAAGTGAGGGGCAGATGCAGCATGTCAAACTGGGAAGGTAGTCCATCTTGGGAGAAGGAAAACTCTGATCTTAAACCTTCACTGCCTTTGGGGATATAGATCTTCGGGAGAAGAGGGGTGAATGAGTAAACCCTGAAGAAATCCAGAGTAGAGTCCCTATGACATTTGGACGGTGTCTTGTATGCCTCCTTCCAGCAACTCCTGCAGCCAAGCTGGTGCTGAGTCTTGCTCTGCTTCCCTTTGGACCACATCAGCGAGGACATCTGGGCAACCCAGGATCTCCATACACCCTGCCCAGGCTTGCACCTTGGGGAGGCCCCCTTGGTTCTGCTAACCCAGCAGTTTGACTTCACCCTGCCTGGAGACACACTTTCATTATTATCATTTTGTGTGTGGGTGTGTGCACATATGTGTGTTTTTGTATGGAATATTTGGGAGGAAATAAGACGGTAAATAACAAATAACAAACAAAATATTGATGTATATAATTTTTATTTCTTAATTATATTTGGTGGTGGTAGTATGGTTGTATTGTTTTTTGTAACATAAGTCATTCAATAAAAACTATTTTTTAAAAAACAGCAGCAGCTGGAGGGGGCTTTGCCCAGCCACTAACTCAGGCATAGGCAAACTCGGCCCTCCAAAAGTTTTGGGACTACAACTCCCATCATCCCTAGCTAACAGTGGTCAGGGATGATGGGCATTGTAGTCCCAAAACATCCTTCCTTTCCTCTTAAAACTGAGCCTCACTCGCTTCACAGGGCAGCGTTTGTACTGCTTTGAGCTGCCATTGCAATAAATCGCGCTAAACCAGAACGAGGTGCCTATCTCGAGCGCCTCTTCCTCTCTCGTGTGGCTTTCTCTCCCTCCCACCTTCGTCTCTCCTTCGGCGCTGCTGCTTTTTGCACGCAAACCAAGCTCCGCAGTGCCGGGTACGGGCGGACTCAAAAGCCTAGCCAACAAACCAACACCAGCGCTTCAAACCGGCGCTCTCTCTGTGGCGCAAGCATAGAGGCCGCTGCCCCATCGGAGCCTAGAGCGGATTGGTCAAACGCCGCTTCCGGATTGCGTTACCTTAGAAACCCGCGGAGCTGCGACCCGGAAGCGCTTGCGGGACCAGTTCCGGGTCGCCGCGCCATGGCTGCGCTTGGAGCGTCGGGGTGCTTGCGGGGCGGAAGGGTCGCCGTGGCTTCGCTGCTCCTGAGGCAGCGCCCGCAGGGACGCCGCGCCGCGTGGGGATGGCGGGGCCTCTGCCAAGGCCCGGAGGCGGGTGAGTCTTTCCCTCGGGGGGCGGATACAAGCGGACAGGCTGCCCCCCACGTTGGGCGCGTGAGGCGACGTCGCGTTTGAAAGCGCCTCCTGTGGAAATGGCTCACCTGGTTGGGGCTCAAGGGCTAACCAAGGAGGCAGGTGGGCAGGAGGAACTTGCTGCTGCTGCTGCTGCTGCTGCTGGCTTTTGCCGGTTAACGACCCCACCCCAATAAATGGGGCGCTTAGGGGAAGGGGCTGGGCTGGCACCCATCTGCTGGGCCAGATCCAGGCATCTTCGTTGTGCTAGCCTGGGAGCATCTTTTCCTCCTACACTGGCCCACACAAGTGGCAGGGACGTTAGGGTTGCAACCTAAGTATTTTTTTTAAAACATCCAATATTGCAGCCAAAAGTTAGTCCCCCTGTGTTTAATGGGGCTTACTCTAAGGTAAAACATGCATAGGTCATGCCTAAGTTACAGCTGGCACTTTAGTAGCATCGTTCAAGTCTCACTTTTCAAAACTGCATTTTAAAAAGGGTATTTGAGCTGTTGCTTTCCTGCAAGACCAGAGCTTTCCGAACTTTTAACGTTGGGGATGCACTTTTTGGACATGCATTACTCCGCCACACAGTAATTTAGTTTTACCAGCAAACCGGAGGATAAGCTAACCCCTTATAAGAGACATCATACAACACACTGCAGTTGGCGCACTAACACAGTTTGGAAAGCTCTGTGCTAGACCAACCACTTGTTTTTCAGGGGAGAAGAAATCTGATGTTCCAAAACCTTCTTTTACGGATGAAAAAGTTCAGAACTTACTCTTCCAGATGACAGGACTGAATTTGCAGAAAGTCTTTAAGCCAGTAAAACAAGAACTCAACCCCCCGACGTACAAGCTTATGACAGAAGCGCAGCTGGAGGAGGTATATTGCCAGTGTTCAAGAAATAATATATATGGGTTTAAGATATGAATAGAAGACACTTCTGGTTGTTTTTTATTTATTTGCTTTGGCCGTAAGAAGAGTTAGGAAATCTAGGCACTCAAAACATTTATATATTTGTGAAGATGTATATGTTGTGGTTCTAACATACCAAGGCAGTTGCGAAAAAACATTTAAAATAATTTAAATTATTCAGAGCAATACAATGACCATATAATAAACCTTGAGAAATGTATTGCTTATGCAGTGGTAATAATGAGGATGAATGCTGAAATGTTGTAAACAGTAACTGATTCAGAGTAGCCTTGTACAGCAGAAAAAAATCTCTGTCTCATTTTGATCCAGATGGCAATCAAGTACATGAAAATTTATGAAATCTAACCTGCAGTATGCAGATGTGGTCACAACTCTTTAATATCCCAGGCACTTAGTTATGGAACATGTAAATAAGTATTTCCACGAACTCAGATCAATAATAGTAGGTGCAGCTTGTAAAAAAAATGTACCTGCTCTTCCATTTGTGTCTCATGTTTTTATTAGTATTTTTGAACAATTGTCAAATGCTAACATGTTTTGCCAATGAAATGACAACAAATAATAATTTTTGTGTAAGAAATTGTAGTAAGACATGCAAAAATATCTGAAACCTTTGGGTTTAATTGTCACCATGCCAATTTGCATATTTTTGCATGGCTAAACCATTTCTCCCTCTGTCCTTCAAAAACCTATATCTATCAAATATTCACACATTTTTTATGTTAGATGATTTTCCAATATGACATTTTCTGTTTAATTAATTACTCACTTCTTCCTTTTAGGCCACAAAAGCTGCTGTTGAGAAGGCTAAAGAGAGGCTCAAAATGCCTCCTGTATTAAGTGAGCGGGAGCCAATTAATGATGTATTAGCAGAAGACAAGATTCTGGATGGAATAGAACCTTATAAATATGTATTTACTGACCTAGCATACAGCACCCCCCACCGTGTGAGTCTGTTAGCTACCTTGTAAAAATATCAATTAATTTTACCCACTTTGCAGTTCCACTAGTAGACACTAATCTACAAGGAAATGCACTGTTTTATTGTACACACAGGATCACAACAGCAGCTGCTTCTGAAATCAGGATATGCAGATTTAGGATAGATAGCTGGGTATGCTTTTTAAAAAAAATACCATTGATGGATTTGAAGAAAGGAAGAATTTTGCCATCCTTGGACACAGAGGCTTTTTGCTCATGGCATGTTGTGACACTATATTCTTGGGCTGACCTATACCCTCTTGTAAAGTAGTACTTGATGCTTCTGAAAAAAAGACTTTCCCCCCATGGACCACTTGAATATTGGCTGAGTCTTGATAGACCACATCACAAATTTGTTTTTTGTTCTACAAATCCAAACAAAGCTCACATTTTAAGAACTGCAGTCTTGCTTTTTAATAGGATGGGCCTGTTTTTGTGAGCAAAGATCTGTGAAATTGTAATGTTTGTCAGCTTTATTATCAGATCAGGTGCAGCATCCATCCTGCTTCTTCATTTTGAAGTACGATGATGTTAGCCTTTTCGCAGGCTATCATGGTGGTGATTGCAGACCACAAGTTTAAGAACTTGTGCTCTATCTGATCCCACTTGTCCCTCAAGATACGTCCCATGGGGTCAACAGAGGCCTGAATCATTTTTTTTTGAACAGGGCTCTGTCTCCTTTACTATAATCTTTCTATTGGAATTAAGTTTACACTTGAACGTATAGAATTCATTGCTACAAGATGCTGTGCCTTTTAGTACAGGTAGATTTAATATGGATTAGATAAATTTACGCAGGATATGCCAATATAGGGATACTGAGTATAATAGCTAAATGAAACTAAGGAGAATGATTTTCCAGGTGTGTTCTGACTAGCCTGTGAGCTTTCTAGAGACTATTGGCTGACTGTTGTTGAGAGAACAGCTGGATTAGCAGAACTGAACTATTAAGGTAACTCCCATACTCTTAGTTTTTTTGGTCTTTAAATCCCTTCCAAGCAGCAGTAACATCAGCTTCAGGTAAGCTGAACAAGCATGTTCTGTTTTTGCTGTGCAGAAGACATGATACAATTTACCGTATTTTTTGCACCATAACACTCACTTTTTTCCTCCTAAAAAGTAAGGGGAAATGTCTGTGCGTGTTATGGAGGGAATGCCTACGGGTGGCATGCCTACAGATTTTCCTCTAAAAACTACGTGCGTGTTATGGTCGGGTGCGTGTTACAGAGTGAAAAATACGGTACTTTTTTCAAATATCTTGATAGGAAGTTACTGAAAAACAGTTGGCCCTTTAAAAGTTTGCACTGTTCCATATCTTAAAGTAAAGAGACATGATGGAACAGATGACTACAAGTGCAGCTTACTTCTCTTTTCAATTTCAGGAACGCTTTATTGTAGTTCGAGAAACAAATGGAAAATTACGCAAGGCCACTTGGGAGGAACGGGACAGAATGATACAAATATACTTCCCAAAAGAAGGACGCAAAATTATTCCTCCAGTTCTATTCAAAGAAGAAAACCTTATGGTAAAAGCTAGTATTCAGCCTTGTGCAAAGCAATTAATCTTACGTGAGCAATATGAGACAAATATATTGGACCTACTGCACCTTTGCCATTGTCTCAGCTTCCTTACCAGTATCCTTCTTCATGATTTTCTAAATTATCCTTAGACTATATGGCCCATTTGGAAACTCAGTTCTCTATTTGCTAAGCCATAGTTTAAAAGCTGGGAATGAGCAGTGAAAATACACACTCCATTCTCACTTGTCTTCTGGTTTCCCTCCTGTCTGGGCACTTATTTCCTGGTATAATTAGCCGCAGTTTGCCATTATGTCCAAAACTCGTTTAATGAGAGTTTTACTTCCCAGAATCTTAAACCACATTTTGAAGTTGCATTTAAGAATGCAGTTAATAGATTACCATTCTCAATTTTGGTTATTAGAGCAAACTGCAGTTTAATTACACTAGGATGGGATGAGGAAACATATCCCATCCTTTGCAGCCTATGGGAAGGTGGGAGGACTCGGCTGGTAAGGAAGGTGCCTCATCACTTACTGGGAAGGTCACAGGAGGGCCCGGAGACCTGCAACCTTCACAGACCCCAGTAAGCAGCCCTCCATCTTTTAGTGGGGGCACTATGCACTATTTTGTTTTTGCCCATGGACCCCCAGAACAGAGTCCTCATGTAAGTGATGTAGTATAAAAATCCACTGTAGTATAAAAATCCAATGAAAATGAAGCTGATAAAACTACTTTGAGATCCGGATCTTTGACAGTTCTGGTAATCTTGATAGAATCTATTAAAGAATGGACCCAAAACATTTTCGCAACTGCTGTCGGATGAGAACCCTAAATTATTGCCATTGTTTAGACCTGGACTATTACTGTTATTGAGTCTGGTTTTTTGATGCAGGATGCTTCATTTATATTTCATTCTTGTTACTATTGTTCCAGACGACGTTTCTTCAAGACCGCCATGAAGAACTCCTTGATCGTTGCCTTGTACAGTTTGAGCCAGATTCACCTGACTATATCAGAGTGAGTTGCCAACATTTGGGCAGGGAGCGTGGGGCTGAGGCAGCTGCTGTTTCCAAAGGGGTAGTCATGTTTTTGTTGTAACAGTCTTAACTTTTTGCACAACAAATAAATTTATTATGGCATAAACTTTCATGGGCTGCAGCTGACCAGTGTTATCCTATATACCAGATGGTATCATTCCTCAAAGTTGCTATCCCTTTGACACCACTGTTTACAATCCCCTTCTTACTTGACCCTGTAAGATGGTTGTGTATACCTGCAATTCAGGATAACATTATATGCAGATGAAGTGGACTTGTCCATGAAAGGTAATGCTATATAATACATTTGTTTAGTCTTTAAGGTGCCCCAAGTCTTTGTTGTTTTTGCTACATACACTTATTCCAGAAACTTACTCGGGAAGCTATTACGACGTTTAAGCATTATTATGTTTCAACTTCTGCACAGGTTCATCAGCGGACGTATGATGATATTGAGAAACATGGAAAATATGATCTGCTGCGTTCAACAAGACACTTTGGAGGAATGGTGTGGTACTTTACAAATAGAAAGAGGATTGATGGATTGCTGATAGACATGCTCCAAAGAGATTTGTAAGTGTTTATTGAGCTAGAGTTATCTGGGTTCTCCAAGGCAATACAGAATTTAAAAGTTGATATTTAAGCAGCCTATCTGCTGAGATTAGTTGCACTTGTAAGCATATGTGTTCAGGATCAAAGCACTGGTTGACTTTTATTCAGGAACTGTAGGCTGAACGATCATTAACATACTTTGAAAGAGTTTGCCATGAGACACTAGTTAATAGTGTTTTCTGCCAATAGTAGCTAGCAATTCCTGCAGCTATTGCTTATTTTCATTTCCACCTGTATGGGTAGGATAATTCAGTTCCATTTATTATTATTTATTAAACTTGTATACCACCCTTTATATACCACTCCATACATCTCAGAGTGGTTCACAACATAAAAATACAAGAGAAAAAAGAGAAAATACATAATAAAAACAATAAGCCCCCCACACACATTTTATTATTTACTCATCCGAAACATATTTTGGTGTCATCCAGGAATCAATTCAGTTTGAGTAAGGCTGCAGAATGTGATTGGAGTGTCAGGGTAAGGTATCAGATTGGATTTTCCTGTGAAGCTGCAGTCCTTTGGAATAATCCCTTTAAATTTGGTGGGAAGTAAGACTTCTCCAATACATGTTCATCAGTGATGCTGGATAGTTTTACAAAGGCATTAAACTGTAGTGGTCTTGGGAGGTAACTCAATATTGAAAGGGGGTGATTTATATTGTAAAGGTACGTGTGTGACTACAGAACGCCCAGAGCAGGAGGTGTGTTAGAGAGTTCTTTCTACAATATAATCCCTACTGCTGGAATGGCTCCTATATGGGTCTGAACCCAAATGGAGACACTACCTGCACAGGGGGCAAGGGTGAAGCTGAGATCGAAAATGAATTCAGCTGGGTAAAAACCCACCTCTTTGAAGATATTTGCTCATAGTGATGGCTTTCATCGGTTAGTAATTCCTCAAAACTTAGTTCTTTTAGCTAGTGAATTTAATAAAACAAGCTAGTTCCAGTTTAATGTTTTTGTGTGGAGTGCTAACTGTGACGGTTCCTAGAAAAGCAATTAAGTCTTGAATAACTCCTGTATTTCAGAATTGAGGACGCAGTAAGATTAGTTACTTTGTATCACATGCTCCATCCTGATTGCCAGTCAGCAAAAGAAGCACAAGAATATGACATTCAAGGACTAGATTTAATTAAGGTATACAATTCTTTTATATGGGCCTCTTTTCATGGGGTAGGTACTTATCACAGCAATTTTCCTTTTTTGGAGTTTTGGGACAAGAAATATTGTACACATTTGTGGAAGCAAATCATCCATGGAACAGTTTGTTAAAAGGCCAACATTTCATATAGCTGAAGTTATCTTTATTCAGTGTTAAATAATCCCTATATGGACTAGAGACTGCACAGCTTTTAACTTCATAACCTGTATCCTCCATTTCACAAAATGTAATTTAGAACATTAGGCTAGTTTCGTCATTTTGAGGTTACCTGCTAGAGCCCAACCCTAGTAACACAGTCAAAAGTTTGCTGGCTACCTAATTATTATCCTTTACATTTTTGTACAGGTTTTTGTGAAGACAGAAACACAGAGAGCTGGATACATTGAACTTGCACTCCAGTCTTATCAAGCAACTACACCTAGGTCTGCAGCTTCATAAAGAACTTACCAATCCACTTAATATGATGTTTGTGAGTGGAAGGGTGGTGTAAAATGTATATAGAATTCTGAATAAAATACTTTTTGCTGTATAGCGTATGGGAAGTAGCTTTAGTTAGCTTTTAAAGCACAGTTGGCCTGTTTTGATTAACAGAAATACAGAGAACTTGTCATATTGAATAGTTTTGTGGGTACAGTGCTTAGTAATCAAAACATTAAAAGGGAAACTACATTTTAAAAGACATTTATTACAAGGCATGGTCTTCATGTGACAAGAGCTTGGCATAGTATCTAAGGAGTTCTACACAACAGAAATAGATACTGCAATGCGGTTCACAGGTCTAACCCTACTTACTTGATCCAGCTTGCATATAAAAACCAAGCTTCTTTCCACAATGAAGACTGCAGTAAATGAAGTTTAGGGAAAGAAATTTGTAAGAAATTTGGTCATTAAAAAAAAATTCAGTCAGACATCTCTTCATCCAAATTAATATCGGTAGTATCAATATCCTCCAGGTCTAAGTTATCCAAGTCTTCATCCAGCTCCAATAATGCCTGTGGCGGGAAGTACATAGAAGAAAATGGCTTACTAAATACCATGCATCTATCATTGCTAAAGAACTACTTACTGGGAACTACTTATTTTATTTCTGCAAGTTGAAATGCTCCAACTACTGCTTTTTAGTGATATTGGACTATCCTGCTACCACCATCCTAAACAACTATGGGCCTGCTAGATATATTTGCTTATTATAAAACACAGCCCCAAAATTTGGGTATAATAAGCAACTCTGATTTAAACCAATGTACAATCTGTGTGTTGAAGGAAGAGGATGAGTAACTTGTTTCTGATTTCATAAAGAATTGTGAAACCTAGAAAACTTTTCCAAACAGGGCCTCTAACACTCTGAGCAATGGTGATTAAGGCAGTTTTAGAGGCTGTATAATAGGACAGTATTTACATTAATATCTAAAATATTCCACATTCCACAAGCAGAAGTAAGTTTACCTAGGCAGTAGAGATGAGGATGGGGCAGGGTTTGGTACAGTACAGCAAATCAGCAGCAAGATTAAAATGAGGTTATTGACAAGATTGGTTTTATCAAAGATATCCTGTGTTCTGTTAGGATAGTCACGATCTCTGTGACACGTTGACAATGAGCTGCATCTGAATAAGGACTTCCTTGAGAAGTAGGTTTGCATGCTGATAAGAACTACTTTAAGGTTGTATCCACTGCTGTCACACATATGAGAATGGACTTCTGCTTGCACAATGGGACTTCACTGTCTCCTACACACTTTCAATCTGCTTCGGGACTCTGAAGCAGAAATGGGGGAGGAGGAGAGGAATGCAAGTCCTGTGGCACAACTGGAAACCTACTTGTGCAACACTGGATTCTGTCCCAAAGAACCAAAACCTAACAAGCTGAATGGAAGAATTCAAGTTTTTATGCAGCTAGGTTCAAGCCTGAAACCTATGGCTTTAGCTGACAAGATAAGGGGCAATATCCAACACCAGTCATACTCTGGGCATGACTTAAGTTCACTGACTTCAATGGATCTACTGGGAATATGACTAATCTTGGATATCACAAATACCTATCTTGCTGGAAAGAGTTAGGGAACGTTCAGTTTTGCAGTCCAATTTGATCATGGTGTATAAACACATTAGGGATATGTGGGAGAAAGTTGATGGAAGCATTCTTTTTAGCACACACTCTGCAAACAAGCTTCATGTGCCCAAGTTAAGAACACCCATCCTAAACAAAATCTGATTGCAGCCAAGAGCACGCAGTAAGAATGTACTGTGATGTACTGATCAGAAATGTAAACTACTAAGCACAAGTTTCTATATTAAATTAAGAGGAAATCAATCCAATGGCAAACTTTCCTAAAGAGGTCAGATTAAAATTTAGCCACACTCTGGAGAAAGTGTTATTCTCTCAAGAGCTCTCAAGTACAAATCTGATCTCAAAGGCTATGCTTCACAAGAAAAATGTAACATAGGAAAGTGAGCGAAGTGGGGGAAATTGCAGAATGGAGTTAGCTTGTCACTGAATTGTTTTATGGAGAATGGAAATGTAATGGTAGAATTCTAGATTGTCTCACTCCGCAAATGATCTGCATTTAATGTTCGTACATTGCAAAAGTAACTAAACCAAGCTTAACCTCATGTGCCAGTTTATTACACGGAGGGAGATTTGCTATCGCCAGTCTTGAATCTAAAGCTCTGCTGACTTACTCTTATTCTGTATAGCCTGTAGAAAAAGTCTAATTTTGAAACTTCCAATGACAGTTTGGAACAAGAGAAATAAGGATTGCTACTGGGATTAGAACCTTCCCAGCTTTAGGATTTTTCATGGTGCACTTGAGCTTTTACCTTTTCATCTTTTATTGTTTCAATTGGGTCCTTCCCTGCAACCGGAGGCACTATCACAGGCTTAGGAACTAGTTCTTCCTCTTCTGAATCCTTATGACGAAAAAGGAAATATTTAAATATTTGATAAGGCTCATATAAGGAAAAACTGGATCCCATTCTTAGCTTGCGTAACCCAAAGAAACGGATTCACCAAGAAAGCGTGTAATACTAGCCCTACACAAAAGCAAATTCAAGAGAAGGCAGCATATGGAAATACTATGTATCATTTTATTCCATTAAGACATTCTTCCTACAATCTTACCTATTGCCCTTAGAACTCCTGATCTAATTGACACTTGCCCTGTTCAGATGACATACCAAATAATGACCTGGTTGTGACAAAAATAAACTCTAGTGAGCTACCCATCTTTCTAACACACACTCAATAGGGAAGGAAGCTTAAAATGTCTGGTTATATTTAAACAGGTACAGCTTTGCCCTAACCACAGTTAACATACCAGGATCTCAAAGCTAGTTTCAGATCCTGGTTTATTTGAATTAACATTGGTTGGAACTAACCACAGCTGCACATAGTTAGATGTAATGGAAAACTGCAAAATGTCCAAACTGATCAAAAGTTTTAAACTTCTATCAGGTTGTTGGAGCAGAGCATTCAAGCCTGAGCATTCTCATTACAAGAAACTATAGTTTCTTTTGACGTGAACAGGTCTCTCATTCCTGGAACGTGCAACATTTGCTCGTCATTCCTTTCTTACTACCCTTCCTTCTCCTTGCTCTCAAAATTTAGTCTAGAAGGACAATCTTCTTAAATGTTGTGAAGTATATGTGGATGGGCTCATAAAGCAATAAATAATAAAAAGAAAACTAAGAATTTTGGAGCTGTTGCTCAGGGCTATTTCAAAGTGCTGAAAGCAACTGTGATGGGAAGAAATGCAGCAATGTTCAGGAAGACAACAGATTTATTCAGACACAGAAATCAGGAAAACTGACAGCAACAGAATTATCTGCATGCATCTAAGAGCCAAAGCGGTTTCTATATTAAGGTAACATGGTATGAAAAGAACACACTTACAGAGCAATTGCTTATCACCAAAGTAAATGTAAAATATAAAGAGGACGGACAATCTAAATGGCTCAGTTTTGTTTTTTTAACACAGTCCATAAAAAGCCACAGTCTACACTGTGGAAGTAAGGATTTTGAACATTTAGTGGAGATAACTCTTACTCCAGAATTTCATTACCACTGACCTGCAATGCTTCCCCTATTTTTGGTGTGAAACCTTTAGCTTCTTCCAGTATGTTTCTCTCTTCATTTGGCTACCAAAGACAGAGAATATATCATGTGAGTAGAGACTTTTGCTGACACTAAATGATTCTCAAGGTCGTGCCAGATTCTATATGAAATTGCTCATAACTTGTATCTACTTACAGTGACTAGGGGATATTTATTGGCTGGCCGCAAATCAGTTTGTGTTGCCTTGATGTATTCTTCAGCAACAAAAGCTTCCTTTAATCCAGGGAACAAGTTTTCATATTCTGTGGGATCGGCCAGCGATTCTGCAGCTTTCTGGTTGACTTTAGAGAGATTTTCTCTCCACAGCTTTACAACCCTATCGATGGAACAGATGGTCATTGCAAGTACCTCCGTTATAAGCAAAATATTTTTTACAAAACACACACTAACATTTCAAAGTTACCTTGAAACTTGGCTCGGCAAATATGTTCGTGCTAGGAAAGCAGCTTCTGGTAAGCGCCCGGTTTTAATCAACAGCTCAAGACAACTATCAAGCCTACAATGGTACATTTAAAGAAAGTCACATTTTCATTTGTTTGGGTTTGGTTAAATAAAGCAAATAAAGCAAAAATAAAAGTAAAATCTAGTTTTTAAAATGTACCCATTACTGGAGTATAACACAAATGAGACAATAGTAATAATCTGAGGATTATGCTAATAGCAAACCATTGTGTTCAACGTTACTGGCAATGTGGTTTTAAAGGCTAATGAATGTCTGATGCCCTGATCCTATGAAGCAACTACATAGGATCAGGCATAAAGCTGCTAAGGTTTCTTAGAGGAAACAGGTTGTTCTCTTATACCATCTTGGTTGTGAGTCCTGGAAGACCTGCTCCCTGCCTTGCAGGCCTTTTTCCCCCTGGACTAGGAGGGCAAGACCCTGACTGACTCCAAGTACACAAGCTGAGGCTTTTGAATAGATTCTTGGACTGGGATACTGTTTAGGGGCTTGGGGGTGTTGCTGTTATTTATATTAATTTTATCTTTGTTTTAGATTACAATTTATGTTGGGAAGCAGTTTGATTTGCTTATGTGCCTTTTGATGTTTTATTTATTATGATTACTTTTGTTACATTTGTAATTATGTATTTTTTCATGTTGTAAGCTGCCTTGAGCATGGTTTTAACTATGGAAAAGTGGCATACAAATAAAATGATGTATGTAGGTCTTATACTGGCACTGGCAAGCAGCTTTTGATGCTATTGTGCCAGACATACTCCCCGGGCCTCTTCGTGGTATATAGTTGTGTTATAAACAACAAAGGAAACATAATTAATACCACTGTTACATCCTGTAGACCATTCTTAGATTTCCCTCAAATCTAAGACAACAAAACTAATAGATTGAGAGTATACAGGACTTTTGCATAGAGAGGTTCTATTGCATAGACAATGGATAAACTCTGGATTTTCTTTTTAAACAGCTTTCAATGTTGGATCCTGCACACATGCACTTTTTTACTTTCCATCTCCGTCTCCCCTCATAAGTGAATCCATTCCCTTGCACCCACACCCTTTCCCATGTCCATTTAAGTCATAATCCATTTTATGGTCTTTCAAATGCTGGCTCTCTCAAAACTAAAAGATTTCATTGACCTTCTTTCCCTATTGGTTTCCATCCCCCTTCCTCTGTTTCAGGTACTTATTAATAACTTTTATAAGTAATAATAATAATTTTTAAACTGCCCACTCACTACTGACATTTGTTCCTGGTTTCTTCTAATCAGCTGCTAACTCAGACAGTTGCTCTGCAGAATGACCAGAGGTCAGATCTTTTGTCAGTCAACACAACTCAGCTGTCTGAGCCAGCAGCAGCAGAAAAAGATTACTACTGCTGAGTGATTCAGAAAGCACTGTAAATCTGGGAAAGAAGAACTAATGCCAAAGCAATTTGGGGGCAGTTCTCTGCAGAAACAAGTCAAGTGCAACAGTAGGAAACCACATCAGCAAAATAAAATGATGATGATGATATCACCATCAAAAATTTGCCAAGGGTGTGTGTGCATTCAGGGCCCACATAAAAGTTTGGGGATTAGCCACCCCTAGTATAGATGAGAGATTATTTGTTACTTACTTTCCTTGCAGGAAGTAGCTCATAAATGCGACATTGTTCTTCCCATCTTTTTCTGCCCCTTCGGCCAGCTTGTTCACCATGCTGGTATTTCCTGAAGCTGTGGCCAACAGCAGTAAGCCACCATAGTCTTGCGCATGGTGCAGGCACTCTTGGGCAAGGCCAAACTGGCATTTACTGACAGCAAGCTCAGCCAGCTGCTTCCACTTCTGCTCAGACTGCGTAAACAGAGAGCAATTCCACATCAGCCATGTTTGACATTGTTCTGAAGCCTGTTCAGACTAAATTTAGCCCCATTAGGTTTTTTATCTCAGCTTTCTCATCTATAGTTCCCCACTTGCACTGAATGTTTCATTCAAAGCACATGGTCATGCCTTAAGAGAAGATACTTATTGCACTATTTGGACACCCAAGAACTACGGGTATGCCTCTTCTAAAAATTAACTCTTGGTTAGCCCACAGAAAACTTCTCACTGCCCAGATCACCCTCGGTATTTTCAAACTATGCTCTGTAAACCAAAAACTATGAACCTGGGTAGATCTTGAGACTATCCTAGACGCGTGGACTATCTTATACCACTGAAACATCATTCAAGCAATCTAGTCAGATACTCCAGATAAGCAGCAAGACAGAAAATATATTTTAAAAAACACTTGAATTAAGCTGCTTGCTGCTGTCAAAATCTGGGGAAAGCTATCTTGCTCTCACTTCAGCATTACAGAGATCATGTCAAATAATCTTGTTTGATGCTTTACAATAATATAAAAATCAGGAATTCTAGAACTTCAGTGGGAAATCAATATTTTGCACAGATTCCATTAAATTCAGTTCAGCCTTGACACTAAACAACCAGGTTGACTTTGCACCTTTATTGCTGGCATCCATTTGTCTCGAGAGACAATGGAAGAATGCACCTTTGAGGGTAAAGTCAAACCACTGGAGAGTTACAGCACCTGCTGTGGCTGCAGAGACTGATACAGGAGAGACATGTTTTATTGCAGGTTGGGCAGGTATAGGTATTCCGTTTTGCTGCTACAGGTGGACCTTTAGAGCCAAAACATTTCTTTCATAAGAGACTATTCTTCTGCATCTTAACATGGACATTGGTAATTCCTCCTGTGTTTCTAAAATGGTGTCAGCATACCTCTGCTTCCACTGCAAGCTGATATGCAATCTTAAGTTCACCAAGCTGAAGAGCAAGCTCAAAGCGGTGTTCTGGGTCTGTGGATACTGCGAGTGCTTGCTGTTTGAAGCCCTGAATATTATAATAATAAAAACAGACATTAGTGAAGGAATCTTCTTAGCAAACCACAGCAAAAATTGATACACAAATACATCTCCCTTTTTATACAAGCCAAAAAACAACACACCATGATTATTCACCTTGCATTTAAGAGCATTTAAGTGCCTAATAGATATGTCCACCCCTGCCAAATTAAATTTGCAGCCATTTCCAATTCCAGTATTTTAATCTATATTTGTTGACCAAAGATTAATTTGATAGAATGTGCCAAATGTTTTCACCTGCTTCTCAAGGAAGTGTGCAACTCTGGTCCTCTGCTCCTTTGGAATTGTGGGAAGAACTTTGTCAGCCATACTGAAGTCTCTCCTCATCACGGCAGTTTGATACTCTAGCACTGAGACTAGCAAGGAGTAACTCACTATGTTCAGTTCTTTGTCACCAAGGTAAAGTCTGTTGTCTTTGGGGATATATCCAAGTAAATACATTGTCCTTTAAGGAAAGGGGGTGGGAGAGAGAAATTGGATTCATTAGAATAACTTCAGTCTGAGAAATCATCTGGCAGAGCAATCCTAATGTGGAGCAACAAACAGCAAAGTGTCAGTTGAACCACTACATCCCAAGCTCCACTAGCTACACTGGCTGGGGAAGATGGTGGTGGGCTGGTTCTTCAGTACATTTAGTGCATCAGATCCTGGTTGGTGTAGCAGAGAGGCACAAGGACCCAATTGGGATGCTTTGCTTTCCACTGCTGGTGGAACAACAGCTGGCAGCAGCTTTCTACTAGCATGGGCAATAGCAATGGTCTTACAACCACCAGCACTCCAGTTGGCCAGAAGAGAGCCATTAACACACCATCCTAACCTGCACTCCCCTAGCCATCAGCATCACAGTCCTTAAGATTGCATGCTGAATTATCAGGAAATTATGTAATTCACTTGAATTAAACTGATATGCTAAGGGTAGTGAGTCTCTATCAAACTGTGAGTATGCTGAGGTACAGAAACTCCAGATCACTGAGGAGACCCACCCCACCGCAAAGGAATTTTATTTCTGAAACTCTTCCATTTCCTTAAGTAGTAACACACTGGAGATAACAGCAGTGACGGATAGGAAGAATTTATGGCTTAGCACAAGTATGGAGAACCTTTGGCCCTCCAGATGATGCAGAACTACAACTCCTATCATCCCTGGTCATTGTCTGTGCTTGCCAGGGCTGCTAGGAATTGTAGTTCAGCAATGCCTAGAGGGCCACACCTAGCTTAGTATGTGATCTTAAAGTTTAGCCCACACCTGGCTTAGTGCCATATCTGAAAGACATAAGAATCTTCAAGAAGCAGGTTGCATGGGGGGCAACACAAAAGCTACGCTGCTGGAGCACCCCACAGTCAGATTTACACTCTAAATAGCTTCTTGCTTAAGGACCACATGCCTGCCCATTACTGGCACAGTAATTACTTCTTGCCACAGAACTCTGCTCAATGTGCATTGAACTATCAATGTGCATTGAACTTAATAGCAATAATTTCATATCTTACTTTCCCAAACCTTTATTGGGCATTACAAATATAGGCCATCATAAAACCTCCATATAGAAAATTTTAAAATATATGCAAATAAACATATCAAGTATATATATGCAAATATCAACATATCAATTAGAACTATATCTGATTAATAGGTGGACACTCACCGGTCCAAATGTGCAATGGTGACGATTTCTCCTCCAACATAGTAGTTCAGTCTGTTCACAGAACTGGTATAAATAAAACAGTCGCCTACCCACAACCCCGTTTTCACAATCTCTTGAATTTCACCAAGGACCTGGAGGAACAAAGGTGTTTAGGCTTAGGACAATCTTGTTTACTAAACTCTCCATAGGAACTGGGTCCATTAAGAGTTTAGTTATATAAATGGGTCAACTCCACAGGCTTAGTGATGAAGAGTCCCATATTAATGGAACCTCAGCTTAAAATATTGATCCACCAAAAAACCTCTTCTACTACAACACAGATAAGATAAACAAAAGTTCAAATTCCCTATTCACCACAGTTCCCTTAGTAGTGGGATATGGTACAAGAAGTTCCATGTGACATATGTGTACATAGTAGCCTAATGATCTTTTAAAATCCAACAGAACAAAGTTCATTCAGTAACTTTGTTGTCAACAAAATATTCTGAACCAGGAATGTGACCTTCCAGCTATTTTTGGACTCCAAACTCCCATTAAGTTTAGCCAGCATGGCCAATGGTCAGAATGGAGTCCAACAACATCTGGAGGACTACAGGATCCCCAGCCCTGCTCTATATAGATCAAGACAGCTGTACGATTCATATTTACATGAAGCCTTATTAACATCTTAATATGGTTCCCTTGCTGCTAATGTTTAGGAGGACAATTAAATTGTTTCTTTTTCGATTAGGCTTTACAGCCCTCATAAGTATTTAGGCTGCTATCATGTTATATTGTATTATATTCTTTATTGTATATCATTTTACATTGTTTTTATTTTTATTATATACCACTTTGATTTCCTTAAAGAAAACAGGATCTAAATGACTTAAAATGACCGGGTGTGTCCCAAAGCTAATCTTCCAAGTCAATCCATCTTGTCAATTTCCACATTCTCCTTATATCACATGGCTAGTCTGTTAGTTGACATTAGTATAAATGGTTTAAAAGACAGAATCAGATCCAAAAAGCCTATTAATCATTAAGTGTAGTTACCTCAAAGGCATCTTCAATGCCATCTTCAGTGACTCCCTCATGTGTCTCTTGGGCTGTTGCAACTTTTTCAGAAAGGTACTTCAGAATGAAGAAAGATTCTTCAGTGGCTATGCAGACGAGCTCACCAGAGTCAGACCAGAAAATCTACATCAAAACAATGCAATAACCTTTAAGGTTTGGGCTCTGATTAGAAGACAAATTAAGCCTACTGTGGCACCAAAAGAGATAGAGCACACTAGTTTATTTTAAGATTCCGAAAGTTTCATAATAACAGCAGCTGACATTGCAAGGTGAGCTTTAATTAATCAGCAAGTTGCGATTGGAACAAAACTCACATGTTTGGGCTGGATTTCAATTCTGCGTATCAATTCTGTATTTTCCCAGTCGTAAAATGCCAGGCCATTGACAGATCGGACACCCAGCAAGAAACCGCCATAGATACCTTCAGGGGACACAAGCAGAAGAAATTAGAAGCTTTCTGGACAGTGTTTAAAACTAGCTAAGATGGGTACAGAAGATAAAAAGCATAACGTGCCTTCTGCTCCAAAGTCAGGTTTAAAAGACTTCTTCTCTTTGAAGTTTTTAAATATCTTGACACTGCTGTTGCTTTCCCTGATTGCATACCTGCACACAAACAAAAGATTTCAGTAGAACCAAGGTCTTATTCAGCAAGATTAACAAACAAGGCCAGGAGCAGACAATACTAGGCACACTGGCCATATAGATCCTGCCAATGTATACAGACTTGTATAGACAGGTTATTCCCCTTTTGCCAAAACAGCTGTGAAAGGACGGCTGGAATAAGGCTTAAATTGACTGGATGCAGTCCACAGGCCATGTGTCCTTGCCTCCAACTAGGCCATAAACTGAATTGGGATGCAGCCACTACAAAAACTGTTGGTTTCACTTTTTATAGTTCATACTGAATTTTTTAAAAAAACAATAACAGCAGACCAAAGAGCTATGCAAAGACAATTGCTGTTCATAGTCCAAAACAAAGCGTCATAATATTAACAAAAAGTTAAGATTAAACAAAGCACAAAGGACTTACTCTGAAGAATCATGTGCCCATGCAAACTCCTGAGCAGAACCAAAGCTTTTGTTTCTCAGTGCCATAGCTGTGTAAATAATGTATTCACCATCCCCACACACTACTACAAACCTGTAATGTAGTAAAAACAAAAGAAATGTAAATTACAGTATGCAAGGAAGGTTTGTGTAAGACTTGTAAAACTCAGAAAAGCATGATCAGAAAGATACACACATACAATGTCTCTGGTCCTAAACAGAATTTAAAATTAATGAACGGATTTAAGTTTTTATCTTCGGAAAAAGAAATCCCTTACCGCCCATTGGGATTGTGCTGAATAGTCTGAGGATATATTTCACAGCTGCCCATATCTTTCACAGCAAGTGGCAGTCTCTCTCCGTCTTTGATTTCAGCATCCCCCATTGCTTTCAGATTAGCTTGCTGAATTTCTGAATGCTTAGCCCAAATTATCTTGCCATTAGCATCCATTGACATGGCTGGCTCTTCACGGCCAAGCTAGCAAGGAAGGAAGCATGAGGAGAGTAGATGTATAAAATACTCAATGTAACTAATAAACCAATTTGCTTAAAAACCTTTTGACAGTGACAACCAACAGTTAAGTCTCCAATGCAGTATTTCAAATAAGAGTGGTGTCCTCTGTACTGACCCCAATTATTTAATAAAAACATGCCAAGTAATTATTCCACTAGTGGACATCTAGCACAGTTAAATATTTTCTAAGGCACATACCTTAACAATGATGCTACCTTCATCATATCCCAGAGCCACATTATTTGATCCTCTCAGGCTCGCCACACACCACACCCTTTCCATGCCATAGTTCAGAGTACTTTCCAAACGGTAAGTGCTTGAATGCCAAATCCGAACAGTTCCTATGCAGTGGCAGAGTTATTGCATTCAGCATTACTTAGATACTTCAGAGGGGGGAACCCAACCCCCAATCATGATTATTAATACACTGTTTCATACCCCGTGCAAAACTGGGTTACATAAAGGACAAAGAATAAAACTATAAAATAAAACGCAACAAATATGTAAACTGCACAAATCACCTAAATACATAAAGGAGCAGAATCATAATGAAATAAAAGAACAAAAGCATCATCAAAAACTTTTCTGAAGATTTATGTTTCCACAGTCCACAGAAAGGCAAGCAGCTATTGGGCCAGGTGATTCCACATGCGTGGTGCCGTACCTGAAAAAGCTCTCTATCCTGTGCTCCCCTGCAGGAGAACACAGCAGGATAGAACCAGCACTTTGAACTGGACCCAGAAACAAACAGATACTCAATAAAACTTGCACAACTGCCCTCTCCAGGTGTTTGTAACCTGTGTACAATACATGGGGGGGGGGGGCACAGGAGCTGTGAGGACGAGAACAATAGATCCACTGCCCCTCAGTTTTCTGTTGCCTTCCGTGAGTTGGGAGGGGGCATATTCTGGAGTGGGAAGGCTCCCTTGTACCTGTGGAGGCTCCCTGCACGTTTTACAACTGTGTAGATAACCATCACGTGTGCAGGAGGTTCCCTGCTTCAGATAACTGTCCTCCAATTTGTGGAGGGCATCAAAAATGATGAGGGGGTGTGTGGTTCTAGCAGCACTCCCTTTTTCATTTACAGTGGTGCCTCGCAAGACGAAATTAATCCGTTCCACGAGTCTCTTCGTCTAGCGGTTTTTTCGTCTTGCGAAGCAACCCTATTAGCGGCTTAGCGGATTAGCGCTATTAGCAGCTATTAAAGGCTTAGCGGCTAAAAGGCTATTAGCGGCTTAGCGGCTTAGAAAAAGGGGGGGGGAGCGGAAAAAAATCGGAACACTTGCAAGACGTTTTCGCCTTGCAAAGCAAGCCCATAGGGAAAATCGTCTTGCGAAGCAGCTCAAAAACGGAAAACCCTTTCGTCTAGCGGGTTTTCCGTCTTGCGAGGCATTCGTCTTGCGGGGCACCACTGTAAATGACTTACAAATGCCTGAACCTAATTATCATCATAGTTACTGCAGTCCCAATTAGAAGTAACTGCTGCATTTTGAACCATCTGTAGCTTCTGTACATTTTTCAAGGCAGTCTAACAAGAAATACATTAGAGAAGTCCCACAGGGATGTTGCCATAGCATGAATGACTGTGGCCAGGTCTGCCTTCTCCAGTCTTTATATAAAAGGTAAGTATTTTCCAATCAGAGTATTAAGCATTTGTTTATCACTTCTCAGGCATTTCTAACTGAGAAGAATTTAAATCTGTGCAATGGAAATATCTCTCATGGAACAATTCTACCCTTCTTGCATTTCGTATATATTTGTAATCATACCCCTTTTAAGCCTTCGTGATTATTAAAAATCTCAGCCTCTAGGTATATTTCACTTTTGTTTACAATGCTCCTCCAATAAAGGAGCTGTAAATGAAAACAGTTCACAAAGAAACCCACTAACAAACCTACACTTCGGCTCTGCAACCCATCTATACAAATATAACAGGACTATTTCTAATTGTCTTGAGTTAATTTGTAAGCATCTGAAAGAAAAAAAATGCTTATGGCTCATGTCAAGCTTTGGTAAGATGTTAAGTTCTCACTGCTACAGAAACCCCCATAGGAAAATAAACTGGCACTCTAAAGAGAACTGAGAAATGGTTGAATTTACCATCTTCAGAGCCAGTGATGATGATGGGAAGCTCAGGGTGGAAACTAACGCAGGACACATTTTGTGCGTGACCCTCAAGAGTTTGCACACATGTTTTATTCTGCAAAGGGGAAAAAGAAATGAAGCTGTGGTCATTGACCGTATCAAAGATATTTAATTTAAATGAAGCTGTGGATGCAAAGACTTGATAGCACTCTTTAGCATATGATAAATGTTATAAACTATAAAACTGAATGACAGTTATAAAGTACCTAACTAGACCTTTCTGATGATGACAACAACTTTATTATTTATATGCCACCCATCTAACTGGGTTGCCCCAGACACTCTGGGTGGCTTCCAGCAAAATATAATAATCTTGAACTGAAAACAGCCAATGACAAAAATATTCATATACCTGATTTAAAAAACACAAAACCATAACATTTTTGCTTTTTCAATATAATGCAAATAAATGGTATAGGAATAGTAGGACACAACATACCTGATAGTCCCAGATCTTTACTAGGCGGTCATCTGCTCCAGAAATTAGGTACGGCTTATCACCTCCACTGTAGTAATCAATGCAATTTACGCCTTTCTCATGGCCTTCTAAAGTGAAGTTGGGTGATGAAGAACCAAGCTGCCACACCTTCCAAGAATATGGAAATGATTGGTGACTGGGTCTAATGAAACCCTGGAAGCCCTTTCACATATCACTATTGGCTAATTTCATGTGTTTAGAACAGAAGTCAAAGGGAGCAGTATAATTAGAAGCCTGTGTTAAATCCTGGGGCATATTTTGTCCCATTCAAATTCTGTGTGATGACAATAACCCCTATGATAAGCAGATCAAAATTTAAACCCAGGGATCACACTATTCTGAGCACAATCTACACTCAAGTGTATCATGTGCACCAACCTTTGTATTGGATGCATACTGGTGCAGATAAATAAAATAAAAAAATCTTCCCAGAGTATTAAAATGACTCAAAATACAGTTTATGCTATATCCTCCAAGCAGCTGTTAAGCACCTACAATATAAGAAGAGCATTTCACTTTAAATTTAAAATTCTGATTTTCAAGTAAGAAATCACTCTACCTTGATTGTTCTGTCCAAAGAGGCACTAGCAAACTGATTATTATCCTTAGGATTTATGACAATCTGCATCACATAATGAGTGTGCCCTTCAAACACTTGAGAACAGGACCATTTTTTATCCCAGTCCCACAGCTTAATAAGCATGTCATCTAGGAGAGAAAAAATACCTTCCATTATGCACTTCATAAGCACCAAAGGGAAAGAAAAATAGTGATAACCTAAAACTATTTTTTATTTTGTTTCCCTGAACATCTACCTGAAGAGTTCAATATGGCTGAAAAGCTTATCTTTACAAAATCACTTTTCAAGAGTCTACTCATTCTAGTGATATCAAATTTGCAGTGACCTGTTTAGCAGTCCCACTCTCCTCTTTAATATGAAATATACCAGTGGGACAGCATCATGCCTAAGTGCCATTGATCTGACAGCGCTCCCTTCCTCTTTTCCCTAGACGTAACCTGGCAGAGGGCGTTTCTCTCTGATCCTACCTGGCCCCCCAAAAAGGTTCACAGCTAAGCCCCCTCCCCAAACTACTGTTATATTCAGATGTGCCATAGGAAAGCAGTATCTTTCAGATACTGAGTTGCTGCTGTTTGGTCAAGTTTTATTCTTAATCAAATACTTCTATGACATATTCTTTCTAGAGCATGGATGGGAAATCTGTGGCCCACCAGATGTTGTTGAGGTGCAATTCCCATCATGGCTGACCTTTGGTCATGCTAGCTGGGGTTGATGGGAGTTGAAGGCAAGCAAAATGTAGAGGGCCCCAGTTTTGCATCCCCATAATGAGTGTTTTATGTTGCATAGATATGCATCATCATCATTATCAGCAGCAGCATACATTTAAATTCTTTGAAGTTTGACTACATCCTACCACAGTGAACTGGATAACTGAATACAGATGCTTATGTTTTGTAAGAAGTAACTGGGTTTATGTTAAAATGGGACTAGCGTATAATGCAAACAAAAATCTGGGGCACTTAAGATATAAAACAACATAAATAGGAAGACTATGAGACAATAAGCCAGCTAATATGGATCTAGTTCTAATCAGGGGTGACTAACCTGTGGCCATCCAGATGCTGCAGAACTACAACAGCCACAACCAGCATGGACAACAGTTGTGCAATTATAACTTGGCAACATCTGGACGGCTAAAGTTTTGTCAACCCTCTTCTATAGCTTCCGGTAGGATTCTGCAGCAATCTTGTTACAAGTTCTGGAGTCGCTAAAATATGTTGCTACTTCAAGGAGGTACGTAGCTTACTTTCTTACAAAATTCTAGAGAGTAACTCATTAAAATAACAATTAGTAATAAAATTAAACTCTTACCACTGCTAGTTAGAATGAAAGGTTGTGTAGGATGCACAGCAATGCAGCGGATATAATCTGAGTGTGCTTCAAACATGTGAACCCTTTCCAAAGTGTTGTAGTTGAAAACCCGAATTTGCATGTCATCCTATGAGGAAAAACCCAATAAAAATCAGCTTCTCTATAAATGAAAATGGAATTTCCACTTCCAAATAAAGGATTGTATCTAATGCTGCCATTCTGCTTGTGCAACAGACTTCTATTTGTGCAATGGAGCTTTCCCTTCTCTTCTGTGTCCCACCCATGCACTCTCAAAACCTGCTCCAAAGAGTTGGGGGACTCTCTAGAGCAGATTTAGGCGATGTGCAGGGACAGGAGAAGAAAGGGAAGTCCCACTGTGTGAATGGAACACAACTCACAACTTTATTGGTTTTGATCTTGCATTGTTTTTATTAAACTTGTTTCTAAGCTTCCCTCATACAGAAAGATACATTTAAAAAAATAAAAGGTAACGTCTAGCATCACTTTGCATATCTTTTAGTGCAGAGATGGGAAAACAACTGGGTCCTCCAGTTGCTGCTGAACTAAAGTTCTCATCATGCATGACCACTGGTCATCCTGGCTGGGCCTGATGGGAGCTGAAGCCCAACAACATTTGGAAGGCTGCAGGTTCACCACCTCTGTTTTAGTGGACTGTATACCTCTATTTTTGCTAATATAGCACCTTATACTACACTGTATCTCTTTTAAAAATCATCAACCCTCCTCAGTCCATAAGGTTCCTCTGCAATTAAATTTGCAATTCAGAATTTCTTACCACTTAAATATCCTTCTTTTCAAAAAGCAAACCTCTAAATGATTAGTAGCTTCAAGGTTCCAAAATAGACAACAAAACATTCTTAGTGAAAGAAGATAACTTACGGCTCCTGTAACAACCCAGTTTTTTCTTGCCACAAATTTAGATGCTCTCACTGGTAGGTCACATACTTCAAAAGTCTTCACTAATGTCTGAAAACAAAGGTTACATTTTATGTTAACTTTTATTCATGAAAAACTGCTATTTAGAAATCTCTTTAGCTATTTCAGATAGCTCTTTTTCAACTGTCGGAACACGATGGACAATATTCTAGAAACATAAATAAGTTACGAAAGTTACATAAATAAGTTGCAAAATGTTTCAAACACTTCATAAATTTAATATTCTTAGGAAAATAAATACACCACACAGTTCAATGCCCTTGAGTGGGGGGAAGGGTCTTAATGTGATACCACAATCCCAATCAAATTCAGAGGACCCTGTGATTTCATAAAACACAAGCAGTCCTGATCACAAATCTCCCCAATCACATTTAATTGGGCCCTAATATCAATAATCATTTTACAACTTTTCACTGAACATATTTTATATCACACGTTACCTGTGTTTCATGGTTCCAAACACAGACACTACCATTGTAAAGGCTAGCCAACATCCATGGCTCTGTGGGATGCAAGTCCACACTCTTCACTCGATCAGATCGAGCTGTTAGCTTACGCTTTATGTCAAGTCGAAGAGGCTAAATAGCAGAAGAATAGAATGAGACTGTTACAAACACATACAATAGCTGGTTAAATATATTTATGCTGAAAGAAAATTGGACAGGACCTAAACAGCCAGTCATATTTACATAAGTGGTTCACACTAGCCTGACTGCAATAAACCTATTCATTCATTCATTCCCTTACAGACTGTTCTCTGGAATGGCCCAAAGATTTAGTTTACCCAGGCCATGCTAAAATCAGCAACAGCTGTCAGCTTATTAAAACATTATTGTGATAAATAGCACACGTTCATCATATACCTAGTCCTAGGCTAAGAATTTTGACAATGTGAGAGGATTTCAGATATGAAACAACAGTTTGGGATGAAATTATACTGCTACAATATTCACAAAAAGTGACACAGATAAAAGAGCATGTTCATGCCCTTTGTGCACAGCCCTTTTTTGGCAAGTGTAATAGAAGTACTAGGTAGGATTAAAAAACAACAACAACTGATGCCCCATTAGTACATATACAAACATCCAGGAAAACTCACAGGTCACTCACAAAGCACACTGCATGCATTTGACTCCAAGCTCTTCCAGTTAAAAGCATATAAATCAGGAGTAAGCAAACTCGGCCCTCCAGATGTTTTGGGACTACAACTCCCATCATCCCTAGCCAACATCACCAGTGGTAAGAGATGGTGGGAATTGTAGTCTCAAAACATCTGGAGAGCCGAGTTTCCCTCTGCCTGATATAAATCAACAGAATCCTAAGAAGCTGCCGCTAGTAAAAGTTGGCAGTACTGGGCTAAATGGACCACAGATCTGTCTCTATAACTGGTATTTTTATTATACTGCTTCGATCAAATCTCACACCTTCTTGGATACATCTAAGCTAACCTATTTATACAATTCATAAAACCCAGAAATGTGCAAGCTTACTTTCACCCTCCATTTGCTTTCAAGTCTAACTTCCATAAGCCCCAGCCAGCAAGGCTAATGGGATGATGGGAGTTGCAGCAGAACATCTGGAGGGCCACAGATTGGGAGAGACTGTTGTAGACAATGCACTTCCATTTCAGCAGGCATGAAGCGGGACACTAAATACAGGAAGCAACTCTGCCAATACCCTAACCACATGCCTGGCCATCGGGCTACTATCCATACTGCAGAGCCCTCAGCTTAAGATATGTACACAAGATACATAAGAGTGCGAATTACAGCAATGGTTGAAGGAAGTGCTTTTTCTGGGGGGACGCATACCCCTAAACATTTTGTGAATCAAAGTTTGGCCTCATTGAGGGGCAGTATTTCAATATGTGTAGGAAAATGAGAGTACCCCTAAACATTTTTTAGAAGAAGAAAAAAAGCACTGGTTGCCTGCCTTTCACACATCTTCAGATGAGAACAGGCTGACAGCTGATAAGTGGTGGCCAGGAGAATTTGCCATTTTCAACTGAGCAAATGCTTTCATTGAACCATCAACCATCATGCAGACCCTACCCCCAATATCTCTTCCATCACCTCCAGTCCAGACGCTACTTGTGAATATAAGAAGCACTGGAACAAACACCACCATGGGCTCCAAAGGGGAGCTGGCTGTGAGCTTTGCGCTGCACAACACGAAAGATGCAGGCAGTTTGATGGAGGTAAATCCGCTCAGAGCTTCGGGAGAGGCAGCAATAGCACAGGTACCACCTTCCCCGCCCCCCGCCCCATAATCAAAGCAGGCAGAAACCAGCAGGTGAGCCTTCTCCTGTCAAGGCGCCTCCAGGCCGGGAAACACTTCACCTGCTGGATTTCTGCCTGCTGTGCGGCTTAAAAAGACGGGGAATCCTTGGCCCCGCCGGGCAGGCCTCTCTCTCCCCGGTTCCAGCAGCGCCTGCTCCTCCCCACCCACCAAGCCCACTTCCCTGGCAGAAGCAGCCGGCCTCCTGCCTTCGGGCCCCGCTGCCGCCGGCCCCTCCTCGCCCAGCTCACCATGGCTCTGGCTCACGCAGTCCGGGCTGCGGCCACCGACGCTCCCCGTCTCCCTCACAGCCCAATTCACCGACGTGGAGCTTCCGGCTGCAGCGGTTCCCGCGAGAAGCGGGGAAACAACGCGAGAGCACGAGCCCTTCCGCCTAGTCGCCTCTATCTCGGCCAATGGGTGGAGGGGAAGGGAACGTTCGTAGAGGTAGCCAAAAAGTATAGAGTGACCGTGTATGTCTAGAAACGGAGAGAGGGAGGGAGACTTATCCGCTTTCTATGGGCTCTCGATTAGCGCTGTTCGAATAGGGGGAAAGCACGCGCGTTTCTACCTCCCGTGAATATTAAGTGGACAATTCGACTGCCCAGTAGCTTTGAGTCCAACTTTGAGTAAAAGATTCCCTCATTGCAGGGGGTTGGACTAGATGATCCTAGTGGTCCATTCCAACTCATTCTGCGATTCTATCTGCAAATGTGCTTCGTTTCCCTCCCTCTACTACTTGCCTCAGAATAATCCAGCTGACCTCAATACCACTAAGAAACGCAAAATAAGCAATACATGTTTCACTCAGGTGGAAACAATGATGTATACTCGGGTAATAAATGGATCTGGAACTTGCGCATGAACCTGTTAAGGTCACCCACTCCTATGTCAACAGAATAACCATCAGTTTAGCAGACATTATCAAATCCCACCTAGACAATAGGCTTTTTGGAACACAGACGTCTGCGCCCACATGGCAGGGATCCATCTGTACATTTTACACCATTGATCCCCTTTAGAAAAGACTCAGCTCTTCGTTTAGATATCAGTGCTCCACAGTCGTCCATAAGGGCCGTGAACTGATAAGGAACACTCAGACCCTGTATCCTAGATAGCAGCATAAAAAAAATCATCCCTTCCTCCAAATGTCTTTTCAGAACCTACTGAAGTCCTCCCTTTTTTAACAAGTCTTTTAAGTGAGGATTTTTATTCCATGCTGAATCTGTATTGGATTTGATACAGTTTTTAAAAATATCAAATTGTTTTGTTTTTATAAATCTAATTGTTTTATATTTGCTTCCATTGATGATTTTATTGTTAATTTGCTTTGAGGTCTTCTACAGGAAGCAATTCATAAATGGAAATAAATACTGTAAATGAATGACTGAATAATAATGAACTCAGGCAGTGAGTGCCAACTGCCAACACAAAATGAGCCACCAACACACACAAACACACACACACACACACACACAGCCTGATAAAGACTGATCATACTCAGTCACTACAGAATGGTGAATGTCTGTTGGAAAATGAAAACAGAAAACTGCAGGTAGGAGAGAGAATGGCCTGTTGGAGGAAGGCATAGCAAACTGATCAGAGCTCTTAACAGAAGCACTGTTTTTGGTTTTGTTGTTGTTCCACTTGATTACAATAGCCTCTAAGCAGTGTACAAACAATACAATGAAAATAAAAACCAGTTAAAACTATAAAATATTCCATTGAGAATAATATTGTTATGAGCTGAGGGGGTAGGCTGTATGCCTGAGCCCCCTTCTAATTCCTGGATTCAATTCCTGAAACATCCAGGCTAGCTTCCTATTGAGGTAACGGCCCTCTGAGTATGACCCATTAAGGTAACAAAGGAACTGGCTCTGTGCCAGGCAAAAGTGGGTGGGCCCCGCTCTCTCAACTCCCTGGTAATTAGAAAGATAAAAGACATAGTTGAGAGTTGAGGCGTATGTGAGCTAGAAGGTAGAAGCAAGGCTGCAGGCTGGGCAGCTGGGAGACAGAACCATGCCTGATTTCTGCTGGAATCCAAGGCTGTGGCCATGGGGGAAGCAAGACCCTCTTGGGCTGTTAATGCTGTGAACCCCTCCATCATAGGCCCAGGTTGTATATATGTGTAAACAAACCACATATTATTCTGAGAAAACCAAACCCTGGGTAACCGCCTGAAGTCTCTGGAATCTCACACAGCTAGGAGCTTGGGAAGGTGTGCAGCAATATAAAGTAACATTTTTTGCAGAACCCTCTTGTCACACCTTAATATGGAATCTAAGAACAGCAGCAAAGATTCTGATCGTTATTCCCTCTGGATGATCCCAACATCCATGCTTCTATCAGTTTAGAAGCAAAACGGGGCTACCCCAAAAATTAATTTAGTACAGTAGTTTCTGCATACACATGACACGGCCCAGGTACAGAGACACATATATGTTTTTTTAACTAGAAGAATAAACTCATTTATATGTTTGCTTGTTTTTAAAGCCTAACAACTTTAAAGTTGGAGTTTAACAACATCTAAAGGACTTGTTGTTGTTTAGTCGTTTAGTCATGTCCGACTCTTCGTGACCCCATGGACCAGAGCACACCAGGCACTCCTGTCTTCCACTGCCTCCCACAGTTTGGTCAAACTCATGATGGTAGCTTTCAGAACACTATCCAGCCATCTCGTCCTCTGTTGTCCCCTTCTCCTTGTGCCTTCCATCTTTCCCAACATCAGGGTCTTTTCCAGGGAGTCTTCTCTTCTCATGAGGTGACCAAAGTGTTGGAGCCTCAGCTTCACAATCTGTCCTTCCAGTGAGCACTCAGGGCTGATTTCCTTAAGAATGGATAGGTTTGATCTTCTTGCAGTCCATGGGACTTTCAAGAGTCTCCTCCAGCACCATAATTCAAAAGCATCAATTCTTTGGCGATCAGCCTTCTTTATGGTCCAGCTTTCACTTCCATACTGTAGTCTAAAGGACTACAGGTTCCCTATTTCCAATTTAGCAGATTTTAAGTAGGTCCATGCTGGAAGCTTTTGAAGTGGCTTGTAGTAAAGGTGTATGGTGTGGGCTCTTAAAATATCCAGGATGTACACATAAACAGTTCTCTTTTATTTGCCCTTATTATTAATCATTTTCAGGTACATCACATGTATTTGCCATGCTAACTTCACTTGCACATGTTTTAACTATCTGATGCAAATGCCTTCTTCATTTTGCAGGGCTATTTAGTTATTGGTCTGCATGTCGTGACTTTCAACTAGTTGGCTAATTGGGATGTTTAGTTCAATGGCATATGTCCTTCAAGAGGCCTGAGCTGAAAGGATATTAATCCACTTCATTAACCCTTATTGAACAGATGGTAACCACTCTCAGATCATCCGAAATCCGTGCTGAATTTAAGCTAGTGATCTAGATGTGACAGGTTGTGTATTGCATTACCCATCTGCTAGGCTATCCCACTGCTTGGCTGAACCTATGAACCAAGCACCCAGGACACAATAAAATCTAGAATTGCTAGATGCATTGTATTATTTCTGCATGGAAGAATAATTAGTTTATCACTGATGTACTTTCCTGAGTCGGTTCCTGCTGTCTGTCCTTAACGACATCCGATGATTAGCATTTGGACTTTGAACATGGAAGGTGGTGGAATATAGCGTGGAGAATGTGTTACAGCAAGATAGCCATTATCATTTGCCAAAGGGCAACATGGCAGCTTGTGGAACAGCAGGGAATTAAAGAAAGCAAACACCATAGAAAAACAATCAGTGTTTCTAACAGGTTGCTTTGTATCTGCTTAAATTTTTAGATTTACTCCTGAAAACACATTTTTACATAGCAAGCTGCCTTATATTGAGTGAAGCTGTTAGTCTACTTAGACCTGTACCATCTACCAATCTGGATGACAGTCAAACACCAAGTTTTCAAACTTTCCCCACTCCAGAGCTGGCAGCAAATGAAACTTGACCTTCTGCATGTAAAATAGTGCTTTACCAATGATGCATGACCCCTTTCCTTGCAGACTTTATTGCACATGTGATCTTCCTGCCAGCTCAGATACTAGCCTTGTTCCCTACAACCAAACAAGGGGATATGTGGAGTCACTTTTGGTCACTTTTGCAGAGTCTATGTACATACTCTAGAGATGCATGTAAGTGCTCTTTGTGTGATCAGGGACTCTGCAATCTTGGTCCAACAATTCCACACGTACACACACATTCAGTAGCCTCTGATCATGTGTCTAAGGGCTGTTATGAAAGGACTTGTCAAACGAGATTGCTACAGACTTCTAAAATCACTACCAAAACAGGCAGCCCAGAAGTCTATGGGACCATTACAAAATACGTAAACAGTTTTCTTTTGAATACACTAGATGAAATCACACTGAACACAGCAACGCTATCCTAGAAATACTTCAATAACTTGCTTGGGGACTGTAACATACACTTCCGTCAAAATCACTGCCAACCAACTGAGCCGCTGCATCAATATGAGTTTTGGTTATTAAAAAATAAAAGAGCACTTTATTTTATCTGTAATCAAGCACTATATGCTTCAAGTTGCAGTAATTAGATTTTGACACTTGAATTGAGTTTTAGAAAGTATAAAAATGAAAAATGCTATGAAACTGCTCTGTAATGGTAGGGCTTTGCATATTCTATTATTAACCAACTTACTGTGATTTAGGAGGTGCAATGAAGCAACAAGCAAATTGGAAACAGCTTGGAAGAACAGGCTTTAAAAAGCTAGAAGGCAATAGCAACTGTGCTACAGTGCCAGCCGGTGTACCACTTCCTGCAGGGCTTGCCCAAGTTTCTTCGCTTGCCTATAAGTAACAGTAGTTCCAAAATCGCTGCTATTTAGAAAGAGAATTTGGAATAGATCAGAAAACAACAATGGCCATCTGGATAGAATAATATACTAACACATTGACCCTAAAAAGGAGATACTGTACAGGACAATGCCTTTTCATTTCAATGAAGCTAGAATTATTCCCTTCCACATATTGACTCAGCATGTCTGATGCACATGCAGGGACTGCTGCTAAACCCTCTGTCCATAGTTCATATGGAAAAATGAGGACTAGTGGGATCAAGATGTGTGACACATTCCAGATAAGTTCCTGTAATGTTAAGCCCTTGTGATCCTATAGGGTAGTGGTTTTGAAAGTTTCTGACTTGCTCAGCAGGGCAGCTGGCTCTTATGCCAGGGCGAAGGTTGGTTTGGATTAAACAGAGGTATCCTTCTGCAAAGCTCTCACATGGGTGCTGGCCAGTGATAGCTAGCAGAAGGCCCTGAAATTGGGTGTTTGGAGGTGGAGAATGGGAGCTACAATTTGCACGGTGGCTTAACAATCAACCCCTCTTCCCAGGGAACTCTAGGAATTGTAGCTGTGTGGGCGGAATAGAGAACTCCTAGCAACTCTCAGCATCCTCAACAAACCACAGTCCCTGGATTCTTTGTGGGAAGCCATGACGGTTCAAAGTGTTAGGACACTGCTTTAAATGTATAGTGCAGATAGAGCACTAATGGCTTTATTATTTATTTATTTTTAGTCGTTTAGTCGTGTCCGACTCTTCGTGACCCCATGGACCAGAGCACGCCATGCACTCCTGTCTTGCACTGCCTCCCGCAGTTTGGTCAGACTCATGTTTGTAGCTTCGAGAACACTGTCCAACCATCTCATCCTCTGTCGTTTCCTTCTCCTTGTGCCCTCTATCTTTCCCAACATCAGGGTCTTTTCCAGGGAATCTTCTCTTCTCATGAGGTGGCCAAAGTATTAGAGCCTCAGCTTCAGGATCTGTCCTTCCAGTGAGCACTCAGGGCTGATTTCCTTAAGAATGGATAGGTTTGATCTTCTTGCAGTCCATGGGACTCTCAAGAGTCTCCTCCAGCACCATAATTCAAAAGCATCAATTCTTCGGCGATCAGCCTTCTTGATGGTCCAGCTCTCACTTCCATACATCACTACTGGGAAAACCATGGCTTTAACTATACGGACCTTTGTTGGCAAGGTGTTGTCTCTGCTTTTTAAGACGCTGTCTAGGTTTGCCATCGCTTTTCTCCCAAGGAGCAGGCGTCTTTTAATTTCGTGACTGCTGTCACCATCTGCAGTGATCATGGAGCCCAAGAAAGTAAAATCTCTCACTGCTTTCTTCCCCTTCTATTTGCCAGGAGGTGATGGGCCCAGTGGCCATGATCTTCTTTTTTTGATGTTGAGCTTCAGACCATATTTTGCGCTCTCCTCTTTCATCCTCATTAAAAGGTTCTTTAATTCCTCCTCACTTTCTGCCACCAAGGTTGTGTCATCTGCATATCTGAGGTTGTTGATATTTCTTCCGGCGATCTTAATTCCGGCTAGGGATTCATCCAGCCCAGCCTTTCGCATGATGAATTCTGCATATAAGTTAAATAAACAGGGAGACAATCCTAATGGCTAGCAACTGGCATTACAGGCATACTGCCTCCAACAGTGAAAATAGAACATGGCCTTATCCTTCATGGATTGTTCTAATTCTCTTTTAAAGCCATCCGCCACCAGACCCTCCAAGTGTCCCTGTTTTCCAGGGATAGTCCCAGATTTACAGAAGCCATCCCGGTTTCTGATTTGATCCTGGAATGTCTTGCTTTTCTTTAGGACATCCCTATTTTCATTGGAGAAATGTTGGAGGAGATGCACCACTGCATCTCTCTGCCTTTGGGCCCAGGTGAGTGAGTAGGCAGTGACACCTACTGCTCCTTTTTCTTGATCTTGTCTCACCCTCTCTAGCCCAGAGAGAGACAAACAGGAAACAATGGCAAAAGGAACAGCAGCAGCAGAGTCAGGGGGCTCTGGTGGGTCAGCTGTGGGGCCCTGGTGATGAGGCGTGTGTGCCAGTGCCATGCTATTTGGCACCCTAAGCAAAGCTAACTACTTGTACCCCGCCCCCCGGGGGGGGGGGGGAATTGCTAACTTCAACTTTCAAACACAGATCTCTCATAGGAAAAAAAGCACAAAACTTTAACCTGCTAAATTCATTTTAAATTGCAAGAATACCTTTTCTAAATAAGATCAGGATGGAACTGTAAGATTTAAAATTAAGTTCATTTTTACTGTGTCCAGGGCAGCTGCCTACCAGCTCCATCTGATACACAGGCTGCCATCTGGCGGTTCTCTCACTGCAGATGTGATGTTACAGGGGCCTTCTCGGTAGTGGCACCCGCCCTGTGAAACACCCTCCCACCAGATGTCAAGGAAATAAACAACTACTTGAATTTTAGAAGACATGTGAAGGCAGCCCTGTTTAGGGAAGTTTTTTATGTTTGATGTTTTATTGTGCTTTTAATTCTGTTGGGAGCCGCCCAGATGGGTGGCGTATAAATAATAAAATTATTATTACTACTACTATTATTATTACTATTGTTATTATTTACAGATCAACTCTACAATGTATCTATTTTGTATATACTTGAACAACAATTCTATCTCGGTTATTAATTACTTCCAAAATGATAAAATTCTTCAAAATATAAAATAAAGGTAAAATACTATCAGTAATGCACAAGATATAGCAGAAACTAATCTGTATAAAAGTGTGCCCCTACAAAGTCACTACTCTGCCCCTCTGAGGTCTGTGCCCTAGGCAGTAGCCTCGTTGGCCTAGTGATAGCCCTGCGGGCTGCAGCTGCAACCCAAGAATACTAATCTCCTTCGCCGGCACTCCCCCCCCCCCCCCTTCAGAACTCTGCTAACAAGTAAGTACCGTCAGATCGCAGGCATCTTTTACCAGAAATGAGAGAACCTGTGCTACAGCTTTCAGATTGCATGGTTATCATCCCACGTTTCTATTTGAACGAAAGTTGTATCCTTCTGCTTTAGGGATTGCTCCTGGCTCGGATTTCAGTTCTGCTTCCAATGCTTGAAACTAGCAAAAACATCGCATGCTAAGGCGCATATTTTACCATGCATTATTTACAAGGCAGCATATTTACGTAGGAAGATAGCCTTTGGCAATGTTTAGGGATGTTATCAAAACTCTGCAATGAATAGGTAGGCAGGGAGATGAAAACAGGTACACACTGTAAGACTCCTATTAGTATGCCAAGGCTCAGTGCCTAGATCCGCTCAGCATTATGTACTGTGATTACATTCACATGAGGTACCATTATATGTATCCCGCTGGACTGGATGCAGGTTTGTGGGACACATACGTGCACTTGCTGGGAAACACTTTTAACCAAATAATATCTTCTGTTTAAACTGCAATCATAAACATACTAATTAGGGAGTACCGTAAGTTCCACTGAACACAGTGGAGATGCATTTCTGAGTAAATGTGCATAGGATTGCATTGTAAGACACGTGCGCCTGCTATTTTGGGATAGATAAGATGGTCAGCAGGATTCCTAATGTCTGCATTCTCTTTGGTGGAAAGTAATTAAACAGCTTTCGTTCAGCAAATGCGCAAACGATGCATCTCTTAATGCAGTCCATTCGCAACGCTTCAATAAATCACAGGCTAATGAACAGGAGTGCTCAGTTTGTTTTAATTTATTACATTTTACTCTCATCTTTGTCACCAGAGGCCCAAACGTCCTGTGGCTAGGCGTACCTTTTACCAGTTTTGTCTGGTTCGCCATCTGCAGCTGTTCATGACCAGGGATAGCCAGACCACGGTAGTCCATGCATTGGTAACCTTGAGGCTGGATTACTGTAAGGCGCTCTGTGGGGCTGCCCTTGGGTCTGGTTTGGAAGCTTCAGCTGGTGCCAAATGCTGCGGCCAGATTGCTGATGGGAGCTTCTAGTCGAGACACCATGTGACACCATTGTTAAAAAAGGTAGCAGTAGCTGCCCGCCTGCTTCTGAGCTAAGTTCAAGCTTCTTGCATTGATTTACAAAGCCCCGAACAACTCAGATCCAGGATACCTCAGGGATCACCTGAACCCTTATATCCCAGCTCGATCACTGAAATCATTTGCAGGAACATCTTTGGTCATACCCTGAGTTGTTTTATTATTATTATTATTATTATTATTATTATTATTATTATTATTATTATTATTAATTTATACCCTGCCCATCTGGCTGGGTTTCCCCAGCCACTCTGGGCAGCTTCCAACAAAATATTAAAATACAATAGTCCATCAAATATTAAAAGCTTCCCTAAACAGGGCTGCCTTCAGATGTCTTCTAAAAGTCTGGTAGTTGTTTTTCTCTTTGACATCTGGTGCGAGGGCGTTCCACAGGGCGGGTGCCACTACCGAGAAGGCCCTCTGCCTGGATCCCAGTAACTTGGGTTTCTCTCAGCGAGGGAACCGCCAGAAGGCCCTCGGAGCTGGACCTCAGTGTCCAGGCAGAACGATGGGGGTGGAGACGCTCCTTCAGGTATACTGGACCGAGGCCATTTAGGGCTTTAAAGGTCAGCAACAGCACTGTCAGTTATGCTCAGAAATGTACTGGGAGCCAATGTAGGTCTTTCAGGTCTGGTTTTATATGGTCTCGGCAGCCACTCCCAGTCACCAGTCTAACTGCCACATTCTGGATTAGTTGTAGTTTTTGGGTCACCTTCAAAGGTACCTGTTATGTACTGAAGTTCTCACCCTGGGCCAGCAGGGGGATACTGTAGATAGTTTTTACTCAGGTCCACGTCAGTTATTTTAGGCGGGAAACCCTGGGTTGTTGTTGCTACAATGTTGACAGCTGGCTGCCTATAAAAGCAGGCCGGCTGAGCTGTTTGCTGTTCAGTTCTGTCCAGCTTACAAATAAAGAGCTGCTCTGGAGAAATTGCTGTGTCGTCTGCTATGTTCGCCCACAACTAACAGTACCCCCACGTTGAGTGCATTGCAGTAGTCCAAGTGGTAGATAACTAGAGCATGCAACTCTCTGGAGAGACAGTCTGCTGGCAGATAGGGTCTCAGCCTGCGTACCAGATGGAGCTGCTAAACAGCTGCCCTGGACACAAAATTGACCTGCGCCTCCATGGACAGCTGTGAGTCCAAAATGACTCCCAGGCTGTGCACCTGGACGAGTCCCCCACACCTGCCCGCCCCATGTCCCTTCAAAACAGTACTTCTGCCTTGTCAGGATTCAACCTCAATCCATTAGCTGCCATCCATCCTCCAACCACCTCCAGACACTCACACAGGACCTTCACTGCCTTCACTGGTTCTGATTTGAAAGTGAGGTAGAGCTGGGTATCATCCGCATAATGATGAACACCCAGCCCAAACCCCCTGATGATCTCTCCCTGCATGGTGGCTGCATGTAGATGTTGAAAAGCCTGGGGGAGAGGACAGAACCCTGAGGCACCCCACAAGTGAGAGCCCAGGGATCTGAACACTCATCCCGCCCCCCACTTTCTGAACACGGCCCAGGAGGAAGGAGCGGAACCACTGTATGACAGTGCCCCCAGCTCCCAGCCCCTCAAGATGGTCCAGAAGGATGTTATGGTCGATGGTATCAAAAGCCGCTGAGAGATCCAGCAGAACTAGGAAACAGCTCTCACCTTTGTCCCTAGCCCACCGGAGATCATCGACCAGTGCGACCAAGGCAGTTTCAGTCCCATGATGAGGCTTGAATCCCGACTGGAAGCTTGTTCGAACAAGAAACCAAGCCTTTAGTGTCACTGGCCCAGTCGTGTGGAACACTTTGCCACTAGAGATTCAGTGAGCACCTTCTGCGTCAACTTTTAAACGCCTGCTGAAAACATTTTGTTCAGCCAGGCCTATGCAGGCATGTAAGAATACATCCATCCCGCAAAATGGTCTATTGATGTTTTTAATTTCTTTTTTGCTTTTAGCTTGTTCTTAACTTTTTACGATGTTATTGCTTGGTTTTATATCGACATAAACTTCTGTGATATATTTTTATGATGCAGCGTTATATAAATATTCTTACAAATAAATAACAAATAACTCAGCGGTAGACGAATAGAAAAGAAGAAGGAGAAGAAGCAAGGATCCTTTGCCCTAGTGGAGCTGTTGGGGTCAGCAGTGGGACATATTCGCAGGGACTTGAAAATGGTTCTTCCTAGGACCCAGCGCATCTTCTCGGCCGCGGGCAGAAGCGCCCACGCGGGCTGCTTCCTCTCCGCTTCTCGCTCCGCCTCCCGCAGCCCAGCCTCGGAAGCAGCCATGAGTTTGGAAGCGATCCGCTACCGCAGGGGATCCCTGCAGATCCTCAACCAGCTCCTGCTGCCCCAGCAGAGCCTCTACGAGGAAATCGGCAGCGTCGAGGACGGCTGGAGAGCCATCCGCGCCATGAAGGTGCTACGACGGGGAAGGGGAAACGCCTAAGGGACCCGAGCGATGCTTCTCCCCGGCTGTGGTCTCGCACCTCACCTTTATCAGCTGCACAGCAGGCAGCGGTTCAACAGGAGAAGCTCGTGCCACGTGGAGGGGCAGTGATAGGAGAAAACAACTCCCGTTTGAGTGCCAGCCCGCAGTTTGGGCGGTAGATCTGCGGGACTGTTTATCATTCAGATAAAGGAACCGCGACAAAGAGTGGCAGGCAGAAGATTCAGAAGTGAAGGCATATGAGCAGGATATTTCCCCCCCCCCCCGTATTGTGGGGGGAGGCAGAGGTGGATTTTTTTTTTTTAAAAAAAAGGCAGGACACTTGGTTTTCTCCTTCGTGGCGAAAACTAAAGTTTGTAATTCCTGCTCACGCGAAGAGTTCCATCTGTTTAGCAGTCGCGCATTCAGAGTTGAGCTGATGCAGCTCCTGTTCAAAAAGTCGTTCCCAGGAAACTAGCGTGACAGGCTGGGTTTGTTTCTATTTATAAAGACAGGGAAGAGCGTTTTAAGCAGGCCTGAGGAGCCTTTGACCTTCCAGATGTTGCCGAACTACAATTTCTTGGTAGGGCCGATGGGAACTACAAAATGGAGTGCTGGGGTGGATGGGAACTGTAGTGCAGCTACATCTAGAAGGGCTAAAAGTTATCCATACCTGGGTCAGAACATGCGATCTCTTCTCCCCCCACTGAAGGTCTGACGTAATGCAGGCCAACAAGAACTGACCACATACGATTCTGCTGTTCAACTTGCTAATTGCTATCCATGTTCTTTAAATTGTTTTCTCCTAAAGTTCCCATATGAGGCCATTAAAAATCAGTTCCCTATGGCACATTCTGTGTTAGGAGTGACATAAAAAAATTATCACACATAATCTACATGCCAGTTGAACTGTGTGCAGCATTGCCATGTGCCTTTTAGAGAAGACACGTGTGTTCAAGTGCACTTCGCACATGCTAGAAGGATCCACCTCCCAAACGAAAATGCTTTTCAGCTGCCTGTTCTGGGGCAGGCTGTAAGTAGCCCTGAGGGACAAATTAAAGTGAATCACAACTCCTCATTTCCTGTGTAGTATGGTGCTTACACTCCAGTTTCCTTTCCCTTAGGTGCGAGGTGCTCCAGCCATCGCCATTGTCGGCTGCCTGAGTCTTGCAGTGGAGCTGCACACCAAAGGAAACGCAGAGCAGACTGTGGGCAGCCTTGAAAACTTTGTGGCAGACTCGCTGCACTACCTAGAGAGTGCCCGTCCTACTGCTGTCAACATGGCCCGGGCAGCTCAGGAGCTGGGCCACTTTGTTCACCAGGAGGCCAAGCGTGAAGGGAGCACTGCCGAGAGTTTGCAAGAAAGGTGAGGGCTCAACAGCTTCCCAATCTCCCCACACCTTTTGTTTTTAGGTGAGAACACGCAGGTCAATGTAACCTTTTGTCACAGCGTGATCAGCTGGGCGGAAGCCATGTTGGATAAAGACCTGAAAGACAACAGAAGCATCGGGGAGCATGGGGCACGCCACCTCCTGCAGCACATAGGGAAGGACAAGGTGACTGTCATCACCCACTGCAACACGGGCTCACTGGCCACTGCTGGGTATGGCACTGCGCTTGGTAAGTTATACAGTGATACCTTGGGTTACAGACGTTTCAGGTTACAAACTCAGCTAACCCAGAAATAGTACCTCGGGTTAAGAACTTTACTTCAGGATGAGAACAGAAATTGTGCTCCGGTGACGTGGCGGCAGCAGGAGGCCTCATTAGCTAAAGTGGTACCTCAGGTTAAGAACAGTTTCAGGTTAAGAACGGACCTCTGGAACGAATTAAGTTCTTAACCCGAGGTACCACTGTAGTCTGGAAGCGTCACCTAAGCTCAAGTACAAAACCTCTCAAAGCATGGGGCACCTTTCTCATGAGTGGTGGTTCCCTCTCCCAACCCTGTCATATTTTTCTCTGGCTCCCCACTGTCCCTCCCCTGGCAGATAAAGGAAGGAGCTAGGAATCCTAGCTGCCCTTCTGCAAAAACAAGGTTGTATATGGAGTGACAGCTGGCACCTTCTCCCTAGTGTCAATATTCATGATGTTGCTTTTTAGGTGTCATTCGCTCTCTGCATGCTATGGGTCATCTGGAGAAGGTCTACTGCACAGAGACGAGGCCGTACAATCAGGGAGCCCGACTGACTGCTTACGAGCTAAAGTATGAAGAGATCCCTGCATGCCTCATTACGGATAGCATGGTGGCCGCGCTCATGAAGCAGCTCGTTGGTGCAGGTGAGCGCTGGTGTGCTTCTCTCTCTCTCTCTCATCTAGTTTGGCCCTTAGTGTTGCATTTTGGTTTAGCAAGGAAGCTTGATATGTAGCAATCAGGCTGTCTTCTGGAGGTAGTTTTGCTATTGGAACAACTGTTGGTGGCTCGAGCATCTCTTGAACACGGAGGAAGAACAGGGACAATTTAGCCAATGTGGCACACTGGTTTGAGTGGGGAACCCAAGTCTGAGGACGCAGGCCCTCTCAGAGACCCAGGACATTTCCAGCTTTTGAGGCCCTTAAGTCAGTGGCAGCTAGTGTCCTCTGGACTTGGCAGGGCTGCTATAAGGTCACAGGGGTGTGGCCAGTGCGGTCACAGGGGTGTGGCCAAGTTGTTCTGCATTTCTACCCCATCCTCCTTCCTAGTAAACATTCCACGGACACTTAAGCACTGCGATTTTACGATTACTTAGCACTCAACTAAATTGAGAAGTGTCTTACTGTGGTTTAGAAGCGGTGCCTGCTGTCACAGTTGCTCCTCTGCTGAGAGAAAAGTTATGTGGCCTCCACCCGTTCTGATTCTATTTTTTATATCATCTACCTTTCCAAAGATGCAGTGCACACTTAAACATTACAGTTTTATTAATTCTTGGCACTTAAAGTGTCCTACCTTGGTTCAGAAGGGCTACCTGCTGTCAGTGTCTAGTGTGGGCTCATGTCACACTGAATTCCATGGGAATTGCTTTCTCTGTCACCTGTTTTCCAAGGCTAAACATGCCACAAATTATTAGCATGAGCACTGCTTCACCCATCCTGTAATGGGGAATTTCAAAAGGAATCAAGTGCAGCTTGCAGGTGGGCATTTTTTTTTAATGTGTAAGGGGCTTGTCATCCTCTCTTTTTTTTAACCCCAGCTGTCATCGTGGGAGCAGACAGGGTTGTTGCCAATGGAGACACTGCGAACAAAATCGGCACCTATCAGCTGGCTATTGCTGCAAAGTACCATGGGATCCCCTTCTATGTGGCAGCACCCAGCACCTCATGTGACCTGACCTTGGAACATGGTGGGAAGATCATTATTGAGGAGAGGCCAAGTGAAGAAGTGACACACATCAACGGTGTGCGGGTTGCAGCACCAGGTACCGAAGCGTGGGAAGGATGTGTGCAAAGAGATGGGTCATTCAGTGGGACATTTCCATCTTCAGTTGCAGTGCTTTTAACAGGTGGACACACCAGGCTCTGTACAGTGGTACTTCGGGTTACAGACGCTTCAGGTTACAGACTCCACTAACCCAGAAATAGTACCTCGGGTTAAGAACTTTGCTTCAGGATGAGAACAGAAATCGTGCTCCGGCGGCACAGTGGCAGCAGGAGGCCCCATTAGCTAAAGTGGTGCTTCAGGTTAAGAACAGTTTCAGGTTAAGTACATACCTCCAGAACGAATTAAGTTCTTCACCCAAGGTACCACTGTACTCCAGTTTTTACAGTAAGCCTAAAAGAAAGTCAAGGAAAAGTGGCTCAAGTATCTCAGAATCCAACAGACAGCTACATATCTTTGGCCAGGCATGGCCATCCTGTGACCTTCCCAATGTTAGACTACAACTCCCATCATCCCTTCTCTTTCCAGGGGCAAAAATGCATGGGCTCCTTTGGAAGGAAGAGTGGAATGCAAACGTAACAAATGAATAAATCAAAATAAGCAAGCCTTTCCATCTCCCATAATGTTTTGATTTATGATTTAGGGACAAAACATCTCTGAGCTCTTATGACAATGTGCCTTTTCTTTTGAGGTGTCTGCCTCCTATTTGCAACACTGGGATCATGAAACAGAAGCAGAGATTGGGGGCGTTGAGCTAGGACAACCTTTACCATGCTGTTGGACCGACTGTATTCTTTCTGCTTCCTAGGCATTGACGTTTGGAACCCAGCCTTCGATGTCACCCCTCATGAGCTGATAACTGGTGGCATTATCACTGAATTTGGTGTCTTTGCTCCTGCTGAACTTAAAGCAGGACTGACACAGGCAGCGAAGAAAGTCTGAACATGTTGAGCTGGGCTGCTTTCTGGATTTGTGGAGAAGAGTGTGACGAGGATGAGTTAGCTGGAGAGATCAGTATTTGAGCTTGGTGGGATATATTCCTAATTCAGCTCTCTGGCTTTGTATTTATACAGTTGTCGATAAATACTCATTACCATTCCGCCAAACCAGTGGGGTCTATGCAAAGGACACTTACTTTCCTTGTGTCTTATGTTGCAGATTGGAAATCCAGATCAGAAGGGTTGTTCGTGTTTCCATCCAGTTACTGTACAGCATCTGTATTCAATAATACAGAGGATGGTGATCTGGCTCCAGAGCCATTTGTGGCTCTTTAGATACTTTGCTTCTGCCTCAGCCAATAGAGATGTTCCTTTTTTACTGGAGCAGCAAAGAAGAGTTTGAGACTTCTTTCTCACTACACCCTTAGGGCACAACTTACATCCTTGCATATTATTTAGCTCCTTCGAAAGAAAGCTGTGAGGTTCCTCTTTGCACAAAAGCAAAATTAATACATGTGCAAGCTTATCTGCCGAATTGTAGCTAGCTGCTTTGGTTTTGTACTCTGTATTTTGCATATTCCCTTTTTTGCTTTGCAGTGTACCATGCTAAAATAGACTTCCTTTGACACAATGTGAAATTGTATGAATTCTGCATTCTACTATTATCTGGCTAGATTGGTGGGCACTAGGGTATTGGGGGGGGGTGTCACACTGTTGATCTGCTTTTCTCAACTGGACTGTGTAGTGCTTTTAAACAGACTCATTCGTTTTTCTAACAAATACAATAAAAATATTTAAGCTGAATTTTATGTTTTAAACACATGTAAAAAGCATCGTTGAAGGCTTTGTCCTGAAAGGCAGCATATAAATGCCAGGAGTGAAACAAAATAAATTGCGGGGGGCGGGGGGGGGGGCGGGGAGCCTGGTGTAGGAAGAGGTAAAAGAGTGGGGTGAAAATCCATGTTCTGACAATACCTTCTGTAGTATGTAGTAAGAATGTAAGACTTGATTTTCTGTACCAGACTAAATTTACATCAAATCCAGCACTCTTGTCTTCAAGCTTAGCCCACCAGCTGCTCCTGGGAGGCTGTAAGCAGGGCAACAGAAGGGTAGCCATCCCCCCTTGTTTGGTTGTCTGCTAATTAGAGTGAAATTGTTGCAGAGTTCGTATAGGGAACATGAAATATTTGCTCAAAAGAGCTTTTCTATTTTGTTTCCCTTGTAGGGCACACGGTTATTATTTTATGAAATTTTTAAAGTAATACTATGCAATGTCAAAACATCATTCTCCCCTCCAAAGTTACACTAATATGAATAGGTCCGCTAAGACTTCAGATGGCCTTCTTTAATTATTTCTTCATCGTCTTAATTTAACAATTGTTCCCCTAAAGTCTCACTTGTTTAGTTCTTTGACCCAAGAAGCTGTGATTCTCTGCACAACTGTCCTGTACCCTACTGGTTTTGACTCAGGAAATCTGTACAATACCCCTGTTTCCTGTACTCCCATCTTGAGTACATTTGCATGGCTGAAAAGTCACATTTATTAGCTGTTTATTGCAGAGGAGATGGCAAGCTTGAAAGAGAGTGGCTTGACTCAAGTCCTCTGGTGGATTCGTTGCCAAGTTCAGATTTGGCTGTAGGATTTTCTTGAGCTACTTTCAGCAGGACTTACTTTTATGTATGATCAATACACATGATGCAGGAGAGCTGGGAAATGCCATAAAATGGAGAGTTTTGTAACATTTTTACTAAGTTCTTAAAAAGCTATCTAATAGCTGTTCCAGCTGCTAGCTCTTCTTACTCAAAAGATTTTCCATGAATTTTAGAGAAGGCTTTTCAGTAAACCTCAATTTTGATGAATATGATATGAACAGTATAAATAAATTTAGGAAGTTCTTTACTAGGATAGGTTTCCCCAGCCACTCTGGGGAAGTGGCTTTAAAAGATTAAAAATACATTAAAACAGTCATTAATAATAATAATAATAATAATTATTTATACCCCGCCCACTTCCCCAGCCACTCTGGGCGGCTTTCAAACAAATATTAAAATACAGTAATGCATCAAACATTAAAAGCTTTCCTAAACAGGGCTGCCTAGAGATGTCTTCTAAAAGTTTGGTAATTGTTGTTCTCTTTGACATCTGGTGGGAGGGCGTTCCGCAGGGCGGGCGCCACTACCGAGAAGGCCCTCTGCCTGGTTCCCTGTAACTTGGCTTCTTGCAGTGAGGGAACTGCCAGAAGGCCCTCGGTGCTGGACCTCAGCATCCGGGTAGAACGATGGGGGTGGAGACGCTCCTTCAGATATACTGGACTGAGGCTGTTTAGGGCTGTAAAGGTCAGCACCAACACTTTGAATCGTGCTCAGAAACGTACTGGGAGCCAGTGTAGGTCTAAACTAAGGAAATAATCCTCTGCATGAGAAGATGGAATGAAGTGCACCGTATGAGTTAACCCATCGTAAAGTCACACCAGGTCCAAATTCTGTGCAGAAGTGAGGCTGCTCCATCTGAAGCCTGGCAAAGGAAAAACACATCTTTAAAACAGTGTTCTGTGTAAGGTCATGTAAGCTAGTTCAATGGTTGCCCCTTCCATGCCTGTTTTGGGAGACTTACAGCACCTTACTACTCCAGCATATTATACTCTGGCTGAGTTGGGATTGGGGATTTACCACCAGCTGAGCCAGAGATCCAGGGCATCCTAAGCTCATCCTGGAGGATCTTGCCATAGCGTTGCCTCCTAAGAGTGGTCCAGATCTCACCTCTGCCATGCCAGATTGCTTTATTCAAGCTGCCATCTCTCAGCTTTAGCACCAATTCCACCATGGGGATAATAAAACTTTTGAAAGGCAATTGTAGAAACCACTGTGATAGTGTATAGGAAATGCTACTAACATTTAATATATGCTATGAAAATGCTGAGTCGCCTTAGCAGAAACTCAGTAGTCTTGCAGCTGTTAAAACCACAGAAGTTATGCCAGAAAGAGAGATGCAAACTTCAGATAGAAAAGAAGGATTTCTGCATGGATGTCAGCCCTATTTTAGGGCCAAATTAGACATGATGCATCTTATGCAATTGGCAATGGATTTTTAAAATTGCATGCATGATGGGGCTCAATTTGGGTAGAGACCCTGACATGATGGTGGTGTGGATTTAATTATTTCAACCCCTCCTGCAGTCCTTTTGAGGTGGGTGCCTGCTATCTGCACTGAGGAAAAAAGTTTCCACTCAAGGTCTGCCCTCAATGCAAATAGCAGGGATTGGACCCCAATCCAGTTCAGGAGCTTGGAGGGAGCAAGGGGTTAATTCCCCCAACTCTTCATGCCAGCACCATGATCTGTATAAGGACCCAAGCAATTAACGTTTCAAAAATCCATTCGTATAACGGTTAATTTCTGTGAATGTCATCGCATCTAGTTTGGCCCCGAGTCTTTTCCTATCATCTGGGCATAAACCATTCATTTAAAATGTTTAACTTGGCCAGGCAGGGCTTTATGATACATAAGGGATTTCAAATTCATAACAAAACGAAGGAGGAAAATAGAGGTCAAAGGAATCTCCGTTTATCGTGCAGGGGGAAATTGCCTCTGGTAGGTTAAGTTGGCTTGATTTACCATCATTTGCAGCAGCTGCAGATCTGACCTTACACTTTAAAATTTGTTTCATCAGTTAAATGAACTGGATTTGAAGCTTTACCAGTGTGTGTTATGACTGTTACACAGCTAGTGATCAAATTTGCAATAGCAGCCTGATCTGCACAGCTAAGTTGCATTCGACTGAGTCTAATGATTTTTGTTTCACCAACTCACAGATGGGCTCTTGATGCACTGTGTTCATGAAAAGTCCTAATGTGAAAATTTGCTTTAAGGTCAGGGTAATTTAAATAGTCTGTCAAGAGAAGCTTTTAGAAAACCCAGTGTGTGACTATAATCCACAAGATTTCTCATAAGGCATGCCTTATATTAAGCATTGATTTTGGCACCGTTCCTTCAAGGGGAAAACAGCTCTGTCAGCAGTGTGGGGTAATAGTAGGTGTTTTAAAAATAATTTCTTTCTCCAGAAGTTGTAATGCCTATTTAATGGTCTTGTTGGAAAGGGTAAAACCAGTGATTGTTTCTTAAAAAAATAAATCAAAAAACACCTGGCATTTCAACTGTATTGTGGGTCAAACAATTAGCAATCACCCAGCAATCGCAGAATATATTCATTACACAGTGCAGATGTTGGTATAACCACCTGAGACTTTGCCAAGACCAGGTTAACCAATAATTTACTCACTACAATGAGTGATTGCACAGCCTATGTACAGGCTATTGCTCTTGTTTTGTTGCATGCAAGGTGCCATATGTACAGCTTCCAGTTCACAAGTAAATACTTAAAATAATAATAATAATAGTATTTTAGTCCCACTATTGCTTGCAGATCTCAATTTTTTTCTTTTCAACAGAAAAACACCACATGGGTTGTTTTGACTGCTGATCCACATGCAAAAATTAGTGGGAGGGGTTAGGCTTTACCATGGAGCAATTTCAAACAAGGAGACCGCAGAAGTAACCAAGAAACCCCCTGGTGCTTCGGGGTTTTGCTTGTGGGCAACGATTCATGCCGCTTGGGGTGAGAGCTTTGGTGAGTTGGAGAATGAGGGTGGAAGGTGTTGCTCAAAAGCCGAAGATCAAGAGTCTGATAGCGCAGAGTGGAGCCTCCTTCACGTGAGAGAGACAGAGGGAGGTTGTGGGCTACCCCAGGTGAGAGAGGGAGTGTGGGAGCTCTTGCTAAGGCCATTTGCTTCAGTTGGTTAAAGTCCGCCCTTTCCCCCTCCCCATGTACGGTATTTGGTTATATTGTTGAACAGATTCTTGGGCTGGGGTATTGTTCACGAGGGGTTGAGAGAGCTGTTGCTGTTATTGATATTATTGTTGTATCTTTAGTTTTAGATCTTATGATTTACGTGGAAATTGTTTCCATTTGGTTGTGTACTTTTTGATGTGTTTTATTTATTGTTTATGACTTCTGTTATCTTTGTAATTATGTAAATCTTGTCATGTTGTAAACCACCTTGAGCATAGTTTCAACTATGGAAAGGCGGCATACAAATAAAATGATGATGACGACGATGAATTAGAAATTCTACTTTTTGTCCCTGCTGCAGTATAGGCTTGTTTTACATTGGAATTGTGATTTTTTAAAAAAAATGTTATTTATTCTCCCTTTTTAATGGATTTTAATTTTATTTCACTATTCCCTGCTTTAGGATTAAATGTTTGGAAAGTTTGTATGAGGAGTTTCCATTTGTTTCAATTATATTGCAGTTTTAGCTTTCTGTGTGTTTTAAATTATGACTGTAATTTTTTTAGTGATCATTTTATTGTTTTCTATTTTCTGTAAACCTCTTTGAGGGGTTCCCCCCCCTGCAATCAAGCTGTATATGAATTTAATGAAATGAATGAATAAATAAATAAAATACTCAATGAAGATCAGGCTATCAATACTTATAAATAAATAAAAACAATTAAAGTCTCATCTCCAGAATTTACTGCTTGTTGATGGTCATGAAAATGATTATAGGAGCAGGTGGACTCTGACAAACGGTACTGTGTTCACATGTAAACCTGGACACAGAATGGGAACTGGGGGCATGGACAATTGGCAGTCTTTTGTGTGTGGTTAGATTTAGCTGCCATCATAAGTACACATATTATACTTATTAGGGTGTAAGTACACTTATCATCACAGGGTTCGGGCTGGGTGTTCATCAGTATGCAGATGATACCTAGCTCTACCTCTCTTTTAAATCAGAACCAGTGAAGGCAGTGAAGGTCCTGGGTGAGTGCCTGGAGACGGTTGGAGGATTGATGGTGGCTAACAGATTGAGGCTGAATCCTGACAAAACAGAAATAATGTTTTGTGGGGACAGGGGGTGGGCGGGGGTAGGGGACTCCCTGGTCCTGAATGAGGTAACCGCCCCTGAAGGAGCAGGTGCACAGCCTGGGAGTCATTTTGGACTCACAGCTGTCCGTGGAGGCTCAGGTCAATTCTGTGTCCAGGGCAGCTGTCTACCAGCCCCATCTGGTACGCAGGCTTAGACCCTACCTGCCCGCAGACTGTCTCTCCAGAGTGGTGCATGCTCTAGTTATCTCCTGCTTGGACTACTGCAATGTGCTCTATGTGGGGGTACCTTTAAAGGTGACCCAAAAACTACAGCCAATCCAGAATGTGGCAGATAGACTGGTGACGGAGTGGCTGGCGAGACCACATAACACCAGTCCTGAAAGACCTACATTGGCTCCCAGTACATTTCTGAGCACAATTCACAGTGCTGGTGCTGACCTTTAAAGCCCTAAACGGCCTTGGTCCTGTAAAGCTGAAGGAGTGTCTCCACCCCCATTCTTCAGCCCAGACACAAGTCCAGCTCCGAGGGCCTTCTGGCGGTTCCATTGCTGCAAGAAGTGAGGTTACAGGGAACCAGGCAGAGTGCCTTCTCGGTAGTGGCGCCCGCCCTGTGGAACACCCTCCCATTAGATGTCAAGGAAATAAACAACTATCCTACTTTTAAAAGACCTCTGAAGGCAGCCCTGTTTAGGGAAGTTTTTAATGTTTAATGCTGTATTGTGTTTTTAATATTCGATTGGGAGACGCCCAGAGTGGCTGGGGAAACCCAGCTAGATTTGTGGGGTATAAATGATAAATTATTATTATTATCAGCCCCAGCCATCATGGCCTGTTGAGATGGGGCTGTAGTACAAGAACCTCAGCAGAGCCACAACCATGGGTTCCCCTTCCTTGAATTAAGGATTCAATGCCCTCTTATTATAGCCTTGGTCTTCAGTCTTTTATTTGTAATGTTCTGCCTGCTTTGATATATAACCACTGTGGATCAATTTAGTGGTGGACAGAATTTGTACACCCAAACCTTAACCCCTGTAGTCACTTGTATTGGTCCAAATACTTTTGCATTTATCTACCATAGATTTGTCGAGCATTTCTGAAAACATTTAAAGACTCAGTGAGTGGTGTGTTTCTGCGCACACAAACAGAGTAAATTTAAATGTCTGTCCCCTGCACCGTGATTAAGCACCACAGTATTTCAATGTAGCCTCCTTAATTTCTGATACAGTTTGGGGCCACAAATGCCATATGCATTTGTGTTATCAAGGTAGCATTTTAGAGCTACAGGACCTGTTTCATATGATTTGCCCACACACTAAAAGTACATATATTCTGTCACTAGGTGGCATATAGACTCTGTAAACTGTTCTAAAATGATCTCATCAGGAAACTTTCTTTTACTGGATTCACTTTTAAGTCATTCAGATTAGTTCAGTAAGTCCACTTACACTATTCATGTTTCTCGTCATTTTACTTGCTCTGTAAAAGCCTTCTTTAAACATAAAAAATGGAGTTTTAATACTGTATGGGCAGAATTCAATACACTTCTTTTCTTTTTAAAAGAAACTTCATCAGTGGCTACATACACTGTTAATGGATGTATTTTGATATAGTTAAAGTAGAATTAATACTTCCTAAGCCTCATCTTTCAGAAACTTTCACACACCCTTGCTCATATATGTGATACCAAACAACATTGCATCCTGCCCCATGTCCAGATGTCTATGTAGAAATGACTCTTCAACAAAGCTGAGAGATGAATTCATGTATTGCATTCCACAATCAAAATACAAAGTTGGAAAAATGTATGTCACATTCCTAATGAGAATAAGAACTAGCCACATAACTATACTTTCAGCACCTTAACCAGCAGGAGAGATGAAGCTCTGCAAACTGCATCCCAAGCTTCTGCCACCATAAAGCTTGTATCCAGCATAACTCTGCCCACACTACATGATGTCCATTTCCTCTCCTTCCCCTAAAAAAGGTAAGGGTAAAAGAACCCTGACAGTTAAGTCCAGTCGCAGAGGACTCTGGGGTTGCCACACTCATCTCGCTTTACAGGCCGTGGCAGCCAGCGTTTGTCTGCAGACAGTTTTTCTTGGTCATGTGGCCAGCATGACTAAGCCACTTCTGGTGCAACAGAACACTGAAACCAGAGCAGTGCACAGAAGTGCCGTTTACCTCCCCGCCAGAGCGGTACCTATTTATCTACTTGCACTGGTGTGCTTTCGAACTGCTAGGTTGGCAGGAGCTGGAACCGAGCAACGGGAGCTCACCCCGCTGTGGGGATTCGGACCACCGACATTCTGATCAGCAAGCCTAAGAGGTTGAGTGGTTTAGACCACAGTGCCACCCACATCCCTCCTCCTTCCCCTACACCCCCCCAATCTATCTGGAGCTGATTTTAAAGCATGGAGGGGAAGGGGAAGGGGAAGGGGAAGGGGAAGGAAGAGGCGGTTCCATTGCACACATGTTTGTTGCATTAGTGGAGGTGGGAGGTTGGACAAAGCCTTAAGTCTTTTATATATTTATAAAGATACTGTCTTCATTAAAAATAAATAAATAGATATTTTCCCGAGAATCCCGGGACCTTAGCAAGACCCCATACATGGCATATTGTGATTGACATCTGGGTGGTCCCATCTACTTGTCAAAGTTGGTCTACAGGAGAGTTGGGGACATATGGATTTGGCCTACCTGCCAGCCAGATGCATGTCTCTCTCCCCCCCCCCATTGTACACCCTTAAATGGGAGCCTCTGAAAAGGGTGAAAAGTCAGTTTGAATCTGAAGCAATAATTCCTAGTTGAATGTTCTTTTATGTAAGCTACATTTGACATATAATATTCCCCCAAAGTAAGGCTTGTTAACCCAAACTACTTTGAGACATTTGAGTATTAGCTTGGTTCAGTAATTTCCTGTGCAACTTCCAGACTCTTGTCTGTTATAGCACCCTTGAATTAGCTGACCTTTGCATTTACTGGCATTTTTTGTGCAGATGACAACTTCCCTGTGTGCTCGTTTTAGCAGGGATTTTTAGCCAGTGAATATTTCTCACACCCTTTAGAATTTAGCATTTCTTTAACAACAACAATAATAAAAGTGCAGCTATTATATTATATTATATTATATTATATTATATTATATTGTATTGTATTGTATTGTATTGTATTGTATTGTATTGTATTGTATTGTATTGTATTGTATTGTATTGTATTATATTATATTATATTATATTATACAATAATAAAAGTGCAACTAGTTTTTCTTTACTTTAAGATAGTTTGTCGCCCTCATCTCATGGGCAGCATAGGAGTATGCTGAATTATCTTGTCTTCATTTGTTCTAAATAGAACCTGATTAATAAGAGGGGCGAATTTCAAATAATTAAAGAAAAAAACATTCTCTGCGCATGAGATGTACCTGCAATCAGTGCTTAGAGGTTAACTACAGTCTATATTGTAATCAAAAATGGAAGGAGCCAGAGTTCATAAAATTGTTCTTCCAGTTTGAATGGCAAAAAATTCTATCCTTTATCCATCAAGTTCCAAACAGAACAGAATAAACAGAAGTCCTTGTCACAGGCAGAAACCTGATTTTGTGTGTGTGTCTGTGTGTTACTTGAGGGGGACAAGAGATGCAGGCAGATTTATGGGGGAAAGACAAAATCAGGAAGAAATGTGATTGCAGCCATTACAAACACTGGGAGGTAAACACATTTTGTGTGTGTGTGTGTGTGTGTGTGTGTGTGTGTGTGTGTGTGTGTGTGTTTCTATCCCCTTTGAGCTTCCAACTTGTGGAATGTGACTGTCTGAACCAGAGAGCTTTTTTTCAATCCATGGAAGCTCCTGACACATTTTGGAGCACTGGAAAAATCAGGGTTCCAAAATGCATAGGTACAAAGCAGCATAGAAAACTGCCTTATACCAAGACCTTATCTCAACTGCCTTAACCCAACAGCCCATCTAGTTCAGTATTACCTACACTGACTGGTTTTCTCCAGGTTTTCAGGCAGGAGTCTGTCCCAGCCCAAGGTGGAGATACCAGGGGTTGAAACTGGGAACCCTTTGCATGCAAGACGGATGCTCTTCCCCTAAGCTCCATGGGCACAAGAGGCTCCCCACTGCAGAGAGTCACCTTCCACAAGCCGAAAGGTGATAAAAACATCCCTAGAGAGTGCAGTGAGCATACTTGCCCCCACTGCTTCCCTTCACACGTTTATTTCCCAGCAGTTGTAACACCTACATAGGGGTTACAAGAAGCAGCAGATGTTGGAGCAGCAGCAGCAGCAGCAGGAGGAGGAGGAGGAGCATTACAGAAGCCAGAAACAGAAGGGAATAAAGACAAAACAATCAGCTGTACTCAGATCAGTTAAAAACAAACAAACACAACAGTGCTGGAGAAAAGGCACAGTGACAAGATCTCGGTAGCGGCAATTTCACTGGTGAAGATGGGTGACGGCCATATTTGAGAAGACGAAATAGAGACCTACATGGGTGGTGGATGTGACTTCAGAGGTTCCTGAAAGAAAGAACAGGAGAGTCTGAAGAAAGGAAGATGGAACTCTGGAGGGGAAGAGCAATAAGCTATAAATGCATGGCCGGGGGGGGGGGGGATGGGGAAGAAGAAGGAGGAGGAGGAGGAGGAGGAGGAGGAGGAGGAGGAAGAGGAGGAGGAGGAGGAGTTTGGATTTCCTGAATAGGAAGGGCCATTCCACAGCTGGAGAGTATGCATATATTCACTTTAGAAGAAGAATAAGAGTTTGGATTTGATATCCCGCTTTATCACTACCCGAAGGAGTCTCAAAGCGGCTAACATTCTCCTTTCCCTTCCTCCCCCACAACAAACACTCTGTGAGGTGAGTGGGGCTGAGAGACTTCAAAGAAGTGTGACTAGCCCAAGGTCACCCAGCAGCTGCATGTGGAGGAGCGGAGACGCGAACCCGGTTCCCCAGATTACGAGTCCACCGCTCTTAACCACTACACCACACTGGCTCTCGTATGGAATAGTATGGAATAACAGTACACTTGGGAAGGGGAAGGAAGGAAGGAAGGGAAAATGCCTGTGTGACTGGCCCATAAGGTTTTATGCACATCCTAGTCTTCCTTGGGACTCACATTTGGGGATTTATAATAGCGTATATTATCTTTATGCAAATCAGTGGAGAGACCTATACCCCACAAGGCTCTTCTGCAGAAAACTGGTATGTTGTTTAGCGACTTCTGATTTGCTAACATTTTAACTAAATATTCATGTTTTCCATAGATTCAGTTCAGCCATCAGGAAAAGCAAATTGCAAATGCTTTTAGGGAATCCATTAGTGACAAACAGCAATCTGTGTTTTTAAGGAAGGGAAGCTGTTATTTTAGAGAGCGGAGGCTGTCTGTGCCATTTTTATCCTCTAACAGCAGAAATTCATTTTCCAGGTGTGTTTGCTGAATATTTTACCAGCATTTGCTTCTCAAAGAGGTCAGGGAACTTACAGGAGTAAAATGGCTTGCCATTTATTTTATTGTGTATTTTAAAAAAAAACGACATGTAAGTTAAATGCCTGGATATCTTGGACTAGTAATGAAAGAAATATTTTGCTGTGACTCATTAGTGGTTACTAGCTCCAGTGGCTATGCCTCTGAACACAACTTGCTAAGAATTACAAGTGGGAAGAGTGCTGCTGTACTCCTGCTTGTGGACTTACCCTAGACATCTGGTTGTGAGAGTAGGATGCTGAACTAGATTGGCTTTAAGCCTGATCAAGCAAACTACTCTTACATGCTCATCAAGCAGATCAGCAAGGTGACGCCTCCGAGTCTTCGGTAGAGGATAGTCTCCTTCCTCCTCCAAGAGCTTCTTCTGGGGGACGCCGCCGCCGCAGGAAGAGCTCAAGGAAGCGTGCCAAGAAGAGGCGGAGGGACACTTCATCCTCCCTTTCAGGTACCTCGTCCTCTAGCTCCAGTAGCGATGAGGAAGCTTCTCTTAAGCTCTATTGGGGTTTTGGGGAGGCTTCGGGACTTCCAAAATGGGCCTGGGAGCGGAGGGCAAACTCCCACAGGGCAAAATACGGGGCAGTTCAAGAATGTCGTGACGGTGTTTTGGTTCCCGATGTAAGAGTTGCTACCAATTCAGCCAGGGACATCATACCTGGCGCCCACTTGGCTACCAAGCTCCGCTCTAGGATCCTGGATGGCCGTTATGTTGACATATTTAGTCTTGCCCCCCAGGATAACCAGGATAAGGGCTTTGCCGCCTCTAAAAAACGTCAGGCGGTAGCAAAGGCGGACCGCACGTTCGAGCGGTGGCTCGATAGCTTTCAGGTTTTTGCTGGAGTGGTGTCTGCGGCTTATCCTCGGAGATCCTTGCACCTGTGGGTGTATTTGTCTATTGTCCATTCGGCATTTACGATGGCGGGAGAATCTGCCGCGATATCGTATGACGAGAATTTTAGGCGCAGGGCAGCCAAAATTCCCACGGCCCGATGGGATCGGAAAGATCTGGATGTGTGGACCACCTATGTGGCGCCGCGTATTGACAAAAAGGCTGCGGACCCATTGAAAGCTAAGGCCATTCCCATCAGGGTGGGTCGCAAGTTGTTTTGTTGGGATTATAACAAAGGAACCTGCCTGCGACAATATTGCAGGTTCTCACACGTATGTGAAAAATGTTCCGGTAACCACCCTGCATCGGCTTGCACAGGAGGCCGCCGGTCCTTTCGGAAAGGTGGGGGCTCTCAGCAGCCCCCAAAGGTCGCCTCCCCGGCTCCTGCCGGCGGAGCAGCTAAATAACATTCTGTCCTCATTAGCCCATACCCTGGTACGGCTGCAGCCGCTCTTGGCGTTGTTGCAGTCATACCCAGACAAGAAGGCGGCCTCTTATTTGCAGGATGGTTTCTCGTTGGGTTTCAGGATACCAGTGGTTTCTTCCCCGGTGGCAAGGAACCCAGTAAACCAGAAGTCGATTTTGGATATGCCAGAGGTGGCCCGACGAAAAATTGGGAAGGAGCTGGCCTTGCAGCGGATGGCAGGCCCCTTTTGTAGAGCCCCCAATTCCGAATCTGCATATCTCTCCGTTGGGTATTGTCCCTAAGAAGGCCCCGGGAGAGTTTCGCCTAATTCACAATCTTTCGCACCCCAAGGGCACATCAGTAAATGATGTTATTCCCCCGGAGCTTTGTTCGGTGAGGTATGCTTCCCTTGATCAAGCGATCAAGATGGTTCGGAAATTTGGGCCAGGGGCTTTGTTGGCGAAATGCGACATTGAGTCGGCATTCCGTTTGCTTCCAATTCATCCTGACGACTTCTGGTTACTGGGCTTCCAATTTGAAGGGGGATTTTACTTTGATAAGGCCATGCCGATGGGCTGCTCTGTAGCCTGTGCGGCTTTTGAGTGTTTTAGCTCATTTTTGGACTGGGCTTTGCGCAAGAAGACTGGTTTAAGCGGTGTCACTCATTATTTGGATGATTTTTTATTGGCCTCAGCTAGAGACACGGGGCACTGCGTTGTACTACTGCAGGCCTTTGATGAGTTGACACAAGAATTGGGCGTGCCATTGGCAGCGGAGAAGACAGAGGGTCCTGCTACACAGTTGACTTACTTAGGTATTTTGTTGAACACCGTGACCCAGACGTCTAGTTTACCGGCGGACAAGATAATTGCGCTGAAGGCAGTTATCAGGGAATTGTTGCCTCTCAGGAAGGTAACCTTACGTCAGCTCCAGTCGTTATTAGGCCATCTGAACTTTGCCTGTAGGGTGGTCGCCCCTGGGCGACCCTTTTGTTCCCGTTTGGCCAGACTCATGTCAGGCTTGAGAGCCCCGAGACATAGAGTGCGCCTTTCATGTCAAGTGAAAGCTGATCTTCAGATTTGGTTGGAATTCCTGGAGGAATTCAATGGGGTGTCCTTGTGGCAGGACACCCTAAACCTTCGCACAGACTTTCAGGTGCATTCCGATGCGGCAGGGTCCTTAGGGTTTGGCTTGTACTGGGACGGTAGGTGGTGCGCAGAGCGCTGGCCAACAGCTTGGCGTGGGGGAGCGGTAGTTCGGGACTTAACGTTTTTGGAATTTTTTCCCATTGTAGTGGCTGTATACTTGTGGGTCGAGCATTTCAGGGACCGTCGAGTTTGTTTTTGGACCGATAACCTGGCGGTGGTGAATGTGCTAGCCAAGCAGTCTTCACGGTCTCCCAGGGTATCAGCCCTGTTGCGGGCTTTTGTTTTGCATTGTTTACATTTTAACATTGTGTTTTCTGCCCGTTTTGTGCCTGGTGTGTCTAACGTGATTGCCGATGCTCTGTCCCATTTTCAGATGGAGCGGTTCAGGTCCCTGGCGCCAGAGGCTCGAGAACGTCCAGAATTTTTCCCGGATCACCTCTGGAGCCTTGGCAGCACTTAGTTTTACAGGGAGTAGCTGCATCGGTTGCCCCTCCACTTTGCGGTCTTATGAGAAGGCTTGGTGTGATTTTTTAAAGTTTATTGGGCAGCCGGAGTTGGGAGGTGTGGGTAATCCCCACTCTACTTCTCAGGTGCTCCAGTATCTGGCGCACCTGTTTCAAAAGCGTCAGGCAAACAGGACGCTCAGACTGCATTCTGCAGCAATATCCTTCTTTAGTAAGGCACTCTTTAACAAGGACCCATGTGGGAAATTTGTGGTGAGAAAGGCACTTGAGGGCTGGGGTCGGCTTTGTCCCTCCAGGCCTATTTCCCGGCGGCCCATTACATTTCACCTGCTGTCTCGGATGCGTGGTAAACTGAGGAGCATCTGTTGGTCCAGGTTTGAGGCCCGGCTGTTCTCTGCAGCCTTTTCTTTAGCCTTCTTCGGGGCCCTGAGAGTGGGTGAAGTGGTGCTTGAACCTAACCGGGGTGGCGGTTCAAGGGGTCTATTACTGGAGGACGTGAGTTTGTCTCCGTCTGAGGTGCAAGTCAACGTCAGGAGCTCAAAAACTGATCAGCGGGGTAGGGGAGCGGTGATTCGGCTCCCTGCCACTGGGGAGAAGGGCCCTTGTCCGGTCAAGGACCTCCAGAGATATTTAGCATTACGTCCACCAGGCATGGGCCCCTTGTTTATTCACGAGAATGGGCACCCGTTGGCTCGTCACCAGTTCTCAAAGGTGCTCCGCAAAGCCATCGCGGCCTGCGGCCTGGCTGCCGCCGAGTTTGCACCTCATTCCTTCAGGATTGGGGCCGCGACGACGGCCGCTCATTGGGGTTTATCGGCAAGAAGGATAAAAGACCTGGGTCGTTGGAGGTCGGACGCATACAAGGGTTATGTACGTAAATGATGCAATTTCGTGTGCTTACGTATCTGTTTTACCCTAGGTCGAGCACCTACACGTATCTGGATTGTGGGGCACAGCATTGTGCACTGGGCGGCTCGCAGAGCTCGACAGTCTGGCTTGGGTGACGATCTTGGCTTTCCGCAGGAAGTGAAGGTGTCCTGGATTGCCAGAAGGGGAATGCTGTGGAAGGAACTCCTGCCGCTTATCCAGAGGTGTGTTCTTTTGGAGGGCCCTCCTACGGCGATTGTCATTCAGCTTGGGGAGAATGATTTGGTGTCATATTCTTGTTTTGTTCTGCGTGCTATGATATTGGAAGATGTGAGGGATTTGGCAGCCATAGTGCCGCCAACGAAAATAATTTGGTCAAAGTTACTTCAACGCCGTAAGTGGAGGGGTAGCCCTTGTGTGGAAGCCACCGAGCGGTCCAGGAAACGGATTAATGATGCAGTGAGCAAGTTGGTGGAGATCTGGGCGGGTTTGTGATTCCACACCCTTTAATTAGGTTCAAAGCCACTGAATTGTTTATGATGGATGGGGTTCATCTGTCGTCTGTTGGGAATGATGTGTGGTTGAGTTCAGTGGTGGATAAGTTGAGGGTGTGTTTGAGGCTGTGAGTGGTTGGCGGCGAGCGTAAGGGGCTCGATTGGCGGTTAGGCATTGGTTTAAATTGGTTGGTGGAGGGGTATGGATTAGCTGTGCCTGCCCCTCCAATGAGGTTGCTGTATGGGAATTCCGTTAAAGGAATTCAGGGACTTACCATCCATTCGTCCAAACCCCTGGAATCGGGCTTGGGCCGTGTAAGTCCCTAGGAGCATGCGGGGAGAAGCTGAGGGTCTGTGTCGCAGCTCCGCCTATCCCTGAACTTGTTCCTCCACACTGGCTTCCGCTGGAATCCGGGAGCCAGTGCTGTCCCCAAGGCGGGAGGGACAGCTAGTCGTAACCAATGCCTAAGCAACCACTCACAATTTGTATGCAAATAAAGTTGTGGCCAAAATTATGCCAAAAACCTTAAACAAAAATTCATGTGTGATGTGTGAGTTATTGGGGTTAAGGGTGTCTTGGGGACCTCAGCACGCAACCACTGATCCTGGCTGTGTTGTTGTCATACTAACTGTTCAACTGGATACAACTAAAGTTTCTCAGGCTTCTAGGCACCATAGTCTTTCTTAAGTCCAGCCAAGGAAGTTGTATTTCCTGACACAAGGGAAAAAAGCATGCTACCAAGTACTTTTCCTCCTGTGGCCATGCGCTGGAGAGACATGTTTAATGTATTATCCAGATAGGCGAAATGAATACTGCATTGAAAGCCCTGGAGAGGAAATCCTATATCAGAGAGGCCCTCTAGTCACATTTTATTGCCGGATAATCTTTATCCCCATTGCTTCTTCAGGGAAAATAATATATACCTGGGAAGAGAAGCTTAGTTTACTTATTACAGTTCCCTTCTCTGAGTATTACACTTGCTAAGAAAAACAGATGGAAGAGTCTTGAGGAAAAACAGTGGGGGGTAAGTATTAATGCTGAGTTGAGGTGTGCAAAAGAGGATTAACGATTTAAATTGTGAAACTTGCTAAGGCAGGGGAACAAAAAAGATGGAAACGCGTTACAGAAGAGCAATTAAGGAAGACGGATAGATCAAATAGCCCTTGGCTGTAAAAACTGAAGACATTTTGCACTGAATTGCTATCCTAGGTCGAAAGAAGCACCCCAAAGGCAATACTATGGGATTAAACTGGTAAAGACCCTGTTTAACCTTCATGTCTCATTTTCATTTCCTCCAGTCAAAAATAGGGCTTCTGAGAACAGCATGCTTGACAGAGTTTACCCTAGTTGTTCATAAAGTCTTTAATGGGCAATTTTAGGTTGGACTAGGAGTATAAAGTATAACAAAATGGAAATGGCTAAATAAACAACAGAAAGCCTCATCCTGGGGTTGAAGAACTTTTTTTCCACTGAAGGCCACGTTCCCTCAGGGCCAAAGTCACCCCACAGTCTTATTTTCTCTCTAAAGGACATCAACAAGTCACAATATTTCTCTCTCTCTCTCAAATCCACACCTTTCATTTAAAACACATGGCTTCCTTCAAAAAATCCTGGGTATTGTGGTTTATGCTTTAAAGGTAAAGGGACCCCTGACCATTGGGTCCAGTCGTGGCCGACTCTGGGGTTGCAGCTCTCATCTCGCTTTATTGGCCGGCGTACAGCTTCCGGGTCATGTGGCCAGCATGACTAAGCCACTTTTGGAGAACCAGAGCAGCCCACGGAAACGCCGGTTACATTCCCGCCGGAGCAGTACCTATTTATCTACTTGCACTTTGACGTGCTTTCAAACTGCTAGGTTGGCAGGAGCAGGGACCAAGCAATGGGAGCTCACCCCGTCACGGGGATTTGAACCACCAACCTTCTGATTGGCAAGTCCTAGGCTCTGTGGTTTAACCCACAGCGCCACCCATGTCCCTTGGTTTATGCTTTACAGAGCTGCAATTCCTAGCACCCTACAGTTACTGGTGTTCTTTGGAGAGACCATGTACTTTAAGTGTATGACATGTCTACAGTCCACGAGTGTGGACTGCTAATGGTCCTAGGTCTTCCTCTTTTTGTCACAGCCACCTCACGCCATCCACCCATACACACTCCTCCAGCCATTCGCAAGCAAATACATCTACAGAAAGAGAGAGAGAGAGCGCCTCAGAACATTAGTGGTATAAAAAGTTGCAGGATTTCAATAGGACATTGCATGACATGGACTGATTAGAAGTGAAGCAAGGTGATGACCCCCAAATTCTTACAGGCACAAGTAGTATTGAAAGTGGGGTCACATATGACCGCCCCAGTAGCATCATAGGCACAACTTATCATGGGTGCACAATAAAAAAAGGATGTCTGGAGGGGGCCTAATTGGAAATTGTTAACCACAGTGCTGTTTCACACATTAAATGAAGGCAAAGTCAGGTTTACTACCACAGCTGCCATCACCTCTCTGGCACATGTAAGTATACGCTACACTCAACCCTGCCATGTGGGAATCCCTTGCGGACAAGCATAGTGCCTGGAGACAGACAGTCGGGTTGTGAAGCAATCCATTGCAATGACCAGAGGAAGAATGACCGCCGGGAGGAGTGCAGAAACAAGAAATGCCATGGTGCATCTGCAGCAACACAACCGGATGCCTTCATCTGCCCCAGCTGCAACCAAACATGCCTCCCCTGCTTCAGTCTCTACAGCCACAGCAAGCGCTGCAACCTTCTAACAGTTTGACTTCACCCCCAAAGGTGTCTCCTGAGATGGACGGACGCCAACAACTCCACACAGGTGGGTTTTTTGCATGGAATCCCATTTACGCTTTTTAAGTAAACACATATTCTATTTTATGTGTAAAAGGTACCCCTGCCCGTCAGGGCCAGTCGTGACCGACTCTAGGGTTGCGCGCTCATCTCGCTCAAGAGGCCGGGAGCCGGCGCTGTCTGAAGACACTTCCGGGTCACGTGGATTTTATGTGTACACCTTTAAAAAGGTGATTTTATGTGTACACCTTTAAAATTTGATACTTCAAGCAACTTAGCTGTTGGCTGGATTGATTAGGCATCACAACTCTGCCCCTTCCACCTCTACTTTTCACCTTCACTTCCAAACTCTGCAATATTTCTTTCCAGATGAATTACTGCCGTCTTAAACTGAATTTGGTGGAGACAGAGCCTTTCATCTTCCTTCTTCTTTCTTTGCCCTTCCTCCCCAGTTACATCCACTAATTCCATTATTTTACTCAACTTTCAAGCGTACCACATAAAAATTTACATAAAACGCTTCTCTAATCAGAGGCGTAGCTAGGGGGGCCTGCAGCGTGCCTGAGCCACGCATCTCTCCTGGGACTAACACAGTGGCTCGGGTGCCTGCAGGCTCCACGCTGCCTGAAACAGAAGTGTGGGGCTTGCTTTCCCCTCAGCCGCCCTACAACTGAAGGGGAGGAGGCGGAGGCGGACTCCGTGGAGGCTCTGTGCAGTGTGTCCTGCCCTGGCTCGGCCCCCCCTGTGGGCAACTTGCTCCATCCTCAGGGGCGGCTCGGCCCACCACCGGGCGCAGGGCGTGCACCACCCCAGGTGCCCAAGCGTCTAGCTACACCGCTGTCTCTAATCCAGGTCAATGTAACTGTGATGGCCTGGGACTCAGGCTCAGACTCGGAACCAAAGGAGTCTCAGTCTGCACCAAATCCTTTGCCTCAGGCACCATCTGAACCAAGTCTAGGGCCTGATCCTGAAGAGTCCCAGTCTGCACAGGTTCCCCTGCAACAAACACCAGCTGGGCCGAGTCAGGGGCCTGAGCCTGCCCTGGCTCCAGATGCGGGGATTACCTCATTGCCTTCAGCTGGGCCATCACTTACAGCTGCCCCACTACCGTTTGGGTCAGGGGAGGCTGAGGTGGCCCCTGGGTCTAGTAACCCACCGACGTCTCCTGAGCTGCGGAAACTAAGGTCTGAGAGAAGGAGACAACTGAGTACTCGCAGGAAGAGTGCTTGCCTTCGGGCGAAACAGGGAGGTGAGTCGCCAGGGGATCAGGACCGGCCGTTACCCCGACAAAGATAAAAGTCTGTCGGACCCCGCCCCAGGTTGCAGGAGCAACATTGCTGTATGCCAGATCCTGCCTGAGATCCTGTACCTGTCCTTGCCTGGTTTCCTGCCTCATGTCCTGCCTTGACCCTGTCAGACTGACTCCTAGCACAGCCTTCGGATTCTGGACCGGACCTGGACCACAGTTCTTGGGTTACCCCCGGGCCCAGCACAGCAGCCTTCTACTGATTGTTTTTAGCATCTCCAGATTACATCCATTCCTTTTTAAATCTATTGCTTAAACTTTCATTCATGACTATACTTTCCTCTTATCCAGATTGGCTGCTATGGTCATATCTATAGTCTGAGCATGTTTATCACAAATCCTCTTCCCACATTGCAATGGAAAGTGTGTTTCAGGGAGGCAAACAGCTTTGGTTGTTTCTGTTGTCCCAATTTATTTTATTTTATTTCCCCCTGTGGAACCACTGCTTTTCCAGATAGCACAGCTTCCATGCCTGTGCACGTTCAGCATAACCTATGAAAAAGCCTGCAAAAGCTGCTTTGTACTAAGCCAGACTGTTGGTCCATATAGCCCAGTATTCTGACTGGGCGTGGCTTTGCAAGCTATCAGTGTACTTTGTTGTTTATAACTGGATATTCCTGGGACTGAATTTGGGATTTTTCGCAAGCAAGATGTTATTTCACAGTTGGCATTATTTTGTGACATCACAGGGCCCTATTGCTTTTCTGATTATTCCACCATCTTCCCTCTCATGTATTAGTTTCTTAGTGTAATCAGTCACAGTGCAACACAAGATCTAATTATAGCAAGTAGGAAGTGGGGGAAATAATTGACAAAATTTTTGCAGCTCTCAAAATGCATGTCTGGTTAATTTTCCTTTAATCTCATTTTCACAAAATGATTCCACCTCATCTTCCAGTCTTCAGATCTGCATAACAAGTGCAATCAAGAAGACCAAAATTAATAACCATCCCCACCGCTACCCGTCCAATCACTCACAAATTAAATGTGCAAAGAGCCTCTTCTGCTGTGTATGTGTGGGAGCAGAGAGGAAGGAAAAGGACCCAACCCTGCATTAAAAACGTAAGTGCATCTGTTGTCCTATTAATCTCTCTGCATTACAGCTAAATGTGAACTTGCCAATTAGAGCAGAAACAAATATTGTAATTAAATTGCTTCCTGTCTCCGTGTGTATTAGAGCAGTCTTTCTCAAACTTTTTGAACTGGGGCCCTCTTAAAAACTTTCCCAACTCCCTTGCCCCTGCCACCCAGATCCCAACCATGTGAAAAAGATACAGACATCATCCTGGCATGTAGTTGTGTGGTGCATAGAACCTGTGGCTGTAGGTAAAGATCTGTGAAACATGACATGAGAGGAAGAAGAAGTTCTCTCTGGTTATTCTCCTGAAACCATTCTGAAGGATATCTTGTAAAAAGAAAGCAGTCTCCACCACAAATCCACACCCAATTAGTGATGCATAAGTGTAGTTTTTCTCATTCTAGAAGAGTTCATGCTCATCCTCAACATGCTGCTTTTAATCTGGATTGAGTCTAGATCCTGTTGTCCACATTGGTGGGTGTGCTAACTTGAATAAATGTACACACTGCAGGGTGATGCAGAATCAATTTGCAACAAGCTTTTGTTTTTGGAATGAAACCAATTTCTCAAGATGCACTTTTCAGGGTTCGGGGCAAAAATATATATATACAATAGATCTAGATTTATGTGCGGATTGTGCAGGGGGAAAAGCAAGTACCCAGTCTCCATTGAAACTAGAATAAAATGTTGGGTGTATGCTGCCCAATGTGAATTGATGGGGGTTGTCTGCCAGAAGTAATTCAATCCATACAAAATCTTGACAGCTGGGAAGGAAGGCATCCACTGCTGTTCTCTCTGTAGAACTTTGCACTTTGGAGAACATGGATTGCCAGTATTTTGGGACCCATGCACACATTTGCAAACCTAAGCTGGAATCCAACATGGCAGCCTGCTTTCACTCACTTGATGTAGCCTCGCCACTCACCTGTGGTTGCTGACCCAGGGGTTGAAGACTATTTATATAGACATTGTTCTCCATGCCACAGCCCCAGTCCATATGTTATTCCTGCTATGAAATATAGGTCCCCCTGCCTCTCAAATTTCTATAAGGCTTCACACAGTCAAGCTCCCAGAGCAATTAACAATAAGAAGAAAAATGGTTCCAGTATAACAGCAAACTTGTGTTTAGAGCCCCCAGGAGAACAAGAGCTGGATAAAAATGTGGCAAGATGGATGTCCCATTGGAGGCAATAGCTATAGACTGCAGCTGGGGAGGATCAGGGTAGAAAGTGGACTTCATTGAGTAGTATGTGGGTCATGTTATGTACCGAAGTTCTCACCCTGGGCCAGCAGAAGAATACTGTAGATAGTTTTCACTCAGGTCCGCATATGCAAATAAGGAATTGAAAGTGACGTTCATTGATTGGATAGTTACAGAAAGTTGTTACTGTTGCTTTGTAGTTGAGCTCTATATAAGCAGGTTGGCTGAACCCTTCAGTTCAGTTCTGTTCTGTAAATAAACAAGAGCTGTTTGAAGAATCGCTGTGTTGTCTGATATTTTCACCAACAACTTAACAGGTCATCTCCTGGATACACCATGCAAGGCAATGGATCAGATACAGTGGTACCTCGGGTTAAGAACTTAATTCGTTCTGGAGGTCCGTTCTTAACCTGAAACTGTTCTTAGCCTGAGGTACCACTTTAGCTTATGGGGCCTCCCCCTGCCGCCATGCGATTTCTGTTCTCATCCTGAAGCAAAGTTCTTAACCGAGGTACTATTTCTGAGTTAGCCGAGTCTGTAATCTGAAGCGTCTGTAACCCAAGGTACCACTGTAAATGATAAGTGAAATGATAAATTCACTATGTATCTATGCCACTGGGCAGAGGTTTATTCTTTACACAAATTGCCAGCATGGGGTTCTGATTTGGGTTGGGGCCTTAACATGGCATGAGTGCATGTATATAAGAGGCTTTAACTCCCGTGCCACCCTGAGCGAGCCTCCTGCACCTGTAATTTGCATTGGTAAAAACTTTCCATTTGCTTAAATGGGAGCAAATGTTTGCAATACATCTTGGGGTCCTCCAGCGCTGATTAGCATACAGCAGAAGACAAAGTGTTAAAAGTCCATCGTGCTATAGTCCTGATCAGGACTGCTGCCCTCCATGCTGGCAATTTTCTAACCAAACGTGCCCTTAAGGGCACAGATATGTAGATACCATATTGTGTAGTTTGACCCCCTCATTCACATAATATTGCACTATCAAGGTGTTAAGAGGCTCTGAGGTAATGCTCTCTGATTTATTGGTCAGAACTCACCCCCGCCTTCACCCACCCAAATGCTAATGTTTCGCCTGCTGCGAGGAAGATAGCGGACTTTGTGGTAGTTTAGTAGGAAATTGAACATAATGAGCATTGTTGAAATCACCCAGTACTGTTGCAAATTGCAACATAATACATTACCTTACATGTGTTTCCTTTTCAGAACATGCTGGTCTAAAGGACTGAGTTCATGAATAAAATACATTATGATGAATTTGGAAGTTTAAACTCTGTGTGTGCATGGGGTATGTGATTTTGTTTTATTTTCCACCATTTTTGAAGAGGCTAGTTCCCTCCCTCTTTCTTTCTTTCTTTCTTTCTTTCTTTCTTTCTTTCTTTCTTTCTTTCTTTCTTTCTTTCTTGATCTTGGCATGTATGCTGACAATGTCAAGAAGCCCTGATGCAAAACCTGTGTCTTATAGCCACAGCCACATGTTTCATACAGTCTTGACAGTTTATACTAGGCATTAGGATCAGAATTGCGCCCACTGACCCTATCCCAGCCCCAATGTCCACACATGGATCATTTCTGTGCATTGAGCAATCAAAAGGTTACAGCAGGTATAAGAAATGACTGTACAGATCTAGGGGCTTAATGTGCCCCTTCAGACCTCTCTGTATTGCCCTTGTAATGCTCCCAAATCCACAGACATTGTTGACCATGCTCTGCACTCTCATAATGTGCTTTTGCCTGGCTAGAATGTGTTATTGGGCTGGTATCAGGACCAGGCTGCCCATGAGGCACACTGAGGCAGCTGCCTCATGAGTCTGAATCCCGTGAGACTTCTGGTGAGATCTCTCGAGAGTTCCACAAGATCTCATGAGCCTATCAATTGGAAGCCACTGCCACATAACCCTGGTAAGCAAGCCTTCAGTGGTGGGGCAGTGGTGGACTAGGGGCACCTTCCCATTCACCTCAGGCGGCAAAGCGAGATAGGCCGGGCCATGCCTGACTGTGATAATGCTCCTTGCTTTGCTGGATGGAGGATGATCAGGCATGTGTAAAACCTTTAACTCCGCATGGCTGGAATGTGGCCTCCTGTACAAAGGTACAATACTGGTATGCAGCCCCTGGGAGGTTGTCCACAAGGGAATGCAGCCCTGGGTTGGAAAAAAGGTTCCCCACTGCTGGGTTAGAGTCCTCAGCCAGCTGCCAGCATCCACACCAGAGCTTACACTCGCATTTTGTGAGAAGTGGAATTTGGCTCAAGAAGTCTTGAGACAGGCAATCCAGTACTGATCCCCTGACAAGAGTACCTGTGTGGTACATGTGCTTTAGGACAACTCTTGGCCACATCAGCCCTAAATGTCAGTGTCTAAATATAGTTCCTTTATTTAGCCTCGGACAGCAGTTGAGATATAGCTGAAGCCATGATATGAAGCACTCTGATGTGAAGCACTCTGAGAGGCACGAGTTAAATCTCCCGTTAAGCTCGTTGAATATCTGTGACGTGGGTTTTCAGAGACACCTTTCTGAGGAACACAAACTAGAAACAAATTAGGTTTGTTCAGAGGACTTTTCCGATGGCTGCGATCTTCCTTTCCTAAATTTAATTTAGTGATCTAGCTGTTAGTGGCTTTGAGTCTCATTCCCAGCCCACTGAGCATTTTGTTGCCTGAAACTAGAGTCCTGGTGACCCATAGCTAAGGAAGTTAGAAAAAGTACAGTGAACACGGGCTTTGCCCTCCTCATCATTGAAATGTATATTAGACTGTCATGGAGTGAGGGGCCATTGTCAAGATAAGTGTGCTTATTTCTTACATCGCTGCTGGAGGACATTTTGTCTTTGGTGCTGAAATGTTTTTCTTGCCAAGGTTTACGTGGGGGACAATTAGAAGAGCAAGACACACATTATTTAACTTTGGAAAGCAAGAGCTCTTTTAAAAAACCACGTAGGAGAGTGTTTGATGTTACTATAAGAGGTTCCCCACTCATTGAACTGAACAGCAGATCTCTGGCAGTGTCAAGGTTTTATTTATTTAATTCAGCAAAGAATATAATAATTACGCAGTGTGCAGCTGGATGGGATTCAGATCCATTTAATTCTTCTTCTTAAAGACTTGGTGGCACACCTGGTCTTCGCATGTCAGCTCCTACAACATTAAAACCATCGGTAAGCACAGACAATTCCCTTCCAGACTTGCAGAGAAAACAGCTAAGCCAGAGCATTAACGGCGGGGCTGGGCTATTAAAAGGGAAAGAGCAGCGTATTTTATATAACCAATCAGCCAGCAAGCACTACAGGTTGCAGTAATTAGATTCTGACACTTGAATTGACTTTTACAAAGGATAAAAATGGGAAAATGCATAGGAATTGCTCTGTAACTGTGGGACGTTGCATTGTCTATTATTAACCAACATACTGTAATTTATTAAACTCACTGAAGCAACAAGGAAATTGCAAAAGGAGAGAAGGAAAAGCTTTAAAGGTAACAGGAGTTAAGTATAACACTTTGTCAATTGGTTTTCCAACAAAATGTGGATCTTTTCTCAGAATGTTATACCAACCCTAACAAATCCAGTCAATGAGATTACTAGCCAATTCTGAAGTTGTTTCATAACAATATAAAGCAAGTCTGGCACAGAACAGGATAAGATTCTGGTTTCTGCAGGGATGAAATCAACCCAATGGTAATTTTGTACATCTTATTGACCTTCTTTTGCTAAAAGTGAAGCCAGAATTTTATGATCGTGAAAAGAATAGAAATGAGTAGGTAGCTTCCTATTGTAAGTCTGTGAAATTAATCCCTCATCCCTTTAGACTGGCCCCTCAGAGTTTGCAAATAGTCGGTTTTGTATTAAAGTGAGCTATGCAGGCTTGGATAGTGACAATGTAAACAGAGGTAAGATAAAGGTACCCCTGCCCATATGGGCCAGTCGTGTCCAACTCTAGGGTTGCACGCCCATCTCACTTAAGAGGCCGGGGGCCAGCGCTGTCCGGAGACACTTCCGGGTCACGTGGCCAGCGTGACGAAGCTGCTCTGGTGAACCGGCACCACTGCAGCACATGGAAACGCCGTTTACCTTCCCGCTATAAAGCGGTACCTATTTATCTACTTGCACTTAAGGGTGCTTTCGAACTGCTAGGTGGGCAGGAGATGGGACCGAAAGACGGGAGCTCACCCTGCCGCGGGGATTCGGCAAGCCCTAGGTGCTGAGGTTTTACCCACAGCGCCACCCGCGTCCCAAAACAGAGGTAGAATGTTGCAAAAAATAGCAGTGGGATTTTTTAATTCTAAACATAATTTGCAAAGGTGTTTAGTTTTTTTTTTTTTAAAAAAAATGGATTCTTTTCTTTTTTCAGTTAAGTTCATATGGATAAGCTACTACCCTATGGTTCTTCATCTGGAAAATGGGGATAATAATCTATCGTGCAAAGCTTGTATCAGGGTGAAAGGGAAAGTACCACAAGCTAATGAATCATATGACTTATACTCCATGGTCCTCATTTTTAAATTAATAATTTAATTTAATTTAATTTAATTTAATTTCTAATATCATCTCCTTCACCCCTGCGGTTTGGAGAAAATCGTGATGTGTCATGAGGCACTGCAATGTTGATGAAGGCTGCCAAATTCTGTTTTTATACGGAATCCATCAGCAGATTTTTCAGTCCACCTGTGATAAAACTTTGACTAAGGGACTAACTGGAATCTGGTGAGTGTCCACCATTTAGTATTGTTAAGTGTTTGTGGGTGCCTTGACTCCCCTAAATTCCTGTGTCTAGTGGGCATTGGATTATCAAGATGGACTATTATCATGGAACTTTGGAGTGTCAGGCATAGCCCTATTGGCTTTAGCCCAAACGTAGCAGAGTTTTCCTGCACAGCGAAGAAGCTAGTTGCGGCAGTGATGACTAGTCAGCTAGACTCAGAATAACTATTTACAGGATTTATTAAAAGGAAAAAATAAAACCAGCAGAGTTTCTGCATACAAAGCAAAGCAAAATAAATCCTCTTTCTTTCTTTCTCTCTCTCTCTCATAACCATACACAGCACTTCTAACTCCTAACACACCTCACATCAAACTGTGCTAGCAATCCCTAGATAACAGAGTTGAGTGCTGCTCGTTAACCAATCAGAGTGAGTAGTTTCTAGGTCAAGCAGACCTGGGCTTTCTGCCAAGAGTAAATTGACACCAGCTTGAGTTAATTGGTGAAGCTAGAATCTGCAAGTTTCCCACGAGAACCAATTAACAGAAACTGAAACCGAAACTGAACACCCCCTCACAGATTCTGCTGAACAATTAACTCCAAATACACCTATGTAGGAGATCATTTTTCCAGCAAACCTAAACCCTTGCACATTCGCTTGTTCTTTACCTTTGCCAATGGTTTAGTTAACACATCTGCTACATTTTCTTCACTTGACACATAAGTACAGGTGATTACATTGTCTTGTACACAGCAACGTACATTTTGGTATTTTACAGAGATATGTTTGGAACGCGATTTGAAACCCTCTGTTTTACTTAAGGTTATACAAGCTTGATTATCAATGTAAACTTGTACTGGTTCTCCACAATTTACATTTAAATCTGCCAACAAATGCTTGAAATAAATCACCTCGTTGCACAATTCACTCAATGCGGCGTACTCTGATTCCGTTGATGACACACTTACAACGTCTTGCTTGCGTGACCGCCAGCTGATTAAAGCTCCACCGACCATTATGACTAGTCCTGTGACAGATTTTCTATCTGGCAAATTTCCCCAGTCACTATCACAGTAGCAACTCAACATTTCATCCTCGGAAGAATTTAATTGTAACATATAGCCAATTGTCTGTTTGAGATACCTCAGAACTTGTTTTACCCCTTTCCAGGCATTTAGTGTGGGTTTTGAGACCAATCTACTTAATATGCCTACTGCATAGCTAATATCAGGTCTGGACCACTGTGCTATATACAATAAACTTCCAATTACAGAGTGATATACATCAGGGTGTTCAAATTCAGGACTCTCATCTATATGGAGTGTTTTTATGAAACCTGGATCCATAGGCACCGCTGCCCCTTTGCAATCCTGCATCCTGTATGTAGTCAGTAGTTGTTTAACTTTGTTCTGCTGACTAATTAGGCAGCTGCCATCTTGGGCCCAGCACACTTCCAACCCTAGATATGTCCTAACCGGGCCTAAGTCTTTTGTACACCCACCTGCAGCCTACAATCTTTGCCCCCTCAGGCGCTGCTACTGGTGTAAAAACCTTGTGCTCATTCAGAGAGGACATCTCTTCCTCCATTGCCAGTTTCCAGAGCTCTGCCTCCTCTTTTGGTAACTTTAGCACCTCCTGAAAACTCTTGGGTTCTGCAATTACACTAAACACATTTGCAGTATCAGGAGAAAAACGCACTGGAGGCACTCCTTTGTTTTGTCTTTTAGATCTTCTGGGAGAAAATTTTTCTTCTGACCCACTTTCCTCCTCAGAACTACGACCTCTCTTTTGTTGCTTAGCAACTGGTCTTTGGCTAACTTCACTTTCCTGAGAGCTCTTATCTGAACTTTCCTCCCCCTCAGACTCTGACTCTCTGTGTTTACCTTCAGAGTCATGAAGCTCCTGGGAAGGTTCAAACCAAACCTCAGTATTGGCATGTAGTCTCTCCCAGCCACTATGTTCACAAAAACTGGCATTCCTGGAGATCACAATGCCATTTGTCCCTTCAGCAAAGCGGAAACCTTTTCCCAGCTCCTGGTAACCCACAAACACTAGCTGTTTGGTCTTAGGATCTCCCTTCTTTCTCATTTGTTTCGGAATTAATACCCAGGCTTTTGATCCAAACACATGCAAATGGTCAATTTTGGGTTTTTTCTGAAACAATTTAAAGTATGGGGTTGTACCTATTGTTTGGTGAAAGAGCCTGTTTTGGAGATAACACGCGGTGAGCATGCTCTCCCCCCAATAAGACATGGGTAAATCAGCATCTTCAAGCATGGCAAACATCATATCTTGTAAAGATCTGTTTTTTCGCTCTGCAACGCCATTCTCCTCTGGGGAAAAAACGTTTGTTTTTCTATGCCCAATGCCACGCTTTTGTAACCAATCTCTAAAGGCATTTGACATAAATTCGCCACCTCTGTCCGTCTGTATCCTTTTGAGTTTAATGGACAGAAATCTTTCCACAGATGCCACCCAGCCTTTAAACTTAGTGAACACGTCACCCTTATTTTTCATGGGAAAAACCCAGGAGTAACGCGTGGCGTCATCCACAATTGTTAGTGAAAAACGCGATCCACCCCTGCTTACAGCAAATGGACCAATTACATCCATGTGAACCAGCTGTAGCGGTGACTCACTAACTCTGTCACTTCTGGGGTAAGAAACTCTGTGGGTTTTAACCTTTTTACAGACATTACAATCAAGGTACTTGTTACAACTCTTTAAATTACCCCCATCAGCCAATTCAGACATTTTTAGTACACTTTTCCAGCAAGCATGCCCTATTTTCCTATGCAATAAGTGCACACAGTTGTCATGTATAGCTTTGTTATTCACTGCAGGCTGAGATTTACTGACTACTGCTGCAACTTGAGATCCTGCTTTAAGCCAAAACAAGCCTCCCTCTGACTTAGCAGTGCCTAAAATCTCACCAGCCTTCTTAATGATGCAACTGTCTCCTTCAAAATACACTTTAAACCCAGCTTTTAGCAAACAATCTACAGACATCAGATTGCTCCTTAATGACGGCACACAAAGTACATTTTGCAGGCATTCACGAAGACAAGGAACAAAAACTGCACCCCCCGAAATCACTTCGGAAGTACTTCCGTCTGCTAGAGCCACCTGGCTGCGCTGTGCTGAGTTCTTGGAAACAAACAATTCATCTGAATTCACGATGTGGCGAGATGCTCCCGAATCGACCACCCAGACCGCTTGTTTCTCATCAGCAATCTTGACCTCGCCGGTCACCAGCTGAGCCGACTGTTTTCGTTTGAAGAAGTTCTTTTTACGCTGCTGCTGCTGCTGATCTCGTCTCTGCTCCTGCACCGGCAACTGAGACTTGACCAACTCCGGACACTGTCGTTTTAGATGCGCTGAAGACCCACATTGGAAACAACGCCTAACAGCAAACGCTGACTCCTCACCGGTACGCTGCTTTTGCTCCACCTCTGGCACGGCATGAGAACTCCTTCCAAACCGCCCGCCTGTAGAAGCCTCTGCAGCCAACGACCTTTCTTGCCTCTTCTGCCATTCTTCAATCAAACGCCCAGTAACGTAACTGACTGATAAATCACGCTCCTGTATGCCTTCTAGAGACAAAACTAAATTATCCCAGCTTTCCGGGAGAGAACTCAAAATAATAGCCACCTTCTCCTGCTGGTCTAATGCACAGTCTCTTTCCTGTAGCGCAACAAACTTTAACTGTAAACTGTGTAGGTGTTCTTGCATTGTAACCCCAGGCTGTAACATTGCCTTGTACAATGCCTTGCGAATGAACAGCTTGGAAACCGCTGTCTCACGCACATGGAGTTCTTTAAGTGCTTGCCACACACCTCTAGCTGTCTTGATTCCCCTCACATACGGCAACTGGGAATCTTCCAGCCCCAAGACAATTGTGGCCCTTGCTCTTTGGTCTTTATCGAGGTCTTCATCATCAGGCTTCGTAGGAAACTTACTCACCACTTGCCAGAGACGATCCCTCTGCAGCACTCCCTGCATGCGTTCCGACCACAGCAAGTAATTGGAGTCATTCAGACGCTCAAAAGCCATCTGAACTGGTTGTGAGGTCATCTTGAGAGCGATGTCCCTGGAACCTGGAACCAGCTACTCACGACCACCGAGAGAGAAAACAGGAACCACAGCACCCAGCACTCACACGCTGCAGCTGTTGTCCTTGCGTCCGCTGCGTCACCAGCTCACCACAGTCAGGAACCAGCCAGAGAACAACAACTTCTGGAACTACTGGAACCAACGCCGTTGATGCTGACACCACCGCAACTCAGGCTGGCAGCACAATGCCCATAACCTCATGGAACTTTGGAGTGTCAGGCATAGCCCTATTGGCTTTAGCCCAAACGTAGCAGAGTTTTCCTGCACAGTGAAGAAGCTAGTTGCGGCAGTGATGACTAGTCAGCTAGACTCAGAATAACTATTTACAGGATTTATTAAAAGGAAAAAATAAAACCAGCAGAGTTTCTGCATACAAAGCAAAGCAAAATAAATCCTCTTTCTTTCTTTCTCTCTCTCTCTCATAACCATACACAGCACTTCTAACTCCTAACACACCTCACATCAAACTGTGCTAGCAATCCCTAGATAACAGAGTTGAGTGCTGCTCGTTAACCAATCAGAGTGAGTAGTTTCTAGGTCAAGCAGACCTGGGCTTTCTGCCAAGAGTAAATTGACACCAGCTTGAGTTAATTGGTGAAGCTAGAATCTGCAAGTTTCCCACGAGAACCAATTAACAGAAACTGAAACCGAAACTGAACATATTAAGATGGGCTGCCAGACACTGAATTTAACAGTGTGAAAATACAGGCCAAAGCAGTTTTTCTGTGCTCAGGAAAACACATGGGAGAAAAGCTATTATGGAGAACAAAAAAAAGGCAAGGGGTGATTAACAAAGCAGATACTCTGTGCCGGAGGGTAGATGAGCGCAAGGTCCTCCTTCCACTAAGAGATAAAGTGTCAGTCTGTTAAACACAGCAAGCTAAGTATAGGGACAAAAGGCCATGTTTGATCTCTTTGGATCCAGCAGTGGGAGAAACAGAACCCTCTTGGAGCGTAATGCATTGACCTCTCCATCATAGGCTCAGGTTGTATATGTGTGTAAATAAGCCATATATCATAAAGACACCACAGTTTCCACTGTGCCTCATTTCCAAAGGAAACACAAACACTAGTTAAGTGTCTGGAGTACAGGAATCTTGGACCACTCGGAGATTGGGGTGACATGTAACAGAAGAGCCCTGCTGGATCAGACCAAAGGATAATCTAAGGCAGCATCCTGTTGCCATATTAAACTACTGTACTAGGACCATATCAAGCTACTAGAACTTATTGGAATGTACTGGAGCTCAAGCGATCTGGTTATAAGGTTTGTTGAATTTGGATTCCAGAAGATGTTTCAAATGTTTTAGGGATCAGGGTGAAAAAGTGCCACTTCTAAACTTGCTCTGGAATGGTGGGACTTAGAGGGATGCGGAAGGGCATCCTTCAGGTGGGTGATTCAGAAGTCTACCTAAGAAGTTTGCAAGCCTGTGGTTGCACCTAAAATAACTTTGGATTCTGGGCAAGGACTGTAAAAATGTATACATTCGGAAGGTAACATTAAACACAGTTGTTTAGAGCAGTGATGGGGGATCTAAGGCTTGAAGCCAAATATGGCCCGCCAGGACTATCTATCTATCTATCCCTCAGGAATCCCCATAGTCCATAACTCCTTTTCATCCCCTTCCCTTCATCCCAGACCACACTTCCAATTAGCTTGGCTTTGCACTTCCTTGAGTGTTTTTGCCTGGCTAGAATGTGTCCTTGGACTCTGATAATGCTTCTTGTTTGCCTGGATGGAGAACTGAGAGGAGTGTGTGTGTGTGAAAAGCCTACTGTAAAAAGATAAAATTAACATTTGCTGCTCCATGAGCTTTTGCTTCTCCCCTAGCCGCTAGCAGTGCATATGGCCCCCAGAAGGTTTTAATATAAGGGTATGTGCCCCTTCAGCTGGAAAAAAACCCCATTGCACTAATTTTCAATTAAATGTGTTTAGAACGAGGATATGGAAAGTGTTTGAGAAAATTATTAGCTCATCAAGCCATCCTGTTCTACATGGAGAAGATGTGCAAAACCATTAGGGATTATGCAGCTAGATCCATATCAGAGGAAGTAAACATGCAGGTTCATTTCCAAAAGCTATGTGTGTTTGTCTGCTGAAGATCTCCATCTCCTTTGCCTGTTCATTTAGTTCACTGAGGCTTGTGCCCATAAAGAGCTTTGAAAACTGAACTGAAATTCTTTGGTTCACCCAAGTCTGCCTGTTCACTTTCCCAATTGTTCTTTCGAGTCCTCTTAATACGTAAACTCTCATTTATTTTTTCCATACTTCACTGACTGCTTATTTTCTTTACAGGCCCCTATAGCCCCACTGAAGCTTACTACATGTCAGGCTTGGACTTCATTTACTAACCCAGCTGTATGAACTCAGCTTTTCCAGTGGCACTAAATTATACGCTTTAGAGTTTGTATATACCGGGTGCCTGATGGTTATTCTGAGAGCAATTTTCTGACCTGCTTTTCTGCATCATTCTTCTTACCACCCCCCAATAACATCTTTTCTGTAGGTAAATAATACTCCAGATAGCTTCAAATTAGGCGGAGGCAAATATATGCCTTTGTTCATTATGGCAATGATATGCTAGGAAGGGAAGCCAGGCTCAGAATAGTCAACATGGGCAGCGGCTCTCTGGGGTTCCCGGCCCCCTGGAGACACCAGGGCTTGAACCTGGGACCTTCTGCATGCAAAGCTACAGCCCTTTCCCCAAGTTACTGAATTTTCCTGCAGTACTGCTATTGGTATATCTTTCATGAATGATTTCGGCTCTTACCAGATGCAAATTGTCCCCTTCAATCCAGTGTTTCCAGCCTCTGTTATTCTTTTCGCCTTTCTGGACACAGATTAGTTTATCGCCATCCCAGGTCACCAGCGCCTGCAGGGATCAAATGATAAAGTTCAGCAACATGGTAGAAACGTTTGAGGCTAACAACATATCAGAATAAACTGGAGTCAGGGTGACATAATGGCAGCATAGAGTTGGTCGGGGTGGGAGGTGGGGAGAGGGAACACATAACAAACAAATATCACCCCCCTCCCCTCTCTCCCAGCTCCCCAAATTTAAGTAGAAAGCCTATAGTGTCACTAAAAGTGTTTTATGTTTTCAATTCCCGGCTATTTCTCCTGACACAATGATCCATAATATACGCACAAAAGAAGATAATTAAATAAAGTGAATTTATGACGGGATTTGTCTCCAGAAAGGGGAGAACAGATATGAAATTTGCATTATTCCGTTCTCCCTCAGAAGAAAGCCACAAACGCACTGTAAAGCACAGCAGCAGGAAAAGCCGTGGATCATTTTAACTGCTACAACATTAATACACATGCACACGCACTTCTGTTGTGGATGCGGAGGGCATATTGGGAGGGAAGAGATTGTTCACAGCAGCTTGGATTCAAAGCTTTTGCATATGAGCATCTTCTAATATGTAAACGGTCCCCAAATTTATTTTCAGGCTAACCAAAACAGGTGTTTACTGCTAGAATAATGCTGGGGGGGGGGGCTCAGAAAGGAAATGGAAGGAAGGGAGGGAGGGTGGAGTCAACCTTAACATGGTCAAACTACCATGAAAGACAGTTCTCTGTGTGCAAACAAGAGGCATCTTGGAGCCACTCAGCTGGAAGTGCAATAAGAAGAATGGGGATGCCCTGATCACAGCTACTATAGTAGTGCAGGCACACACCAGAGGAGATATTTGAATTATAGTCTCTTTCTTCCTTTCTTTCATTTGAGTGCTGCTTCACTACAATTGTGATTGGGAGAAAAATATGACCTCTGTACATTCTGTAGCTGTCTGGCAACATCCCACATTCTCTGCACTGAAAAGAACAGATTGCAAAAGAACAGCTCTCTTTAAAAATAATTAATTCCTGAGCCTCCTGCAAAAACAGCAGTGTGTCGGTGGGGGAATATCGGGCAGAAATCATCTTGATAAGAAATCAGATAGAATTATAAAAGAAATAAGATGCTTTTTCTACTCTCCGTCAGATAACAACAGTGACGATAGGAGAAAATTGAGGTTATTGAAAGTTCAGGGAAGAGGCAGTTTTCTACCCGAGACAGGACTGGTAAAGGATAGCTTTGACAGAGGTATAAGGAGCATGCTGTGATGTCAGGGCATGAAAAGGTCACAGATAATAGGAAAGATGTTGGCTATGAGCAGCATACTCCTCCACATTATCTTGGGGAGGGGAGAGGAAATGATTTGGCTATTGTAATGCTTGCTATTCTGTTTTAGCTCTGTAGATACCAAGCGGTGTAGGCACAGATTAGGTTATAATCAGGAATAAAACGTAATCCAATTGGGGGAGAGGGAAGCTACCCACTGAAAAGCAGCTATATGGGAAACAAGACCTTGGCTTGAGAGTTCCTTCACAGAGAGCTCAATTCAATGGATGGAAATGAATTGAACTAACAATTGCCTCATAATCAGACCAATATCTTCTGAAAGACAGATCAATGCAATTATCTTCCCTCAAGGGAATCCAGTGAGACCCCACCCACCCCCCAGAAGAGTGGCCAGATCTTACTGTCAGGAAAACAGTAACAACAACAACAAAACACAGGAACTAACTTTTCCATAATAGCAGAGCCAGCCTGTCCATGAGGCATACTGAGGCAGCTGCTTCAGGCTGTGGAATACCATGGGATGGCACTCCCCGCCTTGCCACCTGCCACCACCTGAGAAGTGAGGAGAGGTGATGGTGGCTGGCAAGATCTCATGGAACTCTTGTGATCCTGGCAAGTGAGGCTTCAGAGGGAATGCTAGGGCAGCAGAGTGGCAGCACCCTCCCCTTTCACCTCAGGTGGCAAAACTAGATGTTCCATCCCTGCATATAAGGTCAATATGGGCATAAGTATCTTACAGCTTGGTAAATGATGAATAAACCTATGGGCATTTCTATTATTATTATTATTATTATTATTATTATTATTATTAACCAGTTACCATTTTGACAGCACTGCTTGTCTTCCATATTATAATTTTCTCCTCAGAACCAGAAGCAATGGAGGAACTCGGGAGAACTTTGGATGAAGACATCCTCTCCCCACTCTAAAATTGTGCAAATGTGACTTGAAACACAGAGGGGTGTGTGTGTGTGTGTGTGTGTGTGTGTGTGTGTGTGTGTGTGTGTGATTGACCTCACTGGATTTTAAGCCACTAAAGAGAGCCAGTGTGGTGTAGTGGTTAAGAGCGGTAGTCTCGTAATCTGAGGAACAGGGTTCGCGTCTCCGCTCCTCCACATGCAGCTGCTGGGTGACCTTGGGCCAGTCACACTTCTTTGAAGCCTCTCAGCCCCACTCACCTCACAGAGTGTTTGTTGTGGGGAAGGGAAAGGAGATGGTTAGCCGCTTAGAGACTCCTTCAGGTAGTGATAAAGCGGGATATCAAATCCAAACTCTTATTCTTCTTCTAAAGTGAATACACGCATACTCTCCAGCTGTAGAATGGCCATTCCTATTCAGGAAAGGCCATTGGACTCCACTAGACAGGAAAGCATATAAAAGTCTTCCTATTTGAACAAGAGCATTCATGCATGAGCCACAAGGTTTTTTGGCTTTTGATGTGCAGGCCCCTCAACTTTCTGGCTCAGCACCTGGCTCACAGTTCTGGCCCACCACTGACTATGATGCAGCCCTAACCAGGACACAGCTTGCATCAGGCTCACTTGACTCCTGGGACTCAGCTATACAGCTGCAAATAAAATGTTTTAAGTGTGTTTTAATTGTGATATACAATGTGACACTAGATGACGATGGTGAGCCTTATGGAAAATTCAATGCATTTTTAAAAATGCTTTTTTAAAAAGCATTTTCAGAATGGTTTTTATGTGTGTATAGATTCTACTCTGCTTTAAAAGTTCTCCAGAAACAGGGAGCTACGGGGGGGGGGGGATAAACTAACATGAAAAAAATGTGCCGCCACAGGTAGAATGGTCATATGCAGTAGCTCAGCAGTTGCTTCCACCAGAAAGCAGAATTTGCTGTAGCCTGTGGGGAGTCTGGAGGAGCCAGTGGGGGATATATAAGTATCTGGTGGAACCATGAGGAGTTGGAAAAATAATTCTGTCTTGCTGTCAACGAGCTGAAAAACTGTCATGATTTACATATGGAGTAAATAGTTGCAATAGAAAAACATCCACGTTTTGAAATGCAAATAGCGGCTTCTTTATAAATAAACATTTCTTTAACATTTATAATTTGCTTTCAACCTGTTTTCTTGAATGTCAGGTGCTGGTGTTGACTGCTGTGTAAATGGAAAGCAAATCATAAGTTTCTACCTTCACCACTCGGTCATCAAGCCCCTTGGTGTGCTCTTCAAATTCCTCTCCTACGGTGTAATTCACTTCATAGTTCCTGAAAGTGCTCAGCGTTTTCGTCTTGAAATGGTTTCCCTCTTGAATAATTTCTTTCGTTTGTGTCAGGTGGTTTGCAATCTTTCTCGTAGCAAGGCCAATGCCTGCAGACACACCAATAAATATGTTAACAATGGGCCTGATTAATTCAAACATACATTTATAAACAATAAAGTAATGTGTGCCCAATAGGACTTTCTGCTTTTGGGGTGTGTGTGTGGAATATTACATCCTGGGCCATATGATACTGCCGGTATACAACTATCACATTCCATCAGCATAAGGATTACTGTTTACATAATGGAGCTTTCCAGGCCTTCTTTCCCCATGTGTAGCCCATCTGCTCTGGAGGGTTGGAGAGTCCCCATAACAGGTTTAGAGGGTGCAAAGGGGGAGATGGGGGAAAGGTTCTTTTGCACAAGCGGCAATCCATGTGCTGATGGAATACATTACAGCTGTACCTCGGAAGTCAAATGGAATCCGTTCCAGATGTCTGTTCGACTTCCAAAACGTTCGGAAACCAAGGCGTGGCTTCTGATTGGCTGTAAGAAGTTCCTGCAGCCATTCGGTGGCCACGGGACCTGCTTCGGATGTTCAGGTTCCAAAGAACGTTTGCAAACACTCACTTCCGGATTTGTGGCGTTTGGGAGCCAAACCATTTGGCGTTCATCAACTAAGGTACACCTTTACTTAGCACTGCTGTGGAAAGTTCACTCATCTGAATTGCACTTGTGCACAAGTTTAACTGTTTAGCCGGATTGTAATCTAAGGCAGTCCTCACTTATCAAGAAGTAACTCACTTTGGCAGAAAGCTGGTAGATATAGATGATATAGATATAGATATAGATATAGATAGAGATAGAGATAGAGATAGAGATAGAGATAGAGATAGAGATAGAGATAGAGATAGAGATAGAGATAGAGATAGAGATAGATATAGATATAGATATAGATATAGATATAGATATAGATATAGATGATATAGATATAGATATAGATATAGATATATTTAGGGTGGTATTCAACTAAATTTTACTTGGAGTAGACCAATTAAAAGTAATGAACATGATTGTGTTAGGTCTATTAATTTCTGCTTTGAGTAAAACTTAGTTGAATACCATCCTCAGTGACTAACAGTGTAACCCTAAGTATGTCTACTCAGAAGTAAGGCCTGTTGAATTCAATGGGACTTATTCCTAGGTCCCTATAGGACTTTTTCTACACCGCAGCTGTTCAGTGTTTTTTTCCTATTTTTATTTGACTAGCAATCTTGGCCATTGGACTGCTGGCTTGTGGCCAGATTCCCTTCATGAGCAAATATTGCCACGGAACAGGGTGTCCTGACTGCTGAGATGCTGCAGGGACATCCTGGCAGGATGACAGGCGGTAGTATAAACATTTAAGATCTAGGTACAACATGCTGCTTACATGACTGAAACATGGTCTCAGTGACTGGTGGGGAGTGGGGGTCAGAAGTCCCTCTTGTACTTAGGAAAAATAGTGTGGCTAATGATCCATAAGTTCAATTAAAACAACCTTCCTTGCCTGAACAATCCACCCTCAACAATTTATGATGCAGATCAGGAGTTAAAATACAGGGACAACTGTGGCACATTTAGGGCCACTTTTCTGCTGTTAATGCAGAGATGGCCTAGCTGGGGAGGGGGAGATATTTTCCAGAGGCACCAGCTGTCTTTCAGCTTGTTGATTATGGCACCAAATTGGGAGCACAGAGAGCTTCTTATAAATGTTACCATACAAGATTCCAGCTGCAGCCCTATGCACACTTTCCTAGGAGCAAGACTTAGTCATCCTTACCTTACTACTCAGTAGATGTGCATAGGATTGTACTGCAAAGTAGGTTTTCTGACCCATTTGCAGTTTAGGTCAGTGCAAATCACCTGTGCCTTTCAGCTATAGAATGCCTGTTCAATGATCTCTCATATATAGCATAGGTGTTGAAATATGACTGACAAATTCTTTTGTACGGGAGAAAGAGAAAAGAAAACCTTCAAAGCGAAATGTTTGAGATAAAACGTAATTGCTAGGAAGCATATTCCACTGTATTCACTGGGCTTACTTCAAAATATATCTGCTTAGAAATGGCTTGCTATAAAGGCAAAAGTTAATGTTGAATTAAATCTTATTCATTTATTTTTAAATTAAATGTAGAACAAAGTATCCCACCAATTCAAAATTCTTATTTTTATATTTACCTAAAGCAACCATGTAACCTTCGAAGTTGTCATTGGATACCATCACCCACGTTCCAGTGTAATCAACAGGCATTGCGGCTAGGATTTAAATCCAGGGATGGCTCAGATATGGAACTTGGAAAGGAGAAAGAGCTTACTGTAATTCTGTCCTTTTTATATTTCTCTGGGTGAAGTTTACAGCTTCCAAGATAATAAAGTCTAAGGGTCAGCGAGATAACCTAAACCGAACTTTCCCTTCATTACCAAGGTTCAAGAGGACAAGGCAGAGGCAGCAAACAGATTTCTGAGGTTAGAAGTCAGAGAGAAAATGATGTTGCAATGACCTTTGTAAAATATAAAAGAAGAGTAGAAAAACATTGATGGGAGCACAGCTCTGGAAGATGGACTGCATAATATCAAGTTATATGAACCTGATTGTGTGTATGTGTGTGCTTATTCAGAATTTCCTTAACTCCTGTTTACATTCTGTGGATGTTCTGGATGTATGAAAAATCCAACATTTACTTTTAATAGAAATGTTCATGATGCTGTGTCATCCAAGCAGAAAGAAAGACACACAAATCACATAAAGGACAAGAAAAGATCTTCTGCAAGTAGAAGGCTGATTGTAACAAAGGCACCACCAGCCATTCCCTGCCTGTTTTGAGCTCCAAGTCACCACTTGTGCAAATGTTTAATGCTGGGATAGTCAGTGTGATGCCCTCCAGATGTTGTCAGACATGGTAGGAAATTAAAAGGCTGGTTCCTGCCTGGGAATGATGAGAGCCTTGATGGGGGGAGCTCACCCCATTGCGGGAATTCGAACTGCCGACCTTTTGATTGGCAAGCCCAAGGCTCAGTGGTTTGCAGTAGTAGGGTCTATTTCAGCACCTGGGCTCCTTGGACAGCTGCTGGAGCCTAAATACCCTGCTCTGTGCGCTGCTCTGGTTTGTCTGAAGTGGCTTAGTCATGCTGGCCACATGACCCAGAAAAACTGTCAGTGGAGTGGACAAATGCCAGCTCCCTCGACCTGTAAAGCGAGATGAGCGCCACAACCCCAGAGTCATTCACGACTGGACTTAAATGTCAGGGGTCCCTTTACCTTTTTTTACTGCTCACCAGCACCAATCCTATGACATTATGGTCCAGACTGAAATAGCAACTGCAATTATCGAAAAGCTAGATACAAATATATTGATTGTATTTCCATTCTGCTTTCCACTAAAGTAAATCCCAGTACAGCTTACAAGCGATAAATAACAACAGCTGCAGCACTGAACACCAGCTGCTGCAATGCCTGGGCCATTATGAGCTGACCCCACTAAGTCGGGTAATAAAATTAGGAAATCCACAAGAAAACAATTATAAGTAATTGTAGAATATACGAAAAGATGAACAAAACAGAGCTAAAAAGTAGTCTAAAAGTTGCTGCCTTCACCCATACTCCACCACACCTGCTATCTCAAATATCAGTTACTCTACTCAATTCAAGGAAATACACAACTCTGCCTGGCACTTCTGACTTATGACTGAAAATCTCTTGCTTTGCTTGCTTATAAATTTGTGATTCCTCAGCTAGGCTTTTATGGACCCCTGTGTGAGTAGCTTGCGGTTCCTTTGGTGTGATAATGCTGGTGTTGTGGCCAGTGATTCACACAAACACAAGGTGTAATATTTGAATTTTAATGTCTCATGCATCAAGTCTTGTTCTTTACAACTCAAGGCAGCTGGCCAAGTGACCCAATATCACATGTTCAGGTGCTTTCTTGCCAAGTTGCTTTCCTTATTACTAGAACAGCTCCATCCAACAACACAACCCTGGAAGCATTTGCTTTGTCACTTTACAGCAGGGCTCAGTAGCTTCCTTTCGGATGGAGATACCGCTGAGGTCAGCTTCAGGTTTCGTTAAATTGACTCCTTGCTATCACAGGTCTCCAAATACAATGCTATTTTCTTTCTGCTTGCAGCTGCAGACATACCGAAGGAGGGCAAGGGGAGCTTATATCATAAGATGCAGGCACTTGTCAGAAGGTCTCTGAAAACAAATTGTAACATACTAAAAGCAATACGGGAAGCTACTTTCATGGCATTTTGAAGTAAGCGAAGAGGCAGGAGAACTTAATAAACCCCTGTGTTACTTCTGATTTCATTGAAACGAAGTGATACTTGAGAATGAATCCCATGACATTATGTGGAATTGCCCTGCTTTCCTCAGTGGCTTAAAGAAGTATTTGGCCCTGCTAACCAAAAGATCTGTTGCCAAACACACGGAAAGCATAAAAAGTGGAGTTGAATCTCACCCTCTGAAGTCAGAGGAAATGTGGCTTTCTCTTGCTATCCCACACTTTTTCCATCCTAAATCCAGAGATTCCCTATGCAACTGGTGTAGCTTTCCTGTTCAGATTTTCAAAGCATAGGGAATCTCCAGATCTAGAAAGCACAAAGTGTGGGACAGCAATAGTTGGAGGATGCTGCTGCATGGACCAGGGATAATGAAAAGGAGGCGTGGGGGTTCAGAATCCACATTAAGTTGAGATATGGGTGGCCCTCTGTCGTATTTATTAATGTCAGTGGGGCTACTCTGAGTAAACCTCAGTTGCATATCACCCATGTGAAAGCTGGGCAAACTGGATATGCTCAGCAAAGGGAAAGTTAAAGAGACACGTCAGTATTTACACATACACGAAAACACAAAGCATCATTGCATATTTTACAAGCAAATTAAAAAGTCAGAAAAATACCCTGACAATTAAGATTAGCAAGAAAGTGGGACAAAGCCAGTTGAAACGGAGGGATTTTAAAGCACAGCCTGATGAAATTCTGGCAAGGATGCTTTTGGGACGACGCTTTCTGCTTTTGCAAAAAGGTTTGTACTATCCCAGAGTCCCATTCCAGTTTTTATTTTGCAGTTAGTTTCCTCACAAGTGAATTGGAAATTTTCATAAAGGGATTTCCTTCATTCATACCCTGTATGTAATTGTTCTTAATTGCTAATTTGTAGCTGGTTTCCTTCGAGGTGTGTGGGTTTCTTTTTCTTTTTCTTTCGTTTTTCAAAAAGATGAGCTCTATTAAGGAATTCCCTACACATGTATTTACTCAACACTAGCACCAGTTCCTTTGTGCCTTCTGAGGCATGGGTATAATTAGAAGCATTGCATTATATTCCACCAAAAAACAATGTAAACAGAGAATTACTGAAAATATGGAGTATTGACTTTAACAGACTGTTCTGCTGAGATTTTACAGTGAAGGGTTGCAAGGGCCTATGAAGAGACACCGCAGCTCAAGGGTCAATACTATGATAGGCAATAATGCCTCCATCAGATTCAAAAGTCAGTCTAAATTGCACAGACCCCCACAGACTCCAGAGGCTCTGTCATTGCAGGTGCTGCTAACACAATATTATTTCAGGGCTCCACTGGAAATACTTTATTTTGCAGGTCATTGATCCAACAGAGTCCTACTGGTGTGTTGGGGCAATGAACTGACAACTAAAATGATCTGTGGAGTTGGTGCGGTCACAAGTTCACTTGCTACAAGACCTCCTTTGGCATTTTTGATAGAAAGCTCTTGCTGGGAAGCCCTTTCTAAGTGGGGGAAAATAATTATTGCTGTGCATTTGTCTATATATGCTTACAAAGTTGCAGTGGGCAAGTTCCAGTCATTTCACTGAGTTTCATATATGCTCTGCATTTAGGATCTTCCTGTTACTCTTTAGACTGTCAAAAGAAGAAGAAGCAGCAGCAGCAGCAGCTTCCTGGAAGCAAATTTGCTATTTTGTTGGTGATGATTCATTAACTCCTGCTTAACTTCCTCACAGGGAACTCTTATTGATGTCAATGGGACCTCTCTATGTAGAAAAACTGCAAGCCAGGCCCTGTGGTTCTTTTGCTTTTTCTAAGCATGGTGTTAAAATTTAACTCCAAGTTCATAGTTTTATTCTACTTCAGAGTCAGATATAGTTATCTCAGTATAATAAATCATTGTTCATTAGATAGAGAAGGAGCACCGTGCCTGCACACTAGCACAGCTGGTGTGGTGGTGCTGTTCCACAGCCCTCCTGACAACAGGGTCACTATGCTTCCTGGGCAGGGAAGGAGTGAGGTTGGGGCTAGGTGAGCATTCTGGCAGAACCAGCCTGCACACCCTGCCAGTGTGTCCATGCAGCCCCAGCCTTGCCACTTTCCTTCCTTCCTTTCCTCTGGAGCATATCAGCTGTGGAGCAGAGGCATTGATCCTGTGGGGTGCAGAGTGCTTGTCTGCAAGTGTGCCTTCCCCACAGAGAAGCTGAATGTGAAGGAAGACCTTGCAGCATTGAACCCTCCATTCTCATGAGGGGAAGCGGAGATGCCATATCGCCCTCCCCCCTCCCATCTGGCCCCCAGGACAGATCAGGGGAGCTGCGCATAGCCCTAATGTACAGTATCACCTCCCAACCCTTGTCCGCCCACAGAGCTGGTTGCATGCAACTAGAGCAATGTGCAAACAGGCCATGAGCAGCTGAGCAACCTGTGCACATTTGAAAAAGAACAACTGGTGGAGAACGAGCGAACTTAACAGCGGCAGCTGGAAAAAGAAGGCGATTGTTGTCTGGACAGCAGATTCAGGCTTCAGCTTTAAGTTCTGCCAGTCTGGCATATTTTCCTGAGTGCTTGAGCCCCCTTTAAAAGAGAAAGCATAAAAATCCATTTTGAAATCAATCTTTTGAAAATAAAATGGCTGGCTTCCTGCCACCAGCGGCTGCTAACTCATCTGATCAATGCCTCTGTGTCTCCAGTCAATTCCTTGCCATCCTTTCCCCATTGCCATTAATCCCTCTCTTGCTGACTTCAAACTTCATTCTCATGTAATACTTGGGAGGAAACAGAAGTAAAACTCAAATGAAGCAGTGCATCATTTGAGGAAAGGAAGATGCCATTTAAAAATAAATTGCATGTCCTGGAAATGACAGAGAGCAGGAATGAATAGCCCATCGGTCAGTTTTGGTTACGGATAACATGGTTGTCCTGTCTGCACCTGTCTGTGTAGAAGAGGCGCCGTAATGGTTAGACAAAGGTGTTGCAACCACCACCAGTTGTTTTTTTTTATGACTCGTGTTTGCTAAACCTGGAGTACTGACAGGGGTTTATTAGCAGTGGTGCAGTTAGGTAATTTTAGACTCTGGACTTCATTGTCTTCCTCTCCCTTAAGATTGTAATGTGTTACTTGGCTTACTTAAAAATGTGGTAAGCCATCATTGCTACATCCTCCTGCTCATTCTGGATGAATTCTGCCCTTTCCTGGTGGCACAACCGTTCTTTCATTCTTAATGATAGGCCTAGGTAGCATGCAGCCTCTTTCTTTCATTGGGTCCTTCCAATTTTTTCAATATTTTGTTGAAATTGTGTTTTCAGATCATGCCAACAGTGGGGAACTGAGGAATCAAAGGCACGTTGTGCATTGCCATGGATCTGCATGTTGCACTGAGAGATGCAAAGAGACTCCTTTGGGAGGAAGGAGGGGATAGAATCTTAATAAGTAAAATGGAAGAGACAGTTGTAAAAAAAACCCACAGTCTTCTTGTGGGCTTGTACTGGTTTGATTCCTTGGCCAGACTGCCTCCAGATTAATATCTGATGCCACCATTGATAAATCCAAATAGAAACATCAAGCTTTTATGCACCGTTTGGATTCCCCAGCCCCAGCCCTTTGCAGAAATCAGACATTAATATCTATATTGTTCTAATTGTATTTATTCTGTGGCAAAGTTTTCTAATTGCTGCTGCCAGTTTCTATCTTCATCAGATAAAGGTTACAATATTCAGACATTGAACTGCACTATTGATGGATTGCTTTTGAACGAGAAGATTCCATAGAAAGCAATATGGTTCTTTCACCCTTCTCCTACCTCTATGACAAGCATAATTTAACTAAAAGGATATATATGCCATTAAGCTTTCTCATGCCTGACCAATGAGAATGCTGTAATGTCATTTATTACCAGTTCCCATCCATTACAGGAGCATTTTGGAGAATGGATTTTGTCAAACGCTTTGCAGAAAAGTATTGCCTAACCCCCCCCCCCAACAAAACTCATCGGGAAATCATAGTAAAAGTGCAGTAACATTCTAGGCTTCTGTGGATGTATTTTATATAAATAATATCTATTGGTATAAAATACACTGGCATAAGCTGAAAATACTATCCCCCTTTTTTTCTTTTTTCTTTTACAATGATCCTATGCCAGCTTTCCCCAAACTGATATCCTTCAGATGTTTTGGACTACAACTCTCAGCATCTCATACCAATAGTCATGCTGGCCGGGATGATTGGAACTGGGAGATCTGCAGGGCAGCAATTTGCCCAAGTCAGCCATATACTCTAGTCTCTGCAAACATACCTCAGAATAGTAGTCTGCATGAGGTTGTAAATGGCTTATGAACTCAGCTTCCTCCCATTGCAACCTAGCAGAATGAACCCCCATCGTTCTGCCCGGACACTGAGGTCCACTGCCGGGGGCCTTCTGGCGGTTCCCTCACTGTGAGAAGCCAAGTTACAGGGAAATAGACAGAGGGCCTTCTTGGTAGTGGCACCCGCCCTGTGGAATGCCCTCCCACCAGATGTCAAAAAGAACAACAACTACCAGACTTTTAGAAGACTTCTGAAGGCAGCCCTGTTTAGGGAAGCTTTTAATGTTTAATAGACTATTGTATTTTAATTTTCTGCTGGAAGCTGCCCAGAGTGGCTGAGGAAACCCAGCCAGATGGGTGGGGTATAAATAAACTATTATTATTATTATTATTATTATTATTATTATTATTATTATTATACCATCGTCATGCTCTGACCTAAAAGGCCAACAAGTCAAGAGAGATGTCTAGCCCTTTTTTCATGCTCAGATTATGTAGAATCCACACTTGTGGAGGTCTTGTGCCAACCCCAAACCCATGTAGTAGACTCAGCGCATATCTCCTCCAGCATGCGTATGAATTGGGAGTGTGTGCAGGTTTGTCTGCACAATCCTGCTTCCAGTTGTTCATGCAGAGCCTACTTGCACACATCTGTACAAACGTAGAGTCCAGCCAATGTGCCTAGGTCACAATGCATAGTGGATATGGCATGAGGGTGACAGTCTCCTCCGTTGCGCTGCATGCATGGATTGCAAATAAGTTCTGAAAAGACACATGCATTTGGGAATCTGCTGTTCTGGGGTTCTTGAGAGGGTGCCCTCCGTATGTTCACCTGTACATACCTAGGTCTTTTAAAACCTTACAATGAACATGCATAGGTTGGGATTGTGGCTTGCTGCTGAAATACCTAACCTTCCCATGTGCATTCGCTGTGACTGGTGCCCGCACACTATATATTTAAAGCAGATTTAGTGTGCATTTAAAGTGCATGGCTTTCCCCAAAGAATCCCAGGTTTGTTAAGGGTGTTTGGGATTTTTCCTCTGTGAGGGTTAAACTACAGTCCTCAGGATTCTTTGGGAACAGGCCATGTGCATTAAATGTGCTTTAAACATATGGTGTGACTGTGAGAGGCTCATGTGTAAAGGGCAATTACTACCATAATTCCAGAATTAATTGTACTACTCATGTTTAGTAATGAAAACACTACATAGAAAGTGTTGTGGCCATGTCTGGGCACTGCTGCTCCAAAAGGATGGTGCAGCTGTAAACAAATGGGGACCATTGATGATAAATTGGAAAGGCTGCATCAATGCCTTGATTCTTATTTCTGAAATGTGACACTATCCAATAAAAGCTGTACCATTAGGGATAATGGAACCTAGCGTGGAGAAGACAATATGTTCACACACCACTTAAACCAGCTCTGAATAGATCCATCAGGACGGCTTCCAGGTTCTGCAGCTGTGATTTGAAGATGGGAAATGGACAGGGATGAATGGGTAACTGGCACATATATCCCAATCCCTATTGATCAGGAATTGTTCCTCAATCGTGGCTTTGTGCCCTGTGATGAGGAACAGTTGGGACCGTTTTGACCATCTCTCAGCAGCACCTGCAAAAGGAAATAAGAACGGTGCTGGCAATATGTTGGTGAACACTCTTGTGTCCCATGCTGCCAGGTTTTTGTTTTTATGTTCCCTGAATTCTCCATGAATGTTTTTCTGCAGCCACTGGCAGAGGAAGAGGGGGGAGGGGAGAGCACACCACCCCTGGCACCACAATCCTGGTGGGGTGCCATCGCAGCTGCCCCCCCCTGCGCTGGGCGCCACGCCCCTGCAGGCAGTGCGCCACACCCCCAGGACACACACCATGCCCCTGGGATGCACGCTACGCCCACTGGGACATGTGCCAGCCATGCCCCCGTCTGCACTCCGCCACTGTCTGCAGCCTGCTACCAGTCCCGAATTCCTCAGTAGTCTTGTTTGTTGTCTTGGATGTTCCTGGACCAGTAGCACAGTGGCAAATTCAGAAGTGCGCAGACCCTTCCTGATAGTCACAACCACACCCTCTTCCAACATTGCACAGCGTTCTAAGTTTATAGAATAATCTTGAGAAATTACAGTAATATTAATAAGGGGTGCACTGCAACTATCAATGCAGATCTCCATGTGTTTCCTTTCAGTTAGATCTACTATTTCCTGTGCAAATGATTTGGGGTGCTCTAATATGGTCTTTCAGAGTAATGTGAGCTCCTTGAAGTTCCATTGTACATACATAACACTACATACCAGTATCTTGAATCTGAAGCACTTTGTTTAGCTTTGGAACATACAGAACAACATCCAAGTGTTTTTTCCATGCACCTTCCCCAGAGTGATCCAAGAGTCAATCCTCAATGACTGACTGACATCCTTTTACCCTGATTGCCTCTAATCAGCACAAAGGTTGAACAGAATCAGTAGATAAAAGTCCCCCCTTTCGGACTTCCGGTCGGCGCCAGCGCTAATGGCGGTCCTTTTTCCAAGCTCCGGAGAAGGACTGCCCTGCGAGTTCGGGTCTGCCCCGCTACGGCAAGCGGGGGACCCCTAAAATCACAGGCGCGGAAGCCTATGAACGAGGAGATTCGGTGGGCACCAAAAGCGCCCCCCCTTTACCGCAGAAAGAGCCTTTTTAAAGGCTCTGGAACGACATCAGGGGAGCGCGGTGCTGAGAATCGCTACCCAGCCCGCAGGGTGAAGCCACGTCGCTATTAGTGGAGAGCGCCGATTCCTTCCTGTAAATTACGGACAGAAAAAACCCGTGAGTAAAACGGAACCTTTATTTGGAATTAAAACTTGGAAATTTGGTTGAAAACGGGGAGGTCAAATTTAAGGAAGTCTGCCTCCCCCCGACTGCATGAAAGTGAAAGCAACGGAACTGTAAAGCTGCATCCGTCAAAGACTTTGTTTTTGTTTAATTAAACCTGACATTTGGACTTTAGATCTCCCCTCTAGCTAGCAGGGCAGAGGGGAGGCAAGAGAGACTTTGGCAACTGCATGATTTATTTAAAAGAAAAACCCTCTGCTGCCTCAGCTGTCTTAAGAACATGAAACGGTCTGCCTTATAGGACAATAGGACACTGAACTGACTTTCCCCTGTGAAAGTTACATTGCGATACAAAGTTTTTGCATTGCCTGGCTACAGTACATCAGAGCAGGCTGAGACAGTATCTACTGGGAAATTGTGGCAATTTGCAGCTACAAGCCTCCAGCTACACTTGCTTTAATTTTTCTCTTTCTCCTTCTTCCTACGTATTTGGATATTCTCTTTGCCTATGTACTTGGACATTTTGTATTTGGACATTTTGATTTGCTCCCCCTAGAGGGTAAAGTAAAGGTCGGCACAGCCTAAGACAGTGGAACTTTCCAGTGGGGAACAGCTCCCGTGGGAAACGACCTTGACATGAGTGGTTCACAAGAAGAGATAGTCACAAGAGCCAAGACCAAACAACAACAACAGCACCAGCAGCAGCAACAACAACTAAAGAAAAGAGGCTCAATCACAGGCGTAACTTCCGGACCTGCAGGAACAACAGGACAAGAAAAAGTGACAGCTGTCTCCATGGATGCCGTGACACAAGCCTTGCTTAAGATAAATCAATCCCTGGAGTCTTTGACAAAACAGACTTCAGAAAATACACAAAAATTAACAGAAATATCAGCAAGACTAGACCAGAACACAGAATCTATAAACAAATTGGTTGAGGAAAATTCTGCTACACGTAAAATTGCTGAGGAAGCTAGAGCTATCGCTGGAGAGACCCAAGAGAATTTAGAACCGATTGCCAAGAAGGTTCATGAGCACGACGCAACTTTGGCTCTGTGGGAACTACAGAGAAAAGAGAGAAATTTGAAATTGAGACTGATTCCAGAGAACGAAAGTGACAACCTCGCGGAGTTTTTAACACAGGAGTTTGCTGATTGTTGGGATCTGGAGGAAGACGAATTTAAAATTACAACAGCCTTTAGACTGGGCAAAAAGCAGGACAGAAAGACCCCGAGAGACTGTCTGATTACACTTAGATCTAAGGAAGAAAGAGACAAATTATTAGGACTACACTTTGAAAAGGCCTTGCAAATTGGAAACTCAACTGTACAGATTTTTAAAGACATCCCAAAATATATCTTGGATTTGAGAAACTTTTATAAGGACTTGGCTCTTTTGTTAAAGAAAAACTCCATTCGCTTCAGGTGGGAATTCCCACAGGGACTGTCCTTTGATTACAAGGGAAAGAAGGTGAAAATAAAGACTATTCAAGACAAAGACAAATTTTTGGACAGAAATCAAGAGGACCTGCAGAAGGGGACTGTGGACCCAATTGCAGAACAGAGGAGAGCATTAGACATTCTGAATCTTTCGTTTGGACACAAACCACCACCATCAGAGGAAGAGCAACAACTTGGAGCTGTTGGAGGAGTGCCAGAAAAATAACAAGATGGCTTTGCAATTCCTTAGCTGGAATTGTAATGGGCTCAATGGGCCTTTGAAGAGACGACAAGTTTTTCACATTTTGAACAGAGAACAATTGGATTTGATATGTCTGCAAGAAACTCACATAACCAGAGCCCACAGGAGACTACTTACAAATAAAAGACTAGGACAAGAATTTATCTCATCAGACAAAGTAAAAAAAAGAGGAGTTGTGATATATGTAAAAGAGAAATGGGCACCAAAAATGATTTTTAAAGATGAACAAGGGAGATACTTGGCAGTGGAGATACAAGTACAAGGAGAAAAACTTTTGATTGTTGGAATCTACGCACCAAATGAAGGCAAATCTGACTTCTTCAAGAGACTTCATGAAACTCTGATGGACTATTTGGATTACAATATGATAATTATGGGAGACATGAATGGTGTGGTCTCTACTAACATGGACAAGGCACAAAGACTAACAGTTACTAAGGAAGGGAGACTTCCTAAGACCTTTTTCGAAATGACGGAAAACATCGACTTGATTGATATATGGAGAACAAGGAACCCTCTGGAGAGAGAGGGAACCTTTTTCTCCCAAGCAATGATGACCTGGACCAGAATTGACCAAATTTGGATTACTAGTGGTATGGCTCCAAAGATTAAGAAGGTAGAAATCTGCCCAAAAACTTGCTCCGACCATAACGCTGTGAAGATGGAGATGAAACTTACAACAACTGGTCAATTTAGATGGAGAATGAATGACACCCTCTTTCGAGATAAGGAGATCCTTATGAAGGCCCAAAAAACTTTAAAGGACTATTTTGAAATAAATTTGAGGGCTGATGTGGAAAAAAGAGTGATCTGGGACGCAAGCAAAGCTGTGATGCGAGGTTTTTTGATTCAACAAAACTCAATAAAGAGGAAAAAACAAAATGAGAAAAAAGAAAAGATTTGGGAAAAGATAAAGGAAGGAGAGAAAAAATTAAGAGCAAAACCAAAGTCCCAGGAGATTTTAAGAGAGATTAAGTTATATCAAACACAATACATGGAATTGATGAACCAAGAGATTGAATGGAAGATAAAGCAAATGAAACAAAAGACATTCGAATCGGCAAATAAATGTGGTAAACTTTTGGCATGGCAACTGAAGAAAAGGCAGAAATTAAATACAGTTACAAGCCTAGAAGTGGATGGAAAGAGTATATCTAAACCTAATGAAATTAGAAATTGCTTCGTGAGCTATTTTAAAAAACTTTACACTCAAGGCCCGCAAAATGAAGAAGATATAGATAAATTCCTTGATAAATATGGACTACAAAAAATCTCTCATCAAAGTAAGATGGATCTGAACCAGAGAATAACAGAACAGGAGATAGAGGCTGCCATTCAGAATATGCAACTGGGCAAATCTCCAGGACCAGATGGACTGACTTCTAGATACTACAAATCGTTGAAGGAATGGTTGATTCAACCATTAAAAGAAGTCTGCAATGAGATTCTAGAGGGGAAGAAGGCACCTGAATCGTGGAAAGAAGCATTTATTTCACTCATACCAAAGACAGAGACTGAAAAGACTCAACTGAAGAACTACCGCCCAATATCACTACTTAATGTGGATTACAAAATTTTTGCAGACATTCTGGCAAAAAGATTTAAAAAAGTGCTGATGGAGAAGATTCATAAGGACCAAGCAGGCTTTCTCCCAAAAAGACACCTAGCAGACAATGTAAGGAATATAATAGATATTTTGGAAAAGCTAGAGGTGAATATAAACACTAAAGCAGTATTGATTTTTGTGGACGCGGAGAAAGCCTTTGACAATATTTCTTGGAGTTTTATGATAAAGAATCTTCATGGGATGGGGGTAGGCCAAGGTTTTGAGAATGGTATGGCGGCAATATACTCTGAACAAAAAGCTAAATTGATTGTAAACAATGTAATAACTGAGGAACTTAAGATAGAAAAAGGAACACGACAGGGGTGCCCAATTTCCCCATTGCTCTTTATTTCAGTTCTGGAGGTGTTGCTGAATATGATTAGGAATGACCAGCAGGTTAAAGGAGTGCAGGTCGGAGCTAAACATTACAAGTTAAGAGCATTTGCAGATGACCTAGTATTGACTTTGCAAGAGCCAAACACTAGCACAAAAAAGGTGCTAGAAATAATCCAACAGTTTGGCCAGGTAGCCGGATTTAAGTTGAATAAACAAAAAACCAAAGTTTTAGGAAAAAATCTAACAGATACGGAAAAGGAGAAATTCCAAGAGGAGACAGGGCTGACGGTGGTCAAGAAGGTGAAATACCTAGGGGTTTATTTGACATCTAAAAATGTGTATCTCTATAAGGATAATTATGAAAAATGTTGGTCAGAAATTAAAAAAGATCTAGAAATATGGTCAAATCTGAAATTGTCAATGTTAGGCCGAATTGCAGTGATTAAAATGAATGTATTGCCTAGAATGTTATTCTTGTTTCAGACATTGCAGATCCTTGACAAGATGGAATGTTTTAAGAGGTGGCAGAAAGATATCTCGAAATTTGTCTGGCAGGGCAAAAAGCCCAGAATCAAATTTAAAATATTGACAGATGCTAAAGAAAGAGGGGGTTTTGCCCTGCCGGACTTAAAATTGTACTATGAGGCAGCAGCGTTTTGCTGGCTGAAAGAATGGATGCTCCTCGAGAACACAGACATCTTGGATCTGGAAGGTTTTAATAATGCTTTCGGTTGGCATGCATATCTATGGTATGATAAAATCAAGCTGCATAGCGTCTTTAAAAATCACATTGTTAGAAAAGCATTGTTTAATGTTTGGATAAGATATAAAGATCTGTTGGAAAACAAAACCCCTAGATGGGTGTCACCAGTGGAGGCTAAGGCAGTGAAGAAACTCAATATGGAGGTCGGATGGCCGAAGTATTGGGAAATCTTGGAACAGGAGGGAGATAAATGGAAATTACAAAGTTATGAGAAAATGAAGCATAAAATACAATATTGGCTCCAATATCATCAAATAATGGAGTGTTTTAAACAGGACAGGAAAATTGGCTTTCAGGTGGAAAAATCAAAACTAGAGACTGAACTGCTAGAACCCAATACTAAGAATTTATCAAGAATGTATAACTTGCTGCTGAAATGGAATACACAGGACGAAACAGTTAAATCGGTTATGATTAAGTGGGCACAGGATGTTGGACACAACATTATGTCAGCTGATTGGGAATGGTTATGGAACACCGGTATTAAATTCACGGCATGTAATGCCTTAAAGGAAAACATTATGAAAATGGTCTATAGGTGGTACATGACCCCAGTCAAGCTGGCAAAAATTTATCATTTGCCCGATAACAAATGTTGGAAATGTAAAGAGACTGAAGGTACCTTCTATCACCTTTGGTGGACATGCCCGAAGATTAAGGCTTTCTGGGAAATGATCTATAATGAAATGAAAAAGGTACTTAAATGTACTTTTCCTAAAAAACCAGAGGCCTTTCTCTTGGGCATTGTCGGCCAATTGGTGTCAAAGAGGGATAGAACTTTTTTTATGTACGCTACAACAGCAGCAAGAATACTCATCGCAAAGTATTGGAAGACACAAGATCTACCCACTCTGGAAGAATGGCAGATGAAAGTGATGGACTATATGACATTGGCCGAGATGACAGGCAGAATCCGTGACCAAGGAAAAGAGACGGCGGAAGAAGAATGGAGAAAATTCAAAAGTTATCTTAAGGACTATTATAAACTTAATGAATGTTAGAGTGTTGTGGTTTTCAGGAACAAAGGGATACAGTGATATAAGGTCAGAATACAGAGATGACTAAGATGACAGAGGTTGGAAAGTAACAATTGGGAGTTGCTATAAAATTATGGACATTGGGATGCAGAAAGGGGGGGTATGGGGAAGTCCCAGAAAAGAGGTTTATGAAAATATGTTATGAAATTATACGTGTATGTTTGTCTTTTTAAGTGTTTGTTTGTTCTCTAAAATTTTGTAAAACCAATAAAAATTTTATATTAAAAAAAAAAGATAAAAGTCCCCCTTTCATGCTGATTGGGTGGCTCTAAGCAGTGGCGGAGCTTCATGCTCCAGGACCGCAGGACCGGGGGGGGGGCAGAGAGCAGGCATGGGCGGGGCTGGCACACGTCCTGGGGGTGTGGCATGCCGCCTGTGTTGGCGGGGGGGAGCCGCAATGGCACCCCACCGGGATTGCGCTGCCGGGGGCGGTGCGCTCACCCCACACTCCTCTTCCTCTGCCAGTGGCTCTAAGCCACTGGAAACAGGGACTTGCCTGGGATCCTGCTGCAAAAATAGTAAGAGGTCCTTGACTTCTCACAACCCCACAACTTCCCACCTCTATCCTGGACACTGGCCTACCTTTTCTGTGGCATGAACAAACCCACATTGGTCCTTCAAAGATGTATCCTCCCATCTCTAAGCCTGTAAATTCTGTTCATGCACACAGATCAGGCATAAGCAAACTCGGCTCTCCAGATGTTTTGAAACTACAATTCCTGACCACTGGTCTTGTTAGCTAGGGATGATGGGAGTTGTAGTCCCAAAACAACTTGAGGGCCGAGTTTGCCTATGCCTGACATAGATACACACATTCATTTATGTCCACACAGAGAGGGGAAATGGGAGTCATGGTCACTGGCAATGTCCCTGCTGCTGCATATTCTTGGATCTTGTTTCCATGAAATGTATGCACATAAAACTGAACATGTGCAGCCTCCTTTGTGCATGACGTTGGAAGATGGGCAATTCAAACAGGAGCCAATGCTCATTTGGCTATACATGTATAGGCACCATGCAAGCGTAAGCCTAGAACGCACAGCGGGCAGAAGTGGTGCCAGCAGGTGTGACACCAATTAGTCCTCTCCTTGTGTTTATTGCCTGTATAAAAGGTTCCAATAGTTGTTTCAAAGCAAAACATGGCCACAGCGCTTATTCTCTTTTTGCTGCTACATTAACCAGAGTTTCTCTTTGCTGGACATGGTTTTTAATAGGTTGAAATGAATTCAGCACAATTACTTTAGTGGAAGGAAGGTCAAAACTACAACTTAAGCTGGCAATCGCTTCACCTTGAATATCATCATTAAATGCTGCAATCAGTGTTGCCGGTGTCAAAGGGCAAAAAAAATAAATGTGGAGGAAAGCAAAGGAGTGCTCTAAATGATCCTGGGTCTCTTTTATGTCGCCAATCAGATTGGAAAGTCATTCATTCCTTTGTAGGTTTAAGCCGCTATCTTTCTTTGAATCCTGCTGCACCTTCCTCATGCCCAGTGAGTAAAGGTTAAGTTGCTACGTGGCAGCTCAACTATCTCAGACGCTATTATTCTCAAGCCTCTGCAATGGTTCTTAGCAAAGGTGTGCCCTGTGTTGATAGATAGGGCTTGTGCAACAAGTTCAGCTACTATGCAAAGATAACCACCCACCCATCAGGTGATTTAAAGTGATCCTCATAAATTGAGAAATTTCCTGTGTTGTGCTATGCCATGGTTTGGCAGGAGAGGAACGAACCATGTATGATCCTTCCTCCTCTGCCGCCCCTTACACATTCTCTTTAACTGGTTGCTTCTTGCCTTGCAGAAACTATACTTTGGCCTTTCACCCAAATGGGCAAACTATGGATCAGATTCAATGAACTAGCCCTACCAGTGGAAGCCTGCACAAGGACTTGTGCTTGTTTAACAGAGATTTCTCTCCCTCTCCTCCCACGTTGCCCGCCAAAGTCGCTCAGAGTGGTGTTGGGATTGAAGAACCCAGGAACAGCATGCAGTCAGAGGAGAGGTCAGATCATTCCATCAGGCAAGCGGAAATGGTTTGTGTATTGTGTCTGTTCTACAAAACAGAACTGCAGGTTGGGGTTTGATCCTGGCCGGGATGAAAACCTGGTTTGCATCAGAAGGATCTCAAAAGAAAAGATAGACAAGGACTGAAAGACATTTAAAGAATATTTGCAAAATCATATTGAAAAACCTGAATTCCTATTAGAATAAACAAGTTCCGCTATAAATACTGAAATATCAAATAATAAGGAGAACAATGTGCAACAGAAAAAGAAGTAGAAAGTTGGTTTAATAGTGTGTGAAAGAAAGTAATAGAAATGGAAAGAAATTGCAATTGAGTAGATTGGAAATATGTGCGGGATCAAATGTGGGTATGTATGAATATTTTTAAGGATTGTATGAAATGTATGTTTGTTTGTATATCTGTAATATGTATGTATAAATGTATTAATAAAAAAGGGGGGGAGAAAACCTGGTTTGCAGGGGAAGTGAAAAGCACAGTTTGCTGAATTATGTAACTAAAACAACAGAAATGCACGAGGGAGGGAAAGCGGGAACCACAGGCCTCATCCAGCCATTGTTTGGTGTTGCATGGGAACTGAGATTTGAACCCCTTTACGGTATACAGAAATAAGCCCATTGCCTTACCAACATATCCATAACCACAGCAAGTAAAGCAATATATTTAGTACATTGGTAGCTAGAACAATCCCTATTCTTGTATTGCCTTGAAAATGAAAGGTGTTTTCTTTGTGCTTTTAAAGGTAGAATTGGGGTTATTGGCACAGCAACATGTTAGGCCATATTTCTCCAAGCACATGATCAATAAAACCAATCACTAAGAAAAAACAGGGCAATAAGGACAAAAACAGACACAATTTTTTAGAAGAAAAATGCAACAAAACAGGGATCTTCAAAACCAGGATATTTCAGGAAAAGTAAAAAGGGCATACAGGTCCTTTTAGATCAGCCTCAGTGTTGCTTAAATTCATTGACTCTTTTGGAAAATAAACTTGGATTAAAAAAATTAAAATTTAAAAACTGTGACTAAAATGCAAAAGTCTCATGTGTTGAAAAGAAACTGCAACAGAAATATTCTTCATACACAATGAATGGCATTCAGTGCCTCACTCAGTTGTGCAAAAAGAATTCCTCGCTATCTCTTCTGCCCTGCAGCACACCGTGTTTCCCTTAAGGCTCCCCTGAGGGTCAAACGTCTTAAGGAAAGGCCTGAGATATTGGGTGGTGGGGCTGCTGTGGGACTGAGGAATCTCTGAGAATTAGCCAAATGTAACTTCCACACGCGGGAGGCAGTGGAAGACAGAAGTGCCTGGCGTGCTCTGGTCCAGGGGTCACAAAGAGTCAGACACGACTAAACGACTAAACAGCAACTTCCACATGTGGTATCTCCGAGCGTCCGGAAGGCCTTTATGGGGATAGAGGCCCAGAAGTTGCAGTGGGGAGGAGGTGGTTGGCAAGTCTTCCTCTCAAGTGAGCATCAGATACTACCCCAGTGCTTTCTGATATTTCATCTTGCCGTGATGGGCCTTGCTAGAAAATGTGCCTGCTTCAATATTTCTGCCGCACACGCCAAACCTAAAAAATATATGAAGCAATCTTCAGTTATACTGTACCTGAAAGCCCTGCATTCTTAGCTCTGGCTCTCATTATGCATCAACACAGCAAGTGGAGAAACAGATGTCAGAAAAGCTTTCAAGCTGGCAGCAGCCATTTCTTTCTCTCTTTCCTAGCTACCTTTGGCTGGAAACCTGGCGCGAAGCTTCAGTATGCAAAAGGCTGCTGTCACTTCATGCAGGTCTGTGATCCTCAGCTTGTCCAGGAGGAGGGCACATCACACTTCAGGGCCGAGAAGGGGTAGGACATAATGGGATGAGGAGGGTGGAGGCATTCCTGTTTTCCCCATCTACACGCTGTGCGACTTAAGGCTCTTTAGCCCCAGGCAAGACACGGGACTTCGCTGACACCGACTCCTTCTTTGTTCAAGTCACAGACAGCATTAACATTCTCTTCAAGCCCATCAGTCAAAAGCTCCCTGGAAATAAAACTACATCCGTTTCTTTGATTCTATAGACTAAACAGGTTTCTTTTATATCTTTGGAAAAGGGAGAGGGGGAGCGAACAATGACACAAGTTAAAGCATTATGTATACAACGTGGCAGCCTCTCCGGAGAGCCGGTGACGCCAACGCTGTGATGAAAGCTTTGGGGAGGGGGAAGAAGTTTCATTAATAATCTAAGAACCTGAAAATTATCCTTCGAGGAAACATGCTGTATCTCTTCAAGACCTACTGTTCTGGCAGTATGAATGGATCTGACGCTTCCCGTAGGAAATGCTTTTTCTTTTGTCTTGGACTTTAGGAACATGGAAGAGAAATCTTTCTTTTCCTCATAGCGACGGGTGCAGATCAATGCTTCAAAACATTGATCTCTCATTAGACAGCGTCTTGTCTATTTAACAGTCATTTCCCACAGAGGATTCAATAATTCCTTCAGCTACTCTGATCTGGGCATTCGGCGCCTTCTCAGCTTTGTCTCCTTTAATATCAAGAGTAATTACGATGACCTGTGACTTCTATTCCCCTACCTTTCAGGTGTCATTATCTTTTCTGAATGCAGGGCAAGATTGCCTTTGCTAACTATTGTGAATCCAGATGATCTGCACACAGGAAGGAAGGCATTGTTTCTTCAGCACAGCAGTCCCAAACCATTTACTAAAGAGTCCAGATAAAGGCATTTTCCTCGAACTGCATGTGGCTCACCCTGTAGCTGCTATTACGTGACCCCAAATCCCTCCTTTTTGTTCCCATTGCACTTCCATGCAATTACAGTGGTGCCTCGCAAGATGAAATTAATTCGTTCCACAAGTTTTTTCTTCTTGCGAGTTTTTCGTCTTACGAAGCACGGTTTCCCATAGGAATGCATTGAAAATCAATCAATGCTTTCCTATGGAGACCGTCCGGGGACAGAGGGGACCTGTTTTAAAGCAAGGGAAGGGGCAGCGGGGAGAATCGCTTCTCCCCGTTGCCGCCCCTTGGTTCAAAAGGGGTCCGGGGAGAGAGAGGAAGGCGCGTGCGCGCCTTCCCCTCTGTCCCCGGAGATTGCGGGGCTGGCAACGGGGAGAAGCAATCTTCTCCCCGCCGCCCCTTGCTTCAAAAGAGGTCCGGGGTGCGGGGGCAAGCTTCGTTTTGCGAAGCAAGCCCATAGGGAAATTCGTCTTGTGAAGCAACTCGAAAACGAAAAAACCTTTCGTCTTGCGAGTTTTTCGTCTCGCGAGGCGTTCGTCTTGCGGGGCACCACTGTAAATGTCTATTAAGCTTAAGGTGGCTTGCATGGTTCTACTTCTTTTCATTTATCTTAACAACAGCCCTGTGAGGTAGGTTAGGCTGAAAGAGTGATGGACTCAAGGCCACCTGCTGAGTTTCATGGCTGTGTGGGGTTTTGGAAACTGGTCTCCCAGAACACGTCCATCACTCAAACCACTCAAACCATCACACCACACTGCCTCTCATCCACTATAATACCCACCAGGGCCAGAATAAAAAGGTAAAGGGACCCCTGACCATTAGGCCCAGTCGCGGCCGACTCTGGGGTTGTGGCGCTCATCTCACTTTATTGGCCGAGGGAGCCGGCGTACAGCTTCTGGGTCATGTGGCCAGCATGACTAAGCCGCTTCTGGCAAACCAGAGCAGCGCACGGAAACGCCGTTTACCTTCCCGTCGGAGCGGCACCTATTTATCTACTTGCACTTTGATGTGCTTTTGAACTGCTAGGTTGGCAGGAGCAGGGACTGAGCAACAGGAGCTCACCCTGGCGCGGGGATTCGAACCACCAACCTTCTGACCAGCAAGTCCTAGGGTCTGTGGTTTAACCCACAGCACCACCCGCGTCCCCACACTGCCTCTCACCCACTATAATAACCACCAGGGCCAGAATACTTCCAATAATACAGAAGTCTCAGCCTGGGCCATAAATGCCTCCATCTCCCATAGCCCCAGTTTATGCAGCTTCCTTCTAGTGTGGCACCTGCTTCTGCTTTTTCCCACCAGAGCAACCAAGAAGGATCAGAAGTGATGGAACCTAGAACGTGTACAGCACTGGGCTGCTTAAAGGCATGGGGAAGAGCATATCCCTGACATCTCCAGGTAGGGCGGGAAAATAGTCTTGTCTGGGGCTACACTACCAGCCAAGTGAACTAAGAACATAAGACCCCTGCTGGATCAGGCCAAAAGCCCATCCAGCCCAGCATCTTGTTCTCATAGTGAGCAACCAGATTCCAATGGGGAACCCATAAACAGGCCATGAGCACAAGAGCTCTCTCTGGACGTGGTTCACCGAAACTGGCTTGCAGAGGAATATCACCTCTCTCATACTGGAGGCAGTAGACAGCCATCATGCCCTATAAGCCACCAATAGCCTTATCCTCCACCAGTCCTTTGAGGGAGAGCTGGACGTTGCAGGAGATGAATTAGCCATCCCATGCCGAATAATAACCTGAAATATTGTTTAAACAGTGCTGAAGAAATATAGTACTGGGCCATTGTCATGGACTGGTTGTAGGCAAAGGAATGGTGGAAGGAACCAGGTGGAGAACTCCCAAGGGAAGAAGGTTCAGAGCCAGGGGATTGGTGGTGGGACGATGAGTGGTCAGAAGCAGAAGAGGGAGAAGACTGGGAGGAGAAGGCGTCAGAAGCTGAAGAGGCAACAGGGTTTAGTGAGTAGGAGGCATCTGCGGCAGAGAGAAGTCTAGAAGCTGAAGCAGGAAAGGAGCGGGGCCAAGAGGCAGAGGTGAATGTGGCTAGTGAAGAAACCAGGGGGTCTCCCCCTCTTGCTGTGACCAGCTCCCCTCCCCTCTGGTCTCCCAGAACCAGGAGAAGCATGAAGAGGGCGGAGAAGTTAGCTTCTTGTAGATGCAGTCTCAGATTGTTTGAGGAAAACTCGGGAGAGGAGAGGACTTAGGCGGCTGTAGGGAGGTGGGTACCTTCAGTGCCAGCAACTGCTTCATGGGGGCAATACCTGCCTGAGATGAGTTGCTGTGCTCATTAGGCCTGACACTCCTGTGCAGATCCTGCTTTTTGGTAATAAAGAGTTTACTCCAGAGTGCCCAGTGTGATTTACTGCTGGCTCGCCCCTGTCAGTTATTTATGCAAATCATTGTACCAATAAGTTCAGAGAGTTTGGAATGAAGCAGAGTGTTTTATTTTGCAGCTGTTGCCATCTACGATGATCCCATTTCTCCTGATTATTCTGGTAAAAAGTTGTGCTGCAGCAGTTAGCCTGGTTAAGCAAGCATAATCAAATCCAATTTAAATGGACCCTGATGATCAAACTAATGTGGACAACAGATGATTTTCCAAAACTAATCAATTTCTTCAAAGCTTGTGCTATCACTTATGCAGGGCAGAAAATCAATTTGTCTGGCCATGTTATTTTCCACTTCAGCTTTGTCTTCCCTCTTGTCAGTCTTCCCTCTTTGGCATCCTGCTAATATTTCCTGACATCATCTATTCTTTTACACCTCAGACATAGATCATTTGGAACAATATCCAGAATTGGTAGATTTCCTTGCCTATTTCACATACTTCTTCATGGCTCAAGGCTTTGGCTGCCAATCACAAAATGGCTACTGTGGAGCACAAAAAAGGAAGAGCATAAACAACAGGTAAAAAAAATTGATCCTCTTGTATTTTGGATGAATTTCAAATCTTATTTTCCCCAGGTCAACATCAAATTGCTGAGCTCATCCATTTCCATTGGCTGACCTGTAAAAATCACAGAAGCAGCATTTGACAGCACCACCATGACATTGGTGTGTATGGATACCATTATGAAAGTCATTGTTCTAGTGTTAACCAGAAGCATCATGACTAAAAAAAATGGAGCCAAGGCACTGATCCTCACATATCTTAATGTTTTTACATGAGATTAGAAGGGAGCAGGTGGTGCTGTGGTCTAAACCACTGAGCCTCTTGGGCTTGCTGATCAGAAGGTTGGCAGTTCGAATCTGTGCAGCGGGGTGAGCTCCCGTTGCTCTGTCCCAGCTTCTGCCAACCTAGTAGTTCGAAAGTGCCAGTAAGTAAACAGGTACCGCTGCGGAGGGAAGGGAAACATAATTTCCATGCGCTCTGGCTTCCATCATGATGTTTTGTTGTGCCAGTAGCAAATTAGTCATGCTGGCCACATGACCCGGAAAGTTGTCTGTGGATAAATGCCGGCTCTCTCGGCCTGAAGCGAGATGAGCACTGCACCCCACAGATTCCTTTGACAAGACTTAACTGTCCAGGGATCCATTACCGTTACCTTTTTACATGAGACTGCCCTCAAACTACAAAACATGTCTGTGGATCTGTGATTTAATGTCGATCCATGAAGATCTGTGCCTTGTACCCATGTTATGGCATGTGCAGAAAAGGTCATTTTGACAGTACATTCCATAGAAAACCATGTTAGTTTTAAATAGCTTGGGGATAAGATGAAACCCTGCAGGATAATTCTCATCAGGTCAAGCAGTTGTCCTCCATCTCTACTCTCTGGAAATGACCACACAGGGAAGAGTGGTACCATAATAACCCTGTGCTTCCAACTCCCAAATCATGGAGCTGGTCTAAGGGGTTACTATGGTTGATTGCATCCAAAGCTGCTGAAAGGTCAAGAAGAATTAAAAGGATCACATTTCCACTGTCTCTCTTCTCTTAAAGGCCGTAAAAGAAGCAAGGTGTCCAAAGCAGTGGACCTGGTGCTGAAGCCAGATGGAGATGGATCTAGATAACTCATTTACTCAAGTTTTCCTGAAGTTGAACTCCTAGCATCCTCTTAAGCACTTTGCTCAGAAAGGAAATATTAAACTGCAATCCTAACTACATCTGCTCAGAAGTAAGTCCTGTTGAATTCAATAGGACTTGCTCCCAGATAAGTGGCGTTAGGAAGGAAGCTGTAGTGCTATTACACATGCCACATTCCCAAAATACACTTTGATGTGCATGTGCAAAAATTAGACGATAATTCAAAATCTCATAATAATAGAGAACATCTGATTTATGATTTGACACGCAAACTGAATTATGGCAGCCTCAGTTCACTCATAATCAGATTGCTTTTTCAGCTTTATTTTTATATAATTCAATCCATAGGAGTACATAAGTAAAATCAGGGCTTTTTTGGCTGGAACTTGCTGGAACTCAGTTCTGGCACCTCTCAGGTGGGCGCTATTGCCATTCCAAGAGAATGAGGCAGGCGTTCATAATAAGTTCCAGCACCTCTTTTTCTAGAAAAATAGCACTGTGTAAAACTATACCGTTCTTCAACAGCAATTCAGAAAAAGTGCATAGTGCGTCACCACACCCTATACATCCCTAACAAAATACAGAAATTAAGGGTTTACTAGATCTTATGCTGGTCCAATTTTTCTATAAAATTATTATATCATAGTCTGCCTTGTGAAGTTTACCATATGTGTTATTTCCTGACTTTGGCAAGCCAAGAATAGGGAAGGAGTTTTCCCGTTTTTCCTTAATCACAATTTTCACTCCTTTTAATTCCGTGGGATTTACGTCTGAATAAATTCTGCTTATGTTTATTCTACACCAAACCAGTGCTTCTGAGGGGGAAAAAGGTTCTTTTTAAAAGGAAAATAACAAATCCAGGAATATAATTTTCAAGCAGTATCTTAAAGAAATATGAAGAAAGTCTGCCAGACACAGTTTGTAAAAATAATAAATTATATGGGAAAAATATATGTAAACATGATAAGTAAATCGATCCATCCATCAAAAAGAGGCAACATCCCTGAATTGCCTGTTGTCTTTTGCTCTGTCTTGCTTCTAAAAATAAGTAAATGTGTCGAGCAAAGGAGTTCTGCTTATTAAGAGCGGTTGTGTGTTTTTTTATCCCTGTATGGAATAACTGTACAGTAATTAAAACATTTTCTGCTTGAAATTCAGCAGTTAAAATTGACCAAATCCCAGGGAATTGCCTTAGAAAAGTCTGGGAAGATTAAGGGGGCCATTTGACGGGCATTTACTCTGTAGGTGCCCATTGATTTTATAAATCTTCCAAGAGCATAGTAAGAACCCTTTGCACTGAGCAGCTGAAAGTTTAAACTCTGTGTCCTGCTTTGTGGTACTTCCATCACCTGCTCAGTTACAGTTAGACCAATACAGCAAAGAGTGGTCCATCATTTTTATGACATTTTAAGATTTCATTTTGGAATAGTTACTTTTTTCTGTGTTTAGTATTATTTATTTTATTTGAAATTCCGCTAGGTTACATATCAGAGCAAAAAAAAGCTCTCCCAAGGCATAGAATTAGGGAGTGCAGTTTCATTAGCATAACATAGTACATAATACTTTGCTATTATTTTGTTTCCTGTTATGCTTTCAGACATCAAGAAGTATAGAAGGACCAAGAGCTTGTGGTAGGCCTCATTATAGATATTTACTTGTTCTCTTTCAGAGCAATAGCCAAACACCTTCTTATACATCGCTATTTCTTTAACAAAGAAAGGAGGTGGTGATACTCCCTTATAGTGTTGGTCTCCGGTGTGGATTCTCTCATGTGTCTTAAGGTTTCTCTTCTGATGTAGCTTTTCTGACACCGTGCATTTAAATAGCCTCTATCCAGTGTGGATTCTCTTATGCAGAGACTGGCCTCCAGGGTGTTTCGGACTACAACCCCCATCAGCCCCAGTCAGCATAGCCAATAATCAGGGCTGGTGAGTGTTATAGTCCAAAACATCTGAGCAGCATCATGTTAGCAATCTCTGCTGTCGTGTAAGGTCTCACTTCTTACTGAACCTTTCCCCTGGATTTGTATCATTTGTATGGCCTTCCTCTTGCTCAGGGGTGCCAACTTGCATAAAGTATCGGGGGTTAGGGGCAGCTAAGGTCCACCCTGTATAATCAAACACATGGCAGGGCACATGCATACCATTTGAATGGCAATGTCCATCAACTGTGAGTGGTCCTGGACCTGTCAAATATTTTATTGGGGGAGGAGGTGAAGGGACCTCAGCTCCTAGGAATTGGCTCCTATGTTCCTGCAATTTCCCTTTTAAAGAGCTCTCTTACAATTGAAAAATGTCCCCATGCTCTGAACATTCATATGGTTTCCCTCTTGGTCAGGATCTCTTATGTGCTCTACAGAGTGAGCTTAAATTGAAGCGTCTTCCAAAAAGGGATGTGCGTTGGTGTGTAGCCAGGCTCACATTTGATCAAATTTACCATCTATATTGGGAAAGTTGTTATCAGTCCTCTTCTCTAGATTCAGTACCAGCTCACTTTCTGTTGACTCACACACTACATTTATTTCCAGTCTGTAAGGATCTTGGTAGATAATGAGATATTGTACGCTGTGTATATTAGGGGAGGAAGAGGGGAGACATAGTTGATCTGCACAGGCAGTGAGACAAGACTTGACAATATTTATTACTTCTTACATTTTTATGTTTTATGCTATAGAAATCTTCGGCCATAAATTGTTAAAAAGGTATGAATTAGCCAATTCAATCCCTGATTATAAAAAGGAGACTATTCACTTAGCAAATGTTAAAGTTTATTGTGCCCAATTAGCATTCAGTTGGATCTGATAAAGTGAAAAGAAATCCTTAATTGGTCTTGCACAATGGCTTTTGCTCTCTCATCATTATTCCATGGATTCAACCCTGTGTCACATTCTTTTTCCTTTTGAAAGCTGTGCTGAGGTAAATTAAAAAGAGATATTTTCCCTTCCTTATCATTTTACTAGGTTAAGCAAGAGCAGTGCACAAATGGCCTCTTAAAATTCTTTACTTTGTTTGCAGGCCGAGAAATTGAGGAGAGAATTCCACAGAATTTCTCCAGGAAAAGGATAAATTCTTCAACAGTTTCTAGGGGATGAAGATCAGTAGAAACTATTGCCCCTCCCCTCCAGCTAGCTATCAACTGAATTGTTAGTCTGGCCACCATTTTGCATACACCACAAGGTCCCATGCCTAATATTGTTCTGGTGAATGTTATTGGGCCTGGGATGGGGGAGACAAAATGGTGGCCTCAATCAATCAATCAATAACAATAAAAAAAGATTTGGAGCAAGTTCTGCAAAATTGTCTTTTTTCTTGTGGCGGGGAGGTCAGGGAAGAGCGGTGTAGTAAGAAAAAGCTCAGAAATTTTCTCAGAAAAATGTCTTCCGAGAATTTTTGACTCAGCTCTCATTTCATTATTATTATTATTATTAGTGTGTGTTTCTGAGGTCCTAAACCCATTGTCCACAGAGTTTAAATGAACAGAAAACGATGTATTTCTGAGAAATCATAATTGCTTCATAATTTGCTGTGAGCCAAGCGGTATTTCTCAATTTAGTGAACTTGCCTGAGGTTATCATAAAAGAAAATCTGATTTTTGTGTGCAGAGGCACATTTCAAATACAAAATACCATTTTGGCACAGCATCCTGCAGCAGGGATGAGCAACCTAAAGCCTCAAACCCCACCAGCCTCAAACAATATGGCCAGCTGTCAGGGATGATGGAAGTTGTAGTCCAGCAATATCTAGAAGGCCACAAGTTTCTCAATGCAACCTGCAAGGTGTAGAAGCAGTGACTGGGAAAGACTGGAACCCAACAGTCAGTCATACTTGGTCATCATTGTCTTTCCATTGCCTTTTCAGCCTACATAATAATCATTGCTGGATATCTAGGCAGGTAACCTATTGGTTGCTTTTAGCTGTATTTCTATTTCTGTGGGTTTTGAAAAGTCTTATAAAAAGTCTATTTTCAATAGGAGTTTGCCGAAAAATATGAAACAAGGGACAAAGCAGCTTAGATAATACCCTAAAAATCTGAATATAAACCATTAGCAAAAACCTTTTTCAAAATTCCATTTTCTTCACCATTGAATCAGTACTTATGTTTTAGATAAGCCATTTAGCATTACTAACTACAATGCTAATCTTGCCCCTGTGTCAAATGTCCCCAAGGGGAGAATTTGTGTGTCTGATTACAGTAATAAGAAGCTTCAACAATTGGATTTACTTGGCTAGCTGCTAATTGAACTGCTTATACCTTTCCACCATAGAGTTTGCGAATGGGATTGGAGAAAATTGGAAGCAATTCTTCTGCCCCAAAATCCCAACTCCACAGAAGGCCATTAGTTAAGTGTTCGGCTCTGCTTTTCGGTAGCTCTCACAGGATGCACTAAGCAATTTTTAAAGTATCTCAACTCCAGCAAGAAGCTGCAGAAGGCTAGATGCAAAAAAGGGCATGGCTCCTGTACAGTTGTGTAGAGGAGAGAATTTTGGTGGGTGCACTTTCACAGAATCATAGAATTCTAGAGTTGGAAGGGACCCCTGCAATGCAGGAATCCTGCCCACAGCTATCCCTGGGTGGGCTTGAACCACCAACCTTCTTTGTCATGCAGGATTAAGAAGGGCCAAAATTCCCTTATCCACAAACCTATTAAGCGTACATGAACCCTAACTTTATTGCAATTAGTCATCCAAAGCAAAGCAGCTAACATTAATTGACAGGCCAGCAGGGTTGTAGGTACTGAACAAATCCAAATATCAATCTGTGGGGTTTTTTTTAATGAATCACCTGGGTAGCTTAGTACTGCTGAATATTGAAAATCAATCCCATGTTTGTTTGCTTTTGTGTGTGTGTGTGTGTGTGTGTGTGTGTGTGTGTGAGAGAGAGAGAGAGAGAGAGAGAGAGAGAGAGAGAGAGACACACACACACACACACACATATATACATATATATATACACACACACACGCAGTGGTACCTCGGGTTACATATGCTTCAGGTTACAGACTCCGCTAACCCAGAAATATTACCTCAGGTTAAGAACTTTGCTTCAGGATGAGAACAGAAATCGTGCAGTGGCGGCGCAGCAGCAGCAGGAGGCCCCATTAGCTAAAGTGGTACCTCAGGTTAAGAACAGTTTCAAGTTAAGACCAGACCTCCAGAACGAATTAAGTTCTTAACCCAAGGTACCACTCTCTCTCTCTGTGTGCGCGCGCACACACACACACACACACACAGTTTGCAATGATATCTCTATATAACATAAATTTACAATAAAAAACCATCCAACTAACAATTATTGAAATACTTTTTCTTAATCAGCCTGGTGGAATAGGAAGGGTTTTTAGGTTGCATTCAAGAGTTGAAACAAGAAGGCAGAGCATTCCGCAGCATTGGCCCAATGATGCTAAAGGCTGTATTTTGGGTTGATGTCAGATGAGCCTGGCCAACTCGGGGGACAACCAAGAACACGTCTACAGAGGATCTCAGTAATTCAGCTGGACAGTAAGAGGTTGGGCCTAAGTTGTCCAGGGCTTTGTGAATTGATAGTGCTAATTGACTAGTCATATAGACATCGAGCCAGATAAAGAATCCAATGGTGTGTGGTATAGTGGTTAGAGTATGGGACTAGGGCCTTTGAGGCCAGGGTTCAAATCCCCACTTGGCCATTAAGCCCACTGGGTGACCTTGGGCCAGGAGAGAACATGTATGCCACCTTGAGCTCTTTGGAGAAAAAAAATAGGAATTTAAATGAAATAAATACAGTGGTGCCTCACAAGACGAAAAGAATCCATTCTGTGATTCTCTTCGTCTAGCGGTTTTTTCGTCTTGCGAAGCAAGCCCATTGACGGATTAGCGCTATTAGCGGCTTATCTGCTGATCGGATCAGCTGATAAGCTGCTTAGCGGCTTAGAAAGGGGGGGGGGAGGAAAAAAAACCAGCAGGAACTCGCAAGACATTGTCGTCTTGCGAAGCAAGCCCATAGGAAATTCGTTTTGCGAAGCACCTCCAAAACGGAAAACTCTTTCATCTAGCGAGTTTTCCGTCTTGCGAGGCATTCGTCTTGCGGGGCACCACTGTAAATTAATAAAGCTGCATGTTTCTCCCACTTGACCTAAGAGGAGCTTAGTGTGAGGCAGGCTAAGCCAAGCAATAGTGACTTAAGGGTCATTCACTCAGAAAGATGGGGCGTGTCACAACTGGCATCGAGTGATTTAATATCTCAGCTACTAAATGCAAGTTGCTCTCTGATTACACAGCTAATTGTAGCAGTGAGGGCCAGGGATGCCATGTTCCTGCCTCCCCATCCCCACCCCCCACCGCTATAAGCACTGCCTGAGGTGGCCAACTCCCTCTGGCTAATTATATGGCCAGCCCTGTGTGACAACAATTCAAACACCAGAATTGAGCGCACATTGTTAAATGAAAACAAAAAATATTGCCAAGCAGTTCTATATGTTTCCTTTCATAGGCTCAAATGGCAGCTTCAGAAAAGAAAAACAAACAGCATTTAAAGAAAGATTTAAAAAATAAATGGATAAAATCTCAGCACTAATAATACACACATTCCAGGCTGCCTGAGACCTCTCTTGGGTGTCTGAAAACAGTTTTTAGAAGAGGCATTTATTGTATAAGGAATCCTTAAAGTGGCAATTTAGTGACCACCTCCAGTTGTAAGATTCCCATTCACCTCAGGGGGGGGGCACGCGCGCGTGAGTAGTATGTCAGTATCACTCATCATCTATAGCTGAAGTTCTGGGCCTGCTGGGGTCAGTGATAATGCTTCTAGTGGCTTCATCTCTTTCGCTAGAATAGTCTCTTTGGAATTACTGTAAAGCAAATGTCTGCCTATCAACTTGGACCTTCAGGGTCTCAGCTCTCTCTTCCCTTGATGAAATTTCTGTTGAGCACCTGTAGTGCTTTAGCACTGGCATACAAATTACTAATTGGGTTCAGTACATTAACACAGTGGCAATGAATTAGCATAGGGATTACAAATGTTTAATTTTTTAAATGGATATCATTATAGAATAGAATAGAATAGAATAGAATAGAATAGAATAGAATAGATTCTTTATTGTCATTACACAAGTGCAACATTGTACAAAGTGCAACGAAATTGGATGCCATCCCTTAAAACATCAAAAGCAAAACAACAACAACAACCAAACAAACCACATTCCAGCCACACCCACACCACACCCATCAAACTCCCAGGTCACACTATCGAGTTACAGCATTCAAAAAGGCCACAGCTCTTGGATAGAAACTGTTTTTCAGTCTATTTGTCTTTGACTTGATGTTTCTATATCTCCTGCCAGAAGGCAGTAGTGCAAACAGACCGTGTCCCGGGTGAGATGAATCATGCAGGATGTTATTTGCTTTCCTAAGACAACGGGAACCGTACAGTTCTTCCAAAGATGGGAGAGGATGACCGATAATCCTTTGGGCTGTGGTTATGACCTTCTGGAGCACCTTCCTTTCCCTAGCTGTACAACCGGAGAACCAAGCACAAATACAGTATGTAAGAATGCTCTCTATGGAGCCTCGGTAGAAGCACACCAGCAGTCTCTCACTCAGATTGTTCTTCTTTAAAAGTCTGAGGAAATAAATTCTCTGCTGGGCCTTCTTCACCAGAGCGGTGGTATGTGCGCTCCAAGTCATGCCCTGATCGATAGCTACTCCCAAAAACCTGAATTCCGCCACCCTCTCCACCCGTTCCCCGTTGATATACAAGGGCTGAATGTCCGCCTTTTTTCCCCTGTAATCCACCACCAATTCCTTGGTCTTAGCCGTATTAAGAGCCAGATTGTTCTCTCCACACCAAACACAGAGCCGCTCCACCTCGTCCCGATAGGCGGACTCATCCCCTCCTGAAATGAGCCCCACCCATTATCTATTGTGCTACCCACACTCTTGGGACTCTTGCTTTGTTTAGGACAAAAACATTTTCCGTATGTCTCTGTAAGTATTAGAAATGAAGGCACACACCTTAAATAGCACATAGTGAGGTGTTTTTCTTCAATCTATCCTCCAAAGTTCTTACCACATGGTCCAACAGGGACTGAAAAGTCATACATTCCCACCCACGCTTGGAATGAAAAGAAAATTATCCACCATTGCACAGCTTATTTATGCTCCAGATCAAATGAACTGGATGTTCATGCCAATATATCTGGGGGTAACTTTTATTTACAATGAAGATGTTTCACTTTCAGATCTGCAAACATATCTTTGCTCTGAGTTCTTTCTATACGGGAAGTAAAGTACTGTCATATTGGGAGTAGGACCTTTTGGATAAGTATCATAAAATACTTTCCCCAAGGAAGTCTGTTAGGCTTCCTCTTTATTTAGATTTGGGATCAAACTACATTTTATGCGGCTGATCTGTGATTGAATCTCCTGTTGTTGTTTTTATTGTTCCTTTAAAACTGCTGCACAGTTTTAAAAATTGATCAGATAAGTGGAACTTAGATCAGGAGATGTGCAACACCCACCCTTATCTGTTTCCCTAATTACAGCTTCAGGAAGTGGGGAAATGGAAGGAGGAAGGATGAAGAAAATATTAAGTCTCAAGCAAATATAATGTCCAGCTTTGCCACTTTAACTGGTGTCACATGCCGGTGGGTGCTCTCAGAAGATAGGGTCCCAGGCTGTGTACCCATTACTGTTCACTCTGGTCCCAGTGGACTCCCACCCCTGTATTCTGAATCCATGTATGTGCAACATTATCCTTGATCCACAGGTATCCACAGGGAAGATCAGCTTGGCTCAAACTGGATATAAATACCTCCTCATTCCATTCTGTCCCTGGATAAATAATCCCCTTCCTCTGCATTTTCCATCCATTCTCCTTGTGTGGCAGAGAGTCTCTCTCTCTTTTAATTGATGTGAGCCATTTGGGAGACAATTATTGACTGGAAAGTGGGATACAAAAAATATATAATAAATCAATAAATCATCTTGGGAAATCTTGCCCCTTCTTGGTTTTATTATTGATCTGTAAGTTGTTCTTGGAGTCCTATCTGAAGAGATGGGTGAAACAGGTTTCAATGGCTAAAGAATAAATAAGTGCATTGATTTTATCCCCAATGCATATGCAGGAAAATAGCAGTCCATTGCAATGAACGCATAAGCAAAACCCCATTAGGAGAAACTCTGCCAACAGCAGCAATTGCCCTCGTCATCATAGGCTGGAGTCCACCTAAACCAGCTCCTCAAATCTAACAGTTCCAGGGAAAAGGCTTGATCATTCTTCATGTAGTTCTGCCATTTAAGCTAAGCAAGTCTGGACTCAGCATTGTATTTTATGTACAGTTCTGGTACAATAAGCTTAGCAGTCAAAGTGAATATCAAACTTCACAGACAACCCTTTTCAAAAACAAAAAAATCTGCATATTTATATAAAAATGAAATCACACATAATTCAGGTTTCATTAGCTTTAATCTGAACTTCTACATGATGTTGATGATGATGCTCATTCAGACTCAACTATTGCTTTTTAAAATATCATATACGGTATGCAACAAAACCCACTACAGAGCTCCAATTAGAAATGGCTAGATGTTGGCCATGGGCTCCTTTCTAGGTGTTAAGGGATAAGGTTTTTGTGCACTAACAGGGTTGTAAGTTTGGCAGCTGGTCCATCCATTTTATTCGACCCTCTTGGCCTCTGGGTTCAGGCTCATCACTGTACCTTCTTAAATACTTGCTTACATTTGACGCCACAAGCTCTTATTTCCTGAAAAAGAAAAGTCAATACTTAAATGCTACTTCTTCAAACACTGTGTTCTTTGTACATAAACACTGATGTCTTCCTTAGAATCGAATAGTATTCATAGTCAAACAGAAATAGCTGAATGATTACATTGGGAGTGTGTGCCCCTTTCACAAACATAAACGCTTATCTGGGGACATTTTAAAATATTTTCTCAGTATGAATGAAGATATTAGCTATCCAGATAACAAGACACTTCATTCTACTCTTTTATATCTATGTGGCACATCCTCCCTCCTTTCTCTCATTGCACCTCAGTGGGCTGGGAAGGGCCTTTGGAGATGGCAATGTGGGCTGGGTAGGAACATAAGGGAGAGGCTTTTCATCAGGTACTGGGGTTCCAAGCTGGTTTTTAAACTTAAAATCAGCACCTCGGTCCTGGAAACAAAAGCAGAACCCAGTGCAGGCAGGCAAAGAGAAGCACAGTATGATCAAACCAGAAGTGGATTTAGGGGAGTGCCACAATTTCGCCTGCACTGGGCACCAGAATTATGTTGTAGAATGGAAGGTGAAAGGTTGGGGGGCACTGAATTTTGGTGCTATACAGGGTGCCATTGAAATTTGAGACCCCAAGGTCTGCCTCTGATCAAACGGCTGTTAACAATCCAGCAGCCATTTTGTGCACCAGTTGAAGTTTCCAATATATACACTCCAAAGCCCTTTAGACTAAAGGAAGCATTCTGGAGGTGTTTCAAGAATCTCTTAACCTTCAACCTGAGTAGTCCCCATAGAGGATAGGATATTTGCACCTAAAAGGAGAGGTGTGGGAAAGGAATTGAGATGCCTTTGATTTATTAGAAAAGATCAAACTTGTATTTTTAAAGGAGATACTTTTGGACAAAGTTAGCGTTATTTTATAAGATAACACTTTTTTTAAACAAAAAATGACCTGGATGCTATGGGCATAATTTTCTCAGTCTAAAGAAGAACTTTTGATATCACTTCACAGAAAATATTAATCTAGTTGAGGAAAATCCATTCCTGGGGTGAGTGACCTAAAGCAGGTGAGTGATCTGAATGGAACTGGAAGAGGGAAGAAAGTGCACTTTAGATTTCAAAAAGTACCAGAAAGTGGGACAGACTGAATGGAAATGATTCAACAAATGAAAAAATACTGGCACACATTCTGTTCATTTTTTGTGTCAATGGATTTGATAAAGGAGTAAATGCAGCCAGGATGTGTGATCTCACAACAATGTGCCATCTATTGAAGAGAAAGGGACATCACAATTCAGAAAAAACTCAGGAATGACTTGACAGCGGCAGAGAAATAAAGCCTAAAGTGGAATGGGAGTTAACATAAGATGTGTATGTTTTAATTAACAAAAAAATGCTGACTTGGAAAATAATCTGCCTGGAAAGAATGGTGAATAAATGCCAAAAGCTTATGGCAGATCACTTAATAGACGTTATAAAAAGATTAATTAATTAACATTTGGAATATTGTCTGAAGTTCAATAGGACCATAAAATTATTACTGAAGCATCATAGAATAATGTTTATGGCGCCTGAATGCCCTACATATTCAGAAACTCTCAAAGATACAAGCATGTGAAGATGAGATATCCAAATACATTAATAACACAACAGAGGTATTTTTTATTTTTATTTTTTGTGGAGGGGAGGAAAGATGAATGATGCTTTCAGAAGCAGGTAAGAGAAGTGATAATTTAAGCTGTCACAATGCATAAATAAAATACAAACAATGGAGTATTACGATATGGCAGTTTAGAAATATCTATCTATCATCTATCTATCTATCTATCTATCTATCTATCTATCTATCTATCATCTATCATCTATCATCTATCTATCTAATCTATCTACCTCCCCCCTCAAACCCCTGATGTGCATAACTACCATATTTTTCGCTCTATAAGACACACCAGACCACAAGACGCACCTAGTTTTTGGAGGAGGAAAACAAGAAAAAAAATATTCTGAATCTCAGAAGCCAGAATAGCAAGAGGGATTGCTGCACAGCGAAAGAATCATAGAATCATAGAATCATAGAGTTGGAAAAGACCACAAGGGCCATCGAGTCCAACCCCCTGCCAAGCAGGAAACACCATCAGAACACTCCTGACATATGGTTGTCAAGCCTCTGCTTAAAGACCTCCAAAGAAGGAGACTCCACCACACTCCTTGGCAGCAAATTCCACTGTCGAACAGCTCTTACTGTCAGGAAGTTCTTCCTAATGTTTAGGTGGAATCTTCTTTCTTGTAGTTTGGATCCATTGCTCCATGTCCGCTTCTCTGGAGCAGCAGAAAACAACCTTTCTCCCTCCTCTATGTGACATCCTTTTATATATTTGAACATGGCTATCATATCACCCCTTAACCTCCTCTTCTCCAGGCTAAACATGCAGCAATCCCTCTTGCTGTTCTGGCTTCTGAGATAGCTGCGCAGCCTGCATTCGCTCCATAAGATGCACACACATTTCCCCTTACTTTTTAGGAAGGAAAAAGTGAGTCTTACAGAGCAAAAAATACGGTAGTTGAAAGTAGATGTGAATTTGGTCAGTAACTAATGCTGTAGTCCACTTATGTTTGAGTAAACTCCCTTAACTCAAAGGGATTCATTTCTGACACACAGATACGACTGTAACATAGTTCTCTTAGAGGTACCCTTGGGGAGTAGAGTAAGGCTTAGAAACCCAAGGATCTAAGTGGCTTGCCGGTAAATCATGTTACCAGAGACTCCACTCCCAACACACCACTCTTTCTAGTTACTGCTCCTTAACTATGGTCTCATGAGGAAGTTATAGCCCTGGTGGTGGAAAATTATTTGCCAAGTAGACACATTATGTGACCCATAAAAGCAGCAAAATAACAAGAATGTGGAACAGTGATGGGATAAAATCAGGCCAAATATTTATTGACTGCAGCAGGCAGGGCAAGGGTTAAGCCCCATGTTGATGGAATGAATCTGCCGGGTTTGGAGCTCCCCAAACCTGTTCTGTGTGAGTCAGCCAGTGTTGAACCTTGCCATGGTGCAAGCCCAGCAAGCAAGGTCTCACAGGGCAACCAAGGTGCAGATTTCTACCAGGCAGATACCCCAACCCAAGCTTGGGAGTGCCATGATGAATTATGTCCTCAGGCTATTTATGGGGACCCCCTGTACAATGTTGTTCCTGCTCAATGCCATTTCCGCCCTCATACAAACAATGTTCTTTGCCTAACAAAGGAAGGCTGTAATTTTCCTAAGGGAAAGGTGGGGGGAAATCCCTCAACCATATACCAATCAAGTTGAGAGAAATATCCCTTTCCAGCCCTGTCAACCAGCGACCCAGAATTGCTCAGTGAAGGCTCTAACCCGAAAGTGGGCAGGCAGGGGGCTCTCAAGTCAAAATAGCCCTGAGTTCCAGGGGAAGCAGCCTTATTAAGGCATTCCCCTGTCCTTTGCAAGGGCTCATGGGACAGTTTTTTCCCATGAGCCCACCACACAAACAAGATACTGGGAAAACCTTGCCCCATATTTTGCTGCAATCTCTGGGTCACAGGACCGCCAGGCAAAGGTGTCCCGTGCTTATGGGGCATGTAAAGTGAGGCTCCCTAAGTGAGTGCAGCACCATAATACAAACAAATGGAGACACTGAAATCATTTCCTTATTCTTTATTTAGGAACCCCCTCTGCAACAGACACACCAGTTATTCCACCCCCCCCCCCGTGTAGTGATAATGGCTGCAGACCTGGCAATGATTTAATCAAAACAAACTACATATTTGCCAGAGGATTATCATGCAGATTCTTTCAGGTATGAATTCTACAGAAAATTAGCAGAAGGAGAAATTATGTGTGGCGGCATTATTATCACCATACATTTTTATAACACTATAATGGCTGAACTAAACTTCCTGTTAAACGTGTGTGTGCACTGACATTTTAAAGTGTCTTATATTTTACTTTTAAAACAACAGCTTCATGGGGGCTCAGTCAAGATTGGCACCACAGGAAAGGTCAACTCTTCACCGTGCTCGTGGTAAAAATGGTCACTGCCAGCTGTTACTGATCCTGAGTAGAAAGCTGCCATTGGCCTGACCATTACAATACATTATTATCAATACCTAGTTTACCCCTAAGGATGAGATCCTAGTTTCACTTAAGTCCCATATAATTAGGAAAATGTAAATATATGGGGACAGCAGGAATAAGTGCACTAGCTCTGTGTCCTCTGTTGCAACTGTCTGAAGTGTGCGTGGACCCTGCGCACTTTATAACCCCCAAATGTGTGATATCAAAGGCTCCCTGCTACTTTCCCAGGTGACTGAAAAAGCAGCAGAGGGAGCAGAGATAGCCTGCTGCTCCAGCTGCCCTCCCTAATTGCAATGCCTGCACAGAGCCTCTCTTGGAAGCACATGCCATTAGAATCAATAGGACCGGCTTCCAATTAAATATTCCTAGGACTAGAGTGCTGGTGTTGAAACTTTTGTCTCATTTTACAGATGGAGAAGAAGTTGAGAGTTATGCAATAAAGACTGCAGTGAGATTCAGAGGCATGTCTCCAAGTTCCAACCCAACTATTCTCTCTCTCATTTACTACAACTCGTCCTGTTGGCTTTGATGGAAATTCAAACTTGAAAGCTCCATCCATCTACAATCTCAGTGGCTCACCTGGATGTTTACCAAGTTAGCATCCTAAACAAATGGTGAAGTGCATTTAGTAGGCAGTAAGTTCTCAGGGATGGGTTTGTAGCCCCCTGGGGGAAGAGGACTTTCAAGAGGGCTATAAACAAGATACTTGAAAAAGCAGCAGCAATAAACTTTATTAGGTCCTACTATCTCAGAAAGTCAGAAATAATGGTTAGAAAGAAAATAATACTTTCAAAGGGGAATTGCTCTCTTTCATTTCCTAAAAAATTCTAGCCTTAAAAAGAAAAGAAAATAGCTCCCTCCTTCCACTCATGACCTGTGGTTTGGGATGCAAAAATCTTCCCCAGCCACACACCATCACAGAGCAAGTCAAGGGCACTTCTGTTACATGCTTTCTCTTGTGTAAACTGATCAAAGCAAGTTGACAGTTAATATAAAGATTTGCTGAATTTAGAATGCTGCTATTTATGACAGGGACACGAAAGAGATTATTGCCTTAGAAGTAAATCAAACACAATGCCAATGCTTAATTACTCCAGAGTTAGCCAGCATAATGCACAAGCAAATTGTGGATTATTGCATTTAGCCATATGAACAAATAAAGACTTTGGGGAGTGGAGAGAGGTGAGGGAAATATATTTGAAACATTGCATGTCCTTACCAAGTGCATTTCGTCCCCTTCAATCCACTGGGTCCAGCCACGGCCTTCTTTTTCTCCTTTCTGTACACAAAGAAGTTTATCTCCATCCCACGTCACACAGGTCTAGTAAAATGCATTAAAAAACAGTATGATGGTAACTTTTAAATTCATCAACTAAAACTCAGTTGGGGTCAATTTCCTTTAGGAAGCAAAACTCAATACTGAATGGAAGAGCAATATATTATTATTATTATTATTATTATTATTATTATTATTATTATTATTATTATTATTATAGCTTCTTCCAAAAGAAGGCAACTGCTGTTTTTCCCAATAAATCAAGAATGAGGGACATAAACTGGTGTAGCCTTCAGATTAAATGAAAGATTCATCAGAGTCTAACTCGCTCATCCCAGTGGAACTTGCTATAGGATTTCTCCCTTAAGAGTTGTTTGCAGAATAATACCTGGAACCCAATGGAATGGGAAACATATCACCCTGAACACACTATAATTTAATCTATTTATATGCTTTTTATGTTGTATAGATTATTTTATTTTGCATTTTTTAAAAATCTTAGTCGAGTTGGTTAAACTATTTAAGAGGAGACCATCTTTGGTTGGGGGAGATAGACAGTGGAAGGCGAGGAGGGAAAACTAAGGGAAACTGTTGGATGTTGAAATGTTAAAATCTTGAATAAACGGTTAAAAATACCCATCTATTTGGTTTCTCCGATTCCTGTGGGTTTTTTTTTACACAGTAGATATACTTGGGTTAAAAGAAGGGGCTTTAAAAACAATCCACAGTGAGAAAAACACATCGTAAAAGCTAAGGAACAATAAACTTCACTGTAGTTCAGCTCCTGTCTGTATGCATAACCTGTCGATTCGATAGGCTGCGGAAAGGATAGACTTGGTCAACAAATGATGTGCTGCATTATAGAATCCCCACAGTTTATGCTAATCGGAGCTAGTTTAACAGAAGTCAGTGGAATTACACATGCATTTAGCACAGATGTAGCCAGAAAAAAAGTTGTGCCTGTCTAATGCCCAGTTCAAAGCGGGAAATAACTAGATTCATTACAAGCACTTTGATCATTCCTCACTACCACGGATTCTGTTGACAAGGCACAAGCAGCTTTTCAACCAGCAGGAGGAGCCGCTGTTCAGCATTTCCAATCTTTGGCTACAAAGCCAATTGACCTTGGGAAAATGCAGCGGTTTTTATAGTTCCTTTTTACCAATCTTTCTTTCAAGTGATTTAGCATGGCTTCAGAAAGACAGAAGGCAAGGGACTTCTTAACCCAGTTTTCTCATAATCTATGATTTCCAGTAACCCATTTTCCCCCCACCCCCACCATCTTTGGGAAGCATATGACTGTAGTAAGGGGTGTGTGTTTGGCTCTTTTATTAATACTGTGTCTACTTCCCCAGACAGTTCAAATAAGGCAAGCACCATGCTAAATGCAACACGATCTCCATTCACTTCAGTAGGACTTGCACAGGGCTGTACAAACACTGGTAACATAGGACCAGCGCCTGACTGAATATTCCCCGTGTTCTTCCCCACTCCCTCCCAAACAAAAGACATTGGATTCAGAGCAGCCAGTCCCCAAATATATGGATAGAAATACTTACTCCGGTGATAACATAAATTATAAGCCTGCAGCCCATGAGTAAGTTCAAAAGAAAGTGGTGAGTGAGGATCTATACCAGGAACAAGGGGGGAATAAAGATGTAGTAGTAGCAACTATGAGACCAGCAGTGACTCCTATTGACCAAGAGGCCACTGCAGAAGCGGCATTGAGTGGGCACTGGGCAGATCTGGCTTCCAAGGGGTGTATTGCAGTTGTTGCTGCCACCACAGCAGCAGCAGAGGATAATTCTGTGGAGGCTAGATCTGCTGCCCTTGCAGATCTTGCTGCCTGAGGTGGTCACCTCCCATTGCCTGCCTATATTGGGTGGGCCGGCCCTGTAGGGTGAGGTGCTCCAAGTGAGAGAAGGGCTGCCCAGCCATTGGTTGGTGAACTTCCTTGGAATCAACTGTGTGGGGAGGTGATGGAAGAGGAGAACATGCCTTGGGATTGAAGCACCTGAACTTCCTGCTGATTCTATTTTAATGCTGCGGCTTTAATAGACTTTGACATTATTTCAATACCAATGTTTTGATTTTTAGATTTGCATTGAAACAATGTTTTAGATCTTTAGATTTGTATTATTGGTTAGGGTCTTTGGTTAGTTCCTGAAAAGGTTTTAATTAGCTAAATGTGGACATCTTTTTTCTTATTCTTCTGATTAATGGCGGAGATTGATCTCTGATAGGCTTTGTAGGAAATTTTAAATTAAGAGGCAGGCTGTCCTCATTGTGTTAGCCGGCTATAATGTGGATATAACACATAGTGGTACCTCTAGTTGGGGACACGATCTCTTCTGGGGTGCCGTTCGCACCCCAAAAAGTCCACAACTAGAACGGCATTTCTGCGCAAGCGCGGCAAAACCTGGAAATTTGCTGCATTCACAAGCTGAAAAGACACAACATGAACCTAACGCATCACAAGGTATGACTGTATTAGGATTTATAGAAGGTTTTAAATGGATTTGGCATACTTTTACCATCTGGCCTGAAGGAGTGGGTAGAACCAATGGTGACCTGCTGTGACTTATTTGCAAAATGTTTTGAGAATAAAATTGCTTGTTATTATACCAGGTGCCTAGCACTTTTCCTTTCCTTTGATTCCTTTGATTCATTCTTACAAATGTCTCCTCACCTCCACATTCACATTACCTCTATAAACATAGATCTGACAACCTGAATTTCTTGAGGCAACATGTACATCCATCCTAAGTCAGATGTGTATAATATTTTAACACCATCTAAATTTCCTGCGACCTCTTTCACCAACTGCAGGAAAGTGAGGAAACATGAGTGCCTTTGTTTCTTATCTTAACACTTCTACTGTAAAGAGCAACAGGAAAACACATATATTTAAGCTATTTCTATACTGGGAGTTCACGCTTCCCTCCCCAGTCCCATGGAGGAGACGTGCAATGTGCTCCTTTGTACATTACAGTAGATGCATGAAAAGCACAAGCCATTGACACTCCTTGCAATTCCAAAAGAGCCCTGGGAAGCATTGCAACATTGTAATGTTACTGAAGTTCACTAATGAATTCAGAAACATTTAAATCTCAGATTAAATATGTTTAGGGGAGGCACTCTTCCTTTCTTTTGCAATCCACATATCCTGGAGCTATGGTGTGTGTGAGAGAGTCCTACTGGAGTTTACGCATAGAAAACAAAATGTTTTGGTTACCCCATGCCCAGGAAACTTCATTATTCTTTGCTAACTAGAATGTTTTGCATGGTGGCTCCTAGCTGGAAGATGCGCATTTTCTTTAAAATGTAATTTAGTTTCATAGCTTCTAGTACTAATGCTGCTGGTTCCATTTCCAATTGCGCATGAAACATACTAAATCTTCCCTGTTGAAATTCACTCTCTTATAGTAATTTAAAGAAGCATGTTTATTTTAAGTGTTTCCCAGTGGCGCTCAGCATCAACAACATAAGGGACCAGAACGCTGCCTATGGGAAAAGAACAGGCAAGGAAAACTGTGCACAGCAGGCAGAGAGAATTCCCTAGAAGGCAACATGTGTTCACCCTGGAGATAACACCTGTCTTGAAAGCTGAACAACTCCCCATTTCTAAACTTTGAGTGGATGCACTTCTCATCCCTTAGAGTATACCACTTAGAAAACAAAACAGCTTGTTAACAAAAGACACCATGGGAGTGAAATATCAACTAGTACTTGGTGCTGCTGTCAGGATGCTAGATATAAATTCTCTGATGGAAGACAGATCTCACGACACCTTTAGCTACAGTTTCCTGATGGAATTATCTGCTGCATGGGCACTGCAGTTATCCCTGGCCAAGTGTGATTTCTTTGCCCGCTGTGGGTTTTACATTAAAACGTGTTGAAAACCAAACAGTTAAAGGGAAACTGAGGCAGTAGCAGCCATGGGAGGAACTCTGTATGTGAACACACACACACAGAGAGAGAGAGAGAGAGAGAGAGAGAGAGAGAGAGAGAGAGAGAGAGAACAACAACACAAAAGCAACAAGAACTGGCCCCAACAAATTGGTGGTATTTCAGCTCAGGTGTTCCTGGATGAAAAGGATTATTTTAGATCCATTTCCATTTGGATTCAGGCCTGTTTATGAAATTAAGAAGGCTGTTGTTGCCTTGGTTCATCTATGGTGAAAACTACATCTTGGAGGCTTTCAGAGCCATCAGTGTGGGTATCATTTTGGCCTGGCTAGTTGCCTGGCACTTGGAGACACCATTATACAGTGGTCTCAGTCATTCTTGGATGGGTGCCTCAAGAAGGTGGTGATGGGGGAAGTGCTGTTAGATTCCTTGGTCATTGTCCCTTGTGGCTCCATCTTGCTCCCCATGCTAGTTAACATCAATATGAAAATGCTTGGTGAGGTTGTCCAGGGTTCCAGGGCTCCTTGTCACTTCGTCTTACTTTGTCCACTGTAAATATGCTGCAGGTGGTTAATTGGTTGTCTTTTGAAATCATTTAAGTTGATGCATTTTATCCCTCTTGTTGTACTGTTTTTGACAGTTCTATTGTCTTTTCTCTTACTGCTGCTAGCCACCTTGAGCATCATTTGGTAGGATACAAAGCTAACAAACAAATTTGGAAGGAGACATTACCAGAGACCTATGGTGTGTTTTGTGTATGCGTATAACATTTAGGTTTATTTGCAAATGTAAAGCTGAGCATAGATTAAGACACACAGCATAGCGCTTCCACAAGCAGCAATTTCCCTGCCCCTGCATCAGTTCTCCACAGAGAGGCATTCCTTCCCTCACAGATGCTTGCAGCTAGAGGAATCTGTCAGTTTCCGTTTCACATTTGCTTTGACTACTGCAATGCCCTTTACATAGGGCTTCCCTTGAATTTTGCCTGAAAGCTGCAGCTAGTGCAAAACATTACTGAATGGTTGCTGTTTGGGGCAACCTCTCACCAACATCTCCATTGAAAGGAGTGAACTGCCTGCCAATTTGCTACCATGCTAGATTCAAGGTATTGCTACTGATATATCAAGCCCGATGCAGTTCTGCAGTAGGGTTCCTAGAAGCTGTTCCCCTTACATCCCATCACATTCACATGGTGGTGGTGCCACACAAACCAGTGGGAAAGCATGCTGTGACTTGAAGTGTGCATTTTAACTGTTTTATAGCCTGATTCTGTACACTTCTTGCATATTCTCTGAATGTAGAGTGGTTTATGAATTCTACAGAAATACACCCCCCATAACCTGTAGGAGAATTTCAGTCTAGCTTAGCCCAGTCTGCTTCCTTTCATACAGATCTTGCGTAACAAGAGAAATGTGCATATGGGTTTTCATGCAGACTTATTGAGATCCACCCCTCCACCCACTTGAAGAAAAATCAGCCACACATCTTGAGACATTAGCTAGAAATCCCCCTAACAAAAGAAAGTTATGACCAGGAACTGCCACATAATACTTAATGTTAGGGTACTGTGAAATAGTATGCCCTTTCCAAGTACTTAATCAGCTTAACTTAACTAATGTCACTAAACTAAGAATTTGATGGTGTAGGACAGTTTGTGCTTGATTGACTTCAGTTAAAGCTAACATTGGTTTTGACAGAGAGTCGTGCATGCTGTTACATATCTCGTCTTTCATTAGTAACTGGAAAAAGTAACTGGAAAAAGGACACAGACAGTTCTTTTTAAAGATCAGACTGGTCAGAAATAAGCATTTTTTGTGTTTTTATATTGAAAACCACCCTGTAATCCTCGGATGAAGGATATTTCAGGAAGTTTTTAATGTTTGATCCTGTATTTTGTTGGAAGCAGACCAGAGTGGCTGGGACAATCCAGTCAGATGGGTGGGGTAAAATGAATGGATGCATGAATGAATGAATGTGATCATTCTAAAGTTTGACATGTGCCTATGCATGCACACAAAAGTATCCATTTTATGCCAAGTTTCCTTACAACCATTTCCTCAAAATACACGCATGGAGAGGCAAGGCTGGAAATGCTAAGGACGGGCTGCGTATGCTGTGCGATCTGTTAGCACATTTCCTTGCTTTCCCCACTTCTTGAATTTCAACTAAATGCCAAATCATTGCAAGTTATGAGCAGGATAGGAATGGATTGTAGTGGATTGTCTGCAGCCCATATTGCTTTGGCACTCACTACAGGGAAGAAAAAGAAAGTCCACTTGTATCTCACTATTGTGGAGGAACAAATCAATTTTACAGCATGCCTGTTTGTCTCAACGGCTTGTGGGCTGCGTGTGACAAGGTCTATAATTCTATCATGAGGATGCTAAAAGATGCACCTGGGCTAGAAAGACTACATTAGCTAGTCCAGGCATGATCAAGGACCTAGATACAGACCGTGTACATGAAAAAAGGCTCACAATAATAATTTTCTGCCTCCTTTTTTGGCATATCAGCATTCTGAGACATTCCTCCCTTTTATATTGTTTGGGTTCATCAGTGAACTGTAGATTGGTGACTCTTTTAAAAGCCTTTGGAAACATGACAGTCTGAATGAAGAATAGGTTTGAAAAAACATGTAATTGGATAAAAAAGCAGAATGCTTCAAAACACTTTTCAGACACATTTTGCAGCCTGCTGCAGATATTGGGGGGGGGCCGCTCTTTATACATACATGATTTGATCTTTAAAGCCTTAAACAGTGTGTGATCTGGGGATCTTTGGTGGCACCTAAAATCACAGACTTCCCAGACATGTTCACTTGGTGCCTTCTTTGCCATTTTTTTAAAGGTGCCAGTTGAAATCTACTCTGTTCTTTTAAGCTGATTTCTTTTTTAGGCTGTAATTCAGGGGTGGGAGTCTGATTTGGCCAATGCATTGGATCCTTCTCTTCCCTACCCCTCCTGGGCCAAATTTGACAGGTGAGTTGGGCTACCTACTTGTGAATGATCTGGTGTCCGGTGATAACAGACAGGACTTCAAAGCCCTACACAGGGCTTGCAAAGAGGGAATTTGGTTCTGCAGCCAATCCAGCCGACCTGATGTCAGATGCATGCTGTCAGATATATAGTAGGGGGCATGGTTTGGGGGCAAATAGCCTCACAAACTCAATTTGACGGTGGAGATTCCACATCCTTGCTGTATTTCCATGCACCCTTACTTGAGCTATTAAATGCAATAGGGCTGACTTCACATTTATTTGTTGTTTTTTAAAACTGGGAATTTGCTCGCTGATCATACTGTTTTATCTGCCTATTCATTTATTGAGTTGCATTTTTATATACTGGAAATGACTGGAGGCCATCTTCTTGATGAAAGGAGGGGTGTACCATGCTATCAATCAATAAACAACCAAGACAAGGCTTATGAGAAGATACAAATTTGATGAACTACTGCATAAAGCATGCAGTTCCAATTTGCTGAGCAGATTGCTAGGCTGGTGCTGTGCTGTCTCTCTTGGGGTATTTCAAAAAGATCTTTGCTCCCTGTGAAAGAGATCTTTTTTCTGCATCTTTTATGGGGAGTAATAGAACTTTGCCCCCCCCCCTCAAAAAAAACCCACCACCCAAAACATGAGTGTTTGTGTGTGTTGCATTTATCTTGTAAACTTAACAAGGTGGCCAAAGGGGTCTTTCTTTAACTTTTCCAAGTTACCACTAGTACCTATAGGGCAGAGATGTAGAAACACGTAAAAATCTGTTTGCAATTTATATATAATATGACTGAAGTACAATGGATATATGTAACTCAGCTACTTGACCAGTGTGGTATCAATGAGAATTGTGACATATAATACTAATGATGAACTTCCCTCCAAACACAGAGTATAACTCATTCCCCCCCTTTTTATTTTAATGGTAGCAATTTGTTTTACTTGCTTTTCTGTCAGTCTAATAGGAATATAATTAGTGGAATCTGTGACTCCTTTATAGAACTCCTTTGTAGGCATAGATGCTTTTACTGCCCACTGCATGTCTGTCTCCTCCGGGCTCCTGACAGTAAGTAAATTGTCACCAGCTTATGTATGCTTGAAAGCACCAGCTCCATGCAAATTAGAATCCACAATAAATGCAAATTACAGCAGTTATGATATTGCTTTCAATGCAGGTTAACTTTTAATTTCAGCAATTAGTAAAAACAAAACAAAGCTGCTGTCTAGATCATGTGCATTCCCCTTAGTGCAATTTGAGTAGGCCAGTAAGCTAAAGCCATATTGACTTAAGGTCGGGAATATGGATGTCTGCAGCTTACCGAAGTATTCATCAAAATAATTGCTTTATCAGAAAACAATGTATTTTTGCCTTATGATCTACATGCAAGAGCTTTGGAAACATTTATTTATAGAGCATCAATGCTGTACTTGCAGGTTAAGTACCACACCTGATCTATTTGACTGCTTAAAATATTGCACTTCTGGCTGAAAGACAACAATATGGAACAAAACAGTATGTCTTCCTCAGTAACAAAAGGCTACTCCCCGTAGCAGGTTTCATTTTGTACCATCCAAGCTTCTATCAAAAACCTGTTATAGGTTTCCCTTCCCATAGGGAAATGCTGTATCTTTTTGAGCGTTTCTTCTTAGCAACATCCCCTAATAGCATCTTGATTTCATAATGAAGCCAATCTGTTTATCCGATTTCATGTACAATTGTCAATGTTTGTGTTCCATTTCTGGACTTTTTGATGCAAAATCCTGCACCTCGCTAAAACTACTTTCCTAGGTTTGCCCTCGTATTACAATATATAATGGGTCCAAGAGACAACAAAAGGTTTATCATGTTTCTATGATTGAGATGGTTCACTACAATGACATTATTCACTACCATCATCTCTAGCCAAGCTGGATATGCATAAGTGGGAACCTAAGAATGATTACTGTATGATTTACTTATTGGGGTGCATCTCCCCATATGAACCAACCCAGACCCTGCAATCATGATCTGAGGCCCTTCTTCACAATATCTCAGAAGACACCATTTCTCCACAAGAGTTCTGGAACTTCCTTTTTCTTTCTTTTCTTTTCTTTCTTTCTTTCTTTCTTTCTTTCTTTCTTTCTTTCTTTCTTTCTTTCTGCTTTCATTCTTTCAATGTGTGTTGCTTTTAATTAAAAACATTATTGGAAATACAAGATTTGTGGAGAAGTTTGGTTTTCTGAGAAGTTGCTGCATTAATCCTGAAGCAGCAGCTGGGAGTATTTAATGGCTCTCCCCCTTAATGAGGGAGCCCAGTCCTACTGGGCAGCTTGCCCGGCACCACCAGATCTCTGCCCCCTTTTTCATCCCATCCCATGAGGGAACTCTCATAGGAGGTACCAGACCAGAGTTGAACAGAGATGGTGGTGAAGCTCAGAAGCAGATGATTGGGTTTGCCCCATTGATCCTCCAAAGCTCTGCCACTCAGTGAGCAAGTGAGAGAGACACAAGGAGAGCTTTGGCATCTTGTGCATGCTGTACGTGTCTCGTTTGTCCCGTGGAGAAGCCATAGAGCAACACACAAATAGACAGTGTGGCTAGTCTTCTGCTTTGGGGTGGTGGTGGTAGCTAACTTGACATTAATGTAAACTCTTTGCAACACCAGAAGTAACTCAAGCCCCTCTTCAAAGAAGGAAACCCAAATCCAGCCCTGCACCTCCAATCCATAGCCTCTGGAATGGGAACAATTTCATTTCTTGTTTCTGATTATCTCTGGCTGATCCTCATCTGGGTAAACTGGCTCCTCCTGGAGCTTCCAGATCTCTGGGGGAAGGTCCCTCAGTTTCTCCAGCTGCAAGCAGTGGACAGAGGTGTCATTAAATATGTCCAAGTACTGAGGGTGAGAAGGAAGGGCTTCTTCATCTGTTGCTATTGAAAACTTTGCAATGTAACTGTAGTCCTTTTGGAATATCCTGCTCAGCACCTGTCTTTAATGCCCTTGAAGCTGTCCCCTGTGATGACCAGTTGCTCCAGAGCAAGTTGTTATAGAGAGCTTTCCCGCAGTGGACCATGTAGAAGATTGTGGGTGCAGCGTTTCCCCTCCTTGAGCTCCTCAAGCAGCAGCAGGAGGAAGGCCAGCTGGTATCGCGCTTGGACGCAAGAGGAGAAGTTCCCAATGCCATAACACATGCGCTGCAAGCCCTGGGCTCTGCTGTGGCTGGGCTCCTCCAGCAGCCGGGAGCTGGGCTCAAGAACTGACTCAGCTGGTGGTGTGAGCTCCAGCTTGTCGAAGGCAGAGAGGACTTTCTCCACAGAAGGCCTGGTTGCCCCCTTCCTTGCTGCTGGGTGTTTGGGGAGGGATTTTAAGATGGTTCTGAGGCTTGAATCCCAGAATTCTGAGCATGCCTCCCGCAGCCACAGACTCTGCCTTTCTCCTGCCTCATCGGGGCTCTCGGCCTTCCTCCTCTCTCTGCTGCTGGCGCCTCCGCCTCCTGCTCTCACCCCAGAATGGTCCTTTTCTGAAGTGGCTCCCCATTTGTGGAATGTTCTCCCCAGAGAGGCTTGCCTGGAACCTTCATTACATATTTTTAGGAGCCAAGTGAGAAAGTTTCTCTATAACCTGAACATCCTATGGCATTTTAAATATGCTTATGGGAGGGAGTTATTGGTTTATCCTATTACATATTCTCATTTTGTATTTTTATGTTGTGAGCCACCCTGTTATCTTCAGATGAAGGAAGATATACAAATTTCAACAAAAACAACAATTACTACTTTCCTCTTGCCTTCCTGTAGTCATTAAACTCTGTCTAAATGTCAATTGCCATGCTACCTTTTCACAGCTAGATAAGAGGATTCCGTTTTTGTTGACATACCTGTAATATCTCTTGGTGAAATTATAGCAAGGGAAGTCTCTCAAGCCGGTACAAAATCAGCTTGCTTAAAATCCTTGATCTCAGGGGCAAGTCACCTTATGGAACAGTAATTACTTTTTGTTTAGGTTCGTTTATATGCCATTCACGTATCACCTACTTTCCTTAAGCACACATCTTGATATCTGAGAAAGAGTTTAGGTTTAGTTAAAGATAAATTTTACAAAAAATTAAGTTTGTGATGGATTTCTTAGTTTTATATGCTGTGAGCAGGCCTACAAAAATTCTCCTCAAAAGTTTAGTTTTGCACAATTCACAATTGAATTTAAATGCTGTAACACCACCATTTTCATACTGTGCAACTGCACTGGCTTCTGATCCCAATCCTGGATGTCCCATTTTGGCTCCCACGCTCAAAGATGCACTTTTTTTTTTGGTCCCATGCCAGGGTGCGAATCAGTTGACTCATACCAGAGTGTGGGACCAAAAAATGGAAGTAAAGCTTACCTTGCCCTGCATGTTACCACTCTTCCTCCTTCTGCTGTGGCTTTCCACCGACATACCTCCAGAAGTGTTGTCGGCTTCCAGAAGTACATTGGCTTGCTGTGGCGGGTGAAGGTGTGAGGGAGGTAGCTAAGTAGGAGAGCATGAATGAGAGGGGATGCAACCTCTGTTGAGGCCCTGTCCCAATTTCCCTCACTTCAGTGTTGGAAGATACCCATTTGAAACAGTTAATTCTACTTTTTAACATATCCCCATTTGCTCTTAATAACCATCAACCACTTCCTAATGCAAAACAATGTTCAACTACAACACTAAACGGGTGATGGGGTGAATGACAGAAACTGCTAAACAATAAAAATGTTGACAAATAAGGAGAGAAAATTCTACAAGGCAACCTTCTGAGAAAAAAAGGTAAAATATTAGATGTCAGAAAAACAAAATATTCTGAGGAATTTCAGCTTATCTGTAGCCTCTTTTAGATCCTTAACCTATGAATTCCATAAAGAGATGCTGCTTTCAGCAACGAAGATTTGTCACGATGGAATGGCATAAATGGGCGCATTTTATCTTCCAGAAACAGTGTACTTGCTTTCAAACGTGCATGGAAACTGTAGCGGAAATTCAGTCTCCTATTCAACAAAAATCCAAACATAACCAAACGGTTATGTTCATAATTGCTCCAGTGCTGCTGCCCTCGTGAATTCTCCAAAATACAGCCATGGGATTGGATGACCTGAACTGTAATACGACTGAGTTGAGTTGGTAGGAAAAGCAATTTCTTCATATGTTCTATTTTCTAACATTATGGTCCATTTTTTCCCTACCTCCCTGAGCCTTATTTAGCATTTGTACCCTGAGGCAAATCTAAAGGCTCTGAAAAAGTGACGGCACAGGTCTTAAACAGTCAAAAAGTGTTTCCAGAGCAAATTGTACAATAATGCCAATGACTCATGCCCCCCCCCAAAAGCAGTTCTTGAGGTAACATCCTCACTGCTGTTTATGGCAAACAAAATAAATAAAAATGAAGTCAACAGTAAAGCTTGACATCAGAGATTGCATTCTTTCAACACAGCTATTGATTTGCCTTAATTTAATAACATCCTCTATCTTTGAAGGGTCAGAGAAAGTAACAGCGATAAAACAAAATACGAAAATGCAACGTCAGAATTAAAACACCCTCATGGCTGTTAAAAGTCAGGCAAATATGAATGTATTGCAGCACTTTTGGGTAATGTTCAGGCTCAGACTCTGGTGAATCTCCAAGGGAAAGGAGAACTGTTAGCATTGAAAGGAAACAACATTTTTTAATTTAAAAATCCCCATATGGCCAATTTTATAGTTTTCTGTTCCTTGTGCCCAGGCTATTTTGCACTGGTAGAATTCCTTGTGTTCACACCCTTTACTTAGCCATAAAGTAGCCAAGTTCGCAGGTTTAATCCCTATACAGGCCACCTGCATATTCCTGTATTGCAAGGGGTTGGACTAGATGACCCTTGGGACATCTATGGTTCTAAGTTAATTTTCCCTCTCTTTTTTTATCTTTTCACCATCATCACAGGCACGCTGCTCTATAACCCACTAATTATACCTGTAGTAGAAGTCTGGTGGGTATGTGTTGCCTGTTCACATTAGATGCTGTGGCATAAATTCTAGCACCCAGAAATACTTCTGTACTCCCTACGGATTGCCAAAACTTTCTGCACAACTTTAATAGGTCAATTAAATGCAGCCACTTGGAAAACACAAGTGTGGGGGATATGCCACATGGCACCCTATTTACACAAGTTGCTCTGTAAGCACTTCCTGCACGGGTTTGCAAACTGCATATAAGGAGGGGTCCAGATAGGGAAGGCACATAACACTTTATACGCAACTAATTCTGCCAGCTAGGATTGCCAGCAATATATCTGCTTGCTGGATTTTCCAGTAAGCTTGGGAAACAAGGCTAAATTGTTGCCACATCAAGTCACAGACTTGAGCTTGAAAATAACTTGTTCTTTAAATGAGGGAAGAAAGCGGTGGAGAAGCTAAACTTCAGCCACTGATAAAGGATCGATACCTAGGGGTGGGTGGGAAGGCAGAAATCCCATTGTATGGTGAAGCAGATAATTAATTATAAGACAAATGCATCATATAAAATTGTACGCTAGGCTGAGCAGTTCATGTGCGTCTCAAATTAGCCATTCTATTGAATGCCGTTTTCCTTTACTCTTTATCCTTTGCATAAATTGCTTTTCCTTATTGTAATGAAAGAATTGAGGCATTTTTTAAAACATGGATTGCTTACTGTGCAGCCTTGAGAGGAATAAAGAGCCAGATTATAGTGCTTAGCTGGTGTGAGCAAGGGCAGGGATCAATTTTTAAGCCCATTGTCATTTAATTTATTTGTAATGGTTCATGCTTTACCCAGCACATGTATTAGTGCCTATACAAAAATGGCATTATTATTTACACATATTTAAAATCCATCCACTTCTCATTAAAGGCAGGAAGGAAACAACAGCTTTGTGTACCAAATTTTCAAGCAATTTATTCTCTTCTCACAGTTTTCAGCAATTCAAGATTAAATTAATCCAGTCACTGTACAAGCCAAAACAGCTTTGGGTCTCATTTTTAGTTGACACACCACCATAGGCATTAAGCCCAGAGGCCTCATCAATTCAGGAGAAGAGCTGCTCTTCAACTCAATTTAATATTTCTACACCATCCTTCATTGTATAAACCAGGAGAGTATTTGTGGCTCAAATCAGTCATCTCATGTCCTCATTCTGGAATCTAGCATAGAACATTTCCCAGGATTATGTGTTCAGCTCCCCCAGAGCTCTTTTCAAGTACAAAACAGGATCGGGATATGCTCTTGTAACTCCAGGCCAGAGAATTCAGGCCTTGTGCCTGTGCTTGTAGACACAGAAAAGCACAACAGCCTTCCTGAGGTAAATTCTGACTTCAGGGATGCAGTAATGGAGGCAACCGCCCATGCTCATAGACCAAAACAACAGCCCCATCCTTGGAAACAGGTTTTTATTTCCCTGCCTGACACAGCCCCATCCTGAATAGCTAGCTTCTAATGATTAAAAATAAGAGGCAAAAGTAAGTTAAGAAGATACGGCGTCAAGACACTAAAGGAGTTTAAATGAGAAGCTCTGAACTAGAACTGTACCAAAGTTTTGTTCATTATCATTTTAGCAGACATCAGGAATTGCTGAGGGCATCAGAACTTTAAACAGCTATTGCTTCACCAAGAAGGGTAAGGAACAGGTTTCCTGACATCTGTAACATCATGATCACAATCTCATTGCCATACAGAAGGAGGCTGACTGGCTTAGAGGGGCAATGTGACAGGGTAGAGAGGAACAAGGAAAAGGAAAGTCATTCCTCAAATGCCTTGTCTCAGGCTTAGTGGATTTTGCCTTCAGCAATAAGGAGTATGGAACTTGTGCATTAAAAAAGTTCATACCCCATTTCCACTTACTTTTACAAGAAACCAATATTCACAACACTGATAGAAGAAAATATGAGCTTTATGCCTTTTTGGAAAGAAGTTTGCCCATACCAAGCTGGTAGACAAGTAAAACAAAAAAATCTGGTTTTGTGTAAATGGACATAAAGGTGTTTTTTTTAAAAAAAAACCCCAACCCCAACAACCCCAACCCTCAAAGCCACAGAATTAAGTTGCAGGAGACCCAGAGGAAAATGTGATTCACTCCCAAGTCTATTGGTAAGGCACCTGCCAGAGACATTTTGGCCTGCCTAATGATTTCTTTAAAAACTTCCAGAGGAGATTCCATCATTTATCTATGCAGCTTATTCCAGTGCTGATTAGATGAACTGCTGTAATAGGATATTGTTCTTAATGGATATAGGAAAAGCATTTTCAGCATGATAGTCATTTTCAGCTTCAATAAAGACTTCTGTTTTCCATCAACCAAACCCATTGCTTTGCCTAGTCTAACTCCAGGCTCTTTCATTCACCAGCTTCTGCTATACCATACTGTGCTAGTAAGCTACTGGGTGGGCATTTTCAAACTGTACATTTAAGTCCTATGTTTATTGTTGCAGTCACTTAGAAATAACCTTAACATAGTCAGGATACTAGGGACGCGGGTGGCGCTGTCGGTTAAACCACAGAGCCTTAGGACTTGCTGATCAGAAGGTTGGCGGTTCAAATCCCCGTGACGGGGTGAGCTCCCATTGCTCGGTCCCTGCTCCTGCCAACCTAGCAGTTCGAAAGCTCGTCAAAGTGCAAGCAGATAAATCTGGGGGGAAGGTAAACGGCGTTTCCGTGCGCTGCTCTGGTTCACCAGAAGCAGCTTAGTCATGTTGGCCACATGACCCAGAAGCTGTATGCCAGCTCCCTTGGCCAATAAAGCAAGATGAGCGCCGCAACCCAAGAGTCAGCCACGACAGGACCTAATGGTCAGGGGTCCCTTTACCTTTAGTCAGGATACTAAAACAGGTGGGGGAGGGGGACTCATGAAGACCTGTTAGATCAGGCCAATGGCCCATCTAGTCTAGCATCCTGTTCTCACATTGGCCAACCAGATGCCTTTGCGAAACCCACAAGTAGGATTTGAGCATAAGAGCACTCTTCTCTCCTGCAGTTTCCAGCAACTAGTATTCAGAATCATCACGGCCTTTGACCGTGGAGGCACAGCATGGCCACCACAATTAGTAGCCTTTACCTCCATGCTGTTATCTAATCCTCTTTCAAATCCATGAGGTTTCAGAGGCTGACAACCATGCTTACATCTTAATAAATTGACCAATAAAGGCTAACTCTAACACAACAGCTTCCGTTCTGAGTTTACTAAAGCCAGCTGATTATATATATTGTTCCAGTCACACAGAGGGCCCCCTCACCAGCCCTCCAAGATCCTCAAGGTTGCAGACTCTAGCTTGGAGCTCTCCAGGTGAAAGTGGCTTTTTGGTACATGGTGTCCACTGGGAAGCAGTTTTTGGTGACATCCACATGGGGTCTATAACCTATGAACTCCTTACTGAGGTGGTCCCCTCTGAAAGAAAATAAAGAAAACAAAAGCAGTACTCTTCTCCAGAATGGGACTTGCTTCTTCCAAGACAGAAAGAGCATTTAGTTATGCTTGCTGATGTAGAACAGATTAGCAATGACTAATTCCTCTTACTCAATGCTGTAACACCGTGCGCAAGGCTGTGGCTACATACTTGTAATAAGCTTCTTGCTTTATGCAACATCACAAAAGGCTGTGGTTTTGATCCCAGGCCCATGGAATTCGTAAAGAAGTCTACCAAGGATGCAGGTGAGGGCACAGAAAAAGAAAAACAGGTGGGCAGCTGAGCATGGAAGCTGTTGCAGTGATTGCATTGTTTACCTTGCATGATCTGCTGTTACCTCTCACTTTCCGTAAGCAGCTTGTCCAGCTTTCACGAGAAAAAAAAGCATGTCTTTTGACTGGCATTAGGGTTTGTGTAACAGCACTGCTGATCAAATGCCAAGAGACTGAGCCAGGGTTTTAGGTGCCTGTTCTGTACCATCGTGTTAACATATTTATATTGATCCTCAGTGACTACTCTTATATCTTAAGAGCCTGCAGACACCATTTTAATGGGTAAAGTTGATGTCAGGTGAATGGATACACACCAACCATCATCACCACAGTTGTAAACATTCTTTTTCATTCAACTTAAAAGCATTACTCCGTTAAGAGATGAATTTATTCTTAAAAGAAATTAGAATTTTAAACCATATTTTAACCCAAAGGCATTCCTCTTGAAGAAGGAGGGAAGCAGATGACACATATGAGGCATTTTACTGAACGATAAAAAACATGTTCACTTGAAGAGGTGATTGGGAATTTAAATTGTTTGGTTTAACTGGTTAATCAATCCTTCCTATCAGTTAGAAGCCAGGTTCATGGTTCATGCTTCCTCCACACCATTGGTGGCAATGTCTAACAGTGTGCGGATGGCTGAGACATGGTTGCTGATGGCTATGGGAAATTTCTCCACATTAGCACACAAGCTAACCCTGCATGCATCAGTATCCCCTTAAGCAACTGTATATAGCACAGGTGGGTTTCCTGCAGCCTCCAATCTCATTTTATGCACCCACCGACTACTTCTTCCACCCCATCCAGGTTCCTTCCCTCCTGTTAATTTATACTTTATTTCACACCACTGCTGTTAGAAGTACCTCCCCCCACCCTTTCTATGTGGTTTCAAAATAACTGGAATGGGCGGTATTGTATTTCACAAAATAAATGGCTTTTTGAAAACATTCTTGGCTTGGAAAAAGAAGGCCCTCCCACATAGTTGCCCGAAGACGAATTGGAAGGCTTCTGTGCGCTCTTGCTCTCTCTGTGTATAGTGCATTATGGTCAGAAATAAATTACTTTCACTTGTTTTCCAGAAAAGTATCTGTATCTGTTGTACTTCTTTTTTAAAAAACCACCTCTATATTTAATTGAGAATAACCCCATCAGTCCCAGTAGGGTTGAGTTCTGATTAGACCTGCATAAAAGGGGAAATTTAATCTGAAACAGCCATGGTAAAAATGGAGGCAGGGTGGCCTTCCAGATGTGTTAATCCAGATCATTTGTTTCTAACTCCACCCATTACTAGCTACTGGCTCTGCCCATCACTAACATGCATCCCTCATCAGATTATTCCTGAGGGAATGTGGCCCAACGAAGGAAAAAAGGTTGACCATAACGAATCTTTTCAAGTACAGTAGATCAACAGAATAATAGAATCATAGATTTGTATAGTTGGAAGGGACCCCAAGGGTCATCTAGATAAATCCTCTGCAATACAGGAATTGCAACTAAAGCATCCATGGCTGATGGCTATCCAACCTCTGCTTAAAAACATCCGCCACATTTCATGGGAGTCCATTCCACTGCCAAACAGCCTGTTACCATCAGAAAGTTATTCCTGATGTTTAGTCAGAATCTCCTTTCTTGTAACTTGAATCCATTGGTTCAGGTCCTACCCTCTGGAGCAGCGAAAAGCAATAAAATCTAAGAGGGCATGAGTATGAACTAAGGGTGTTTTCCAAATGAATCTCATCCCAAAATAGCAACAATCAGTCTCAAATTGTGTAATTAAAGATGATTTGGTGCTCTTATGTAACAAACCTGCCCCGCCCCCAGATCGGACTACTTGCAATAAGGAAAGTGATGGGGAAATGCACTGGAAAGTATGGAATGACAATTTGCTTGATACATCGTATAAGCTCCCCAGAAATAAATCAGAATGAATGTTCGATAAAGAGCCAAGATTGCACAAAGCTTGCAGGGGGGTTGTACAAACAAATCAGGATGGATGCTCCATAAACAGGTAATCTGGAAGCAACCAAACTTACTCAGCAAGCGCCGCAACCAAGGATTTCCATTTTAAAAGATATAAATGTAATGGCACGATGGCATGTTCTTCCTATGTGCAAACCCTTCAAGCTTCTGACCACCCTCCAAACAAAATAAAGATGATTTTTTTAATCCCATGATTCAGCTGGACAACCTTCATATCCAAATTCTCTGAAGTGTTAATGAGCCTCACTTCATGCTGTTTTACTCTAATGGTCTTACAAAGTCAGCCATGATATACTAAGGACTGTAACTGGAGTTTCATTTTCCCTATGCTCCCTCTATTAGTGATCAAGTTGTATTGTGGTATTCCTCTTTTTTTTGTCATGCATATTTTCAAAATGACATTTCATGTTCAAAAAGACCAGACAGTTAATTGACTTTTTAAAAAAATGTTGGGCTAGTTACTAACCCATATCTTCCCCTGCATGCTCTTGCTATCCTTGCTTCATGCTAGTTCTGCACAGTAGCTGCATTTTCTCTTCTAATTCATCTTTCCCAAAACTGATTTCTGATTCTGGAAGCAATTAGGAGTCATGTTATTGCTTTCCTGTCTAAGGAAATGGCTGGATAATATTGTCCTCATTAAGGGCCTAGCCACACTACCATTGGATCTCTGTTGGTCACGCCAAGTGACTGAAAAGGCTGCATGCAGTGCTTTCAACTCACAGCAAACTGGTTGTATCCACCATGGGCAATATCACAGCAAATGATTCAACACGCATGATGAATCAAAACCTAGGCACGGCATTATATCCATAGACTAAGAGGCATAATGTACAGGCTTTTTCTATGGTCACCCTGTGCCTTCATAGTCATGTGACTATATCCTAAATCCCAGTAGATTGTAGTCTTGCTAATAATTCTTGTTTTGAGCTAGTGGTATATTTTCACAGAATTACCTGAACCTGGTACAATCACCACTATTTCTTGTTTGCTACAGTCGTGTTTACTTACTATGGCCCCAACCAACTGTGTATTTCAGAAAGCATGGTGGTAAATGCTACCTGCATAGCACCCAAGCAGCAAAGTGACATGTAGTGATAATTATAATTTTGCTACACTATGATGCTACACTGCAGGAGAGAGAGAGAGAGTTGGGTGTGTATCATTGCGGCCACTACCCAAACTACTTGCTTCCATACTTTTAAATATTAGCAGGTATGAGCTGTTGCATTAGCAGAAAACAGCTCTGAGGATCCCTTGGCTTTCTGATACTGCATCTGGTATGATTTTGTGTGTCAGCACTAGACATGTTTGCCAACTGTGTAGTTCAAGGAGATACCCTGGGGCATTGGCATCCATCTATGCAGACTGCATATAGGAAATTCACCAAGTCTGGAACTAGGAGGGGTGATGGTATAAGCTCAGCGCCCTTTCAAAATGAAAATATATGTATGTGTTGTGGGTCTACATTAAGGAGGACTAAACTGAGCACAATGGTTATGCACCAAAGTCCAAGCAAGTGCTACTTCTGCTTTTGAGCCAGGACTCTTTATCTTATATGTGACTCTCAGTACATTTCCTCAAGTGATTCCTTAACTACCTCCCTTGTGGCAGAGCTGCAGGCCTAGGACCTCTGTTCATCAAGTCAAGGATGGAAACAGCTTGGGTTTCAACCGTTCAGAGAGAAAAAGAAAGTAATGAACAAAATTAAGTGACAACCTATTTTAGCAGCTGTATCAAAGGAAAGACCGGGTTAGTCAGTTCCAATTTGGCAGGAAGCTGTACTTTGGTGATGTGAAGCAACTGTATCCCCAGAAAACATGGGCATTAAATCTCACAGAAGACAACTTGATTTTGTTCCTGTGGCGTACATTACTTCTAATGCTTAACAAAATACCTTTAATCTTTGTTCTAAGGGAATGTGCAGTCCCCACGGAAGCAAGCCTAACCACTGCTTAGCCATCTTTTGCTTGCTGAAAAATAACGTTGCTTTTTCACAAGAGCTGCCACTGATTGGGGGAGGCGCAGAGGCTGCTCCCACTGCTTACCTATGGTTTGTGAGAGTCTTAAAATGCAGACACTGGTTATTGTACTACTAAGGGCTCCACCCCTGCTCACTTTGCTCGCCAACCCCACGTACCCCCCCGGCAATTCCCAGCCCCTCACAGCTCCTTCAGCCCTTAACCCCACACAGCCCCTTTAATCCCTACCCTTTTACAGCTCCTTACACTCCCAAAGTGGTGGGTGGTCCCTGTCACTTATCAAAAAGGGGAGGTGTGAAGCGTGTAGCAGACCTGTGAGTCTGCCTTCTTCCTCCTCAGTATGCAGCAGCACCCCATGGCAATGGGACGTGACTTCTCCCTTTTGAGTGGGGGTGGGTGTGGGTCGGGAACTGTGCCAGGGCTTCCAATCACCTTAATCCGACCCATTCCTGCTGAGTGTTTCTCAAATGAGGGCCATATGGCCCCCTGGCCCCCCCCCCAGGATATTTCAAGGGGTCCACAGGTGAAAGTCGCGTCAGTGGGTGGGTGGGAGGCACAGAGCAAGCCTAAGGGGCTGCAGAAGGAAGTGAGAAGGGGGGGGAAATCTTTTTTTATTATTATTCCTGATTGGCTGGCTATCTGCTTGGCCAATCACAAGTGGGTAAGGGGGCGGCCCACTAGGGCCTAACGCTTTTTGCCACATGCATTTTCTTCAAGCAGTCCTGGTTTATTTCCAGAAGGAGGGGGCGATTGGGACCGGGGCCTTTGAATGTTGCCAAGGTCTGTCAGCAGCGTCGGCCCAGCTGTGCAAGGCGTGGGGTGAAATCCACCCCAGAGCCTAGCCAAGTGGGGTAGTCTGGTGCTGCTGCTGACTTGCATCTAGTAAATTACTAATTGTCTACTTAGAAGAAAGCCGCATTAAGTTCAGTGGACCTTACTCCCAGGTAAGGACATGTGGGGCTATAGTGTTTTATCTAGGCAGCCAGGGCTCTCCCAGATCAGTGAGGACCACTTGCTTTTTAAAATTTCCCCATATATACAGAACTCCCTGTGCAGCTTTTGGACTGCTATCTGTAGCTTTCCCCCTCCGTGTCAAATAACTGGAGTTAAATAAGTGTTGTTTACTTTTTATAATACATGGAAGATGGACCTCTCTTGGGAGATTCTGGATTCTCCTACCTTGGAGGTTTCTAAGCAGAGGTTGGATGGCCATCTGTCATGGATGCATTTGCCAAGTTTCCTATGTTGCAGGGGGTTACACTAGAAAGATAACCCTTGGGATCCCTTCCACCTCCATGTTTCTACGTTTTTCTGCTCCAACAATATTTCATTATGTTCCTATCATTTTATGTAATTGTATCTTGTATAAATTATAAAAAATTATAAATAAAACGTGTTCTGTTTACAAACAAAATATTTCAATATCTGCCTTTCTACCAGTAGGCTGGGGGAGGGCATGGGCATAGCCAGGGTTTTTGTTAAGGGGGCAGGCTTTTTTAGGGTGGGACAGAACCTCAGATTTGTATTGATTTTTTCTTACTGGGGGGCAGCTGCCCCCCTGGCTACTTCTCTGGGCGGGGGGGGGGCACCATCAGAAAAAGGTTGGGAAACACAGCATTAGCTCTATCTTCAGTTTATTTGACAATATGTGCCTTATTTTACTGGGAAGCAGAAGATATAATAGGTTGTCTAATCTTTAAAACTCTGCAACTGTTGTCTTTTACAGAAAATAATTCCAATACTATAGAATTTATTCATCTTTCATTGTGAAATGCTTAATGGATGCAACGAAAGTAGCTAGTTTCAGATCCCATTCATGCCAAAAATAACTCAGCTCAACACTAATGGATCTAAGGCACTCTAGATTACCAATCAAAGGGACACAATGCAGCTAATATAAGCAATGGCAAATCATATTCAGACCTTGCTTCTATTAGCCACATTGTGTGTGGGTTCTGTATCTGGGTTTTCGAACTGTTTAAAGCAGTGGTTTCCAATTGGGAGTCTGCGTAACCTACCTTGGGGGTCCATGGCACCATCCACATAACAAAAACCATCCCAGAGATGTCAAAATGTTCATAAGTAGGGGGTCACTGGATTGGATTTTGAAAAACAGGGGGTCCACAGTACTTAGCGAATTGGGAGCCACTGGTTAAAAAAATAATAATTAAAAGCCATTTGATTTTAACTTCTGCGTGGACTAGCCCTCCTACACAAGCTTTTGTGGTCAATCATTCTTTGTATAAAATGTACAGATAAGCCACTTGAAGCATGACCATTGGAATCTGCACCTTCTGGTATAACAGATGAAGACTGAGCATATACCCAGTGAAGAATTGCACTAATTGGCCATTGCTTGATTGTTTTTAAGTGAATGCTGTTTCCTCAAATATGCTCATGCCAAGACCTTAAGAAATAACTAAGCTTTCTCACCTAAATCTATCCTGCATTTAACATTACTGGATTTTGAGCTCCCAGCTTTCAACTTTAACCAGCGGGATAGAGATGTGCAGAACCTATGGCATCTAAAAAATAGAGCTAAAAGGCCTGAAAAAACCAGATTCTCCAACAGACTGAACTGCAGCATCACATTAGCCCTCTTTAGATGATCAGTTACCAACATGTGAATGGGCTTTCAAGAACATTGGCTAGCCTTAAATCCTAGACACTGACACATGTCCCCATATCAATGCATGACTGGCATTTGAATTTGAATGCACCTACCCTCAGATGAAAAAATGTTCCTGTGCCTGTGGAAGGAGCAGCACACACACAACCCCTGTTTAAAACAACATAATTTACATATTGACCAGAGTGGAAGCTGGGAAAAGAGGGAAACTGAGAGAAACCAGAATTGATTCACCTGTTCCTATTTCCAAATGACAGATGAGGGCTATTGCTGAAACAAGCATTCTCTCTGTACTTTGCATTCTTGTTTGGTAGCCAAACCTACCTGTGACTCGGAAACTACAACTAATCCAGAATGCGGCAGCTAGACTGGTGACTGGGGGCGGCCGCCGAGACCATATAACACCGGTCTTGAAAGACCTACATTGGCTCCCAGTATGTTTCCGAGCACAATTCAAAGTGTTGGTGCTGACCTTTAAAGCCCTAAACGGCCTCGGTCCAGTATACCTGAAGGAGTGTCTCCACCCCCATCGTTCTGCCTGGATGCTGAGGTCCAGCGCCGAGGGCCTTCTGGCGGTTCCCTCATTGCAAGAAGCAAAGCTACAGGGAACCAGGCAGAGGGCCTTCTCGGTAGTGGCGCCCGCCCTGTGGAACGCCCTTCCAGCAGATGTCAAAGCGATAAACAACTACCTGACATTCAGAAGACATCTTAAGGCAGCCCTGTTTAGGGAAGTTTTTAACGTGTGATATTTTACTGTATTTTTGGTTTTTATGGAAGCCGCCCAGAGTGGCTGGGGAGGCCCAGCCAGATGGGCGGGGTATAAATAAATTATTATTATTATTATTATTATTATTATTATTATTATTATTATTATTATTATTATTATTATTACCTAGTTGGGCAGGCAACACATGCCCCCTTTCCTTGTATTTCAAAATTCTTCCATTTTTCCATTGTCATGGGACAAAGAGGAAATTTCTGCTGTTCCAAGGAAAGAGAATGTGAGAGTTTGATTTAATTTCTCTCTTTTTAAAAATGCCTCCCTCAATCAGATAACCTTGTGCATTTTCACTTTGGGAACCTTTACTCTTTTAGAAGCATCTTGCTCTCAGAGTAAATGAAAGGACAGCAGTCAGGCTCTGACTCAGCTAAGCAGCTTGGTATTAGCGAGACTGTGCTGCTAATTGGTATTCCTCCTTATGAGCCACACAGTATTGTTTCCTTGTCAAAAGCTAAGAGCTCACAGGGGAGAATTCTTGGTGCTGTCTACTTCTGTTAAGGATGATGCTTCTGTTTCTGGTATAAATAGCTGTTTAAAGCATGTGCTGTCTCTCTGGGCTTATTCAGAATTGTTAGCAAAAGGTGGGCAAGAGGCAGCAATTGCCTTCCTTCTGCTACTCGACACAAAATGAGTGGGATCATACTGTGCCAACAGCACCATTTCAACAAGCAAGTCTAACAGAAACGCAATAAAGCATACATGTTGACCAAATCAGGATTGGAAACTACTTACTTTATAAAACAAAACAGAGACACTCACCCCCCCAACCGAGTATCAAATGTATATAATTCAAGTTTTATAGTGCAACCCTATGCATGCAGCACACAATTGTTCAATAGGACTTGCTCCCAGGAAAGTGTGTATGGGAGGACTGCAGCCTGAATAAAAGACAGTGACTTAATGACTAGCAACACATTTATTAGATGTAAAGTCTGTACTGAGTCTGAGACTCTGCCTAAATACAGCTGTCAAACACAGTTTCCTGGGGGGTGGGGGGACCACAGCAAAATGTCTGTGACCATCATAATGCAGGGTTTGGAAGCTTTTTTTTTTTTTTGGTCATGAAACAGTTGCTGTTCTCATTCTTACCATGCATTTGCGATCATCCACCCCTGTTAAATCCTCCTCAAATTCCTTCCCTATATCAAAATCCATGATGTAGTTTTTAAAAGTGCTTAGTGTCTTAATGATCATGTGATCGCCATCTTGAATGATCTCTTTGTCCGGTTTGAGCATATTAGCTATTTTTCTCACAGCAATATTTACATCTGAAGGGAAGAAAGAGACCAGAAAAGAGTTCTGTAAAGATCAAACCTCTGGAGAAGCTCTGAAAATTTTCTTTAAAATAACAACTTGTAGTTCAATACAAAGTGAGGAAGTTTTAATACTTATCCCCACACATAACGAAATGATTATCTTGTCAACATATATAGATACTTGGCCTAAGATTTGGGCCAAGCAATTTGGATTTTGTTGAATTTACGTATCAACTCATCTGTGTATGTGCTTCACCTGATGGTATGATGACTATTATGCATAATCTTGTTTATATTTACTTTGACTATATGCCTTTCCAGAACCCTTTCTCCTTTGCCTTTCCTAAAGCTCACATCTACATTTTAAGGCACTGTCATGCCACTTCAGCAAATATGGCTTCCCACAAAGAATCCTGGGAACCATAGTTTGCTATGGGTGCTGGGCTTTGCAGCTCTGTGAGGGGTTCTCTTAACAACTGTCAACAACCTTAACAAACTACAGTTCCTGGGATTCTTTGGGATACGCCATGTCTAGTGTGGATGTGTGAAAGTTGCTATAAAACTTTAAAAATACATTCAACTGAAAATTATTACTTAAGAAGTGCTACTATAGGTATAATATACCTGTTCAATGAGTTTCCTAATCAAATTTGTAGTTCAGGCTCTGCTACTCCTGTTCTGTCTCTAAGACTGTACACTACCTGAGGTAAAAGGCTTGCTATAACACCAGCAATGTATGATAACTTCTGGATAATTAATTTTGATAATTCAGAAGTGTTTATTTATGCTTATATAGACGTAACTTCTGGATTTTATTTCTTGCTCTTCCTATTGTCGAGGCACATTTTTAAATAAAAAAATAGACATGGCAATACTAATAAAGAAACTCAGTAAAACCAAAATATTTTCATACAAAAGCCATATACAGTGAAGTGGGACAATGTTTATGTGATTGATGTTACAGAAGAATCAGATTCAGCCCAGAAGGTATGGAGCTACTGTTGTGTAATAAATTAAATCAAAATAAATAAATAAATAAAAGAATCTTACCTAATGCTTTCAAATACTCCTCAAAGTTGTCATTGCTGAGCATTTTCCAATAGCCATTGAAATCGGCAGGCATGGTTGGTGCTTGTGTCCTCGTCAATATCAAAGCCTTTCAACTTGTGTGTTAATTCTGCACCATACAGCTCAGAGCCTTTTGCTGAGGCCAAGTCTGAACTCTGGTTTCTTTTATCTGTTCTTCCGGCCATGTAGTTATGCTAGTCCCTTTAAGCCGATTAGCGTCGAAGTGTTACCTTTAAATCCCCCCAAATATCTGAACCTTTTAGCCTGCTAATGACAGCAGGATGGCTTGATTTAAATGGACGAGGTCATTGCCCTTCTATACTGATGGCTGTATGGCCACCGATTAGCTGAGTTTCGATTTTAACTTCTTTCCCTTCCATGCGGCTAAGAAGATGGCTTCTCCTGATACACCAACGGCATATCTTAGTGCTGTATGCAGTGGACACACTAGGTGATTCAAGAAGTGGCAAATTATAGTCTCTGGATCGTCTGAGATCGTTGCCCTGTCTTCCAAACCTGTACTCCAAAGAGGTATGAAAGTTCTACCGCAAAAAAAGGAATTGCATTCTGAATTGCTAAATTTATGAAGGAATCCCTGGGCAATAGGTGTTGGGAAGCAGAACTAGATGGCTATTAGATGGCGGAAAAAGAGCCAGTCATTACTCATTGAGCCTTTCAGTATTGGACTTGCACCCCGATTCCAGTTGTCACTCAGCATCTCCAGCAGGGCAGAATGTTTTATTAATCAGCTGAGATAATGCGACGTTTTTGCAGCATGAGAAATAAGCAGTCCTTCACAGAAACCTATTAACTTCAGTGCAAGTAAGCTAGGGGCGGGGTGCATACACACACACACACACACACACACACCGTGCAGCACTGCATTATTCAACAATACATTGCTGCTTGAAAAGAATCACTTGAGACCGTAAAGTCTTCTCATCACTTAGGAATACAGCAGGGAAATTTCGAACACGCTGCAGAACAAATAGTTTTCAGTGTAGCATGAGCTCAAGGTTAAATTAATTGAGTTAAGAATTCCAGGGCATTAGCTGCTGTGCCTCTGGATAAAGGCTAGCTCCTTTTCCCATGGGGCGCAAGGTGGCAGGTTGTAATAATCCAGATTCTCATATGTATTTGATGATGCTTAGTTCAGAGTCACACAGTACTTATTTCACATACCTAAAAAATCTGAAAATAACGACCCATCTTCAAACTCTCCCCATTAACATCTGATAGGCATTCTGCTGAAAACAACGATCCAATATCTAAGAAATTCTGAAAGCCGAGGGGTGGTGGGAGAGATCCCCAGAGAAGCCTTTAAAATCCTGAGTAACAAAGCCTAAGTAATTTGTGGCGCAAGGGGAAAATCTGGCAAGAGAAAATCTGCCAGTGGCGGGTGATTTTTAAATTTAAAACACACAAAGACAAAGAGAACGGAGGAGCTGCACCATCTCATGATAGGAGGGAAAACAACTTAATATGGGGTTGGATCTCTATGCCAGCGCCTCCCATTTATGGATTTGTGGGCCATATACCATTAGCTGCACGAGTTTGGCTTCTTTGCAATGGTGTTTGTGAATAACATAAACTTGCTTACTTGTGTTAATTTACTAGTGTGGGGCTGGAGCTTTTATGTACCAGAGTGGACAGTCCTGGAACAGATATGCAGGCCCCTAGAAGGATCACCCAGTGCAAGAGATGAATCCCTGGAGGAATGTGGCACAAAAAAGCAGGGCTGCCAGGAACCAGGCTGTGTCGATTTCATGCCCTCACCTCAGGCTACAGGAGCAAGTAGAGTGGTTGCATACCTCAGAACACAGCAAGGTGGCAGTGGAAGATACAGTGTACAGAACAATTCCTGATGCTCACCAGAGAAGCAAGAGATGTGTGGTGGCAGCAGCTGACTCCCTATGGAGGGGGACAGAGGCAGCAGTGTGCAAAGGCATGACTCATGGTTTCAGTTGTCTCTACACAAATGTACAGAGTATGGGAAACAAGCAAAAAGAACTTGAGTTCTTAATACAGGATGGCAAATATCACCTAATAGGCATTACTGAAACCTGGTGGGTTGAGACTCATGAGAGGAATGTAGAAATTGAGGGGTACAATCTGCTCAAGAGATATTGATCAAACAAAAAGGGAGGATGTGCCCAGTGAAGTATGTGTGAAGGATGTGCACAGTGAAGTAGGTTAGGCTGAAAGTGAGCAGCTGGCTAAAAATTAATAGCTCATTCCATGAACTTCACAGCTGAGCAGGAGTTTGAATTCAGGCACCCCTTGTCTAAAGTCCAACATCCTCTCCATTACTATATTGCAAGTTCTACCTGAAAAATGGTCAGAAATTGAATCGATGAAAAGTCTGCCATATGGCACCCCAGTTTTGATTTGTCCTTTCAATTTTCCTTGCTTTATTTTCAGCCCTACCCCCAAGCAGGGTAAGGACAAGGGAGTAATGGATGTTTGACAATCACATTGATTGTCAAGGTTTAAAAGACACAGAAGTAGGTGTGTTGAAACCAGTTTCCAGAAAAATGTACCACTTCATTTGCAAGTTATAAACATTCTTCCAAAAGTAACATGCAAAATAGGAATTTTATGAAGCTGTATGCAAAGCAATGTTTTATATATGGTATTCTGCAACCACCAGATTATTTCAGAACGATAGCAGACCCACAAAAGAAATTCAAAGAGGGAGTGGATGTGTCAGTACCTGCCCCCCCCCCCCAAAGCACCATCCCTTATCATCTCACATTGAGCAGGAAGGTTTGAGTGGGAGTTTTCTACATGCCAGATGTACTTAGAATCCTGCTTGTGCAGTGTTATTGGTCACAGGAATACTGTGTAAGCGTACTCAGCCAAACATGTGAAGAAACCCCCTTCAGACAATCCTGCATCTGGGGTAGAACCAATGGAGATAGAGACAATGGGGCTGTCTCTTTATTCTCACACACACTGTCTGAACTGCTGAGTAGGCAGAGGAAAGAAGCATCTTTCAAAATTTCTGACTTGTATTCTTCTCTCTTCGTAATGAGGTTGCTGAAGACATTTTTATAGATGATTCCCTGCGTTTGAGCAGGAAGGCAGGCTAGACTTATGTCACTGGCACAAACCACATACAGACAATGCTCCTTTGAAATATTGCCCTGAAGTAATGGAACGCACAACTTGTGTCTTCTGGGTTGGTTGGTGTTAAGATGAAATATGCTGGATCCTCTCTTTTGTTAAATGCTGAGCGGGTGTGCCCCATGGCAGAAAACTGCATTGCTGTAGTACCTGTGTCACTGCAAATCTGTTGTGCCTGACTGGCAGCAGTTGCCCTTCCATTGTGCTTAGATCCAGCTCCATGACCTGCTTAATTTCTGCCTGGTGAACTTTGTAACCAAGAACTAGTATCTGGGTTTGTCTTTTGCTTCCTCCCTCCCACACCTTTTTTCCTTTTGTGTCATGTATTTGAGATTGTAAATTCACACCTGGTCTTTGTTTATTGGATTGCAAGTTATTTCTGAACTTTGTAAGCCACTCTGGGAACCTTTTTCAGCACAACGGCAGAGTTAAAAGACCTTATTTAGCTCCCACCCCCTGAATTTATTAGAAGAGCTTGTGAAACACCCATACAGATGTAAAGATGTCAGCTACAGAAAAATATACGTTTTCTCTCTTTGCGTCTTTAGAAATACAAATGCTGCAGTGCTAAAATACAATTTACAAGAAATATTATAAGTCCATTTATGAAGTGAGGGTGGAGGAAGGCGTCCTTGCAAATCCAGTGCTGGTAAGTGGGACTGCAGGCAACGGCTTGACAATTTTGCAGTAAAGATACTGAAAGCATTGTGGCATTGCGATGTGGTGAAAGGCTTACAAAAATAGTTCACAACATCCAAAAAGAAAGGAAAGAATCGAAAAACCTCAAACAAAGTCCAGACATAGAATTATAGAATTGTAGAGTTAGAAAGGGTCACTGAGTCCAATGCCCTGCAACGCAGGAATCTTCTGCCCAACATGGGGTTCAAACCCACAACCCTGAGTTTAATTAAGAGTTTCATGATTTATTGGTTGAGCTACCAAGAAACAAAAGAAGATTGTAACATCACAATCCCACACCACACAACGTTGGGAGTAAATCTTATGGAAATCAATGGGGCTGACTTACAAGTGAATTGTTTAGGATCACGTGATATGGGAGCTTGTTTTGATTCACTGTCAATAGTGATACTTAAAATGATAAACTTCTTCACATAACAGATGGCAAGGCAGAAACCAAATGCAGCAGGCAGTCCTTGTTTTAGATTTCCAGTGCCTATAAATAGACTCCAGTGCTTGCAAGGAACATCAGGTGGAACGAGGACTCTGTTCTTCATTCATTTCAACAAGAGGAAAGTTTGCAAAACTGTCTCCAACGCTGAAGGTCAGTGGGGAAGTCCCTTTGTGAACAGAGATAGGCTCATTCATCAGTTCTTCACCACAGCTTTTGACTGGCGCAGACGGATTTTTCCATAAAATGGATTACTCTCATATTATCACAACCAAGCTTACTTTCCTTTATAGGCATATTGTTTAGGATTGTCACTCTGAGAAGCAGGTAACTTAGGGCTCAACCACACATCTACCTGCTCTGCTGCTTTCCCCCAGGAAAACCCACTGCTTACAGCTGAACTGGAGCAAAAGTCAGTCAGGTTTTCTCTGAATTGGCATTTGCCCTGATTTAGTGCTGACAGCGGCTTTTTTGAGGGAAAGAGGTGGGGCAAAGGTAATACTATTCGGACCCATGCCTAAAAATCATAGGAAAAGTGGAAACCCACTCAGACCCATGATTTCTAGGCACAGGATAAGTGGAAGTGAGGGCAAGCCCCATATTACCATCAGTCATTAAGAGGGCTGACGACAGAACAGTTTCGCTTAAGAGGCTGCAGCAAATCCCCTTCATTTCTTTGTTCAGTCTCATCCGTGTATATATTGTGTTGCTTAATATAGGAAATAACAGAATCTGGAACGAGGTATTTCACACTTTGCCCTTTGCGCAAGGCGTGCCTTATGTTTGTGGCACTGATTTCATTGTGAATCCACTCCCTAACCAAGTGGATATTGTGCTGGTACCTGCTTAAAAGTGCTGATTGAGAGATAAACCGAGAAGGATTGTTGCCAACGCGGCTAATACAAACCAACCCAAATTTCCCCACTATTTCTAAAATGTGTTCTTCCTTCCAGAGGTTAGGTGTTTGAAACGTCTTCAGAACATCAGCTCCACACAGAAGTTTTAACTCAGGGACAACTGCAAGAACATAATATCATTCGCATTATTTTCTTTTGCTGAAACATCCCCTTTAGATGTACATTTATATTTGTAGTTTATATGAACACACACACTTAAAATTCAACCAGCATCCTGCTAGAATCTACTGAAGTTAAGGCTGCTTACACAAAGCATATTCTTTCCTCCAAAGAATTCTGGGCACTGAGTTATAATTCCCAGCAACTCTTAAGAAACCACAGTGCCCAGGATTCTCTGAAAGAATGTGCTTTAAAGGTATAGTGTGCATTTGTAGAATCCTCCATAAAGTGTATTATTTCAAATTGCAAATGGGCATCATATGCCTTTACCCACACGGACCCACCTGTTCCTGCAGTCATTCTCAGAACCCCTCCTGCTTGTGCACACATTCATCCAGCAACAACCAAGAACAAAGCCTTCTCTGTTGTGCCACCAACACTTGGGAGCAGCCTCCCCACTGAAATAAGGCATACTCCAACACTGTTTCACTTCTGAGGCATGTTAGAAATACCTTTCTGTTCTAGCTTCTTCCCTGCCTTTGTCTACCATTATTTTTTCTGGTGTGTGATTCTAACACGTTCTGTCTCCTTTCATCTTCTTCATAAAGTAAATAAATGCAGTCTTTTCAGGATCTTTCTTCAGATTAGCTTCTACAAGAACTTAATAATAATTGCTGCCCTGGCTGACTCCTTCTCACTCCAGCAATATCCTTTAAAGGATATGAATGCAGGTTTCCAGAAAATGAGTGAACATTTAAGCCTACATATTATACACCTTAATTTGCTTTTCAAATAAGAATATGCACACTAAGGAAGATCTCCACAATAACAAAATACAGGTTGCTTATTATTACTATTAATAATTTTATTTTGAAATTTTGGAGCAATCAATCTGTTCAAGCTTTAAGGACTGATCCACATATTTCAACAGAGGCAGCTACAAATGTGGATAGGTCCAACTTGTAATGCAAGGAGTTACAGATTCTTTGGGTTTCGAACAAAAGTTTCCATGTAGCAATGCATGACCATCTCTGAGCTCATGCTGAAAGTGGTCAATAATTTATCAGTTTTGGAAATGAACACACATTAAGACCTGAAGGACACTGGCTCTACCACCTTCCCATGCCCAAAGAAGTACAGGTACCTTTGGGAAGGGCAGAGACATGTGGCTGCTTCAGGAGCTCCAGTAGGAAAAAATGATGCTATGCACACCACTCCCACTGGGTTGCACAATCCTTCCCATTTGTAACCACCCTTGATTAAATTCTTTGAAAGAATGGGAAACTCATAGAGTTTCCAGCAAATATTTAGAGGTACAGTCATGCAAATATGCATTCATTCATTCATTCATTCATTCATTCACTCACTATCTCACTCATTGCAACACATAGTTACACACAAGACTCTGCTTTACAGCTGCAAATAAAACGTTTTAAAAATGATGTAAAGTGCAATATACAAATGTGACACTAGATGGTGACAGTGAGGTATGCCAAATTCAATGTATTTTTCAAAACGTTTTTTAAAAAAGCATTTTCACAGTGTGTTTTTTATATGTGTGTAGAATCTACCAGTTTCCTTCTCTTGTGTTGATGCTTTAGTTGATACTTTAGTTATGACAAACCATTATTTCCTCAGTGATTGTACAGAGAAAAAGAGTGTGGTTCCCATGTACATATGGGGGCAGCCAACTTCCCCACCCACACATATAGTGTGCCTTGTAGCCTTACAAGGGCAATGTACAAAAAAGAGAGGCTGCCCCTGTTCCATGGGAATTGCAAGTGGGAAGGGAGCTGTTGAAATTAGGTCCTCCTTGTGAGATTCTTACAGGCATCTAGACTAGACTGATTCAGCAGGGGTTACACCCACACCAATTTAGATAGATAGATGATAGATGGATGGATGATAGGATGGTGTGTGTTTGGAAAAATCCAAACTATAAAGCATATTCTGAAGCTTGGGGTAGAGATTTATCTAGCAGGTTCCCTCTGAATAAAGATACAAGCAGCCCTCTTTGACAACCAACATCAAATGCCAACATGGTCAAGCAACATACAACACACTATCATCCATCATTCCCGACATTAAAATGTCTATTTTAAAAAATTGTGAGAACAGCGTAAGGCTCTCTCTTCAGAAAGGCATCAAATCTTGAAACCAGAATTGAACAACTAAATGGCTTTTTAAAGAAGGTTGCTGATAGAATCAAGTCTAGAGGGACAAGAAACAGGAATATAACTTCCTTGGACTTTTGAGGGCTACTGTTAAATAATGATCTTGCAGTTTCACAACTGATAATGGTTTTTCTAAACTGCAATTCCAGTAAGAGTGATTCAGTTTCTGTAGCATACTTGACCCTTTTTTATTTTTTGTAAGGTTCTGAATGGAATATCTGAATCAATACTGGTAGCAAAAAAGTTATTCTAATACTCCATAATACCCTGCCAGAAAGGAAAACCGAGTTAGCTAAAGGAGAAACTGCCATCAGCACAAAGCAGCTAGCTTTAACAGCCTGCAAGATCTTATTAAGAGACAAAACTCTCAAACCAAAACAGGTAGGAAACCAACCAGGTTATCTGCCCAAGTTCAATTTGAAATGAAATAAAGATCAAGGGTCTCTTATAAAAAGGAAAAGACTACTCTGTATGTGATGCTAAACTCAGTGACCCTTATCGGAGATGTGAAGACCTACTAAAATAAGTTACACAGAAGCAGAAAGCGTTTTAAACTGATAGCAGCCCTTGTAAATATCTCAGAGGACCTTTCAAAAGGAAATAGCAAATAACTGAGATGTTCTCAAAAATGGCAGGCTGCTGTTATACTAACAAGAAAGTAGAGATTTCAGAGAAGCCAGGCTCATTGAGAACTCATTAAAGTCCATCTCAAAGGAGATGCAAGCTTTACAAGGGTCTGAGTTCTTCTCCAGCTCAGATTGAGATCCAAGCTGGAGAAGAATTATAATATTTCCTGGTTGACAAATGTTTTGCAGTCACAAGAGTGTTCTCTCTTAGCTGAGCTGAAGAAAGCTTCTGTACACCACAGATCATTCAACCCACCCCCAGAAACTCCTTTAAGGAGTCTTGGAGGATGGGCTTTTTTTGGCAGTCAGACATTGCACAACCTGCTGGATGTTGTCCTTTCAATGTACGCTGCCGGAGTAAAAACTAAGGTGTGGAAGCTTATTTCCCATGAGTGCTCCATCTGCACCCCCACTATTTACCCTGCAGTCTCTTTCCTTCCCTCTGTTTAATGTAATGGCATGACATTGAATAGAGGGTGATTTAAGGAGCCAAAATGGGAATTGTTTTTCTTTGTTGCATACAGTAAGGGGGAAAAGTATTTGATCCCCTGCTAAATTTGCCCGTTTGCCCTCTGACGAAGAAATGACCAGTCCATAATTTTAATGGTACGTTTATTGTAGCTGTGAGAGACAGAATAACAGGAAAAACCCCAGAAACCCAGAAGACAAAAGTCCGAAATTGATGTGCATTATAATGAGTAAATTAAGTATTTGATCCCTTTGCAAAAGATGACTTAGTACTTGGTGGCAAAACCCTTGTTGGCAATTACAGAGGTCAGACATTTCTTGTAGGTGGCCACCAGGTTTGCACACATCTCAGGAGGTATTTTGTCCCACACCTCTTTGCAGATCCTCTTCAAGTCAGTAAAATTTCGAGTCTGATGTGTAGCTACTCACACCTTCAGCCCCCTCCACAGATTTTCAATGGGATTAAGGTCTGGAGACTGGCTAGGCCACTCCAGGACTTTAATGTGCTTCTTCTTGAGCCACTCCTTTGTAGCCTTGGCCATGTGTTTTGGGTCATTGTCATGCTGGAATACCCATCCTTGACCCATTTTCAATGCCCTGGCTCAGGGAAGGAGATGCTTACCCAAGATTTGACGAGACATTGTCCCGTCCATCGTCCCTTCAATGCAGTGAAGGTGTCCTGTCCCTTTAGCAGAAAAACACCCCCAAAACATATGTCCCCTCCTTGTTTGACGGTGGGGATGGTGTTTTTGGGGTCGTATGCAGTATTCCTCCTCCTCCAAACATGGCGAGTTGAGTTGATGCCAAAGAGCTCGATTTTGGTCTCATCTGACCACAACACTTTCACCCAGTTCTCCTCTGGGTCATTCAGATGTGCATTGACAAACTGTAGATGGGCCTGTACATGTGCTATCTTGAGCAAGGGAACCCTGTGGGCTCTGCAAGATCTCAGTCCTTCACAGCGTAGTGTGTTACCAACTGTTTTCATGGTGACTATGGTCCTAGCTGCCCTGAGATCATTGACAAGTTCCCACCGTGTAGTTTTGGGCTGCTTCATCACCGTTCTCCTGATCATTGCAACTCCACGAGATGAGATCTTGCATGGAGCCCCAGACCGAGGGAGGTTGACAGTTATTTTGTGTTTCTTCCATTTGTGTATTATTGCACCAACTGTTGTCACCTTCTCACCAAGCTGCTTGGCAATAGTCCTGTAGCCCAGTCCAGCATTGTGCAGATCTACAATCTTGTCCCTGACATCCTTGGACAGCTCTTTGGTCTTGGTGGCTACTTTGGAATCTGCTGGATTGATTGCTTCTTGATAGGTGTATTTTGTACAGGTACTGTAACGAGCTGGGATTACAGGTAAGACCTCTCCCTTATAGCAGGGAAATTGATGGAGGTTAACTTAGGTTATTGGTATTTTAATCTCAGCTCCTTACATACAGTGAAGATATCAGGTAGCCTGACATCTGGCTGGTTGATAGGGGATCAAATACTTATTTCACTCATTATAATGCACATCAATCTCTGACTTTTGTCTTCTAGGTTTCTGGGGGGTTTCCTGTTGTTATTCTGTCTCTCACAGCTACAATAAACCTACCATTAAAATTATAGACTGGTCATTTCTTCGTCGGAGGGCAAACGGGCAAATTTAGCAGTGGATCAAACACTGTCCCCCCTCACTGTAGTTAGTATTGTTATTGTTAGTATTGGTCAAAATAGACCCACTGAAATTGATGGAGGTTAACTTAGGTTATTGGTATGGGTCTACTCTGTGTAGGACCTTGCTGAACACAAGCCTAAGAATAAAAAATGATCTGAGATCTTTCAAAATTTGTTTCTTGAGCTAAATCTCTGCAGAGCTTGCCTTTCTCTACAGAAAGTTCTTCCTTAAGTTTTGTTGTTGTTTTTTAAAGCAAGCGTAGAAAATATAATTTAGAAATAAGTTAAGTAAAAGGGGTGTTGCAGATGCTGGGTTGGATCCAGGGCTCCCTCCATTTGTTGAAGGGACTTCCTCATGTTAGAGGAAAGTCAGCATAATTCATGGTTGTGGAATAACCTCCCCTCCAAGGTGAGTCTTGCACCATCGTTGTAGGCTTTTTGACAACTGATGGAATGGATGCTCTTCCATTATCCTGCATTGCTTTTCCATACTTCTGTTAACTTTGATGTTGGTTAGTTTTGTGTTTTTATTTTATTTTATTTATTTTATTTAATTTTATGATTTTTAATAATAATTTGTATTGGGACTATTTGGAGAAGGGCAGGCTGCAAATACAAATCATATATCTATATGTATATGACCCTATGATCCACGGGACAACTGGGATAACAGTAGTTACTAACACATTGTGCAAGGTACATATGGAAATTTTTAGCATCAGGCAAGCCTGTCAACAGCATGGGAGGGATTAAACCTAGCTTGGGAGAGATAAGCTAAAATCATTCACTGCTTGCAGGTGGTTGAAGAACATCTGTTGGGGTCTTGACTATGCATTACTAAATAGGAATTAAAAGCTCATTTAGGAGTACATGCAGGGAAGAGTGAGCAAAACTTGGGAGGAAGAGAAAAAGGCTAGAAAGAGAGCTAATCGGGAATTAAAACAAAAAAGCATAGTTGTGGTTTTAAATTGAAATTTCGGCATCACTGGAATCCGTAGCATTTTCCAGGTGTTCAGGGAGGTAGGTCATGACACAACCTACGCACATTCATTACTGTACTGCTTCACAGGCTCTCAAACTACAATTTGAGACATTTTCTTTCATTTGTTTGTGAGACATGAATGCACACAGTGATGCAATGGCATTGCTGTGGCAGGCTCTACCTCTGTACACTGACATGTACAACTAAACACACAGAAATAAATTTCCCTCTGATTGCAAATCCTGCAAAGTTGTCAGCTGCTTGGAGAGAGCTCCCCACATGCTGTATGTGCAATGGATGCGAGGGAAATCTTGAGGCATGCTAACGAACCACAGGTAGTTGGTAGGGCAGAACCAGCCACCATGATACCAGCAATTCCTTTGTCCACACCTGGGAAGCTGCATCAGATACATCTACCACAGCATTAGTTTCCCAACTTTTGACCCCTGGCTCCAGCCACAAGCATAAATAAATGCTCTATTTTCCTACTTAGGCATGGGTATTAATCTGATAAAGGTGCAAGGCATTATCATGTACACAAGGAACACTACCGAAAGCAGTAACAAACCTGTGAGTGATGAAGCAAACGATGCTCCGGCAGCCTTTTCTATGGGCCAATTGTTTTCTCCGGGCAGTTCCTTGATATGGTGTGATTTAAGCAGTTCTTTGTAATGGTGCCTGTGTTAAAATAAAAGGCTCTGTGTAAGGTAATCCTCTCAGAGATACACAAAGCGATTATCTTGCACTTTCAGTTTCTAAAACTCAATCGGCTTTTGTGTACTTCAGGGCTTAATTAGATGGCTGGAGAACTTGCCATATTAATTCTGTGCATTGCAAGATTTGTGTCAATGGCGGCTCACATTCTTGTCCTAACTTGAACATCTTCGATTGACCATTATTTCTTTTTAATGTTGCTTTTACTCCTCTAGGAGATATAACGCATGTAAAACAGTATCTTTTGTTGGACTTCAGCTTTATAACACACAATAAAATGTAATAAAGATTTCAGGCATTTACAGAATAAGCTGCAAAATGGTCACATAAAAAAAAATCGCTTCAATTTCAAAAAGAGGAGAACAACAAAAAAGGTCATTGACTAGGCTCGAAGTTCTTCTTTAAGAATGTCCTATAGAATGTTTTACTTTTTATTCTTTTGAATGGGAGACACCAACAACATAACGGGAACTGCTTAGTTAGCTCCTCAGTTGTTTGGATCCAGGCTGGCAAGGAAACCAGGAAGAGCTTTCTAAAAGGTGAGAACATAGAAATATGGAAGGGAACAAACGGAGTAACTCAGCACAGCAAAGCTTTGTCAGGAGATAGGTAAAGCAGATGCTCAGGGGTGTGAGGCAAAGGTGGCCTGAAGCCAACAGTGACATCAAAGCTTCTTAGTTGCCCAGACCAGTGACAAACCTGACCTATTTACAAGGATCAAAGAGTCTCCCATGTGGCCTATTTGCGTCGAGAGGCTTCCTTGCTGATGTGACTGGTCTCCTTTGGGGAAGGCTGGATTGGGACATGCTGAATCGTGTCCTCACATTTCCCAGTTGATAGCAGTTCATGACCCACCATGGAGCTGAATACTGAAAAATTCAAACACAAGCCTGCAGCTAGATTCCAGGAGCAGTTTTCTTCTACAATCAGAACCTATACCATTCAGTGTTGGTTGGTTTGTTCTAAATTGAACCCACTACTCTACAGGCATCCAAATGTAAGGAATGTAAAGTGAGCACAATGAATATGGTTGCCAAAACCGGTAGACAACTGTAGAGCTACACTCTAAGCAAGCTGCAAGCAATGTGCCAAACTTATTCCGAGGCCTACAAAGGTTAAGAACAAGCTCAATTCACCTCCATATGAACTTCCTCACACCTGAATAAGCAGCAGTGTTGTAGCTGTTTAAAATGTTAAAGACAGGAAGAAGGATTTCCCTCCTCTTGCATTCCTCTACTGGGAGATGTGCCAAAGCTTGACATCTTAAGGCTGCAATCCTATCTATATCTACACTCTCCTGGGAGTAAGTTCTACTAAGCTTGTGGATGGGGGGGAATTCTTTCTAAGTAAACATGTATAGGGCTGTACTGTAAGTTAGATACATCACAACTAGTGCTGATTTGTTTTAACTGATGTTAATGTTGTATTTTTTAAAATGTTGATATCCACTCTGGAACCTCATGGTGGAAGCAAATAAGAAATCCCAAGAAATAATAATAATACAGTGTTAATTAAGAATAAGAAAAAAGCACCAGCTTTGGAGATGCAGTTTGCCCGCTGTAATTCTCACAGTTTGATTCAGCTAGATATATGATCAGTGTCAGGAGTGCTGCATAGAAAGAGTCCAGCCAAGCCGAGACACAGTATGAGCTGAGGATTACAGAAAGTACCAAGCTATGTGACGAATATACATTCATTTTGTACAGAGATTTCAGTTTGATTATATTTTGCACTTTCAGCAGGCAGTATGTCAATCTACTCATATTGCCTAGCTTTTGAAGCATAAAGAACATACTTGCAAACTTGAATAGAAGGTGTTTTTTTCCCTTCTCTCCTGACAATTCTCAACACCTCTTCCCAAAGTCTGGTGTTGATGCTTTCCAGATGCAGCATCACTAGACATTTTACTTATTTATAGAAGTCCTCAAAGATTAAGCAAAGCAGCTTGTGACAACTGCCTAGCAGAATCTGTTAAGCATTAATTGAATATTGTAATTTTACAGGACAAGGAAGAAGGCATGCATGAACACTCAAATCGGGTAATGCAAAAGAAATGGGAAGAGAGCTGGATCAAAAGACAATTAAGTAACATTTCTTTTCCCATATATTTTGTAGACTCAACAGCAATTCCTTCTTGTCAAGACTGAGGAAGGAACATAACAATAACAATAAACAAAATATAATTTAGATTCCAGAACTGCAGGAGGCTGGATTAGATGACCCTTGTGGTGCTTTACAATTCTATGATAAAGCAAGATGCAATGCCATTATTGGAGAACTAGAATGTGATCTGTGACAGACATGAATAACTGTCAAGGCATCGAGACAGGAACAAGAGTATGTGCCTGTGTAAAGAAAAAGTAAGTGGGGATAATAGAATAATCCTTGCACTGTAAACTAGCATAAGGATCAGTACAATAGAATGGTAAGCAGGTTTTCAGTGCCTTCAGAAGCAAAAAGTACAAGTGCCTAAAAGAAGGACTATGCCTCCTAGCTCCACGGGAGAAAAAGGTAGAGAGACATCTGAGATGAACTCTGGGAAAGAGAATTTTGGCTTCTTTGGTGAATCAGTTCTGCAGGACTATGGCAAGAATATCCAAAAACTACAGAATGAGAAAATATCAAAGTGACATTTGTTGCAATGAAGCACAACGTACCCAAGCCTACCAAAATTAAGCCTACAGAAGCCAGACATTAGCAAACAACTAGGTTCACTATTTTAATCTGATGCATATCAAAAGATGTCAGATGACTGAAGCAAGCAAGCCAAAACTCAAGAAAGCACCCAGGTTTTTGGGGGGGTGAGGACAGGCGGAAGGAAATCCAGGATCCCTAGCTGAGTTAACCTGTAGAAAAAACCTTCCTTGTCTCACAAGTGAAAGACTGGCAGACATGTGATCTGCATAGGTGTTTTATTGAAATGTAAGACAAAAACACTGAAGTATACAAAGGATACAGGCCTTCCGGTGATCAAATGAGTTTTGACACAGCCCTCCAGTTTTGTGTCTGCCTTGCCACAGCAATGAAAAATGCATTCAGACACCCATTCTAAGCCATCTTCGTTAATGATGACAATGCCAGACAAAGTTTTCCTTATATGAGGCAAAAAAAACAACAACAACCCAAGGTGGGTCGTCTAAGGACTTCAGATTGTTCAACACACAGCCTTAGAAAGCACAAGAGACTTGGAATGAGGAGCAGAATATAAATTTAATCACAGGAAAGCGAACAGCATCTGTCTTGAAGAAGGAAAAAAAATACTACCAAAAGACATTTGGATGAAGCAGACATCAGGGAGTCATGGCTGTAAATGAACCTCAGACAACGAAACAGATAGCTGAGAGGTACCATTTCATCACCATGTATCTCACAGGTCCCTTCATATGTTAGTGAAGGGGTTCACACTGAGAAAGGGACAATGGCTTTGTGCCGCTGGCCCTGCTTCCAACATCACAGTTTACCCCAGACCCATCCCCAACATCCTAGGCATGGATGGGTATAGCTGGGCAAGCCTGAGTACATAGTTCTTCTCTACTCACAAAGGCTTTCCTAGGAACTGAAGTCTGCACCATCAGGACCTCAGGTATGCCCATATATGCTTAAAGGGCAAGGTCTCTGTGCATAGGCATCCCCAGTTCAGATGCTGATGAGTGTAGATTGGGAGGGGGAAACTCTCTTTAGAGGAAGTACATTAACAATGTATTCCTATGCACAGGGGGATGTTTACTCCCAGGTTAAGTGTGAGTAAGCTCCACAAAATACAATGGCAATTCTGGAATAAACATAGACAGAACTGAGCTGTAATACTCTAATAAAGTGACTGGTAGAAATATCTACACAGCCTTCCTGTCGGAGAGGAACACTGCATTACCAGGAGGGTAATTGGACTCACCTTTGACGTTCATCCATTTGGTTGAAAAGTGTTAGTTTTCAAACACCAAAGGATATTTTCACTTAATATTTATAGTGGCTTAGATCAGGCATGTCCAAAATCCGTTTTGGGGGCCTAATCCAGCCTGCTGGTCAGTTTAATCCAGCCCCTGTGGCAGTTTATTTCCTGGGGTTGGCCCTTTGGTCTGCCCTCACAGCCCTTTACTTCATCAAATCTGACCCTCTTTGAAAAACGTTTGGACACCACTGGCTTAGATAAAAGTTACCTAGTACATGTGATAAGCTGTTGCACACTAACATGTTTGATTCAAAGGGAGAGCTTCTACAAAAAATAATAATCTAAGTTTATTTCTACAGGTGTGACTCAAAGATTATGAGAAAATATTGCTCCCCTACCTACTCTGAGCTGCAGGCCCAATTTGTTGGCTTTGAAGAACATACATGTTTAGCTAGCAATAATCTAAAATAGCAAAATATTTATTTAGCTTTTCCTGTTATGCCATGATTGGAACTGTATACAGTAATTAGAGTATTCTTCACTCAGGAAGGTTATTGTTGTAATCAAATATATATAACAAGATAACACAGCTTCCAGACTTTCCATTTAACCCTCCGCACTGTGTATGTGTGAAACCATCCAGTGGCCTGGTGGGCTTCAGTACCCCTTTAAAAGCTCTTGGCTCCTTCCCTGGGAGATCAGCCACTTCTTCACTGTAAAGCAGCCTGCCAGCTTTACATTTCCCCTAGTCCTTCTCAAGACATTTTTGGTACACTGAAAGCCCAGATTTGTAAAAATGTAGCATAAGACCCCACTCACTTGAATTTCCTTAGCTCATTCTGCCCTTAGCATATAATTTTGTAGTGCTGGCAAGATTCCTAAAATACAGCTTATCTGAGACACCCCATGATTCTTTTGATCATCGAATGCAGAAGCAACACACACAGAGAGACATCATCATTACCTGAGAACCACTACAGTCTCACTCCATTGCCTTTGCTCACTCTCCCAAGGGTCTACTCTGATCCAGTCGGAGGTCTCCAGTGCAAGTTGAGCCATGGCTACACGATGCTTTGCTGCTGCCAAACCTTGCTTTCCATACTCATCATTAACTGGTGAAATGATACCTCCAATCACTCGGTACTTTCCTTGGTACAGGGAGAAAACAGAAAGGGGGGGAACAGTCCTTGTATATCTGTTTTGTAATGGTGATAAATGAGGAAATGAAAATTATGTAAACAATAAAAAGCATTGTTCCCTCTCCTTGGCGATTAAACTGTTCTAAGTTCTATTACTGAAGCGTCAACTCCATTAGATAGTACTAAAAGGAAAAGTGGATGTGTGTAAAACCTTCTGCAAATAGAAACATTTTTCATTTATAATGCATAGGATTAGACAGACTGAAGATAAGGCTAATGAATTTTTAGTTCTAGCAACTGTACCAGAACAGTTTCAAGATAGCGCAGTTGATGAATGTTTTAATTGACCAGTGTTTATTTCTTAGTATCTGATGCATACTAGCTAACAAGATTATCATGCCTTATCCACATGCTGAAGGAATAATGCCATGTTTCTGTAGATGTTTTCTGCCACTCTGCTTAATAGTGCACAGCAAAGCAAATCAGGAGAGTCAAGGGAGAAAACGGTTAATAAGAAAGGTTTTTCAGACCAAGACCAGAATGGTATGAAACAAAAAAAAGAGAAATCTTTAATTGGGCTTATCTGCGACAAAGATCTCCATCCATATGATTGACCACGTTAATTAAAATGGAAACAGAAGCCCTTATTCTTCAACAGTGCAATGAAATCTTTGATGTAATAAGATTTTCAGAGCAGGCCCTAAAGTCCTCAATTGAGGTTGGGGAAAGTCAATATGATGTTTTCCTAAAAGTTATCAAATTTATCCAAGTATAAATAGCAAGGGAAGCCTGCAGGAAGACAAGCTTTCATCCATCTGTTTCCCAACACTCTGGGGTGGATGAAAATGTCTAGCTAAATAAATGATCCCAAATATTTTCATGGATTAACTCTGGCAACAACGTCAACCTACAACTAATCAAATATACAGCATTACTTATTGTGAACATGTGAAGCTGTATGACCTATCCAAGTTCAACCACTGGTCCATCTAGTGCAGCGTTGTCTGCTGACTGATTAACAACTCTTCAGATCTTGAGGGGTCCTTCATGAGATGCTGGGGACTCAGTCTGGGACCAAATTAATGCAAGATGTGCATACCACCACTCAGCCAACAATACCTCCCCCATTGCCTTCTTTATGTGCTCCACAGTTTATCACTGCAGTTCTACGCTTTATTGGTTTTTCTAGTTTGCGCTTTCTTACAGCTATTGGGTGGTACTCAGCAAAATAACTGCACCAGTGGCAAGGATTAGTGTTAGCACAATGGGATTTGCCCCTCTCCTCCCCATGTGGTCCCCAAATCTGCTCTGGGTAGTTGGGAGAACCGCTGAAACAGATTTAGGGGGGAGGAGAGCAGGAGAACATTCTATTGTTCAAGAAGAAATATTTGCACTGTTGGAATCCACCTCAGGGCTACACTGAACACAACCCATTATCATCTGACTTCCTTTATAGCTGGAGCTGTTCGTTTTAGGCTAGAGCAGCCTGTGAATTTTAAAGCTCCTCTTGCTATAATTTAACCAGCTGTAAATTTTGCCAGTATCCAGGAAAAGATCTCCAAAAAATATTATTGCCTAATGTGAGCCCTCACCCTATAATAAAGTAGCAAAATCCTTATCTATCTTCTTGGCATGAGTCAAATGATTGCTCTGACATTTTCCAAAATCTCAGGGTTAGCAGATGCTTGGGAATGTTTTCTAGCATATTTTTGCAAGTAGAGGCTATACACGAACTAGCCATGATAGATGATTTTTCTAATCTTTTTTTTAGTAGGTTCCAGTAATGGGCACTCTAGACTTTGCCAGAGTAATTTATGGCCTCACTTCAGATCTACACTTTAATAGAAAGTGCAAACCTTTCTATTACAGTAAAAAACAACAACCAAAAAACTGAAATGAGGTCATAAAGTGGCATCATGTTTATTGCTGACCAATTACTCCAGGTCATGCTCGCTACAATTAAAGTTCAAAAGTAGTTCCCCTACTTGTTGCCTGAGGTAGAAAAGTAAAAGCATGCCTGACTTGTATGTTGATTCTGCAGCCATTCTAAATGTAAGGTTAGCTGTCTTGAATGTGAAAGAATGTGTAAAAAATTAAAAGCTGCCTCTTCAGGCCAAGGGCTTATTCAAACCTTCCTGCAGTAGCATCAACACCAGTTTTCAAAGTCCCTCCACACCTTCTAAGAGGACATCTATAGCCAGGTTAAATCTTAAATCACAATTTATTCCTACCTACAGCATGAAAAATCCAACTAGAGTCATTGTAGTGGTAGAGATGTGGTGAAATTGCCTAGATTCCAAAGAAGACTCACCTGACTCAATCTAGTCCACATCCGCATCAGAATCTGCAGTTATGCAGAACCCTCCGTAAGGCAATATGTGGACTGACGCAATGCCTGGTCTCTTTCTTTTACATTTTTTAAAAAAGCAATCTATTTGGCTAGCGCGTGGTGCTCCTTGCCACCATGTGCTCAGTACTGAAATACTGCAAGTCCACTTTACATGGGGATAGGCATGTCACATCCAACTCCAAGCAAGGGATCATCAAGAAGACTTGCAATATTTTAATAAGGGGGTGCAGAAGTGCAAAACACTACACATGTGCATTCTGGTGCATTCTGAAATAAATTGATTCATTCATACACATGAGCTGCTCTAATCCAGTGGACTCTCTTTTTTAAAGCTGTAAAAGAGCAGGGCTGCAGCACTCAGACCACATCGCAAGAACTTGTATTTTTCATCACAAATGTTGCCTTTGTGCTTCCCTGTGGATTTTTAAGGACTTCCTCTTAAAAGACCACACAGAAATGCAATGTGCTTAGTCCTTTTTTCATGTAAAACTCAGGACTGGACTTCAATGGGTCTTTCTAACCCTACTTTATATTTTAAAGTCAACTAATTTAACTCACCCATCCCAAACCTATCCAAATTCTGCAACACAATTTTGCTCAAAAAAGTAGAATTAAAAAAAAGAAATTTTATGCTGAGAAATGTACATTATAGAGGAAAATGCACTGAAAAGCATACAAAATATATACTAATGGAATGGAAGGCATACAAAATGTGTACAAAGTGTTTAAAATGTAAACACACATTTCTCATGCTTTTTTTAAATCCACAAAAAAGCAAAACCCAGACGAGATGTATACAAACCTGGCATGAAAATGCAAATAGGTTAAACCATCAATCCCTTGGCTGCATTTAAACAGAAGTTTGTTTATTTTTTACGGACATTTCCCTAACTGTTAATTTCCACATTAAATCTGAGCTTTCACAGAACATAAAAGCCACTTCTGAAACTATAGTGGAATATAGCGCATGTTTAGCACTCATTTCCATATTATTTGCAAATAGGGTGTCTCCCCCCCCCCAGAAGCAAATAACACAATAATGATCAATAAACTTGTACTATATTCCACTATAGTTTCAGAAGTGGCTTTTTCATGTATGAAAGTTCAGATATATACTGCAGAACTTAACAGGGAAAAGTCATGAAAATGGAATAAAGCGGCATTTGAATGCAGTCCTGCTGGTTTGTGGGTGGGGGTGGTCAGAGCATAGTTGAAGGCAGGGAAGGATTTCCAAGCCTTGCCTGGGCAATCTGATAACTGCCTGCATTCCCAGATGAGTCGCTGAGAGCAAGACAACAGCAAGTTATATCAGCTGTAAAGGATCCTTTTTGGTTATGCAGCCATGCACTTGCATTTGGCCAGGGCGGCCAGTCTGCACCTATGAACCTGACCCTGTCGCTGTCACTTTACTGCTTTGGGGATACAGCTTAATGATCACATCAGCTCCAGGAAAGCATTCGAGGAAGAGATGTCATTCCTGTGGATTGCAGCTGGTGCAGGGCCAGCAATGCAGTTATACTCTTTTTCTTCCTCTCCCTGCATATAAGAGCTGGATCATGTTTTATGCGCATAATGGATAGAAAGATTGGAAACACTGAAGGTTTTAGATATAATTCCTATGGGTGTTTGCAGGAGGAGAGGGGAATATTTCTCACTATTATATGGCTTTGTTTGGTTATCAAAGCTACACCAAGAATAGGAACATAAAGCAACAATAAATTTATATATTTATGTCTTTCAGCACCTTCTAAGCTCTGAAGGTTTGAAAAAGGCACTGTTGCCATCTTAAACAGAATTATCACAGATTACACTCTAACCTTTTCTCCAGATTACATGGAAATACCTTATCATGCAGTATTTAATTTCCCCAAGTTTCATTCTGTAATGGAAAATCAAAGTTAAACTCATGCCAGCAACTGCTGTGACATTAATTAAATCTGACACTAACCTGGCACCTGGGATCAAGCATTTTATTCTTTCAGTTGCATAGCTTTTGGTTTAAATATGTTGCAAATCCCTGGCAAAAAGGTGGAGGGAAGGAGGTGTGTTACTTATGAAGCAGTCCCCTTGCTTTTATCAATTGTCTGGGATCCTCATATGCATTCAGCACCTGTTAATGAGGATTAAAGGGCAATTTCTCATACTGTTGCTATTCTCATTATATCTTGCTGCTGGAAAGGACCTTACATTTGCTGGCAAGCAGTGGACAGATATCTGTTCCAAGTAGAGGTGACAGTCTTCAGGAAGAATACACAGCTGGACAGCTGGATATGCAATGGGATTTTGCAGTGTACATCACATCACCTTGTGACTACTCCTGAAGAAGACAACACACAAATGAAGAAAGCCATGATGCTTGGGCCACAAGGACCATGCCCAGATGGCTTGTTCTACACTAGGACAGAGATGGCCCCTTAGGATACATTCACACGGCCAGCCGCTGGTCATTTTCGCCAGATGGCTATGGACCATTCGTGCAGATACCCAGCCCATTGTGATTTACAGAAAATCAGGGCAATGAACCATTCTCTATGCATCTTTTCTGCATCCTGTGATCTTTGGTACTCCTATTGGTACTCCAATTGAGTTCCTACCCACCCCCTGCATGGCGCTTGTACCTCCTTCAAGGGAGACAACCTGCCTGCAGTTGGTCTATACAGAAGTCCTGTGCTACCCTTTCCTGGTTACTAACCTGTCCCATCTCCTTTGTAATAGAAGCTTCTTAAAATAAGATTTTAACACTGAAAATGCTGTTGCAACTAACTCAAACACTCAATTTCTTTTAGCAGATATTTAAAGTTGATTATTACCAATCCTAGTATCCCACATAATTTCCTTCCTTTTTTAAGCATGACTACTCGTATCCTTAAAGGTTCCAGAACCTTATTAGTTAATTAGTGTTCAGCATTCTAATCTATTCTCAGTTGGTATGTGACCAGGAATATGTCAAACCAGAACATCCTTGTATTCAAGAAATGTTAATGATAACACTTAAACCTTCAAATTAGATTAAATGCTCCTTAGAGAAACTCATAACTTGAGATCAGTGAAACTGGCACATGATGTTGTACAGTAATCTTTGGGTGAAATCCACCCAAGCGGGAGGTGGTCTTTTTGCCCCACAGTAAACGAAATGGATGAATACTTTATTTTCTATCTAATATATTGACTGTACATAATTAAGTTAATGTAACACAACTGTTACATGGTCTACTGTTCATTTGGAAAAGAAGAGCATAGTGGAACTTATTTGCTTATGCCATGGTGGTAATTAAGTAATACTGAACACCATCACAACACCTTCAGACTCTCCATAGCTTCCCAGACTCAATACATTTCCTAGAACACCTATGGAAACTTTGGTCACCCACTTGTCTTCAGGGGTATTTTCTTTCTGATCCCTACAAATCAATGGAGAAATCTGGCTTTTTTTCTTTTCTTTTCGTCCCAGCAATAGTATCCACATGAGATAGCTTAAGACCACTTCCTTGTATAGGAAGCATTAGTGTGAAACTGAACTTTTGGAGATGAGCAGCAACCCTACAATGGAAACAGCATATGGAATACAATACCCATGATCATCATACAGTACGGTACTTTGCAATAGACCATATTTCAAAACAAAGTTGACTGTGTAAACCTATCCACCTCCCGCCAAGAGTGTGAAATAAGAGCAAATCTGCCCAGACACTGGGAATGGGAGGGACTGACTATAAAGTAAAACTAATAGTATTCAAAATTTCTGAGCAGAAAGATCATATGTGCTTCAAAAACACACACACAAAAAACCCTGATCAAATTATGTCCCATTGTGAAACAAGCAGGCTGAAAGAGGAATTATGCTGGTATGTTTGCATAGGTGAGGTATGCATTCCTTCCAAAATAACGAGATTGTAGGGTTAAGGGACTTCAAAAAATAGCATGCTGTCAGATCTGAGTGTTACAGCCTGATCTAAGACTTGCTGAGCCAGCTAATAAAGCTTCAGACCCAACCACTGCTCAAGTACAAACTCTCCCTCAAGTCAAACACACGTTCAAGTGGTGTGATTCAGGTACGGCTGATGTGCAGGAAAAAAGATTTAAGAGTGAATATGTTTTGGTAAATAATGTTTGTTCCAGTTGGCAAGAAACTGACTACAACTGCCTTTTTGCCAGCTTATTTTTGAGGTTTCCTCTGGTCCGCACAAAGACAGATGAGGAAGAAATGAATTTATGAAGAGAGGCACACTCCAAATGTTTCATGATAGAAGAAAAGAAAATCATGAGAAAATGACAGAGCAAGCTTCATTATTATTATAATACAAGCCACCAACATTACATATTCTTGGTCTGAATGGGAATTTTAAACCATCAGCACATTGTTCTTAGATTTATTAAAGCATATCTGCCAAACAGGTGGCAAAACCATGGGATGTGTTGATTTGACTGCTACACATGTTCATTTGCAAGTTCATTAGATTTATCAGAACCGGCAAGATTGCATATCCGTTATTTTCAGTGAAGAAGTAGCAAGCAGCATGGGAGATCTAGCAGCTAATATTAGAGAAGAGATGTAAGCTCAGTGGTAGAGCCCTTGCTTTGATGCATAAGGTTCCAGGTTCAATCACTGGCATTTTCAGCTCAGGATGGAAAAGGGATCCATCTTAAACCATAGAGAACCTCTGCTAGTCATGTGTAGGCAATACTGTGTTAAATGGCACAATGCCTAACATGGTGTTTGCGAGTATCATATCTTCCTAATGTTAGAGACCAAGTCCGCTGCTGGTTTACATTTTTCTCATCTTCCCTTGACTCTTTTCTCAGATCCTTCTAGTTCAGAACAAAAGATCCATCTAGTCCAGCAGTTTGTTTCTAACAACTGCCTGCCAAATGTTAATATGGTATACATCTCCAATATTCATCTTAGCCAAGAAGAGCCTGCTTATGGGTAGATAAGGATTATACAAAAGGTTCACCTAAGCCCACAACCTGATGCTTTTTTTATACACTGGCCTCCTGCCCCACTGGTGGCCAAAAATGAACAAATTCAAGAAAGAAGAGAAATAAAACCACACATGTTGTTATTATCTAACCCAGAGCACTAGGTGAGTGGTCTTGTATTTTTCATCTTCCCTCAGGCCGACATCTTACATTCCTTTCATTATGTAGACTGAAGCACTCTATAAAAAAGATTTCATTAAAGGTAAAATACATAGAAAAGATAGATCATTTCTGACCTTCTTTAAACTGTAGGAAGCAATGGCAGATAATAAGAGCACAGAGGAACATGAGCATCTGAGAGCATTAGCACTAACAGATTGCAAAAAAGATATTTGGCACCATCAGCACGGTACTAAAAGGCACTTGTAGAACAAGGAATTGAATCGCATTATGAGACGAAATATCTAGCCATGCATGACAAGGCATGAAAAGTTAAATAAGGTTTCACATGAGTACTAATAAAATACAAAGGGGTGCATTACTCTCATAGCTATTCACTGGTGTATAGTCATATCCATTGTATTTAGGAAGTGACTTCATAAAATTTGCCCACTGGTGTGAATAGAGGAGAGAGAAATTCACTTAACATACGCAGCCAAAGTTGCTTGGCAGGGATGAATAGGATGCTGTGCTTGGAATGGCAAAAATGAAAAAGGAAAGAAAGAGTTTGTGCTGAGACACCAAGGAGTGTATGAAAAGTTACCAAAGGAAACTCCTAAAGGGATGGGCCCGATCCCCAACACTACAAGTTCATATCTGCACAATTAGGGATTCAGTAGGGTTCAATAGACTCACTTGTACTGATTGGAGGGGAAGGGATACGTGGGAGTACCAGAGACATACCCTCTAATGTCCCATCATTTTGCCTACTTGTATGCCTGTGCATGTGCAAGTGAAACAGGTGGCACTGAACTGGTGCTGGAACACTGCTCTATTGATCCCTATAAAAACTTGCAATGTACGGGCATTGCGCTCACAGAATCTGTTTACCACACTTATTGTGTCCCTTATATTCATAACTGTTTGTACTCTAAACCATGAAAAATGGATTTCAAGAATTAGTTGGAATACTGTGAAAACAGGTTCACTGGATTTGATGCAGACCAAGTTAGTTGCACAAAGCCCAATTGAAATAATTGGGGAAAGTAAGGCATGCCTCTTAAGCCTCAACAATGTTAATGAGACTCAAGTACAACTAATCTGCTCTGGATCCAACGCATGGATTCTGGCTTGATGACCAGAGCTCTTTTTGTTACAAGGAAGTGTCTTCATTTAGGGCAATTTAAGAACCTGTCTTGAGCAAAGAACAGTGTCTGTTTTTACTGCCAAGACACTGAAGAAAGTGATGTGGGCCTAAGAAGCTCCACGCAATGCATATCCCCATAAATGCCAGGGTGCCATTACCAGGACCAGTTCCTGTGTGCTTTCAAATATGCAGGGTCAGAGGGCCACAGCCAAAGCCTCCTGATCAACCAAGGGCCAAACTAGATGTAACATTAATTGAATACACGAGCAATTAATGTGCACTTATGCACAATTGTTCACTATATAAATAGCATCCTAGGGTATAAGCCTTGGGCCTCAGTACCAATGGTGTCACTGGAGGCTTCCCTAAAATGCAAATAGCTTCAGAAAGGGGATTTTTTTGTCTGCGAGAAGGAAAGTGTTAAAATGCTCCTCACCACCATACACAGGCTGGAGGTTGATCAGGCTTCCCTGTGATGCCATTTACCTAAACAAAGCACACATACTCATGTCTAGTTTGGTTCTAAATGTCCTTCATAAGGGCAGGGATGGCTTTCTGTTCCTCTTGTTTTGCTCGGCAACATTCATTTATTTTACAGCTGTCATTATTTCACCAGTTTTGCAGGCCAATTGTCTCCGTTTCCCTTAAAACAACTTACCAGAAAGCTAAACTCAGACCTATACAAAACCATACGCCATTAATAGCCTATACAATTCAAACATTATGTGTAATTGAAGACAACATAATTGTTAGAGACTACAGTTGTTAGAGATCCAATTACTATGGGTTGGCTAACAACCTGAAAAAATATAGAAAAATTATAGCAGGGGAAAGTTTCGATATTTGTCAGTTCTAAGATTATACCTTAAATTCACAAAAGAAAAAACAGAAGCCAGTTATTGTTAAAATTTGCTAACCTCTGTTTTCCTTCTCTCAGTTGGATGAAGTCTGTCAACCACTTCACTCACTTTAGCAAGCCATTCCTTCCCTGATGCTGAGGAAGTACCTCCCCAATTTTCTACTAAAAAATCTTTGGCTGCTACTAATAGATCCCTTCCCATTTTTCTCTTTTGCATTGTAGCATTGCAAGGGTAAATTGGGCCAAATATCAATATTCACAGCTTGCCTTGTCACCGGTCATTGAAACTGTATTTGAGTTCCGGTTCTGTAACTTGCTCATGCAAGTGTTATGATGTACTAATATTGCTCTGGTATTTTTGTTTCACCCGAGCATCGGAAATCTGCAATCTGCTAAATGCTCCTGAACTGTTTCTTGATGCTTTCCAAGCATCCATGTCCAACACTCCATCTGTCAATGATTCTGAGCCTTTAAATAAATAGCTACCTACTTATTCCTACCTTGAGGCTTTACTGGTGCCTGAATGAACATGAGTTAGATGATCCAGAGAGCTATCCTGGTCATTTGAATGAAACACCAAAGCTGCTGAAACTTAGCTCTTTTGCAAGTTCTGTTTTGAAGAAGCAGTTTTACACCTTGGTGAATATGACCCCTTTCCCCATTTTCCCCTAGTGTAAACTGTAAATCTTTAGACTAAATGCTAAGACTATCATACATATATAAAGTGTTTCTTTGCTCCTCAAGAAAAATGGGGCAGGGGGAGTAAGGCCCCTTTAAACAAGTTTAAATCTGCAACTATTCTACTAAACAGCTGACATAACTTCACCGTTGTGGTGTGAAAATCCCATTTTATATCTCCATATTTTGAGCCTTATTTTAAGAGGTGATAAAGGTGCAAAAATTCTGTTCAGCATGCTGTGAAATATCTAAGTCTTGAACTTTAATTAACAGGAATAAAAATGTGTTGCAATGACGTGAAATGTTGCCAATTTTCCGAGATTCCAATGGTTCCACATTCCAACTCTGCACACTGACCTGTTTGATGAAGGTGATCTCTTGCTAGTTCAAATAGACGCATATGCATGTTTGTTATGGGGTTAAAGGAGCCACAGGCAAGAAGGGTGAGGGGTGTCAGATACTTCATTGAGGCAAGCAATCTCTGCAGCAACACACCCTAAAGGGGTGAGGGGAGAAATAGCAATTATATTAGCTCATACAGCTAACAGCCTTCTGAAACTTTTTCTCAAAATGAACAATGAATCATCATTCTATTTTTAAAAAAGCAACTCGCTGAAACATTATAGTAGACTAACAATGAATGAATATCCTAAGTACTAATGCTGAAATCTACATCTTTATTGAAATAAATAAGAGCCCTGGGGAGGACTATACTATAGCTACATCAGATTTATTTAGTTTTGAAATCTATGTCTTCTCCCCCCACTATATTGTCCCATAGGATCTTCAGGGTGGATCAAATCACAAAGAAAATACAATGAAGTCAAAATCTTGAATGCAAATGTTTCAGAAAAATACTGCATACACACATGGCTATGTTGGGTATCACCACTTTTCCTATTCATTATCATTGCCCTCTGCATTGATAGGACCTTCATCAATATGGAATGCTCTCATTTTACCGGTGCTACATGTCTAGCTCATCATGTGATAAACAACAGCATCTATTTCCATTACAGCCTAACTACAATTATGCATTAAGGCTGCTGAGTTACTCCAAGAAAAAAACCTGCCATTTTTGCACAGTAGCTGTTCCCCTGGGAGAACAGGAGCTTCAACAATTTGGGAGAATTTTCATCAGGACCACTGGGCTTGTTACATCCACACAGACCCTTCCAATGCGCAATGGTTTCTCCATCCTATACCTGTTTTGTTTTGAAAACAGAAGCTAACTCATGAAATGTGGTCACCCTTGTCTCACATTATCAGCTCGGCCCTAAGGCCTCAAGACAGTGTTTTCAATTCTGTGACTTCTCTGTATAATCTGAAAAGAGATTAAAACCTGTGAGGGCAGACAAGCAGCTCTGGATGTTTTGTTCATAACTCAGATTGAGTCTGCTCCTCTCTCAGCCTTTGTCCTGCAAACATTCATCTGAACTCCAAATAGTTTGTCGCTTTGAAACAACAAATATTCGTGGCATTATATCAGACCTGTTATTCTGAAGGGACAACCACTGTCTATATGAGAATGAACTCCAAATGCTTCTGCTTCAGACTCTTTGAGCTATTTATGCCTTTCAAACCTAACTCTTCCTGTTGCTCAAGTAGCCACACAATCGTGGCAAATCGCGTTGAGAGTGGGTCTCACATATTAAAAAGGTCACCAAGCGGTAATGACAGTATACAGATTTCGAGCAGCTTCCATGTAGCAGTCACAACTTAAGATTTTGATGGTTCATCCCTCAGAAATGGGATACCAAGCCAGAGGCCAAAGTGAATTTAGGGGCTGTTGGCTCTCTGGCCTACCTATGACTAGAACCTGCTGATAGGTGCTTGGCTGTCTGGAACTTTTATCACTAGCAGAGTCGCAAGTGGGATCACTACAAAATGTTAGAGTGCTGCTCTTCAGTATTCCGACCACTCGACTCCGATCTGGTTTTCCATTCCACCAATCCCCAGGCAGTTTGCATTTTGTGGTCCTGAGTATGCTCAGTGCTCATTAGACTTTGGGGGGTTTCCCCTCTTAGGGTGTCTTTCTTAAGATTTTTTTTTGTACTTCTGCAAACTTTGGGGTTCACCAAGGCAGCCTTTACCTCCTTCTCCTGCATAGGTGGTGGGTGTTTTGGCTACATTACATCAGAAAAAAAGAGAACCGTGATACTAGAGAAGAAATACTTACTGCCTGGATGACTGGAGCATGCAAGTTACCGTAAGTCACACTGTATAAAAACAAGACATTCACATGCCCTGCACTCAACAGGCTCAATGAATCAAAGTACTTTGTTCTCAACGTAGTTAATCTGCTATGACTGCACTCATCCAAAAAACCCACCACCACAACACTCAATAAATAAGTGAATGTACACGCTTTTACTTTGTGACTGTAACAGCAAACAGTGTACATTAGGGGGCCATTAACAAAGGTCCTAAAAACAGACCCCTTTGCTTAAAGAAAAGAGAAGCACTCTCAAGCTGGCAAAACCTGCTTAGATGTCAACCTAAGAGCCAATTTGCACCTTTTCAAAGACACTTACAGCACCCAGAAATAATCTCTGCATACAAAGTTTAGTCACTGAAAAGACCTCGCTGAATTTGTTCCTCATTAACTGCCCCTTGTTAAGTAGACAAGTCAGTAACTGTGTCACGGAAAATGAAGGAGAGGAAAAGCAGGGCAAGAGACACATGTATGCTAGGGGGTGGGGTGTGAATAGAGAAAGAGAGAAAGAAAATTAGAGGGCAGCTGGTCAAGAAACTTGTGTATAAGTAGGAAAGGGAGAAAACGGAGAGCATATCTCCCTCCAAATACCCTCATGAAGTAGGCTTCACTGGGGATAGGGTTGTGCTTTTATCCTTAGCATACCCAAAGTTATGCAGCTCCTTTACCCCATTTCCTGACACCCACAGGTGAGCATGGATGTCTGAATTGAGGAAGCCTATGCAGAGACTCCTGGGAGTAGGCCAGAGAGTCAACAGCTGCTAATGTAGGGGCTTCCCCTGCGCTTGATCCAGAAGCTGCAGTTAGTGTAGAAAGCTGCAGCACGGCTGCTGACAGGAGTGGGACCCAGTCAGCATAGAACGCCTTTGCTTAGAGATCTCCACTGGTTGCCAATTTGCTACTGGGCCAAGTTCAAGGTGTTCCTATTTGTACATAAAGCCTTTAACAGTCTGGGACATGTTTACATATGAGATTGCCTTACCCCATATATTCCCAGTTGATTGTTTCCATCTGCAGAACTGGCCCTGTTGCAGGTGCCACATAATACTTGCTCCACAGTTGTAAGAAATCATTCTTTCAATGTGGAAGAACCTCTGTGATGTGGATGGAAGGCCTGGCAAGGGAACCAGTGAGATAACAGTGGGAGACAAAGCAGCCACAGCATCAATATTCAGATTTATGTGTCCAATATCTGACATTCAAGTAGGCAGTCCTGATTTAAGTGGAAATCATTAGCATCTATTTTTTTTTTTTTACCCTTACTCAAATAAAAGATATTGTGAAACCATCTTCCAGGTCTCTGTATATTCTGGAATCAGAGAACTGTAGAGTTGGAAGCGATCCTGAGCGTCATCTAGTCCAGCCCCCTGCAATGCAGGAATATTAATGAAATCCTAGGTACATGACTGGTGCCTTCCAACCTCTGCTAAAAAATTTCCAAGGAACAAAAGTCCACCACCTCTCATGGGAGTCTGTTGAACAGCTCTTACTGTTAGAAAGTTCTTCCTAATATTTAAAAGGAAGTTGCTTTCTTTAAAAAGAAAAAATGACCTGATGGGTTGCTGCTTCTATTCTAAAGCCTGTTTTTAGAACAATCTGCAGGAGGCTGTACACAGCTATATAGCTACCCCTCCAGCTCGACTACACTGTTCTACTCTAGCTCAGAGCCAGAGATTTTAAAAATGGCTCTCTGTTTGCACCCAATAAGCACACAGCTAAAAAGCAGGCTTCCGTCTACATTTGTGGCTGGGGAAGGGGCAAGAGTCATTCTTCCCATTCTGGTTTAAGGATTCATCTTGCTCACCAGAGCTTCGCTGACGTCTCACCATGGCAAGAGGGACAAGTAAGAATTTGCAGGCCCCGTCAGGAATCATTTGAAAGCTCATGACCTGAACTACTTAATTTTCAAATAGCTGTTGTACTTTCAAACGCTGAAAGCAGTTTCTTGCCACACTGCTTACAAACTGTTTTTGGTTTATTTGTAGTGCAGTTATCATACAAAGAGGATACAGAGATCTGCCCGTAAGCATTAACTTGAAACCCAGGGTTTGAACTTCTCTTACAAAGGCTTCTAGTAAAAATGGGGTATTTGGAATTCCAGATACAAACCAACCCTCAGGAAATCTATTTTAAGAACAGAGATTATTTTATTTCAAAATCAAGATGCACAAGTACAGCATCAGAAAGGAGGAAGGCACACAGCTGTAAGGTTTACTGCTTCAAAGCAATGATTTGGAAATACTTAATTCTCTTTGATCGTTGCAGCGCATCAATAATGTGTCTGCAATGACAATGAAAATGAAAGAAATGTCTCTAGCTAAAAATAGCCGACTCTGCTCACTAAGTACATAAACTTATGTACCCACATGGCTCTAGAAATCCTACGAAGGAATGCCACAAGCACAGCATGCCTTATACCGGGGGTGTTGGCCTGCACCCCTCGATGTAGCTGGACTAGAAGTCAACAACCCTTGATCACTACCCATGTCAGTCTGGGTTGATAAGAGCTGGAGTCAAAGAACATCCAGAGGACCACATGCCAGCCAGCTGTACCTTACATACATTTCCCATTTGCAAGTTCTTGCACGCTGAAGTCTTTTATCTGGACCAAAGCCCACACTCCACCCTGAAGCTGAAGGCCAAACAAGATGTGACAAGGCAGCCATGTATCTCAGTGTCTGCCCTGTTCATACATAAGCAGAGCTGGGTAAGGACCTATTCTTCACATGAAAAGGACCGTATGAGGGAGGAAAGCCAAACTCATCACCCTGCTCTCTTTAACTATTGCACTTTTAAGCTGCTTCTTCCCAGTTGAGATCACTTCTGGTGGAACACGGCAGGTAAGGTGGAGGAGTGAGTTTTGCTCCCCCACAGGCATTTTACTGCAAAGAAGATTCTTCAACTTTATATGCAAACGGAGCAGATGTGTGGATGGCTGCTCTGCCTTATCTAGTTTGACCCTGAACACAGCTGCATTTTCAAGGACCTTTATTAACACAACAAAGTGAACTGCTAAAACTGGAGACTGTGAAAAGTGCAACCATAGATTAAAACATGGTACACTGTATACAAAGTCCAGTTTCTTATATAGCACAGGAACAGCTGAAATTAAAAGGGAGAGCTTTACATGCTAGTACTATGCCTATGAAGTTTGTCAGATTTAAATATGATTGACTAGATTGTATAAAGTTTAAATATTCCTTATAATTCCAGATTATTTACCATTTAAGCAACGCAAATATGAGTAGACCAGCACACACCCAACACACCACCTTCAAAAAAGGTCTGTTTAAGTCAGAATTCCCAATATATCCAAACCAGAGAACATTGGTTTTACTCAGTCAGTTCTTAAGCCACAGTTTCCTCCTAGTTTACATCCTTGTTCATAAAGCAACATGGCCTGTACAGACAGAACAGGAAGCAGCCCTGGAGTGAAGCCAGCACTCAAGGTGAGGAGACTAGGTAAAGATATGTGCACACAAGTCTGACACCCATTCTCAGTTTGCTAAACTAGGGACAGGGAGATCATACAGACAACTAAAACAAAAAACAAAAAAACTGAGCCAGCCTAACTACACATGCAATCAAATTCCATAGCTGTGGAGACACCATAGAGAAGGTCCTGTTCCGTGAGCCCACTAACTTGTCTTTCAAGGTGAGATCCTAAAAAGCAGGGCTTCTGAAGTGAATCTTAAGGCATAGGTAAGTTGATATGGGTGCAGGGAATGCTAAAATACTCTGGTTTAAAAATATTCAGTGTTTCAAAGGTCATCACAAGCGTTTTAAATTTGGGGCCAGAAACACAGTGGTACAACATAGGCTGCTTCAACTGCCTGGCTCCAACAAACAACCTGAAGGCTGAATTTTGTACCAGATGAAGTTCCAAAACCATGGACAGTGTTGCAGTACTCCAGCTTGAACATTACATGGGTAACTGAAGGAAGGTCCATTCTCTTCACACAGGTGAACCAGCTGAAGATGGTTAAGAAGGACCCCTGGACCACCACCATCACTTCAACCTTGCCAACTCACATCAAGCCCAACAGCATTCCTGAACTGCAAACTTCCAAACACAAAATCACCATCAGCATAATTATTACCCTAAAAAATAATGGCATTGAACTAGTGATTGAGTCAAAGTTCAAATTAGGAGTCATTTGGAAATATGAATTGCCACAGTTCATAATGCCTCACTCAACTATAAGGCAAACCATCATCCTTCCACATTTGGTCACAGGCTTCTGCTTCTTAGCACTGGGGCTCACCCACCACCAAAATAGCAAGGAAGCAATCCTTAAAAGGTTTGGAAGAAAATGTCTGTTTATTTACAAACACACTCCAGCTTAATGCACGTAGAACACTTCTTCATCAGAGGCAGCTGGAGCACATTCAGAAACTACCATTCAAACACTGTAGAATTTTACACTTAAAAATAGATATAATGCATTAAGTGTATGCCATTTAAAAAGTTGTTGTTAAAGAATGCCCATAATATCTTGGTTTACATGTACACATTGAACAATATTCTTCAAGGACTCTTACAATTCCATCCTATACATATTTATTCAGAGGTCCCATTGAGATTAGTGGGGCTTCCACGCAAGTAATTGAGAAAGCATTGCAGTATAGCAATACACTATTCTATGAATGTTCACAATTATAGGATGAATGAAACAACTAATGTGCCATAACAGTTAATAACTATTATATAGTTAACTCATTTTTTCTGTTATAAATAAATTGCAGTGTTCACTTCTACTTGTTATGTATTTCAGTTATTTGCCTTTCATGACTTCCCAAAGTGGCTTACATTACAAAGAAACATTAAGGCATATAATTCAAATTACAATAAAAACAGTCAATTTAAATAAGCCTAACAGAATAACATTCAGTGAACATTACCAAAATCCTCAGCTGCAGCCTATACAAAAAAACATTTCGGTTAAAGAGAAGAAACCTTTTTAATTTCTTGCAAGATTAATATAAGAAAGCAAACCAGCAAAACACACCTAGCCTTAAAGGTCACTTCCTCATTCCATCTTGAATGAGGAGTTCCTTAGGATAGCAACCAATATAGCTGCCTACTTGTGGAAATCAAGGAGAGTTGTCCATTGTCAACATAAAACTAGGGGTTTAGGCTATCAACAGCCAACATGTTACATATTTTCACATTCTACTATTATGACCTGGATGGTCATAGTTCATGGTGTTTTCAACACTTCAGTGAGTCCAAATTTCACAGGTCAGCAAAGTGTCCCCTGGCCAAACACATGGCCAAACATCCCAGAAGCTACTTTCAACTAATTTGAGAAAAGGGGTGTTTGTGTGGGAATCAAATGCTGTAAGAAAATGTACATAAGTTCTTCCTGTATCATTTCTATTCCAACAAGGTATCAATAATAAATGATGTTACCTCAGAAGGTTCTGCTGAAAACAGTCAGTAATTGGAGACATTTATGATTAATTACGAGAATCTACAACATAGTGATGAGCTTGCATTTTAATTTTTGAGCTTCCTGAGTGGGCTGTAAAAATTAGTAAAATGAAGGGCAAGAAACACAGATACAGAGGGCTGAAAGGAAACAATGCGATGGGGAGGAGAGGGGCAGAAAGCCTTTATTCTCTACATAATAATAATAAACCACTGGGATTCTTATATCAATAGACCATTCAACACTGCAGACTTCTTCACAGATCCTTTGCTAGAGACTATCTTTTACAAGCACATTGTAGCACCTGTTGCGAGCCCTCAGAATTTTCCATTTGCAAGAACTGTCTAGCTTAAAGGGATAACAATATGTAGATGGTGAGGGAAACCTCTTCATACCCAGCAATACTGATTTCATAATATATTATGACTTGGTTGGAGAGCCTTTTTTTTATTTAATCAATTTATTTAATAAAATTTGTCAATTTCCCATAGAATCAGAAAAATCAGGGAGTAACCATTATGCTCAAATACTCAGCATGTAGAGCTGAACTGCAGACCCCATTACGTGGTATAATTAATCATGAGTTTCCTGATGTGCCCATTTTGTTCTCTGAAACAAGCTCCTTAACATTTCCAAAAGCAAAGAACATACCACCTGCAATTTTACTTCGTTTGAAGCAGATATGTATCAGATTACATTGAAAAAAGCAGAAAAAGTAAATGACCACATACAAAAGTTTCCCCAAAATAATTAGTTTTTGACACTGAGATTTCCAAAACTTTTCAGGGGGAGGGGGAATACAGAGCCTCAATTTTAGAAGTGTTTGCACACATTTTACATTGGCAACTTTTTGATTAGAATTCTATACCATAGCTGCAAATTGCTTGTTTCCTACTAGCAATTATTTGTAATTTGTTCCTCCTGAAGAGCATAAATTAGCTAGGTCTGAACTGTGAACTGCCAATATTAAATAAACATCTGCAGAGGAAGGAAATGACTGTATGTGACGTGTTAATAAATACAGTCTATTTTGTATATATGTAGTATATATTATTACCACACAATGTAATGAAAAAAATATTACTGCAACAGGGGAGACAAAATTTCATTTTTCCTTAATATGTATTTCATAATAATAAGACACTACTCAGGGGTGAACAATACATTATATGCATATGTTTTGTGTATGCTTTAAATGAAAAGGAACCAGGAGTTAATAGTACTTAACCTCTTCCTTACTCATTTTCTCCTCTAAATTATATCTCCCCACTACTGCCACCATGGCTCTTTTCCACCCTGCAGAATTCTAGGTGTGAGCTTAGCTTTATAAACACACACATGAAATCTGATGGAAGCAAAATCAGCTGGCTGTTTTTTTCACATGGGGGGAGCTGCGAAGGAAAGGATTAAGCAGCATTCAATTTTTCTTTATTTCTCTTTCTTTCTTTCTTTCTTTTTCTCTTTCTCTCTCTCACACACTATTTTCCAGCACAAGAGATGCTATACCTCCAGAAAGTATCCCATTTCCAATACTGCTCTGACCAAAGAAAAGTGATGACTGGGAAGGCCTATATTGAAAACTGCATATGTTCACAGAACCAGAATGACTTACTTCACTTAAATTAATTGGAATTATAATCCATTTCTATGGGCCATCATTCCCACTAAAATCTGCCCCATGTAACATACCACATTAACTATATTCACGAGCCTGTATAAAAAAGTGTTACAGACTAAAGGTCATTTTCAAGCATCTTGTGAAAAACACAATATATTTTAAAGACGTACGGAAAAATAAAAAAATACAACCAGCCAAGAGTTTCACCCATAGAGTACAGTATTAATCATGCCATACTGAATGAATTCAAACAGTTTACAAATGATATACAGCAGAATAATTGTAATACCTTTGGGGTTAAAAATGATAGTGATTTAACAGCATAAACCATACTACCATTGTAGCACAAGAATAATAATAGTCTCTCCAGATGTAATTTTCATTGCAAAGGCTATAAATACTCAAATTGTTGGTCTTTAGACCCAGGATTGTTCTTACCACCAACATTAACCTCAATAGTTTTAAGGGCATTCATCTACTGAACCAACATCACCTTCCCTCCTTAAAATGTACTAGTCCAAGTGACTTCAGAATGTAGAATTAAGCTATGAGCCTTTGAAGAACATATGGGTGTATGTTAAATTTCCCATTCAAACACTAACTTCACAAAATGCATAAAGAATTCAGGTCATTATTTGAGGCAAGGAATTTGCAATGTAATATCTGGATTAAAAGTAACACAGCAACAATTAATTATGATATCCCAGAATCAGATGCCAAAATACTTCGTTTTAATAGCTAAGAAGAAAATAATAAAAATACTTCACACACTGTATCAACCTTGCAGCACAATCCTGTGCTTGTTTACCATTGGGATTACATCCGAGTAAGCGTGGCCAAGAGTACACTGTAAAAGGTTTATCAATGACAAGTGTGCACTGACTGGGCCCCTGATTGTATGTTCAGTGATGTGTGGGCTTGTTTGCAATCCAATAAGCGAGCAGAAGCCCTTAAACCAGATGGGTTCAGACACCATAAGCATATATGCAGTGTTATACAGTATTTCGCTTCTCTGGGTATCACTTGACATTGAACTGCACTTCCCATTTTGAGCTCACCACTTGGGTGAGATGCTTTCCCAGCTCCTCACAGTCTGTTCTCACCACCCTAAACTGTCATCACAGAAAGTGACTGCTGCCTCAGGTGATTTATGGAGACTTTAAAAAAGACTGGCCCCAAAAGAGATCTTGGGGGATATCCTGCATAGCTGTCAACTTTTCCCTTTTCTTGCGAGGAATCCTATTCGGAATAAGGGAATTTCCCTTTAAAAAAGGGAAACGTTGACAGCTATGGTATCCTGCCTCTCTCTTGCGAGAAATGCGCATTCATCTCAACTGCTTGCTGCTCTTTAACCAGTTACTGACCCACGAAGCACACGCCTTTTATCCCATGCCTGCTGCTATATTCATTCAGGAGACTTTGATGTGGGTCGTTATATATACGTATATATAAAACTTTTTCTTTGAAAAAAGGTCTTAAGTAGCACACAAGCACGGAAGTGCACAAGGTGCTTCCAACACTTAAATGACTAATAATACTGAAACTGGGGTTCCTGCAGAATCGCCTATTTTTGCACCAGCCGAGCAGCTTGCTCCCCTGCCCACCCAATGACAAAGTTTCACCTTTGCAGTTCTGCATAAGAAACCTTTCTGTGTTCACGGGCCAACAGCAGCAGCAGCAAGCCAGTTACTGTACTTCTTGGCTGTTCCTGGCCAGCTAGCAAAGGGGGACGGGAATCCTACAATAAAATTAGTGGCTGTATTCTGCACATGCTCATGAGCACGTTTCCCCGCCCCCCTTAAGTTTCGTATACGGAGGACAGAATGAGACCTTCCTGCAGCTACAACCGCTGCCGCCAGCCTGGCACGAGACGGTCGAAACCAGAAAGGGCTGCGCGCGCCGCCTCAATAACGAGCCTGGGGGGGGGGGAACAAACGAGACCGCGCGTGCGCACAGCCCTTTTCGGGAGCTCGCCCCTCCCCCGCGACGAACTGACCCCCTCCTCTCTCTCCTTCCTCTTGTTCGCACTCCCTGGTTGACGCCCCTCCCCCCCCCCGTTCCCGTCAACTCCCCTTACCAGCGGAAATCGACCAGCTCGGCTTTCTTTCGGCTTCCTCTACTTGATTGACAGGCTCGGCCCCTCTCCAGGGGCGGGACTTTCACCCCGGGAGAGCCAACTCCGGCGAAGGGCGGGTGGGCGTTGCGGATTGGCTGAGGCGGGCGGGAGAGCGGGACTTGTAAGATGGCAGCCAGTCGCTTTTGCCTTATTTTTTTCCTCTCTGGCCATTTGGGAGGGCGCGTGGAAAGCCCGTCCTTGTACCGCATCCAGTCTTGCGTGTTGTTGTTGTGTCCTTTAGTCGTGTCTGACTCTTCGTGACCCCATGGACCAGAGCACGCCGGGCACTCCTGTCTTCCACTGCCTCCCGCATTTTGGTCAGACTCATGTCGAGAACACTGTCCAACCATCTCGTCCTCTGTCGTCCCCTTCTCCTTCTCAGTCTGTACAGTAGTACCTCGGGTTAAATACTTAATTCGTTCCGGAGGTCCGTTCTGAACCTGAAACTGTTCTTAACCTGAAGCACCACTTTAGCTAATGGGGCCTCCTGCTGTCTCTGCACCGCCGGAGCACGATTTCTGTTCTCATCCTGAAGCAAAGTTCTTAACCCGAGGTACTATTTCTGGTTTAGCGGAGTCTGTAACCTGAGGCGCATGTAACCTGAAGCGTATGTAACCCGAGGTACCACTGTACTTTAAAGTTTAGGACGGGTCAGCAAACTTTTTCATCCATTGGCCAGTCCACCGTCCCTCAGACCATGTGGTGGGCCGGACTATATTTTGAAGGGGGAAAAATGAACAAATTCTTATGCCCCCACAAATAATAATAATAATAATAATAATAATAATAATAATAATAATAATAATTTATTATTTGTACCCCGCCCATCTGGCTGGGTTTCCCCAGCCACTCTGGGCGGCTTCCAACAAAGATGAAAGATACACTAAAATGTCACATATTAAAAACTTCCCTGAACAGGGCTGCCTTCAGATGTCTTCTGAATGTCAGGTAGATGTTTATCGCTTTGACATCTGATGGGAGGGCGTTCCACAGGGCGGGTGCCACTACCGAGAAGGCCCTCTGCCTGGTTCCCTGTAACTTGGCCTCTCGCAGTGAGGGAACCGCCAGAAGGCCCTCTGTGCTGGACCTCAGCGTCCGGGCAGAATGATGGGGAAGGAGACACTCTTTCAGATATACTGGACCGAGGCTGTTTAGGGCTTTAAAGGTCAGCACCAACACTTTGAATTGTGCTCGGAAACGTACTGGGAGCCAATGTAGGTCTTTCAAGACCGGTGTTATATGGTCTCGGCGGCCGCTCCCAGTCACCAGTCTAGCTGCTGCATTCTGGATTAGTTGTAGTTTCCGGGTCACCTTCAAAGGTAGCCCCACGTAGAGCGCATTGCAGTAGTCCAAGCGGGAGATAACCAGAGCATGTACCACTCTGGCGAGACAGTCTGCAGGCAGATAGGGTCTCAGCCTACGTACCAGATGGAGCTGGTAAACAGCTGCCCTGGACACAGATTTGACCTGTGCCTCCATGGACAGCTGTGAGTCCAAAATGACTCCCAGGCTGCACACCTGGTCCTTCAGGGGCACAGTTACCTCATTCAGGACCAGGGAATCCTCCACACCTGCCCGCCTCCTCAGGGATGCATTTTAAATAAAAACACACATTCTGCTCATGTAAAAACACCAGGCAGACTCCACAAAACCCAGAGATGCATTTTAAATAAAAGAACAGCGTGTAAAAACACGCTGATTCCCAGACCATCCACAGGCTGGATTGAGAAGACAATTGGGCCGCATCTGGCCCCCGGGCCTTAGGTTGCCTACCCTTGGTTTAGGATAATGGTGGGACTAAGCCTTCGCCTGCTCAGGCTCTCAGCCCCACACCTATCCCCACCCCACAAGATTTGTCTTATATGCTTGTACTCTGCTCCACAGACAGGTGAAGGCATTCCTCTCTAACTAGGCCTTTGGCTGATTGACTTCTGATGCCCTTTTAAATGTGTTATTGGTTTGTTTTTATTATTTTTATTATGCATGAATTGCTGTCTATAATTATATGTCTGAGAACGCAGGGAAGGGTGATGTGAAGAAGTCCAAAGATTATGAAAATACGATTTATGAATAACTGTATTTTATTTGTATTCTTGTTTTATTCTTTGTTTATTTCTTAATTTTGCTTTGACTTTTTCTGTTTGTTGTATGGTGATGGTATTTTATATGTTTGGTGGTTTGTTTGTTGTTTAAAAATTGCAATAAATATCTTTAAAAAAATATTATTTTTATTATGCATGTGGCTTTTTTATTTTGCAATTTAATGTTGTAAATCAACCTGAGATCTATGGGTGTAGGGCAGAGGTAAGGTAAAGAACCCCTGGATGGTTAAATCCAGTCAAAGGCGATCATGGGGTTGTGGCGCTCATCTTGCTTTCAGGCTGAGGGAGCCATGTTTGTCTACAGACAGCCTTCTGAATACTGTGGCCAGCATGACTAAACCACTTCTGGCACAACGGAACACCATGACAGAAACCAGAGCACACAGAAACACTGTTTACCTTCCCACCACAGTGGTACCTATTTATCTACTTGCACTGGCGTGCTTTCGAACTGCTAGGTTGGCAGGAGCTGGGACAGAGCAACGGGAACTCACGCCGTTGCAGGGATTCAAACCGCCGACCTTCCGATCAGCAAGTCCAAGAGGCTCAGTGGTTTAGACCACAGCGCCACCCGTGTCCCTTTTTGTAGGGCAAAATACTGATTTAATACAAAAATGAATAAATAAATAAATAACAATGGGCAACACCTGCAAATTAGTACCTACATACGGCAAGTCCCACAACAAACACTAAGTGTCGCCCCTCAAGCAAATGTGTCAATCCAGAAAACATGATACGGTAGTTTTCTTGGCATGACATAGAAATGCTGCAACATAAAGTCAAAATTGCAATCCATTCCTCAGTGCACTGAGAGATGACGATAAGTGGCTAGTGAGGAAGATAGAAGAAGGTTGCTTGGCAGATGCTTTATCTCCCTTACTTTCCCTTCTATCAGTCGCAATCCTTATAACACTGAAATGAAGTTCCGCTTTTGCTTTCTGCTTTTGATGGGTATAGAAGGACAAGTGGGAGGCAATGCTTTTGTAATCCATGACTGTTCAAATCAATTGAAGTTGGTCTGGCTATTTAGTTCAGTGGGGTATGTGCCTTTGTTCATGATCATATGCTTTCTCAATACTGAACAGTAAGAGACAGAACATCAATTTTATTTTCATTAATCTACAATTATAGCGCTCAAGGGGGTGTTCTAATGTCATCTTGGGGAAAAATAATAGCTTCCCAGTTGGCACCTAAACAAAACTTCCCTATTTGTATATGGTCCATTTCCATTTAGATGACCTTTCATTGTAGGGCTGCTTTTGATTTTTGCAGTTGAACTGGTTGTTTTTTCAGAATACCTTATTATAGTTCCTACCACATTTCTGTCACAAATTAATCACTGGCAGTAATTCAGAGCTTGGGAGAACATACAAACAGAAAAAAATCAAAAGGAAAATGGAGATTTCTTAAACAATAACCCCACAAATCAGTAACAACACTAACAAATTCTGATCAGGTTTATGTTGTCTCTTTTGTAATGAGTTTTAAAGTTATTGTTTTAAAACTGACTAACTCCATCACTCAAAGCCCAATGAAAGCAGATATGAAATAGTACATTGTATATAGGAACGAGTGCTGCTTATGAAGCTTTTGGCTGGGAAACATTTGGTACGCAGAACTTATGAGAAAATTGCAATCAGATGAGGTTAGATTAATTTAACTGAGCTTCCAAATAAGTTATACTTTGTGTCAGAATATAGACTTTGTTTATCAATACTTACAATGATTAGGTTACATTACTTGGGGAGAGGAGAAAGAACTGTGTCAGTTGGGTGATCTGTCTGTCTGTCTTTGTTTTCCTGTAAACATTGGGGGCATTCACATCTGGGATCCTACTTGAGACGCCCACCCAGAGCGAGCCCTGATAATATTGTTGACACATCTACAATTACTCAGCATTCATAGTTCATATTAAAATATTCCTGTCATGCAAAACAAAAGAACATATCCCAAAGCAAGGTTTTCAGGCACAAAAAGATAAATAAGGGAAATAGGGTTAAAAGGAGAGGGTAGAGTAGCAGATACAGCATCTACAAGCACAAAGAAGTAGTCTCGCCATAATTCTCAGGCACAAGCTCGAAGAAAACAAACACATAACCAATAACAATTGGGAAACTATAGGTGATATTCAACTAAATCATGCTGTGCCCTAAATGTCTTAAGACCACAAATTTCAATGGGTCTACTCTAATGTTAGTTATTACCCCAAAAGTATACCCACACAATATATTACAATGGGGAAATCTTACTTAGGCCTCTGCAAGATCTGGAATGTTAAGGAATACTTTTCCTTAAGAAACTGAAATACAGTGCAATTGGGTACAGAGATTTTTGAGGCGTTGTCACTAATATTTTTCTAGGCGATGTTGGAAATTGCATGTAATTCCTCTGGATTTAAAAGAACAAAGAAAGCTGTTTTCTAATGTAGGCATACCTGAAAACTAGCCAGGTTGCAGGGTCTCTAAATGACACACTATGCTGTTCACCCTTTTAAAAGAAAAGAAAAGCAAAAGCTTGCATAACCTGTCTTCTTTTGAAGAAAAAAGCTACAGGGCTCTGTCTGGAATGTTTCTGATCTGAATTGGGCCCCACACCAGTTTTCTGCAGGCACCTTTGTCCTGATTTCCTTCTTTGAAGAGGGAGTAAAGTGGTCTCTCTCTTGTGAAATGGAATAGAGAAATGGATAATAGAAGCCGATTAGATAGACATTAAAGAGATTTTCAGCATCATTAAGTCCACAAAGGAAAATATAGTGGGGTTAGAGAATAAAATTATAATTATTATTTACAAGTTTATCACAGATATGTATAAGCTGCTTACATGCAATAAGGCTGAGTATCAAAGTAAACATTTGTGTTCTGGAGGCACCTCACAATTGGCCTCAGAAATGTAGACTGTAAGAGGAAATCCCCCTCATACCTGCAAAGAAAAGTGTTGGGATCTCTGTAACAACAGGATGTTTCTGCAGTGGCAACCTTGCTCTGCTGTACAATACATGGGCTTGCTGGTGCAAGGTATCAGACTTGCATGGGTGGGTAAGCATATCAACACTGCTGGAGACCCAAAGGAGAGTGAGTCACGTGAGATGGCATAGGGATTGGGTGGGGAGCAGGAGATACCAGCCCAGTGTTCATGATTCTCTCCCTTGGCCCACATTTTGGACAGAGGCACCATAAAGTACAACACTCAGGCTACATTGAAGATACCGTGGCAGAAAGCCATTCACTGTTGTAGGTGCAAGATCTCCAGAGCACTATTAATCCTCTGTAGGGCCCCTGCTTGGTTCAGTTACTGCAAAGGATGCTCAGTCATGACATACCTTCACTAGCCCATGTAGTCACTGTTGTGTTTCTTTCCGTAGGCTATGGCTCTAAGGACTAGGAGCTGCAAGATGTATGCTACCCTCTGCCATCCTCCGTGCAGCTCTGGCTGGGGTGTTGCAGGCACCAGTGATGGTAAGTTCTTTAGCTTACTACTTTAGGTCTTTTACTCTCTTCCCAATAGTGCCTAGTTTCACAAACCTTGTGAGATGCTGCCCTCATGCTATGTGTCTTCAAACTGCCTCAGATAACTGGTGAAGCAGGAAGTCACATAGCGTGATGACAAAAGATGTTATGAAAAAATTAGATGTTGTCAGTAAGAGGAGAAAAGAGATACAGAGTAGTGGCCGTTTCACACTTCGCATAATGAGCTTTTTGCACCCCATCCCAATCTCCAAGTGGTGTAAGATTCCAGGGGTTCCAGGCACTTGCTCAGGGTTCAGTTTCCTTAGAACTAAGGACAGCGGAGACTGTGGCATCTTTATGATGTATGATTTATTTACACATATATACAACCTGAGCCTACATTGGAGGGGCTCACAGCATTAACATCCCAAGAAGGTCTTGCTTCTCCTGTAGTCACAGCCTTGGATTCCAATAGAAATCAGGCATGGTTCTGTCTCCCCAGGTGCCCAGCCTACTTTGCTTCTACTTTCTAGCTCACATGCTCTCAACTCTCAACTCTGGCCTTTGCCTTTCTAACTACTAGTGACTTGAGGGAGCAGGGCCTACCCATCTGATGTCTAGCACAAAGCTACTTCCTTTACCAGGAAGCTGGCCTGGCTATTCTAGGAATTGAATCCATGCTGGATCCAGGAATGAGAAGGGGGCTCAGGCATACAGCCCAATCCCCTGCCCAACTCACAACAAGCTGTTATCTGAGGAAAGTATCTACTTCCACCACTGTTTCCAGGGAGCCCTTTACAATCTTTATGTCACCAGGCAAAGACCTTCCTTTTATCCTTGGCCTTTAAAAACTGTATAGCAGTTTTGTAAATTTTAACATATTCTGTCAGGTTTCCCTGGACTATTATTTAGCTGCTTGATATGATGGGGGTTTTGCGCTGGCAGATGAGTTTACGCCTGTAGAGGGGATTTTGTTGATGCTTGCTGTTATATTTTAATTATGGTGTTTTATTGGTGTGTTACTATATTTGTATACTGTGTCTTTGTTTTAAACTTGATAAGTCACCTGGATGCTTTTTTCAAAAATATAAGTATGAGGCTGATCAGTTGATTAAATATGCACATGAAACAGATAATCATTTTGAGGGGGGGGGGTCTTTTTTGATGATTCACACACATGAAGCAGAAAGCACACCCTTAGTGAAGGCACTTCCATTCGTGAAAGGCAAAAATGGGAAATGCCTCCCAAGAAGGCATCTGCCTCCCATAGTTTTTGTAAGTTTTCCATTTAATCGGCAACATTGGTTTTTTGTTTTTGTTTTTAAGCAAACAAGGATTTTGCAATAAATTACTCTGACCAGTTCATTGATTGAATGCTGCATTGAGCCTTACAACATTAGACCCTAGAATAAAAATAGGTTGCAAAAGTTCACCAATAATCTTAAAGTAGTTTAAGGCCGTAGCAAAATTAATAATGTAACTTGAACTGTTATTCTTTATAATTCTTTATTTTTATTTACAACATCTGTACCATGTCTCTCCAAAACTCAAGGCAGCTTACAAAATAAATTAAAACAACAAAACCACAGTCAAGGAAAATGCAAATCATTCCCACATTCAGAACATCAGGAACCATATACTTCATACCAACAATAGAAGACCTTGGGTTGTGGACTGCAGTTTGCACAACCAACCTATTCACCCCTACAGTCACCTGTACCCTCCCCCCACAAAAAAAAAACACTCTGGAGACTGAGGGGAGAGATTGCTTAATATTGGGTAAAGAAATTTTATGTGCAAGGTTCCTCTGTCCTATTTTGGGCAGTCTCCCCGACACCACACCAAAGTTCAGTGTGACACAGCCCACAAACTGTCCAGGAGGAAACCCTTCAACCTTCTGGAGAGGCTTTTCAGGATGCAGGAGGGAAAAGAATGGCTTTCAAAGTCATTGAAATCCATCTCCTTATTACAAGTCAGTGTGCCAAAGCATTTTGGAATTGGTGTGTTTTACAACTTCCCCAGACAGTTATGGCCCTCATTGCAGAGTTGATTCCATAGCTGTGGACAGGAGATATAACAATAAAGGCCCTGCCCTTCAGTGCAAATACTGTCGCATCGTACCGCATTGGTATATAGCATGGGACCCAACCTTCAGAACACAGACAGTGGTGAAACACATGGTGAAAAGTGATTTTAAGGTAACAGATTAACTCACTGATCTATTGATGGATAACAAATATCACATATACACAAAAGACTGTAAGAAGTTGATGCTGAAGAAGACTGTTAAAAAAATTCACAACTAAATCATCTGCATATGATTGTGGTGATTTCTTCCATATGCAATCACAGCATAATTAAAATTAATTAACTGTCCTGTTGTGTATTTCTGTTGTGTTTATTGGACAAGTATTAGAGGATATCTAAAGAAAAGTGTATCTGAAAAGTGTTTGCAAAAATGCCCTTTACATATTACATGGTTTGTGGCTCAGTGTACACAAATACCTGTGCTTCAGCAGAGAATAAGAGTACAAATGGGAAGCAAAAGCTTGCCAATTACACAGTATCTCTGGAGGATGCCTGAGATCAGCAGGCTTGCCAGAAGCTTGGCATTTACTGTGATCCTTCTAATTCAAAGTTCCCTTGAACTTCAGTTAGAGTTATGAATACAGAAATGCTGCAGAATTTAGCTATCAATTTCTAAGATCTGCCAACAAATCAGCAGAGCTAGTCAACACAGCCTTTTGTTCTTCTGGCACTGGTCCTTACCAATGCATACCTCTGGTATGAAGAAATGTATTGGGAAGACAGGAAAAATATATGGTACAATTCCTTTGGCAGAAAGATATCTGGGGATATCATAATTGGTTTCTTTACAAATATGCAGGATGAATGGGAGACAAAGAGGCAATCACACAGGCAGCTGGCAATTGCCCCATCTGAACATAATTTCTATATACCTCCAAATCAAAATTGGCTATCTCCCATGGAGATTCAAACAGATGGTTTAGGATGTATTTGCACACACTTTTCCAGGTAAAACTTGTTTGAGCCCTCAGCTGGCAAGCACAAGTGACACACTTTTCAGCTGATTTGAAAGGCAGTGGACATTCAATGTTGTGTTGTCACACAGCAACCATTAGACCAGGGCTTGGCAGACAGCAGATTGATATATACAGTGGTACCTCGGGTTACATACACTTCAGGTTACATACGCTTCAGGTTACAGGCTCTGCTAACCCAGAAATAGTACCTCGGGTTAAGAACTTTGCTTCAGGATGAGAACAGAAATCGTGCTCCGGCGGTGCAGCAGCAGTGGGAGGCCCCATTAACTAAAGTGCTGCTTCAGGTTAAGAACAGCTTCAAGTTAAGAACAGACCTCTGGAACAAATTAAGTTCTTAACCCGAGGTACCACTGTATCTAGAAATTTGAGGTGGATCAGCAAGAGTTTTGACTCCCAATTGTTTAACAATAGTAACAGCAAAATGACTCCATTTCTCTCTCTCCCCCCTCCCCAACACACACTCTCTCTCACACATACACGATTCCTGAAATCTTACATTGGCTCTTACACTGGCTATTGAAAGCTTACTATGAAGGTCAAATAGGAATAGGTTACATTTACGTTCTCAAACCATTAATCCCCCTTTCTCTGAACACTTTGGGTGAGTAAACACCACTTAAGAATATTTCAGAGGAAAACATGAAGGGAGCATTAACAAGAAATGTGTCACTGAAAGAAAACACTTCATATTCTCCAGGCTTTTAAATCTTTGTTAAAATTAACAGGTCTTGTGCATTCCTGCCCCCACCCGGAAGATATTCAGGTTTAGTATTTGTTGGATCCCAGGTGAAAGTCATTTTAGGTTCCAGAGTGGTAAGTAGCTGTTGAAACAACTTGCTTGTTCTTGTCATTTTACACTTTACACATAATAAGGGTCCACAGAAAGGAATCTGTTTTGAAAATGCCTGAGGCTTGCATTTCCTTGTGGCCAACCTTCCAAGGGCCATATGCCAATGGTGGGTGGAGCAATAGATGTGACTCTTACCTTTGTTCAGTGGGCTGCAGCCCAGCCTCACAAAAGCCAGAGGTTTCTGCATGTACATAGGCCTGAGGTTTCCCACCCCTTTATAGATTGTAATGGGTTTATCATTTTGAAGAAGAGATGAGGGCAGATTGAACTCTGCATGAAAAAAAATAGAGGAATCAAATTTGTAAAGCAAATTTAAGATGGCACTATCCCATCCAAATTGATGTAGATCATACTTGAGCTAAGCAGTACTGCCATCTGTAGGTGCAGGAGGAGACTGTTAATACCTGCAGATGTGACGCAGAGAGAAGAGTTTTTCCACAACTGCTTACAGAGTTTTGTGAGAGCACAATATGCCATGGTCCATATATTACTATGGACTCTCTAGGTAGAGGAAAGTCTCTTAGTGCTGACTGAATGGTGTTTAGTGTTTGCATCTGGAGTGGACTGTCTGGTAAAGCTGCCAGAATTTTACTAGCTAGCTCATTGCTCTTGTCCTTCCCCTTTGCTGTGGTGGTGGTGGAGGACTGTTCCCAGAGACTAATGGAATCCAATGGATTCCTGAATTCCTGTGGATAGAGCAAGAGACCCCGTTGAAGCTATGATATAATGAGACATGAGACTCTTGACATGGTTGGTGAGCACCCTCTCCAGCACTACGAAGTCTGTTCTGCATCTTGGTATAACAGAGACCTACAGCTGATAAAATACTCTAGACAACAGCTTGAGAGCACAAGAGGTGAAAGGCATATTGCAAAGTTGACTGAACATGAGTTAAAGCACATAATCATGCCTACTGCATGGTGGTGAGGGTGGTGAAGAAGGCCAACTTCTGTCATATTGAAAGCAGGGAGGAATTGACTTCCATGTTCACACTGTACAGATTTCTAGGTTTCTGTGCAAAGGCTTGTGCCAAAATTGATAAAAGTTCTGGCTTACTGCTGCTGCCAGATATCAGCAGATGGGTTGCACTTGGATCCCATGTGTCTTCCAAGTAGCTCAAGAGAACATTTTATCATGGCAGCATTGAAAGTTATTCTGGAAATTGGTAACTGGCCCAGGTCCATCATCAGTGATGGGGCCGGATAGTACCCCTCTCCCTAAATGCCACAGGCAGGATTATGCTCACTGTGATCTGTCCATTACATTAGCCTAATTTCTTACTTTGTGTTCAGCTGTAAAATACCATAAAACAGTTCTAAAATACAAATTCCAGTGGATGTATAAATCTGGTCTCTCTGTTTAAGAAATAAAACCTATCAGGTAAACCAAAGTTATTTGTGTGATTAAGCTGGGTTTTCCCCATTTGGCTATAAAATGTTTTACCCTCTAAGACAGTTTGATGGATGAGGTGATAAAGCATACCCAGAGTAACCTTGAAATATAGTTTTACATCATTTAATACACAGAATTCTACACAAAGTGGCAATTGGCTGAACAAATCATCAAATCTCCCATCCATCTTTATTGTTTTGTATTTAGGCCTAGATCCCTGCTCACATGCCAGATGGCAGCTGCAGCAGAGTTTCAAGTGTTAGCTGCAGTTGATGAGGTGATAACTGTCTCTTGAGGACAACTGGCCAGATTGCATATTCCTTTCAGTTAGAGACTATTGCTTTTCACTAAGGCTACAATCCTAGTACACACTTCCTTTGGGAGTAAGCACCACTGGAACCTTACTTCTGAGTAGGTACATAAAGGATTGCACTGTACATACCTAGTCTGTATGTAGTTAATTCAAAAACTGACAGTAGCAGCTAACTTGTGTTCAGCCTAATCATTTCTGTAGAGCTCACCAGCAAAATGAGCCCACAAAAGGAGGCATCCTGTAAACAAAGAGCTGCATAAAAGCCAGGTGAAAGTTACCTTCCTTTTCATTACTGCCAAAGATGCAGTCCAAGTGCATCCTAGATACCTTTTGCAGTGGTGCTATGGCATAGTTTGAAAACACATGATATAGCAGTATTGAACCTAAGCAGTTTGACTCTGATCAGGGCCTGGATGGGAGATACCTTGGGAACTCTCTAAATGGTTTTTTTAAGTGTGTGTGTGTGTGTGTGTGTGTGTGTGTGAGAGAGAGAGAGAGAGAGAGAGAGAGAGATTATAAATGAAATAAAGAAACAACCATCACACAGGATGCTGTGGAGCAACTGCCAGATTGCACACAAGTGCACATGGTCCAAGAGCTGTGCCTCAGGATCCTCTGTAACACAGCAGTGGATTGTGGGATGTAGCTTTCATGTCTGCTATGCAATATCTTTGGTAGGTGAAATGTCCTGATTGGACTTTCTTTGCTCCAATACATATTATCCCTGCAGATCAGATAGCATCTGTGATCATCTTAAATCAATTTTCTTTCCACCTTTGTCCAGAAGTACTGTCAGTGCTGGGGATACCTGTGAAATAACCTCCTGGCACTGACTGGGTGGCTTCTGCCAGAAGTTAAAAAGTATATATGTTTACTTCTTGGGGGGGGGGGAGTTATGCTGCCCATTCCCTTTAATATGTGGATCCCTTCTCCAGTCTTCAGTGAATGGTTAGAAGTGGGGAGCAGGATAAAGGTCCTTCTTTTCCTTCAGCTCTGCAAGCAACCTCTGGATTCTTCCTGCTCCAGCAGCCAGGCAGCTGCAGATTTGCTTTGGGTTTTGTTTGCTTTTCAGATTTTCCCATGAATGGTGTAATCCAAATTAACACAACAAAATATGTGGGATGGGTTCTGATTGAGGGCAGCATCATGTGGACACTGCTCGGAAATCTTAGATTCAAACTCATGGTAAAGCCTAGTTTGGACAAGCTCGCAATCCATGAGATATACTGTACCTACGGTGAAGGAGTGTTTGTTTCATGTTAACAGGCAGATACAGGTGAGCTAGTGTAGCATAGTTTATAGCAGCAGCAGCAACAACAACAAAATAACTTCCAATTTATATGTGTTGTTCATAGAATAACATTTCAGTACTTTTACCTCTCACAGGATATACATAGCCATCTCCCAAAGATGTCTTATTTAAAGTAAATTCTCTTGTTTTTCTCCTGTTTCTCCTAGATTTCTAGGTGCAAAAGAGAATTATTTGCAAACAGATGAAAAACACCTGGCTCTGTTAAAAATAAATACCATTTACATAACACAAGCTATATAATTAAGGTCTTAACATGCATTCTCTATGTCATGCGGGCATAACAGGATCAGAGTCAAACTGATAATACAACCTGCCCTGGTGTGAAAGTACAGCAGATCCGAAGCTGTGATGCTAGGGGGGAAAATGAAGTTCCTTGTTAAATAAATATTAGGTGCTGTTAATCAATAGGCATGAATAGTGTTTGTAAAAGAGTGAGAATAGCATGTGGAAAGAAACCTGATAATGAGAATGTGCAAGGGCACAAGAGCAATGAAAGCTTTTTTAATGCCTAATTGCTGCCAAACCGACATTTTTGGATGTTCATATAGCTGGGGAACAAAGGTTTTCAGGGCTGTCTTTAGCATATGCGCCACCAGGGTGCAAAGACCCACCCCCTGGGGGGGGGAGGTCAAAAGTTGTTGAACTTTTAAGGAAAGGAGCAGCAAAAACCACTAACATTGGGGGGGGGGAGTGGCAGTGAAAACTCTGTCTTCTGTTTTTGCAATCATGCAAGATGCTTTAAAGTTTTGATCCTAGTAGGGACAGTGGGTTCTATGGGTTCTGTGTCAGAAAAAACAATGATATGGAATAGTGCTAGGAGGAATTGGGACCACACACAAACACACACACTTGTTCTAGTCATCCAAAGGCCCTGTGCATAAACAGTGCACTAAAGCCCTTAAACATGTGCAGGTTGGGGCAGAGCCAGCAGGTAGGACCTCAGTTCTTCCATTCATGGGTTCATTGGTACAAAGATGAATGAAGGTGCAGGACTAAAGAACGAAGAAGTATTAGGCAATCTAGTTCAACTCTATGCTTGATGCAAGATATCTAGAGTTAGATGATGTACCAACAGTTGATAGTTCAGTCTCTGCTTGAGGATGTCCAGTGTAGAACTTCCCACCATTGTTCTAGGTAACTAGAAAACAGAGAATAATATGCATGTAGAAAGAGACACACTATGTAGGGTGCAAAGGGATGAGAAAAATCCTGAAGCAGGGCTGCTTTGGACAGAGTTGGGCTCTCTGGGTTGAAGCAGGAACTGTTCAAAGCAGGGGCCTCCAAAACTATTATTCCTTTGGAGAGCAGGGTGTTTAAAAACACTGTGGATAGTGTGTCTGCAAAAATGGAAATCTTTGTTCTAAGCTTGCCATATAAGAGAAACAACAGGCTGTGGAGAGGGAGGTGGAGAGCTTTTTGAATGACTGATAGGTTTAACTTCTAGCCAATGAGAATCACTTTACCAGGAGGGCTCTCCTATCACAGTGCTTTGGGGAAGGGATTTCAATGCAGTATTACATTGTTGTCTGTTCTGTGCACTTAGCTAGTAATGCTTGCTTAGAAAATGCTGGAAATTCAAGTCCTTCTGCCTCTGTCTCGTGCCCACACACCCATTCCTATCAAATCAGCTTTGCACTTAGTTTCTGCTACTTCTATTGAGCAGAACATAAGCCTGAAGCTTCTTCACACACCCCAATTCATCATAACTGTAGCCTTTGCCTCCATCCTTCTGATATTTTGCATGTTACTTTCCCAGGGACATCTCTACCACATCTCTAGGAATTTTTTTAGAATAACATTGTTGCCTTGAGTTCAACCTTTTAGTTCTCCCCCAAATCAACTGCCTACCAGGTGCCTACCATAAGACCCTCTGAGCTGATCTGTAGCTTCTCCTGTCCTTTTTTCAAAAGAGGGAGAAGTCAGAAAAAAGAATTTCCCATCCCTTTTCTGAACAGAGAGAGTAAAAAGAAGAAGCAAGAAATGGATTCTCTTCCTCTGTCATTGCAGAATTCACAGTGGTAATAAATACGAAGATTTTAGGATTCTCCTATAACTATGAAAAGCAGGATTAGTAATAGAAGAAATTGTCAGTTGCATATTCTTAATCTGTGGAGTTCACAACCACAAAAGATAATTAAGCAAGCAAAAATACTGTGCATGAACTGTTGAAAAAGGGCTGAATGCGTTTATGTTCTTTTATTGCAACATTTATGGCCTTGCAAGTGATGATAAAGGTAATCAAATCTCATGCTTCAGAGCATATATTCAAGAGTCATTTTCTTCCCCCAAATGCAAAATTTGGCATTCAACAATGAGCTGGAGTCTATGTTGAGTAATTGCTTCCCTCAGAATAATCAGTTACTGGCCACAGGTGAATGCAATATGATGCAGTGCCCGATCTCTTTTAATAACCTTGAAATCAGGATTCGAGTTCTTACAAAAGGTGGATTAACAATGAAATATTTTGCTCAAACACCACAATCTTTGAGATGCACACTGCAGATACAACTCCTCCACTATCTTAACTAAAGCATCTTAGCTTCATTTGGAGGAAACAATAAAAGTGAAGGAGTTTTGTCCGACACTTCACATCTGCTGCTGCTTAAGGTGGTAGTTTGTCTTATATGTGACATGTCTCTAGTGAGACATGAATTTACATAAGTAGGTTCAGTATACAAAGGTTACCCATATATAAGGTACCAAGTAAATTATTTTGATAAAGGTCTAGGTGGCATAGAATATTGGTTTAAAGTTTGGGAAGATTAATGTGCATGAGCTGCTCACTAGAGCTATGCTTTATCTTATTCTATCACCTACATGTATGACAGGATGCAATTTACTTTCTTTGGTAGCAATCAATAGGAATCATTCACTCCAATGAGAAAGGGTAAAGGGGCTGAAGTTGGAGATACCTGGGAGCACTAGCTGCCCCAGCTCACAAAACTGAACGTTTCTCATTGAATTTCAGGGTAGAAAATAATCAGGTGAGTCTGGCCCTGGTGATCCCACCATTGGTAGAAGGAATAAGACCGCTGTTCTCAGCCTTCATAGCTTTCTTGACTGATGCTCTGTAAATGGTCCCCCAAAAGTTGAGAACAATTTAGCAGCATGTGAGTAGGAGTTGTAGCACAGGAAGCTGGGTAGTTTGGCATCCCGTAAGCCAACAGAAGTGGTTATACTAGAGTAGTGATGGTGGTGAAAGACAAGTGTGCTTTATTGCTGCAGACCCATTGCAGGCATCTTCTCATATATTATTGTGCAGGAGGTCAGAGGACACTGTACATGTGCCAGAGTAAAGCCTGATTATAATTCAGGGGATACCTCACCGATGGAAGAGGATTGGAGAGCCCCAGCGCCACTAGGAACCAATGAGATATGAAAGCTAGGAGCTAAATGGCACCTTATATCTAAGTTATGGGCACAACAACGGAATGCCTAGGTGCACTTTTTTAATAACAAGAATACAAAGCTGAAAATGAATGAAATGCAGCTAAAATCTTATGTTCATTTTTCATGTGGTCTAGTCCTCATCTGAAGACTGCAAAAAACAAAGCCACGCTTCCCCTGCTCACCTCCCTAATATTCTTAAGAGGATATCTTCTCCAGTCTTCAGAGAGTGGCTGGAAGTGGGGAGGCAGAAAAAGGTCCTCCTTTCCTTCCACTGTGCAGTTTTAATCTGAAATCTTAGGCACAGTACTGTGCCCAGAGCTCAGAAACAGCTTGCGCTAATGAAATTCCCTGTCGCAAAATGTGCCTAGAACAATGGGAGTTTCAAACGCTGTTAGGAACCCAAAGAGGAACCCTGTCACAGTCATGCAACCCAAATTGCCCAGCCCCTCCAGCACACCACACCTAGAGCCCTGCTTCAGCCTCAGACCCTTTCCCCTTTACCCCCAGATGTAGAAACAATGTTGGGCCTGACAAGAAGTCCAGAGCCACCAGAGGGGGGCTTGCTTGGCAGCCAGGAGGCTGCACTATCAGTGGTCTAGGGAAAAGCTAGAGAAGAACCTTTCCCCTGAATGTGCTAAAGTACTTACAATCCCACTTCAGAACTTCCCACTCAGTGTGGGAAGGTTGGGAGTATGGGTGACACCATTCCTGCTCCACACATACAATTTAAGGATGCACAAATAGGGTTCAAGTGCCTTTTAGACCTGACATTGATTGGGCAGGGGGTCCTGCCCACTCCTCCTTCTGGATATTAAAGAAATTGGCCATCCCTGATACAATGGTGGTTCCATTTGGGGTCACCCTGAACTCAGTTTTGCTCAATCATATGGTGCTTTGGGGGCCTCCACCAGTACCTAATGGTACATAAAGAGTATTTCAAAGAATTCCTGTTAATACATAGACTGCTTTGGTTTGGGAGATGGGAGAACAGAGGCAATTAACATACTGCATCACTTTAAGCAAAACGGTATATACTTGTAAATGGCCACCTTATGTGCTGATTCGGCAGCATCTCAAAATTGTGATCTATAAGCTTGGGACATCTGATCTATAGATGTCAATAGGGAAACTGCAGGGAGATTTGTAAACATGCCTAGCATTCTATTGGAGAATTTGCTTCTGCTTCCAGCTGACAATAGTACGGCATGTACATAGCTTTGCGACAGCACATCAGTAGGCATTCAGTTGCTGCTCGGGGGCTCATAATGCACTGACTTACTATCTGAAGGGCTAAAGCCTAGACTGATTAAAAATGTGCATTAATATATCATTGTTTTACATGTACTAGTTTTAAGATCTTGTTTTCCAATCCACACAATGGGGCTCACTGCATTTTTTACAAAGTTGGATTAAATACAGCACACAGCCTTGAGGCGCTTTAGAAGATCATGTCTGTAATTCATTGTGTGAACATGCTGATGCACAGACAAAGGTGAATTAGCTCCAGATAAAAATGCTTCAATGCTCTATTGAATAGTCAATTATTAAGCACATAATAGGACCTGTGGTTAGCAGGGCATAGTGAAGATGTGCACAGTCTGCAAAATTTATTTCTGAAAAGGAATAGTATTGGGCAATATTTAAAAGGCAGACAATGAAAATCATATTTGCACAGACATTTTTGAAATTGTTCATTGAAGCTACTTTTTACTATTACCTTGGATATCACTTTGTGTTTCTTGCACGGTTGCTATAAAATGTATTTTATTGCAGCCTAAGAAGAAATAATGGAATGCACTTTTATCTGAGACACAAATATTCTTACATTAATAAATTTTACTTGAAAAACAACTTACATTGCTTCTTAGAACTTGTTGGGTAAAACTGAATAAGTAGTAATTATATGTCAAGTGGTGGGGAAAGGTTACAGAATTCTACTGAGTGATGAATTATTATGTACTAACTAATGGGTGAAGGTTTGTGGATAATTTCTTTTGTAATGTAAAATAGTTTCATCTTTTACTTTGTACGAAAAAGTTCCTTGTTTCATAAAAAAGGAAAACAAGAAGGCAGCATTAGACATCATCACTTCTGTTTGGGGAGCTACGGGCAGGATGCAAGTAAGCAGTTCTGCTTGTGAAAGAAGCTTTGGCTGCACAATGGAACTTCCCTGTCCTCTCCTCTCCTGATGTGCTCCATACATGTCCAGTAAGTCTGCTCCAGAGGGTTGGAGGAACTCCCAGAGTAGATTTCGGGGTTGCAAGGGGGTCACATGAAGAGAGGAGAGGATGAGGAATTTCCATTGTGCACCTAAAACTCATTGCCACTAGCAGAACTGTTTACTTGCATACCACAACATTCCATAGCCCCCAGTTCATGCACACATTAATTCATTTTTCAAAAGACTGCATAGTTTTTGAGGCAAAGGGAGGAACTGGAAGTTTTCAGGGGCTGAAGGTTCCTAAGACATTATTCCTTTTTGCCTTTGTTTCAGATTTTGGTCCCAGATAGCTGGTATTAAAATAACTGATTACTGGTAGAAGACTACTACGTTTCTTTAATTTGGCCTTTATATTAAAGTGGGATGCCATTTCATTTTTCATTTCTTTGCTGAATTAACAAACCAAACTACCATTTTACCAGGGTGAATGCTGGTTACCTAGACAGCAAATGGGGAAAACACATTTAAGAATATATATATATATATATGTTGTTGTTTAGTCGTTTAGTCGTGTCCGACTCTTCGTGACCCCATGGACCAGAGCACGCCAGGCACTTCTGTCCTCCACTGCCTCCCGCAGTTTGATCAAACTCATGCTGGTAGCTTCAAGAACACCATCCAACCATCTCATTCTCTGTCGTCCCCTTCTCCTTGTGCCCTCCATCTTTCCCAACATCAGGGTCTTTTCCAGGGAGTCTTCTCTTCTCATGAGGTGGCCAAAGTATTGGAGCCTCAGCTTCACGATCTGTCCTTCCAGTGAGCGCTCAGGGCTGATTTCCTTCAGAATGGAGAGGGTTGATCTTCTTGCAGTCCATGGGACTCTCAAGAGTCTCCTCCAGCACCATAATTCAAAAGCATCAATTCTTCGGCGATCAGCCTTCTTTATGGTCCAGCTCTCACTTCCATACATCACTACTGGGAAAACCATGGCTTTTACTATACGGACCTTTGTTGGCAAGGTGATGTCTCTGCTTTTTAAGATGTTGTCTAGGTTTGCCATCGCCTTTCTCCCAAGGAGCAGGCGTCTTTTAATTTCGTGACTGCTGTCACCATCTGCACTGATCATGGAGCCCAAGAAAGTAAAATCTCTCACTGCCTCCATTTCTTCCCCTTCTATTTGCCAGGAGGTGATGGGCCCAGTGGCCATGATCTTCGTTTTTTTGATGTTGAGCTTCAGACCATATTTTGCGCTCTCCTCTTTCACCCTCATTAAAAGGTTCTTTAATTCCTCTTCACTTTCTGCCATCAAGGTTGTGTCATCTGCATATCTGAGGTTGTTGATATTTCTTCCGGCAATCTTAATTATATAATCTTAATTATATATATATAATTATATATATATGAATTGCATTTGATTCCATCCATAGTTCAATGGTAGAGTATATATGCTTTCCAGGCAGAAATTTCCAGGTTCAATCCCTGACATCTCCAGTTAAAAGGATCCAAGGTAGCAGATATGAAAAAGATCTCCAATTGAGACCTTGAACAGCCACTGCCAGACAGGGTTAATCATGCAGCTCCAGATAAACCAGTGAACTGAATTACTACAAGACAGCTTTGGATGTACATGATGTGTGAAAGACTATCCATGATACAACCAACTCTCTGTTGAGTATAGTTCACATTTTGTGACCTTACATACTAAGACCAAATACCTTGCCAAATAAACATTGAAAGTATACCTGGCAATGGCAACAATGACACCCTAGCTACGCAACACCCTGGTCACTGAAGTCTGCTGTTGTCTCTTTTCTGATATCAGCTGAAGATAGGTCTCTTCCCCCCAAGCCTTAGAGTTTTTAAATATTTGATCATAAAGAAAATGATGGCAAGCGAAAATGAACTAATTGCTTTGCTTTCACTACTAAGCTATCAGCATTGTTTCAAATAACTGCAATAATGTTTTATCAAGCATGCGTTAACATAAACAGCAATGCTAACATATTGTTGGACCTATACTCTGTTAAAAAGTTGTGTGAGCTAATTCAAAGCCAAGTGTTAGATGAAATGCATGGATCCAGTTGCAACACATTCTTTGCTCAAGTCTTCTCCCTAGTGCCATTATAACAACATCCAATGTTGTAAGTTTATATTCAATAAGTCAAGAAACTTTACAATATTTTGGCTCCTTTAATATTTTTATTGCTCCCAGACAATAAACTTAATCCAACCTTTTCCGCCACAACACTTCTTATCCAAAATTAATAAGGTGTTTGGACTTTGACATTTCTGCAACATCCTTGACTTTATTTAGCCATATATATTCAGTTCCTGCATTATCTCTGTTCCCCAGTATTATTCCATGAGAAATTTATAATGGCCAGTAATTCTGCTATTCAGACTTTTAGACTTTCTTCTTCTAGAATTCTCAAATGCTGTAAGAGCTGAGTAGCTGGATCTGTACCTAGAGATTGGAGCAGAATAATGAGAAATTTCAAATCTATATTTTCTCTTTTTTTGGTAGATGAAACTGATCTTCTTATTGCTTGCTGATTTGTTAGTGTAAAACACTCTTTTGGAAGCTTTGACCTGTGCTGACATAATAGTTCACTCCATCTGGCTTAATCTTTTCCAAGTTTCCTACAAAATGTTGCCATTTCAGAACTGTGAAAATTGGTCCTGTGAGAAATCTCAATTTAGGTCAGAGCAGTAGAAGACATTGATGTCTGTGGCAGAAAATACAAAAGGTACCTTTCCTCCATTGTAGTGAAACTATAATAGTAAGCTAACAGACATTTTCTTTCTCTTTTAATAGTACCTCTAATGTTGCTCCTAATGGTAAGGCCAGCTCTGGGTCAAATTTTCGTTTTCTATTTTTTGCTATTTGGATCTATCAATATACCATAGACTGAAACTGGGGCGGTTTTTAAGTTCGTAAGATCAGCACTTCCCATTTCGTCAGGTTATTCAACTTCCATGGTGGTGAGATAATATTTAAGTGGAATCATTGTTTTGGTGGGGTTGTGTGCTAATTTCTTCTTAAATCTTTCTTCCAGTACAGTGGAATCTCGAGTTGCAGACGTAATCCATCCTGGAGGCACGTCCGCAACTCGAAGTGTTCGCATCCAGAAGTGCTTCATTTGCGCATGAGTGCAGTGCGATTTAGTGTACATGTGCGAGCGGCAAAACCCAGAAGTAACCGCTCCGGTACAGTGGTACCTCAGGTTAAGTATTTAATTCGTTCCAGAGGTCCGTTCTTAACCTGAAACTGTTCTTAACCTGAAGCACCACTTTAGCTAATGGGGCCTCCTGCTGCTGCTGCTGCCGTGCCGCCGGAGCACGATTTCTGTTCTCAACCTGAAGCAAAGTTCTTAACCGAGGTACTATTTCTGGGTTAGCGGAGTATGTAACCTGAAGCGTATGTAACCTGAGGTACCACTGTACTAAACAAATATGCAACAGCTTTCTGTTCTTTTCATCATCTTAAGTCCCTTCATCCTGCTCTTTTAGAGACACCAACTGGCTCATGATTTTATTACACAGGAAGATAGGAAGCTGACTTATGCTGAGTCAGACCATTGGTCCATTTAGCTCAATATTGACTATACTGACTGGCAGAAGAGGCACTCCAGATTTCAGGCAGAAGTCCATCCCAGTCCTACCTGAAGATGCTGGGGATTGAACCTGAGACCTTCTTGCAAGGCAGATACTCCACCACTGAACTATAGCCCTTATCAATAAAGTTCTAACTCCCAAATTCAAATACCCAAGTGTCTTACATTCTGCAGTAGGAAAAACAGTTACATTGCACAGACTTAGTTAATTGCACAATTGTGACTAAATGTGAAGAGTTTTAGTATGCTGTCCAAATCTCCCAATGCCTCTTCTGTTTTTCAGCTTTAGTTCCCCACTTAGAAGAAGCAAATTTCTAAGTCAAGCTGTGTTTTAATTGGCAGAAACTCTGGCCAAAAGAACTAAAAGATTTTTGCCGTTGCTGATAAGAAAAGATCCTCTGAATGGGCCAACTAATTTAGGAAGGGAAAGTGGAGCAAGACAGCTGTATTTGAGAAAGCAATGCACCATTTGTTCGGTTGCAACAATATTGGGATGCAATGAATGAAGCTGGATACTGCTGTATTTAGAACATTCCCAAATTGTTACGATTTGCTCTCCGTCCTTCCCTTCCTGCTGCCTGGGGTCTCAAGGCCCTGGAGCCCAGCCTGCCTTGCTACTGTGTCCCCGGCCCTCTCACTGAATATCCAACGCCCTTGCTGAATGGCTACCTGGCCAACACTCACATACTCCTTGCTCAGTGTGCAAGTGGGTGCGGATGGAGGAAAGCGGGCAGGCATTGACCCCAGTATGGCCTGGCCCAAAACTGCTCTCTGTGGGTGTCAGGGGGATTCGCCTGCCAAGGGCTGCATCAGCTGGCTGGGCTCCCCCTGTACAGATGGGCAGGCGATGCAGCGTGGCCCCGCTTGGCTCCGGGGGGGGGGGTGTGTGCTTTGGTGGCAAGGGCTGGGCTGGCATGGTGGGCTCCATTCACTCTCTGCATCCTGCCCCTTGGTACACACCTGCCTGTCATGGGCACCAGAAAACCATGCTACGCCACTGTGGTGCAAATGCTTTGTATTGTTACACAAGCCTGGTGCCTGCCCCTCTTTCCGCCAAGCAGTGGCAAATGCGTATGGGATCTTAGGCGCCCACACAGGGTCTGTGTCCCTTTGGGGAATGGGAGACAGGATGAAGACTGTCGTGCTTTAAGAAATACGGTTTGATTCACATATTTACACCTTCAGTCCGCATGGGGGGGGGGGTCGGGTCCAGATCTTACAGCATGGCCCAAAGCATTGCAGGCAGTCCTTCCTTCTCCCTTCCCAAGTTGGATCTCACTCCTTCTTCCTCTTTCTTCTTCCCAGAAGTCCCTTGCCCTCCTCCAGAGCAGTTACCTTGGCAACCTTCCAAATCTCCAGTCTCTAGTCACACCTGGAAAAAGAAGTTCCATTGTCTTCTTAATGACCCACAGTGGTTCTCCCAACAGCCCTAGTTTGGCCAGGCTACCCAGCTTATATTCTCTCTTCATTTCACAAATAACCCCAAATCCTAACATTTATTAATTTTAGTGTTTAGGAGGACACCCCCCCCCAAGTTCTGTAACAGTATTTAGGAGTAGCGTTGCTCCAAATGTTTCATACCCTTGATTTTTTCCACATTCAGGGGGTTTATTTGGAGGGAAGGTGCTGACCAGATGGGCAAGGTATTATTATTAGGTGGGGAATGGAAACTTTGGTACATGAGGTAGTGGCACTTTAAAAGATGAGGTGGTCCAAGGGCTTCCCAATTCCCTCTTTGTTTTTGTTTTTTATCCAAAGCTCTGGACTGCACTCACACAGCAGTTTATTCCATTTTTACGATGTTTCTCTAACGGTTAATTTCTACATTATATTTGAGCTTTCAAATGACGTAAAAGCTGCTTCCAGAAATCTAGCAGAATATAGTGTAAGTTTAGTGCTCATTTCCATGTTAATGGCTTCCAGAAAATATCCATTTGCAACCCCATTAAACCAGAAAATCACAGAAGTAAAGTGATGAAATTAGGGGTGATATGCCAGCGTACAGATGTTTCCTGCCATTTTCATAGGGGAACAGAAGTATGCATGTGTGAAATGGGTGGGAGAGTAACAATGTTGTCCAATGGCATCTTGCTGTGTCACTCCACACCCGCTGGTGTGAATGGAATTTTTCATGACATGCTGGTATATTAGTCAAAAAGCCACAACTGCATAACAGCTACTGCAGTGTGAAAGGAACATTAGAAAATGGAACAGAAGCCCTAGCATTATAATCAGGAAAACCAACCCAACATTCCCCATGTCTGAAAGCATCCATAGCAGTCTTTTCCATGTTATTGCAAATGGCTTTTTTTCTGGAAGCAAATAATATGGAAATGTGCTATACAGTGGTACCTTGGGTTAGATACGCTTCAGGTTACAGACTCCGCTAACCCAGAAATAGTGCTTCAGGTTAAGAACTTTGCTTCAGGATGAGAAAAGAAATCGTGCTCCAGCGGCATGGTGGCAGCAGGAGGCCCCATTAGCTAAAGTGGTGCTTCAGGTTAAGAACAGTTTCAGGTTAAGTACGGACCTCTGGAACGAATTAAGTACTTAACCCAAGGTACCACTGTACTCCACTATATTTCCAGAAGCAGCTTTTCAATCATGTGAAAACTCAAATTCAATGCAGAAATTAACTGCTAGGGAAATGTTGGGTAAATGGAATAAACTGTTGTGGGGCTGCAACCCAGGTGAGTGCCTGTTAACTTCACAGCTTCCTTGCACTTTGAAAGGAGGTAGCAAAAGCCCCTGTGATGATGCTTTGAGTGATGCTGCAGCATTCCCAGGCATGGTATGGAAAAAGATGGTTTCCTGTATGGGTCCTGACTAATATTCTGCAAGGAAAAATGTACTGTGAGTTACCACTGTATTGTTACCATAGTGCCATTTAAGATGGCAGATTGGGGCTTATATGATTCAATACTTCTTCATACCCACCCCCCTCAAAAAAGAGATTTCTGTGTGTACAAAATTGGATGTCAGTGAAAAGGGTACTTATGTGGTCTTTTATCTGACATACTAGTTTTCTATGTGGAGGGAGGTTATTTTGATTCTGTTTTGTATGGGGGGAAGAGTACAATCATGTGCGCTCTAACCTGTAATCTGAAGTGTTATAGTCCAGAGATAGGTTCACCACCTTGCCTTTTGTTTATGGGGACTAAGCTTCAGTAAGAGGCCTCATTGCAAACACAATTTTATTTGAGCTTTTATATCAAGAGTGGCCGGGGTGGGGGGAGGACTCAGTAATACTAAGTGGTGCCATAAATCTTGCTGATGTTGCCAAGTTAATAGCAAGACTGTACTCTCCAACCTGTATCGAGATGGGTTCAGATACTGATTTGCCACCAGATCTTTCAAGTCTGACTCACGCAGGAAGTTCTATTATAGTGAATGTCAAAACCTGAGCTACTGAGAATTTCTCACGGCATAATAGCAATGCAGGAACTTGATCTGGATGACAAATGAAAATTATAGTTTGTGATCTCATACAAGTTCTATGCTGTTATCTGTAAACTTTTCCTGGAAACTTCACTCATATGCCAGAGGAGGTATCATAGAAGCAGAATGCAGGTTGCTAGAAGTCTCTGCACAAAAACAACATGGTCTCCCCCATTGTTTCTTCCATTCCCATGATGTTGATATAGGATGAGTTAGGACTGTTCTCAGCATGGCTGCTGATCAGTCATCTAGGCATTGCACATGCCACCGGAGATGGTTCTCCCTTTATGTGGAGTGGCTGCCTCAGGTGGCAGATCCTGGGGTGATAGGCTGACAACTTGTGCACTGCCAAAAAAAGGGGGGGGAATTCATCACAGAAACAGAGGACACAGTTTTGCATAAAATATACATATGTTTGTGTCTGTGTGTGTAAATTCAAATTTACAAATAATTACTGCAATTTCAGTAAGATTAAAAATTAAGATCTCCGGGCTGTTCAGCTTCTGTGGAATGGAGACAAAATCAAATATCTTTAATACGGTCAATGACCAACATTGAATGGGAATGGAGACACCATCTTCTATTTTGCCTCAGGCAGCAAAATATCTCGCAACTCACAGGGATGAGTATCCCTCATGTTGAATTGCCCATTTAGAGAACTTACCATGTAACTTAAGGCCATCATGCCACACTTCCCTACCCTTTGTCAGATGGTGAATGCCATGGAATTGGACTGCAGGTGAAGAAATCCACATGATGGGCCTGCCTTATGCAGTGAGATATGTCTGGGGTTGGTGGAGAATCAGCCAGTCTCTGTGGTGGATGTAACAGCTAGGTTTGTTCTCAACCATGGTAGTGGAATGTATCATAGCAAAAAATATCACCCAGCAGCCTGCTGCAGCATTGTGACCATAGTGTTATTGTTGTTAAAATAGAAAATAATTAAAAAATACACAATAATTAAAAAACACACAAAGCAATACAATTAAAATAAAAATACTCATGATGAAATATGCAATAAAACAATCCTGTTAAAACAGCACAGCAAGTAAAGCAGGAGTCTTGGAACAAGAGAGCAAAACATATGGAAAATTACAATAAAAACAGCACGGTACCAGATCCTTCATTAAAACTTCCCCAAAGGCTATTGGAATAATAGGTCTTCACCTGCCCCCAGATGAATAACAAGGACAGAGCCAGTCAACTTCTCTACGGAGGGAGTTCCAAAGTCTGGGAGCAGCCACCAAGAATGCAGCTGTGGTCTTGCAGTTGGCTGTTTACTATTATATTTGAAATATGCCAGTTATAATTGTGGTAGTGCAGAGGCATTTTCACTGGTGACACTGGTAATGTGGAATACACTCCCTGCTGTAAAAAAGGCGCCTATCTATATTGGCATTCCACTGGCTTTTGAAGACACACCTGTTTACATAGGCATTGATTTAAAAAATATATAATGTTTAATTGTTTTTTAACAATTGTGGTTAGCTGTTCTTATTTTATTTGTAAGCTGCTTTGAGTATCTGTCAGGGGGGAAAGTGGGGTATTATTATTATTATTATTATTATTATTATTATTATTAATCCTCATTCAGCAACCATCACATCTCAAATGAATAAACATATTTCAAAATAGAAGGAAGATCTATTGTTACTACACACAGAAAGCACATGTGTCAAAAATTCACAAACTCAAGGGACAGATAATGTATGTCAGACAAAGCTTATTTACTTCTTTCAAGATTCCCATTTTACCTTTTATATAAAGGAAATATTGTTATATATGCTTAACTGCCAGAGTATTATTCACACATATGTTTATACTTGGTGTGGTGTGGAGGTTCTTCCTCATTGTAGGAGAAACCTACCCACATAATGCTGAAACATAAAACACCAATCTTTGTGTGATAATAGTCACTATAGCTATACTTGAAATTCTGCATTGTTCCAAATCTCTCCCAAAAAGCTACAAAAACCCCTCAATATCTCAAACACAACTATGTTCTGGGAATAAATCCCTATTTTTTCTGAAGAAGAATTTTTGCCTTAACGTGAAGAGAATCCCTAAGGCCCATTATAAAAACAAACACTTTTGAAACTTTGAAGTTGGACTTTCTGCATTTTAGTGAAGATTGCTTCCTTTCCCCCTTCTTCGCGTGTGGGGCGGCCCTGCTCTCTGCCTGCCCCTCAGAGTGGGCAGTGCATAGCGGCTGCTTGTGGAGGAGAAGAGGCAGCAACTGCCTCATGCCCCATGTAACAGGCTGCAGCCTCTCCTCCTCCTTGCCCTCCATATCTCTGGCAGCTGCTACAAGCTGCCTGGGGGAGAAGGCTGGCAGTGGCAGCCATGGAGAGGCAATGGGATGCTTCCTTGCAGCAGTTGCCACTGCCACTTGGGATAAGCGCTGGCTCACCCTCCTCCCTGAGCTTGAGCACTGGCAGTGGAAAGAGGGACATTCTAGGATTAAATCAGAAGCTGGGATGGCTTTCATAATTCGGGGACAGTCCCTGGAAAATCGGGACACCTGGGGGTATGTATCCCTCTTTTGTCATCTTCCCTACTGAGAGGGGCAATCCTGAAAGACAGCCTATAAATACTACCACCACCAATAGCATTTGGATCACAAGCTCCTCGGGCCGGAATCTCTCTCTTTTGCTTATGTCACTCATAAAGCTCTATGTACACCAACGACACTAAGTAAATGTAATAAATAATGTAGAGCCCTGTGAATGCTTGAATGAATCAATCCCATTGAAATGTAGCAAGATGTTTTTGGCAGCAGATGGGCCCTGTGCGCTGGACTGTAGTGTATGTGCAAATCGACTAGGATAAGCCTAATTTCTAGCCCTTCCTTCTTGGGCTTGTTGTCATGGTGGCCTGCTGGGATATCCGGCCGAACCAGGAATTTTCAGTTCCGTTCCTTCCCTTTCAGGACCTTAACTACCCTTCATTTTGCTTCTGTCTCTGTGTGTTTTGCTTATAGCTTCCTTGCTCCAGGTATGTGTTATAACCATTGCTTTGCCACTCTAACCAAACCCGAAGCTTAAGACAATGGCAATTGAAAGTTACTTCACTTGCATCCCTAGTCCAGGATGCTCCTCTGACCAGTGGGTTTACCATCATTATCTTTTCTATGGAGAACATATATCTATTGCTGCCTTTCTCATCTTCTGGCTCTAATCAGACCAGCTCTGATGGTGGGTCCTGGCAGAAACATTTCTGTCTATTAGAAATAGAAGATTTGTGTTTATGAACAGCATTTCCACATCTTCTCCCGAATGTGTGCATCTTTCTTACGATACTACGATGAGTGTGTGCTGTCTAATGGAGGAATCTGCCTTGGCTTATTTCTCTGGATGAGGATAAGAATTGTCTTGCCAAAACATGGAAATTCCATTTCTCATGCCTTGGTGATCCTGATCAAGAAAACTGGTTATCTGTTGATTCATCTTTTTTCTTTTTATGCTATTTAATACATACATGAATTTCTAGCATTCATGACTAACGTGCATTAATTGCACATGGTGTATTCAAAATTTCTACAATGTCTAGTGTTGCCATATTTCTTTTCCATAGATATAGAGCCTGGGGTTAATAAATCCAGATAATACCGGACACAGTTTCATCGTTTAGCAGTTTAGACATGAAATTTTGTGCCTGTCTACTCAGCTGCAAGCCCCACTGAATTTGATGGGGCTTACTTTGTGTAATAATAATAATAATGTTATTTTTAAAAATTTATATCCCACCCATCTTGCTGGGTTTCCCAGCCACTCTGGATGGCTTACAACATGTATAAAAACACAACAAGCATCAAACATTAAAAAATAAGATATCCTATACGAGAAACCAACCAACCAACCAACCAACCAACCAACCAGTAAATCAATAGAAACCAATAACAATAATAACAATTATAGCAGCAATAATAAACAGTTTACAGCTATACCCAAATTAAAATAACCGCCAACCCCAACTAAACAGTTAACCAACAGCAATCTGACAAAAACAAAACAGAGGAATCAACATTAGAGCCCTTTAAAACATTTTAAAACATTTTAGCCAATTGCCCCAACCCAAGAGTTGTTCCAGCAATGTCCCTCTGGCCTCCCAGAAGCCTCTTTTAGGATGGACACAAAGTGGCTTCAAATCAGTATGAAGGTAAGTACATATATGCATCCATGAATACAAGGAAATAATACAAAAATGAAATTAAAATAACAGCAACAATGTAAATAAAGAAGTACTGTGTATTTTGGGTCTATGGACCATAATAAAGTTGTGTGTTTAAATAAATAAAAATACAGTGCCATGCATTCCAAATTCTAGCATAATAGGATGGTGGGTTTTTACTGTGGCCCTTATTGCTGACATAAAAAATAAGCGAGTGCCAAGTCAAAACAAAATTATTTGATTTTTTTAATACCATGAAGAAATAAATTTTTGAGTCACTATTTCCATGAGGGCTAAATATCACACCTGTAGTCCAATGGTACACATCACAAGTCTCTCTAGTGTTTGGGCAATGTCAATCTGGCTGCAATGAACAAGTGGCCAATTAATTGTTTAACCTTTATTTTTGTTTTTTAAAATACGATTAAATCATTTGATAGACTTAAAATAAATGAAGTTCTGATTGGTAGGCTTGAACCTTGAGAGAGCCTTATTGTACCAGCAGAGGGAGCCTTGAAAGAGCCATAAACCCGAATTCATAGACAATGTACAGGTCTGTACCAGGAGCAGTTCTGAGTTCTGTCACTTTTTCGGTATCAATTGGCAAATTGCTCCTTTTTGAAGTTTTGCATGAATTTATGAGAGAATACTGATTGGCAAGGTTGATTCCCCATGTATATATCCTTAGATGTTTATTTTCCATGGATAATCAATTCAACAAGCACAAGACAGAAATCTATTTATCTGTATGGCCACAATGGAGCCTTAACAAGGAAAAGTCTCCATTGACATGGAATTCTAGGCATCCCTCTGACACAGGGATGCTGTCTTGATTTGATCACCAGCACTTTACATATAGGATCAGGATTTTTTTAAATATATCTGAAATGGAGCCAAGCAATGACTAAAGATCTGTGGCTGATTGAGTCATACCTGTCATACTTTTCTCATTAAAGAAGACACAGCAGTGTGCCAAACTTGTCATTCTTTCCCATGAAAGACAGCTTATTTCATTAGGTGGAGCAGCTGACTGTACATTTAAGTGAATACAGCAATAAAACTGCTAGCACATTTGCAAAGCTAAGCAGTGTCTGGTGTGGTTTCAAAATGGATGGGGGGACCCTGTGTTGAGATTCCTGCACTCTCGGGGTCCCTTCCCATTCTACAATCAGATCTCTTTCCCCCACCCCTCAGACCCTCAGGACACAACTGAGAAAAAAACAACAACTATGGCCACAGCGATCTAGAGATATACAAATGTGCAAAACGGATTGAAGAAAAGATATGTCTTACCCTAATTTCCAGGCTCCAAATGCAAGGTGAGTAATATAGGTCTGGTATTCTCCTTATCGTAGGAGTGGAAATGCTCTGACTCTGTCACACCTGTGATGAGCCCCTCCCCCCGCACCCCATTAGCCACTTTGAGTTCTGTGTAATGTATAAAAATGAGAATGTTAACTGAGCTTTGATCTAAATGGTGCATCCTTGACTGGATTAGGCTGCGTAGTTTTCTCCTACAATTAGGTTCATAGACCAACATCAGAATGATTGTCTAAGGAAAGGCATATAGGGAATCAAGAGCTCAAAAGTCAGTATGAACTCCAAATATTAGGGAAATGTTGACTGCAGCTTTACTGCTGCTATAGTCCCTCTCCATAGGTATAGTAATACTTAAAAATTCATGGGCTACTTAAAAGTGATAGAATTGTAGAGTTGCAATGCAATCATCACAGCCAAAGAATCCATGATAGATGGCCATCCAACCTCTGCTTAAAACCTTCCAAGGAATGAAAACCCATCACCTTCCAAAGGAGTCCATTCCACTGTTGAGCAGCTCTTCTGCCAGAAAGTTCTTGCTGATGTTTAGTCAAAATCTTCTTTCTTGTAACTTGAAGCCATTGGTTTGGGTCCTAGCCTCCAGAGCAGGAGTAAACAAGTCAGCTCATCTTGACTTCCTGTTGGTGGATTATGGCTGCAACTCTGTACCTACTTCCATGGAAGCAAAACACACCGTGGGCTTACTTCTAAAAAGACATGTACAGGATTGCACTGTGTGCCTATCTCCTCCAGATATTTATCTATCATATAGAATCATTCATAGCATTTTTGGGAAAATCACACTTAAGATCATCTCTGTTAAGTCGTCGTCAATTACAGCAACTATTCCCATTGCTTCCCTTTTATTGAAAATGTTTTAAAGATGAACTTTCCCTCAATCAACTACCCTGAGGCATTTTTAAATGCCACAACTGCTCTCAATAATGTCACCTAATTTAATAAAAAAGGGATACAAATTAGACAGTCACAGAAAGACTAAAGTCTCTAAGCAGCCTGCTCATATAATTAAGAACCAACCTAGTTGAGATGAACTTAGAAGCACTCAGAATTTTTATAGAGGACTCTGAGGTTTGAGAAACTTTAGATAATCTTTCCTTGCATGTGTTAGTGTGCTAAGATAATTTTAGACTGTGGACTTTGATGATCTTACCTCTCTTTCGATAGCAAGTATTGTGTCATAAGCCAACCCTGCTCCACTGAGGCACAGCAGCCCTTTCATTAGAACTTTGTATCAGGTGGCATGTGCCACACAGTGGTGGTAGCCTCCTGGCTGTTTTCCCTGAACCCCCAGGCATTGTGATCATATACCCCCTAAACTTGCCTGCTCCCCACAGGTGCAGTGGAAAGTGAAGTAAAAGTCAACTGCCAGTCAGGTTAGCTTCTGTACATAGGTGGAGGTGCCATCTTGCCCTGTACCTCTCTGCCTTTAAAACTCTATGAGTCATTTTCTCCCTGTAGTAAACTAACTTTATTAGACACAATAGTAATATCTATTCAGATTTTTCCTAAATACCTCCTTTGTACTCTATGGCCACAATCCTGTGTATATTTAGCTGGGAGTAAGCCACAGTGAACTCGGTGAGTTTTAATTCTGTATAAAACTCGTAATAAATACTGGTCTACAAGTACAATTGATCTGCAGGTGTCCAATGAATGTATTTCAGAAATGATATAGACTGAAATACATGGATGGTCAGGCTCACATTCATTGCTTTTCAGATCTTAATGCTGAGATTATTGACTGAACAGCTCAGAACTGGCAAGTGTTAATATTATCCCACCTGATTGGTTCATGAAAATATATCTTGGAAGCTCAGTATCAATAGTCTATTAAAAGTTTGCTGCTAATATTTACTACTCAGTGTTTTACTCTGAAGTTGGGGGTGCCTGTAGCTCAGAGAGAGAACACATGCTTTTCATGCAAAGGCCCTCGGTTCAATTGACAGCATCCCCTGGTAAGACTGGGAGGGAATGCTGCTTAAAACCCCAGAGAGCTACTGCCAGTCAGTGTCAACAGTACTGAAGTAGATGGACCAATGGTCCGATTTGGTATAAAGCAGCTTCCTATGTTCCTGAACTTTTAGTAACTTTCTTTTCATCAATATGACTAGTGGTGTATATTTATTCTGCAAATGTCCAATCTTATTCAGCTCTGTAAGACGCCAAGAGATGTGTTGTTGCCCACAGGCAGGAAAACTGTTAAACTCTTCCTAAGGGAGCAGATTGATGAAAGCAAGAAGGCTAAAGCCACAGGTGAAAAGACAGCGCAGTAGGAGGAAATGTCATTGTGAAGATATACCGCATTTGTCAGTATTTTAAATCATGTGGCCTGCAAGCACTTCAGTTGTATTTGGAGATATGTATGGGAATGCTTCACTCTGGAAAACAGGATCATTTTCAGGTCTTTCACAATTCGTACAGTTTATAAACTCAGATCATATTTGTACAATTACTTACTTCTGTTTAACGACCCTGTAACATTTAACGATCTATTCTGTTCTCCCATATAAGTGAAATTGTGATTTCTTAAATGAAAAGTACATATTGCCAAGTTGTATGTTTTTAATGTTTCATATACTGATAAGTCCTTCTTTTTCCAAGATGCAGAAAACGTTGATATTTCTACAACATTCCAATTAATGTGACCTTCATGTAGAAAATAAATGGGACATATATTCTTGAACATAACAAATGTATGAGCAGGATACACAGTACTGAGTGTCTTCTACCAGCACAGCAAATGCTACTCTGAAGGAGCAGGAAAGTACATCAAACCTCTTTACTCCTGATAATATTCTCTGTGAAAGGAGCTGGTGCTATTTCTTGTTCATTCAACTGCAACCTGAAGTTTCCTTCTCAGCTAAGGACTGTTGCAGTAGCATGCATCCTAACGTTCATAAAATATATAAAAACTCTCAACTGTTTTTATTATTTAATGATCAGCCCCAGACACCATGGCCTGGTCTGCACTGTAAGCTCTTCAGCACAGGAGTCTGCTTTTTTCTTTAAACTTTCTGTTCTTTATTCTGCAGACTCTTGTCTTGAAGAGTTTACAGTGCAGACCAGGCCCTGGTGTCTGGGGCTGACAGCAGTTGAAGGTGAACAACATCTGTAAGGCTACAGGTCCTTCATCCCTGCTGTAGCCTGTAATGAGTTTAATGTGGTTGTGGAAGCCAAAGGAAGGTGAGACAAACATAACAAACCAATGGAGACATGGGAAGAGCCAGGGTAACACAGAATGTGCGTTACAAACGGTAGTTACATGCTATAAGAAAGGAGCATGCACTCTTTTCCTTGTGAAGTAAGCAGGTTGTAGGGGGTGCCTTTCTTAAACACTTAACTAGTGCTATCAACTGTTTTGCTTCCAAGCCAGGCGGTCCTTAAGAGCTGCACAAATTACTAGCAAGCTCTTTGGTCTGGCCAGGCAAGAACCCAATCAGTACCTTCCTATTCCTTCTCCTGAAAAGTATGAATTAGGCAAGGGTGGACTTTGGTCTTTCAAATTTCAGCGACGCCCTGTATGAGGCCAAAATTCGGAAGGCCCTTGCCTCTTGCCTTCTGCTCTGCAACCATGTCAGAGTTGTGGCACCTTGTGGCACATACTGTCTCTGATCAATCAGCAAGAGCATAGTTTCTTTTAAAGTCACTCAAGTTGGTTTCCATCACTTCCTCCTGTGGGACAAATTATGTTATGTTTTGTTCTAAGCGGGTGATGACAGACAAGGGGGAAAGCAAGTGACCCATAAGATAGAGGCCTGAGCTTTTGAAATTGCATCTATATGCCCTGGATGCAATACCTAGTGCACTGTTTAACTCAGGGAGGTAACTTTTAAGAGGTGCCCTTGAGGAAATATCTGTGTTTTCTTCCTAGGTGGATTAACCCAGGGCAACCACTATCTTGTGGATTTATGCAAAGCTCAGACTACATGCATCAGTCACCTTGCCATTATGGAAGGCCAGAGTCCTTGGCAGTTAAAGTGTTTCTCAAGCAGAAAAGTCTGGAGCTTTGGATTCTGTTACCTATGTCTTTGGGTTTCATCTTTTCACTTGGGGATTAGGACTGAGGGGTTTAAAACAAGGCTTCAGGGAAGCAACCTTCAACCTTTGTCTTCCAGAGAGATTGATTAGCAATACTGCTTTGTAGGTTTTTGTTTGCTTTTTCACCACTACATAATGACACAACAGGCTTCTTCTTCTTCCTCTTCCTCTTCCTCTTCCTCTTTTCTTTGGTAGTTTAGTATTACCTTTCTCTTTTTGTGCATGGTAACTAGTGACTTGCAATAACTGTGTAAAGATTTAATTAGAGTACTTCCTGTAACTTCAAGAGAATTGGTACGTCTATATACAGCCATTCACACCTCTTCTCTGATTTCTGCAAGATATGTCTGGTCCTCCTTCCCTCATTTGTTGGCATATTCATCCTCCATTGTTTTACTCCTATGGTTTTCCAGCTGTCTGGTGGTAACAAGTTCATGCGTGTGATATGAGCCAATAGCTTCTGTTACTCCTACCAGTTTTACTGCTTCCAGTGTGAGACAATATGTTTCTAGTTTCTAACCTCAGTAGGGATTTTGAATTTCTTTGGAAAGCATAACATTCATTTCACAAGTCTTTTATTCGTAGTCTAGCATCTATCTGACTCCAGACCTCTCTCGTTTTATTTTCAACCTTTCACTGTAGCCTGGTGCAATGTTTCTGATGGATCCTGGAAGGGTTTTGGCAAAGCAAAGGCTTTCATTTTAACTCATCATTTCAGCAGTCCCCTTATTTGTTGTGTGCATTTGTTGCATGTGTTTGGCAACATAATAACTCCCTTGAACACTAAAATGTGGGAGTGAAACTGTGGGTGCACATGGTCAATTCTACACAATTCTACACTCAAATACCACCTGGATCCTTCCCTCTCCTTTTCAAAGACAAGAAGAAAAATGAAAAAAGATATTATAAAGTGATATCTGCCTTGAAGATTGGAACGTTATACTGCACATAGGACATGACACAGTTTCAAGTTTGAATCCCAGTTTGGCCTCACACCCATTACAAAGAACCAGGAAATATGTAAAACACTCTGACTGATACTTAATGAGTTCCTTGAATGAACATGAGGCATTTTTTTATTTCATTGATCACCCCACTTGTTGCAGCTCCTTTGTTACATACCTTTCCAATCTGGAAGCTCTCCCATCATTCAGGAGCAGCCTTTCAAGGGGGACAAGGGGCTGCAGTAGTAGTAGAAAGATAGGCAGACCAACTGTATGAGCATAGTTCTGCTCATGTTTGTCTGGCTCCAACTCAATGTAAAACTCCCTTGAGCACTTAGATATCATAATGAAATTTGGTATGCACGTTTATGTGACCCTATCTTTGGAAAGACTGCTCAGTGTAGGCAATTCAATGGTAGATAGAACAGTTGTATGACTTTGTTCATTATCATCATAGTAGTTTAGGAATCTTTTTACACTACCTTCAAGAGGCAGTTGCACCCTAAAAGGTGCGAGTAAGTAAGTAAATAAAAAGAACACCATCCTTTATTTGAAATTTGAATATGGATTTAGCCACCACACCCATTTATAAGAGGCCTTGGAATGGCATCAAATGCAGAAAATGCGATACAATGCTTATGGAGTGAAATATTGGAATAAGAGTTGGTGGGTGGGTGTGTATTTGAAATCTTCCGTTTGAAATTCAAAGGGACACTGCCTCCCCTCCCGCCAGTCCTCAGTGTCAAGAAGGGAGGGGAAATATGCAGCATATACTTCTTTTTATATTTATTATATAAAATTATTATATATTTATACATATTTATGATAATTTTTGTTATTGTATTTTTAATGGGTGCTATTCAACATTAGTCACAGTCAGAAAAGGCTCATTGACTTAAGTCAATTTGAAGTCTATTCATTTCAGTGGGTCTACTCTGAGGATGACTTACACTGAATATCACTCACCATTTATATTTTTTTATGCAAAATAGTCCAAAGAAACATGATGCATTCATTTTACAGTTCAAGTATGGACTCTACTTGAACCTCTGTGTGCATTTTAAAGGAGGCCAGGAAAGAAATTATCTTCTTAAAAATGTTTTTTGTTTTTGTTTTAAATGCGATATCTGAAGTGAGACCTCTTCAGCATTGACCTTTGCTAGTTTAAACCTCTTTTCTTCACTTGTAACAACATTGGCCATGTAATTATTTTCCTATTTCCTGGTCAAGTGAGCTGCTCCAGCTTTATTGCTCCTTCAGAATGTCAAACAAAAACCTCTTGTCGTTTTTCCCAGTTCAGATTGTCACAATCTAGGCTTTCATCTGAATTTACCATTGACGATGACACAAGTTTTGTGACACAAGTTAGCTGCTTTCCTCTTTTCTGTAGAAGCCAACGTACACAGGGCAACCCAAATCAATAGAGCATAGTCTGCAAAAGTTTATTGTGGCCTTGTTCTTCCGCCATGCAGCATGGATTGCAGTGTCATTTCTTATTTATTTCCATTCCCTGGCCTCAATACTTTTTCAAAAACAAGAACACCATAATAATGTAAGCAGTTTTATGGAGCATTTCAATGCACAGCCATTGTAACGTGGTTTTGTATTGCAATAGAGTATGTCAAGGCAGAATATGAAAAATGTTCCATTTTGGAAGTTTTTATTCATTTTTATCATTTTTCTTCAAAATTGCGTGAAGATTTATGGAGGTAGATACACTTGGCTATATGCACTTAAATTCACAATGGGTAAAAAATGTGCTATTCCACCAATCCAATAAATCCCTTGGTGCTAATAACTAGGTCATCAGCCTCATAGGTAAGCACAAGAGAAAATTATGTGCCTATGCACAAAACCACAAGCAGCTGTTAAACTCTATGGCTCTTTCAATGCTGCTAAGACAGTAGTTTTGAATTAATTGCCATATCTGTACTTGCAGATCATGGGGACTGTAACCAGATCTTGAAAATTGAATGGCAGACATTGTATGTCAGTGAAAGTATCTATTGCGTTGGTGTCTTCCATGCTCTTCCCATCTTGTGTCAGAATCACTGGTGTGAAAGCTATATATCCCCAACCAAGAAGGTTATTCTGAACTTTGCAGTCGTATACTGATGTAGCATTCAACTTGACATTTCCCAGGAAGAGTGGAAAACTGATCTCTAAAGGCAAATACATTGAAGAGAGAGTTTTGGCACCATAAAAGAGAAGCTTACCCTCCCTGCTCTTTTTGAAGTTCCCCACTACAAAAATGCTTTGAAAGGGTTCCAGCACCTGGGAGAACTCTCACAGGTGGTGACTGTGCCAAACTCTCCTAGATCACAATGGCCAAAACATTAATCTCATAATTCTTACCTGCTCCAAGGAAAAAGAAACTTAACAATGGAACTTGAAGAGCCAAGTTCAAGGTAGCAGAGGAAATATGAAGATCTATAAATATCCACCTCCCCAAATCTAATTACTCCAATCCTAATGGGAGCAGAGACTTAATTGAATGGCACAAGATAAATCTCATGTGGTAGGGTCTATGCACATTCTGCATTTGATAGCAATATCAGTAATATTTTCTTCTAAATGTATTCCAATGACATACTCAGCTGGCATTATGCTTATTCTCAACCACTGAATAAAAGAGACAAAGCAATGGTAGGTGAGATGTTACCCAGTATTTAGGTTGTCGGGTAGAATGCAATGGAAAACACTAGATCTGCAGTAGTTCATGAGTTAACTTCTTAAAGCGTTATGAACAAGACATCAGATTAACTTTATCAGGAAGAAACTTCATAGGAAATTTGCATAGAATTGTTCTGCCGCATGCACCCTATATTTATATCATAAATATTGCTTCAGCAACAAGCAAACTCAGACTGCACTTTAAATAGCTCAATCTGGGTAGTTAAAACAAAAGCAAAATTGTTTTGTTTTTTTAAAGCATAACAATCAAAACAGTTAAAAGCATCTAAAACAGCACATCTTCACTTCAGGAGAAAGCTTGCCTAAATGGCTTTGTCTCCAGGAGCTGTTGTCTGATACAAACCAAATATTGGGGTGCTGAACTCTATTTTGTCTCTGCCTGTACTCAGATATTTCATGTCATACTAGACTGAGGTTCAAGTAACCGTTTCAGATTTGTTTTATCTGAAAGCTGTAGCCATTTCTAAAATATCCATTTACACCCATGTTTATGAACCTATAAATAAAGCTGCTTGCAAAGTATCCAAATGATGCCACATTTTGGCAGTTTGGAATACCTCATAAATGCTTTTTATTAACCATGCTTAATTTTATATGGATCTCTAAATTGTGTAAGGTGTAAATGTCACTGTCCTTTGAATATTTATATACCTTCTGGGTTCTAAATATGGACACAAAAGTGCTATCAGGCAAGAAAAAGAGCAAATTTGTGACAAAGAAGAGGAGTTTAAAGTTTGCAGAAGAAAGTGAGAGGACACAATTTATTTCAGGCAGAGGAGGAATGTATGCTAGATGCTAGTTATTGCAACAGGTGAATGATTGCTTTTTATTCCAATCAACACTTCAAAAAACTTCTCTTAAGCTTTCTACACAAATAAAATCTGTATAGCAGAGAAGAGAGGCACGGAACCCTATCACTTGCAAATTGGAATGCACATCGGTTAAGTCATAACTCATTTCTCCGGCTTTCTACTTTGGATGATTTCTTGGAAATTACTAAATTGTTTGCTTTGATTTTAAAGAAATGCTTTCCATTTCAGCTCTTGGCGAGTTCTTTTTAGGGGGAGAGGGCAAGCAGTTAAATGAGAAAATAAGAGCTGAAACAAACATGTGGAATATGTATTTTCCAGTCCCTGTTTCTTTCAGCTTGTGCACAGAATAATGCTTCAGCTTTTATATTTATACCAATAATCCTTTTGTAGTGTTGGGGGGGGGGTGTTATGTGTTTGCTGTGTTTTTTTCCTGTTTTCATTGTGTATTTTGTGATTTTATCTTGTAATCTTATGCTGTGAACCATCCTGAGATCTACAGATGAAGGGCGGTATAAATAATATAGGCAGTGTCAATTTGCCACAACACACAAGGCATTCTTTAGATGATTGATAACCTGAAAGAAGAAGAAAAAACCAAAAACCAATAAAACAAACTTTTCTTTCATATTCCCTTTATAAATCCACAGGTATATCCTGATGAGATTCTGTTTCATTCAGTCCTTTCATATATAACTCTAAATCTTAGATTTATCCAACAGTAAAAAAGAGTAATTATTTTAAACCATGAGCACACTTATTGTACAAAGATATAAATATATTTATGTGGAACGTAGGGTCTTCCTATATGTAATAAGGATGGTTTTAAAAAGCGTAAGGAACTACTGGGTGAGACTGCATGGTCAGAAATACACAAAGAGAAGGGAGTCCAAGATGGATAGGAGTTTCTTTTTTTTTTTTATAAAAGGTGAAATATTGAGGGGACAGATGCAGACAATTCTAATAAGAAAGAAAAGTGGGAAGTATCTAAAGGACTGCTTCTCCCCATATGAACCCACACAGACCCTGCAATCTGAGGAGATTTCACCCCTCCCATACCCAAGAATCTCCTGATGATCTCCTGATGGTCTCTGCTGACTCTCCAGAGAGGAGGAGGCGTGTCCTGCCTATCTACTTATTCTGCCCAGCAACATATCTATCTCTGTGTGTGTGAGTGAGAGACAGTCAGTCAGTGTATCGGAGAAAGTGAGAGTGTTAGAGATTCTAGAGATAAGATTGCTGCTAAGTGCAGCTGCAGACTCTCAGTGTAGCATTGATTTATGCTTAGAATATTCAGCTCTGTATATAGTTTTGTATCATAGTTGTAGTTACAGAATAAAAGGAAGATATTCTACAGAGCTGCTCTCCGACTGGTTTATACTCTGCAAGACTCTGCAAAACTCTGCTGCGCAACGACTGTATTATTGAGACAGTGAATCCGGTGCTCTCAGCTCTGAGCTGTGAGTCCACAGCACTGTGACCTATTCCTGTGAGAAGGAGGTCTCTGGCGGTGCTTCCCAGCTCGCCTAGCCCAGTCGGGGTTGAGGTGCATGAGTCCAGTTGGTGCACTGGCTCTCCAGGGCGATGCTGACACAATCATCATCTGCGACCCTTCTTTGTGTGCCTCCTCTGCAAGACATCCTAAAGCAGCAACATGAGAACAGGCCATTTCTGCAATGCCTCCCAGTTTGTGGAATGCTCTCTCCTGAAGGCTTGCCTGACTCCTTCATTACACTTCTTTAAGGATTTGGTACTAAACGTATCAAAACTAATCACAATACCTGAGGATTTTCAATCCTGTATTAATATTGTCCAGGGAGAGCACCAGTTTCAGAAAAGCAAACATCTAGATGTTAGATTCCACCATCTCAAAGATTACGTACAACAGAAGTTTATCAAGTTACAAAACTCCAACAGACAACATGGTGGTGAATCTTTTGACTAAACCTCTCGCCGAGGGAAAACATAGCAAACTAGCAATGCAGCTCAGACTGAGTGTGTAACCTTGTGATACCCAAGGGGGAGTGTTGGCATTCATACAAAGTGTTGTGGTTACCAAGCAGTTAACACACTGCATTAGGTAGGTATGCTGACTCAGGAAGTATAAGAGCATCATGAGTGGTCAGGAGTTGGCCAGTTAGTCTGCAACTAGTTAGTATGAAGTATTATGATGCCTCTTGTGTGAGCCAGTGTGCTTGTGATTTCTGGATGCTTGTATTATAAGAAGACTGCATTATGTACCTTGATGAACCACCCAAGACTGCAACAGGAAGAAGGTTTGGCCCCTGAGCGTTTCCTGAGAGTACTTTCCATTGTTCACAATCTTTTACAAGACCTGAGTAGGCTTAGCCTGGAGAAAAGAAAGTTAAGGAAATATGTGATAGTACTCTTCAAACAGCTGTAGGGCTGTCATACAGAATGTGGAACAGATTTGTTCTCTCTTGCTCCAGATCACGGGACTGGAACCAATGCATAGGAATTGCAGAGAAACAGATTTCAGATAAACTTCAAAATGGTAAGAGGTGCTTGAGAGGGGACTTGATCAACCTATTTTGCTGGAGGCTGGATAGTCTTATGTCAGGTATGGTGTAGTTGCATCCCACATTGAACTAGGGGTTAGACTACATGGCTTCCAAGATGCCTTCCAGCTCATTGAATCTACTGTTCCCTAGACAAGCATTTGGCTTTAAGGCAAGGCAGTTTATTCCATGAAACCACAGCCTGTTATAAAATTCTTAACCCTGAGAATCTTAGATATCAGTGGCACAATCCTTTCAAAGTAATTGAAATTGGTTGTCGGGATTGTGCCCCGAGTTCTGATCCCTTAAGTACGTGAAGCTAGGCTTGAAAGCCTATAGACATTGCCCATTGAAAAATCAGAAGCTACGAGAAATAGAAGCAACATTCTCAGTGGGTCAGAGAGAGCTTACAGTAGCTTGCATTGTGCTCTGTGTGACTCATACAAGTGGAATAATGTTATAGCACTTATGTGGACTAATAGAATATAGCAGATGATATTTTGAAAAGCAAATACTGCAGTTTGTTATGTTAAAGCAAAAGGTTTGCCAACGTGACACTAGCAAACTGAGCTCCCGGAATTTCCTATTTTAATCTGGTAAAATAGTGCCAGCTAATTGAAAGGCTCTTTTGGCTCTAACAACATAATAAGAACAAATTGGACAAGAATCTTGCACATGAATACGAATAGGGAATCTGATATTGAGCAGACTGGGAAAGGTGACACTGTTTACTGAGATTTCTAACAAAGTGCCATTTTGGAAATGACAGCTGCAGACTCTGCAGGGGATTCTGCTGGTTTCTTTGTCTTATGCCAGCATTGTGGCTCCCAAAGAGGATTAGAATGAAACAGGAGCAGTCTCCAAAGATGCAAGGCCATGTCTTTCAAGTGTGTGCATCAGAAAAAGATCAAAGCTTTAATAGTCATTGAGTTGTTAATTAACTTACCATCTCGCCTCTCTCAAGCATGCCTAATAGGATATTTGTTTATTGGAAATCAAATAGTGAACATGTCTGTATATATTGATACAGAGAAATATGATTAGGGTCTTGTCTCTCCTGAAGGGCAGCTGGTGCCTCCACAAAATGAAAGTGCAATGCTTCCACCAAAGCCATTCCCAATACACCTTATCACAGCCTCACCACAAGTTCAATCCCTGGTGTCTCTTAGGAGGGCTGGGAAAGCCTCCATCTGAAACACTGGAGAGCTGCTGCCTGAGGTAAAATATCCCCAAAATATATAACTTTGACATTTCTATTGTGGGGTGTGTGTGTGTGTAGATAATCTTTATGAATTTCATTGTGCTTATAGACACTGGCTTGGAGTGAGCCGAACTCCACTCAAAAGGTGCTCCCATTTGTGGTGGCAGTGGTGAGGTGATTTTTGTCCTAGTTCCCCTTCTACTGTCCACTCTGAAAAATTGATCCGGAAGCGTGGAAAAACTACCTGGAACAATGCTGGAGGTGGTACAGGAGACTGTCAGGGCAAGGGGATAAAAATATGCATGCACGCATGCACGCGTGCGCACACACACACACACACACAAACATACATACATACATACATACATACATACATACACACCTTTTACCATGGGAGCATCAACTGAATCAAAGGTCCTGCAAAAAGAAATCCAATGTGCCTTTTTATTATTATTTACCTTTTGTGATCAAATAGCTCATTATATTTCTCCTCAAGTCTCCCTCTCTCCCTCTCCATCTCTCTAAATGAGAGTTCTCTTCTGCCTCCTCAAATGACATAATATGAAGCTGAGAGTGAAAGTGTAGCCGAAGTGTTTGAGAGAAAATTAGAGATCAGCTTCCTAGAAGCATTTTCCTTGGCAAATTAAATTTTCATTGGGGTTACTTGCTATGTTAGAAGAATGAAAAATGGAGAATTCTTTCCTCCCCTCCCCCCCACAAAACCCTCCAATAAACCTCAGGGATGACCTGGCTCATTTGTAAAAGCTCTCCACTTAAAATGATTAAATGCCTAGCAAAGCTCTATTGACTGCAACTTTATAGTTCCCAATTTGAACTTAGAAGACTCTATTTCTCTTCTACCTATCTACCTTAATAGTTAGGGGGTAACTCCATGAGACTGTATTTGTGCATGTGGGTGCATGTATGAGCATACACACATGTATATTCAGACAGAGAGAGAGAGAGAGAGAGAGAGAGAGAGAGAGAGAGAAAGAAAGAGGAAGTCCCACAGACTTAGCTATATATATGGATGACTGTGATGGGAACATGTTATTCAGTCTATGTTGCAAAATACAGTGGTACCTCAGGTTACTTATGCTTCAGGTTACAGACGCTTCAGGTTATAGACTCCGTTAACCCAGAAATAGTACCTCGGGTTAAGAACTTTGCTTCAGGATGAGACCAGAAATTGTGCTCCCGCAGCATGGCAGCAGCAGGAGGCCCCATTAGCTAAAGTGCTTCAGGTTAAGAACAGTTTCAGGTTAAGAACGGACCTCTGGAATGAATTAAGTACTTAACCCGAGGTACCACTGTATAGAATTGCTGCATACATATGCAGTGAATGCAGAAGTTTAAGCATTGTTATGTACTATGCACAAAAAATTATACCCAGAACAAACTTATTTGGTCTCTGAGGTGCTACTGGACAATTTTTAAAAAAAATTTAGACTGCATCAGACCAACACAGCTATCTACCTGAATGTGAGTTCAAAGTTTACTTTCAGGGCCAAAATGATACTTAAGCAATCAGATCAGACCCTCCAAGTATCCCTATTTTCCATGAAATGTCCTGGATTTACAGAAGCTGTCCTGGCTTCTGATTTGATCCAGGAATGTTCCACTTTTCCTTAGGTCATCCCTATTTTCATTGGAGAAATGTTGCAGTGTTTGTAAAATAGCTTTGCAGCTTGAATCACCAAACGTACTGTTTGCAATGGTAACATGGTTAGTGAAAATAAGATTGTACGCAAGCTTACCAAATCCACATTTCTTGGAGTAGCACCTTACACATATCTTGTCTCTTACCTCTGATAGAGACAGGCTCATGACCAGAGGTGTACACTTTACTGTTGCCACATAAAGAGTGAGGAGTGAGATTGAGAATCTGGTGGGTTGGAATGAAGGCCTAGAATGCAGCATGCATTCTCAAGTGCAAATGACATGGATTTGGGCCTTATGGGGGCAGAAACGTATTAATATTTAGAAAATGGTGAAGAAAGGGATAAGTGGAATGAACAGAATACTAATAATTACCTATTCTGGAGTGGTGGGAGGGAGAAGGAAGGAGGTGGATTTTCTGAATTTCACCATGAAGGCCTGGGGTTGCACCAGTATAATGGGGTTCTCAAAGCAGTTAGGCATAGGTTGCCTGGATATATGTCACTATCTACCTCTGTGTTTGCAGACTGAGGCAGGCCTATTATTCATCCATCCAGTACTTTTCCAGTACAGATATCCTGATGGGAAACAGCGGGTTAAAAATAAAGAAAGCTTATGGGAGAGCTAGCAGCTTGTGTTCCGTTAGAGTTCCTAACTAACTTGAAAAAAACAAACATGGAAAAGAGGAAAAAGAGTGGAGTAAGAGATTGTAGGGAAGGATCCAGCTGGGGTTGAAGTGATAGGTGGAGGCTTCACAAGGTTCAGCACACTTGAGAAGTTCTTGAGACAGCTTGGGTAGGGAAGACTGAACAACAAGGTCCCTTGGGGACATTCAGTTAAGGACTTGGCTTCCTAACAGGAAGCGTTGCCTGAGATAAGATTATGAGGCTAAGAGAGGGAAAGGATACCTCAAAAACAGTGTTATGTAATCAACAAAGTGTCCCTAGCCATCTGATTGGTTGGTCTAAGGGGACAATGGTGAGGGTCATGAGCCTATCAAGAAAGTGTTCCCATGTTCATGTTTGGACTTGAGTGACAGAAATGTCCTTTGTGCAGAATGACGCTAAAATAACTTAACCTTAAAGGATATAAATGAGCATTGACTAAGTTATTGGTAAAGCAGTGCCAGTTCAGAAGAAGGCTTTTGTTCTTGCCAGGGGTGATTAATGACTGAACAGAAGCTCGTGCCTGTATTAGCAACTGGCCAATGGCTCAGATACCTAATTAGACAGTTCTTGCAGCTCTCAATCCCATGATAAGTTTTTCTTTCTTTCTATGAGGTCATCTAGCATATGCCCATGTTTACTTTCTCTGCCAAGCTTGCAAAAAGCCCACATTCATTGTACAGTAACCTGCAGAGTGAAGCTATAGGAATCAATGAGTTCTAGGGCATGTGTAGAGTGCAAGCTGGACTGAATATCTCAGTATTCATTAATAATAATCATACCTTTCTAAGCTCAATCCTCTTCTGGGCTTCTCGGTTAGGCTTTCTCAACCGCTGCCATGTGTAATTTTGTATAATTCAATGAGAAGCTAAAATCTAATTGCTTATAACCAGAGCATAGGCTGTGAACTAGTAATTTAAGACATGTAAAATTGTATTTCCATGTCAGAATATGAGGAAGAGAATATGAGTAATGATCCTTTTGCTTAATTAACTGGAGTTACTTTAAGCTTTTTAAGTTTACAAACCGAATAAGCTTCTTTACTGTGCACAAGTAGGTACCCAGAGATAAAAAAATAAAGGCTTATTAACCTTTTTATGCTTCAGGGCTAGCTATCTGAGTGCTTTGAGACAAACAATAAATCTGATCAGAGACTGAACCTTATTTTTACAAAGAGCAGACAGTGAGTCTGAGCTGTTTCTCAAGTATGGGATGGTGGAGGAATCCATTTTAAATATATATGGAATTTAGTAGTTCTGATCTGATTTAAGGGCCATAGTTCAGTGGCAGAGCATCTGCCTTGCATGCAGAAGGTCACAAGTTCAATCCCTGGCACCTCAAGGTTGGGCTGGGAAAGACTCCCTATCTGAAAGCCTGGAGAGTCACTGTCAGTCAGTGTAGATAATACTATGAAAGATGGACCATTGGTCTGACTCAGAACAATCAGCTTCCTATGTTCCTGTATTCCAATAATTGAGCTTTGCCCACATTGGACCACCTCTTGCACTGAGTGCCCACATACGTCTGAGCCACTTGTGCATTGTTCCTGTTTTGTTTTTTAAAATTGAATGGGTAAGCTCAATATTGAGATTTTCAGAAAATTCTAACTCCCTTTCAACTGTTCTTACTTCAGGCTGCAGGTAGGGCTTGCATAATGAAATGTTCATTCAAATAGACACACCTGCAAATCTAAAACTATGTGTCAAGTAGAAAGCTAAAGCCCTTTCCCTTGACACACTGTTCTCCCAATGCAGGGATTATTATTATTTTTTAGAGAAGTATTCAATCAAATGAATCCTCATCTACTGTCTGGAATATACATAGGAAGCTGCCTTATATTGAGTAATGGGACTTGTGAGGTCTGGGAGGAGGCTTGTTGTCACTCAACTGGATTTTGCTCAGGGCAGGTGATAAGGGGAGAGACACAACTACTCAGCTGGAGCAAACAGGTGCATCAAATAAGATTAGGAGAAATAAAATAGAAGCAATGCAGAGACACTGTATTTGCTCAACTTTCTCTGTGTATGGACTATGGCTTGGCTTGTTCAGGAACTCCACTGGACTGCAAATTTGGGACTGACCCTCTGGATCTTCTTCAGAAGTGGGAACATGGCCTTAAGGTTTGACTTTGAACGGGTATTTGGTCATTGGACTTTCCCTTCCCTTCCTCTCTTGGGGCTTCTGTCAACAGCACTTTCAGCTTAGACCACACTGCTTGCTGTGTGCACTATCATAGAATCATAGAGTTGGAAGAGACCACAAGGGCCATCGAGTCCAACCCCCTGCCAAGCAGGAAACACCATCAGAGCACTCCTGACATGGTTGTCAAGCCTCTGCTTAAAGACCTCCAAAGTAGGAGACTCCACCACACTCCTTGGCAGCAAATTCCACTGTCGAACAGCTCTTACTGTCAGGAAGTTCTTCCTAATGTTTAGGTGGAATCTTCTTTCTTGTAGTTTGGATCCATTGCTCCGTGTCCGCTTCTCTGGAGCAGCAGAAAACAACCTTTCTCCCTCCTCTATGTGACATCCTTTTATATATTTGAACATGGCTATCATATCACCCCTTAACCTCCTCTTCTCCAGGCTAAACATGCCCAGCTCCCTTAGCCGTTCCTCATAAGGCATCGTTTCCAGGTCTTTGACCATTTTGGTTGCCCTCCTCTGGACACGTTCCAGTTTGTCAGTGTCCTTCTTGAATTGTGGTGCCCAGAACTGGACACAGTACTCCAGGTGAGGTCTGACCAGAGCAGAATACAGTGGCACTATTACTTCCCTTGATCTAGATGCTATACTCCTATTGATGCAGCCCAGAATTGCATTGGCTTTTTTAGCTGCCGCGTCACACTGTTGGCTCATGTCAAGTTTGTGGTCAACCAAGACCAACCAAGACTCCTAGATCCTTTTCACATGTGCTGCTCTCAAGCCAGGTGTCCCCCATCTTGTATTTGTGCCTCTCATTTTTTCCCCCCAAGTGCAATACTTTACATTTCTCCCTGTTAAAATTCATCTTGTTGGTTTTTGCCCAGTTCTCTAATTTGTCAAGGTCGTTTTGAAGTGTGATCCTGTCCTCTGGGGTGTTAGCCACCCCTCCCAGTTTGGTGTCATCTGCAAATTTGATGAGGATGCCCTTGAGTCCATCATCCAAGTCGTTGATAAAGATGTTGAATAAGACCGGGCCCAAGACAGAACCCTGTGGCACCCCACTAGTCACTCTTCTATCATGACTTTGAGCATGCTGGAGTTCAAGACATATGGCCTGTGGAGAATCCAAAGGCCCAGGTAGAGAAGTCTGGAGGACCACATTTGGTTCTTTGGCCTTAGGTTCCTCAATACCCACCCCTGTTTTATTGGATGTGCTTTTGAAAGGTCTCATGGAAACTAAGAGGTTTCTGCTCTAGCAGGAAGAGCTTGGAAAATGCTCGAAGTGTTGTGAATGTCTGGAGAAAATTTCTCCAAAAGTGGAGGGCAAACCACTGTTGCATGTCCTGCTGTGGAAAGAGGAGAAACATTTGTTTCTTTTGCTTTGGTGTGGCCTGCTTGATACAAGTGTTAATGGACAGTTGGCTGTTCCAAACACCTGAAATATGTCACAGTTTCTTCCAGGGTAGTGATTAAGGGTAGTGCCTTGCAGAGTGGATGAGGAAAGGCAGAAAATTACAGGTGTGCAGTTTTGTTTTGGAAGGCCAGGATCTGATGTGAATCAAGTATTGCCTGTGTGTTTATCTCTAATGCTGTAGGTTTGTAAATAAATAAGCAAAAGAGCAGCATAAATCACTGGTTCTTCCTGTTCCAGAAGAAATCTACCCAGTAAAGGTTGCTTGCCATTGTTTAAGGAATACAAAATACTACTTTCCTCTTCCATAGATAAAATAAATGTCAATTGCTTTCTTCTTTGTTAAGTTCTTTCTTGTAAGCTGTTGACTTTTTCTCAATACTCCATTTGGAAGACTGTCCAGGTTCACTTACTCAGTCCCAGAATACACTTGTCCTGGTTCCACTTTGGTCATTCCCCTTACCTAGCATGTAGCTGTGAGTCCCTGGACTACAAAAGCTGAGTCTGCAGAAGAGGTCCAAAGGTTGAGATTGCTGGGAGGACTGCACTCCACTTCGCCTGGTGCAGAATTCACCAGCCAGGTTGCTCACTGAGGCAAGATGGTTTGAGCATATTACATTGATCCTGGGCCCAACTGCACTGGCTGCCAATTAGTTTTGGGGTCCAATACAAAGTGCTCGTTTTCACCTATAAAGCCTTAAATGGTTCAGGACTGCAATACCTCAGTGACCTCCTCTTCCCATATAAAGCAACCCAAACTCTGTGATCATTATCTGAGGATCTTTGTATGTCTCTATGAGAGGTGTGGATGGTGGCAACACACAAACAGGCCTTTTCTGCAGTGGCTCCCCATTTGTGGAATGCTCTCCCTAGGGAGGTTTGTCTGGTGCCTTCATTACACATCTTTAGGTGCCAGGCAAAAGCAATTCTGTATAACCATGCCATTGGCTGATTAATATTGCTATGGCATTTTAATTGTGCTTGTGGGAGGGGGGGTTATTGTTTTGTGTTTAACTCTGTTTTGTGTTTTTATCCTGTATTTTTATGTTGTGGTCTGCCCTGAGATCTTGGGGTGGAGGGTGGTATAATAATAATAGTAATAATAGTAGTAATAATAGCAATCTGAAGGTTTTACTAGAGATTTGTGGATAAAGGCAGTTCTGTTGTGACCCCAAAGAACTATGTTTTACAGCCTTTCTGTTGATCACCTCTGTCAGACTTAAACTCCTTGCATTTTCACTCAGGTATAAACATCCTAATCATTCATTTTTCAAAATCCTGGAAAATGCATGGGTCTGCCTTCAAACTCTAAATGGAAATTAACAAAAGTATATTACTAGTGAGGTGCAAAACCAGAGAAAAACCTGCCCCTCCCCCCGCATTTCTTCTCTGTCCTGCCCTTCACAGAAGCCTGAAAATAGCAATGGATAATGCTGAGACTAAGAGGAAAAATTCCATCTGTAGACTGATGATTTACATACTCTGAATCACCTCATGATGTGACATAAGACAGCACATCATACACTGAGGAAAATTAAAGCTTCTTAAGTAGGCCACAGAGAGCATTGCTGATGATATTCATTTAGTCCTGAACTAGCAAATACTGCCATTCACTGCTGCCACGTCTTGTGTGCCTGGAAGGACAAATCTACCTTTTGGAACCATGTTCTTCTCTCAATTAATTTTTGAAACCAGGTACATACTAAAGAAGCAATGGAGCAGGGGATGACTTATGACTCTGAGCACAAAGAATGCCGTGCTCATCAGTAGAATCGGCAGGTATTAACCTTTATGTCCTGTAAGTTAACCTACAAGGAACAGATTGCTGCACACACACACACACACACCAAAAAAAAATGCAAGCAGAGAGGATTAATTTTTTAAAAAAACACAAATAAGTGCCATATCTTTTATTTAACTGGAAAACCTTTGCCTGGCTTCTTTTTAGAAACACATATACATCAGCCTAGATCTCAGATAATCTATTGACTTTCACATGAATATTTTATAACAAGAACAGATGGTGATGCTGCACCTCCGTACATGTGGGCAGGGGTGGGGGAGAAAAATCTGTTAATTTTCATTATGGCTCATTCTGTTGAAGGGATGCTGCACACTAATGATTCCTCCCCCTGGCTCTTTGCATACACGTCCCTTCTGCAGCTAAAGGGGACTTTCAGAGAACCCAGTCCACTGGGAAGTCTTCTGTGGACTTTATGCATACATTTTCACTGTAGGTTTCAAATAAGATAGGAAGCTGCCCTATACAGTGGTACCTTGGTTTAAGAACAGCTTAGTTTACGAGCAACTTGGATTAAGAACGCTGCAAACCCGGAAGTAGGTGTTTTGGTTTGTGAACTTTGTCTTGGAAGTAGAACATGTACCACTTCCTGTTGAGTGTGTTCAATTTGTAAATTGAGCCCCCCACTGCTGTGGGAAAGCACGCTTTGGTTTAAGAATGCTTTGGTTTAAGAATGGACTTCCGGAACGGATTAAGTTCGTAAACCAAGGTACCACTGTACTGAGTCAAACCACGGGTCCATCTAGCTCACTATTGTCTACACTGATGGGAAGCAGCTCTCCAGGGTTTCATGCAGGGGTCTCTCCCAGCCCTGCCTAAAGATGCTATGGATTGAACCTGATCCCTTCTTTATGTAAAGCAGACACTACCACTGAGTTATGGCCCCTCCATTTAAATAACAGAATGTTGTTGCTAAGATAGGGTCCATATTTATTTGGCACAGGTGCCTCATGGAAGAGAAAATAGCCCAGTTCACGCCTTCAAAAGTCACTAATGTGCAGAAGGAGCAACAGCATATCCACTAACCCCATAATGACCTCTGCATGAATATGGCTATATGCATGTATCAATTTGATTTATTGTGTTTAGCGAGCAACCATTACACACATAAAAACAATAACTAGAATACTGCTAAAGATAGTGGTTTAGATTTCTACTCCCCAGCCTTTACAGGATAAATTGTTTCCCATTACTTCTCTAAGTTTTATTACACAAATTTGTAAAGCCTTGGCAAGGAATTTGGATGTTCTGAGGATATATACCTCTCTACTTCAGACAACTGAAAAACAGGTCTTAGCAAGAGACATCCTTCCCTTCTGCAATCTTAACAATGGGTGGATGTAATTGTTTCTGAGGTCAGAGGGCATTCAAGGAGTACATGAGTTATGTCTTCTATTGACACACAGTTGCAGCTGCAAACATGTAGCATGTCGCCTCTTCCATGCACTCAAAAATCCTGAGCAACCCTGTTTATCAACCTGCTACCTTCCAGATGTTGTTAGACTACAATTTCCATCCGCCTTAGCCAGCATGGCTAAAGGTCAGGAATGATGGTTGTTGTAGTCCAAGTCATTGCTTTTAGTTCCCTTTTTCCTGTTGAGACTCATTTGTCAGGGTGAGGTTAAATGGCCTCTTCAGACATAGTCAACTTGAAAGGCAGTCTAGGATTTCTTGTTCAGTTCATGGCTTTCTATCATGGAGCCGTCACAACTGCCTGCCAGAAAAGGCAAGAGATGGCCCCCGTTGAAGGCAGATCAGCAGACAATGCCTTGCTGAGGAAACCAGTTCCTCAGTGGAGAGGCAAGCAATAGTGGCAGTAACTACCACCAAACCTCCTTATTCTCCCCTTTTAATGGCCCCACTTCCATCCTTATTTGCTGGTCTCTCATTCCCATCATCATTTTAAACCTCAGATTCAGCCATTTCCTCCTAGAGCAATGTACTGGCTGGAGAAAATAGCCTTGTTGCACGTAATTCTAAGCTAAATCATAGCTTAGCACAAATGCATGAAGATGCTGGCTTCAATGAGGTGATTGTCAGTGTTAGAAACTGAGATATGAAAGCTAGGAGCTAAATAGCACCTTAAACCTAGGTTATGGGCATAACAACAGAATGTCTAGGTGCACTTTTTATAGCAAGAAAACAAACTGAAAATGAACGAACAGCAGGTAAAGTCTTATGTTCATTTTTCACATGGTCTAGTCCTCATCTGAAGCCTGCAAAAAACAAAGCCATGCTTCCCCTTCCCAACTCCCTAATATTCTTAAGAGGATCTCTTCTCCAGTCTTCAGAGAGTGACTGGAAGTGGAGAGGCAGAAAAAGGTTCTTTCCTTACACTTTGCAGTTTTAATCAGAAATCTTATGTGCAGTACTGTGCCCAGAGCTCAAAAACTGCTTGTGCTAATGAAATCTCCTGTTGCACAACGCGCCTAGAACAATGGGAGTTTCGAACGCTGGTGATTGTAGATACTTTGCTCATCCCTAGTCCTTTTGGCTCAATGTGGCATGTTAATTAAGTCAAGGTCTAGCTGAGTGTGTCATCCACAGCAAAGCCTCATTAACCACAAGCTGCTATTATTATTATTATTATTATTATTATTATTATTATTATTATTATTAGTAGTAGTAGTAGTAGTAGTAGTATTAGTATTATTATTATTAATGTGATTGGATTTTTTTGTATTTTGGAAACTGGTTAGAAGTCTATTTTGGCAATAAATGATAAATAAATAGGACAACTTACTTCATTCAAAACAATTGCATTTTTTAAAAATGGACCCAATGGAGCCCAGTTGGCCTCTAATATCAGCAAATGCCCCTTGCAGAACTAGGAGCCACAAAATACTTTTTACAAGCTGTATCCAAGGTTTGCTATAAACCATGGTTAAGGAGGAGAGCTTAACCATGAACCTAGGTTTGGATGACATGCTAAGCAAAACCTTGGGTTAGGAGCGAAGTGAGTGTGAGCCAGGAAATTCACATAGGCCTGATAATCCAGAGTTTGTCTCCCTGTAACATGTCAACCAAAACAGTCGGCTTCTGCCTGTATGTGGCTCTTTTCCTTGAAGTTCACTGAGAGTCTTCTTCAGCTGTTGGGATCCCTTGACTTGGATTTCTCTTTGGGACTCAGAAAGGTGAGTTGAGCAGGCCATACAGGGTTTTGCAAACAGACGAGAAATAGTGTTTCTCACAGTAAGTTCTCAGACACTGCTTAGTCATGCATCTCATTAATGCCCACAAGCAGACCTGGAACAAACACTCTTCTTCATTCAAGGTTCCCAGCGTGTAAGACATGAATAGGCAGAGTCATATTTTTAAAGGTAACCTGCTTTTAGGGACGTAAGTGACTTCTCAGTACCACAAGTGTCACCTATTCCATTCCTGTTTCCATGGCATTTCACACTTGAAAGAATAAGCACTTCTAGCACAACATTATAATGTCTGCTTCGAAGAAAGCCCCACTAGATAAATATGTATAAGACTGTAGTCACTTCCTGTTAATTGTGGACCATCTGTGGACTTCTAACGTGTTTGTGAATATTCTGTTTGGTTTTGCAGAAGCACAACCACAAAATACTCCCCAAACGTAGGATGCTCAAAACAGTGACAGCACCAGAAAGAAAATGGGAGAGGGCATAGAAGGGGCAAAGTATATTTCCAGGTGGGTGAGCTATTCTCTGTAGGGGAGTATATGTTAATGACAGTGTTCAGCAATGAGGGGGGCTCTTGGGGGGCATTTGCTGTTCTGTCCCCCTCTGGTGCCATGCATGGCACCAAGAATTCATTGCAGAAACTGGTTTCTTCTACCATGTGAAGTGCTGTTTTATGGAAGGTGTATTTAACAGAGAAACAGTTTTGAGTCTATTCCACATAAGCACCATTTCTATCCCTTTTAAGTTTTAACCAAAGGGCTTTAATCTATTAAGTTATATAACGTTAGAGCCTAAGCTGTCTAAATATAGTTTAATTCATTAGTTTACATCTCTGAGAACCGGATCCTTACGGAGGTGTGCAGACACATCCAGAATATGCTGTCTATTACTTCTTTGGTTTAATAAGCCATTAACTAACAGTAGATGTGTCTTGTCTGGATTTAGTTATGGCTTATTAGCTTTAAAGCAGTCTATTTACTGCCTTGAAGCAGCTGTTCAGGATGGCCATGGTTGCATCTGGATTCAATAAAAAAAGAGGTAGAACTTAGTGCCATCTGCATATTGAATGCACTTAACTCCATCCACCCTCTCCCCATGATACAATATAGATTTTTAATAGCACAGAACCATGTCACTGCAGTACAGATGCTATGGCACCAATCCTGAAACAACAACGTCTGAAAACTGCCTGCCAGGTAGGAGTAGAACCACTGAATAATAGTGCCTCCATTCCCCATCCTGGATAGGCGATGCACAAGGATCCAGTGATTGATGATGCTGAACATCCCTGACAGGCATTGTTCAGATAAGGCTCTCATTTACATGACAAGTAGCATTGACCATTGACCAAAGCTTCTGGGCACTTCTTCCAAAGTACTGCACAGGTATTTGCACAAATGCAAGCAAGTCATCATCTCATTACACAACAACGTCGTATGATTTACTTGAGTTTTGGACCTTTGGCAATCACTGATCATGTCTGCAAATTAATTGTGGTCTCAGCATCGTACCAGAGCCACTTGGCTCTGGCTGACATTATGACTGTGCATAGTGTTGCCACCCCAAAGGTCAACCACATCCAGTGCATGGTGCTTACACCAGCAGAATGCTTTTCCACGGCATTAATCTCTGATTTAACTACATTGGATGTTTTTGAGCCTTGATTGGAAAAGATTAAACTAGCCTATAATAATTAGCATAACAGGGACTGAGCAAGTCCCAAGAATAGCAATAAAAATGATGTAAGATTAAGTAAATCTTACTTACATATAATGTGGTACTACAAAGACTGTCTTATTGTGATCTTCTCACTAACAAAGGCGCTATATATCATCGTTCCTAGTTGTGTGTGTTTTTTTAATCTAGCAGAAGAAACATAGTGAGGAAAACTGATAGGAATCGGCATTCAGCGATTAAGTGCATATATAATTAGAGCAGTCAAGCAGAACTGATCACACCTCTTTGAAGTAGACCAACAGTCTTCCCCTGCTAGGTCAAGCTCAGGGGAAACTGCATGGCACAGATGGTCTGATCTTTCTGACATCACAAAGCCACCTCATCTCCTCATTTCCACCAAATCAGTATTCTGGAGCTGCAGCTCTACTCATTGATTCCACTGCATTTACCAGAATATTTATTGGAGTTAAAGCAGATCTCGTGGTTCAGGGCATCACACTTACATGTGCCCATGGGTGGCATTTAGGAGATCACAGGCAGGTCACTGGCATAAGGAAGCATTCAATTTACATTGCCTGCTGTGAATGGATGCTTTCAAGGAAGAGTCCAAAGTCAATGTGTGCTAATGCTGGCACTCACCAACAACCTGCACGCAACTGCCCCCAAATGGACTTAAAGCAGCAGTAGTTGCCACATTGCATGTGGTATGAGAATAATCCCAATCCAAGTTTCAAGGACAGTGTCAAATTTGGTTGGGAGGATACAGCAGCATGTACAGTGGTACCTCTGGTTACAAACTTAATTTGTTCTGGAGGTCCGCTCTTAACCGTTCTTAACCTGACGTACCACTTTAGCTAATGGGGCCTCCCACTGCTGCCACACCGCTGGCATGCGATTTCTGTTCTCATCCTGAAGTAAAGTTCTTAACCCAAGGTACTACTTCTGGGTTAGCAGAGTCTGTAACCTGAGGTACCACTGTATTCATATGTTCCTGTTGTGCTTTGAGGGGTTGTTTTAGGTCCAAAGCTCTATAATTCAATTTACATTCTTTCTCCTACAACCATTCTGCATATCAGAACCATAGAGGCTACCTCAGGGAAGAGTTCTGTAATGTTTAGTGAACATGTTTTTCCCCTGAAGGAGTGAGAAAGTAGTTAAATTAATAATCACTCTACCATACTTTAATGTTGGGAAACGCTAAAATATTTGACCTTAAGAAAATCATTAAGACGTAAGCTATGCTTCATTTACAATTGGGGAAAAAATTCACAATTACACAATTTAATATTTGGATACATTCATGCATATACTTTGCTAAGCCATTCCTAATATTGAGGACAAAATATTGAGAAAGGTAATGCAATCTCCAGAGAATGTCCAGCTTTAAAAAAAATACTCTTTCATATATTAAATCATGAGGTGCAAACACAATTTTATGTTGTGTACTACACAGTCCCCCCCCCCGGGTAATTTAATTCCAAGCAGTGTTTCCACACATACCCTCCAATCTCAGGGACATGATATTAGGATTTTCCAGGAGGTCTTTGAAGAGTAGATGTTGGAGCCTATGTTTTTACTCCATTCTCCTCCCAAGACATTTTTAAATTTAGAATTATATTTGGAGCAGACCTGGATGGTTTCTGGAAGCAACATCTGAGCTTTACTATTCTGGAGTCTCTAACCTGGGCTCTGCAGGGAGCTGTCCAGAGTAGCACTGAAGCCTCCACCTCTGTTCTGCTGAGGCTAGCACTCAAAACAGAACAGCCCTTCTCATTGTTCCATCTGTGAGTTTAACCTGCTGTTCAGTGACATGTCACAGGGCCTCCTCAGTAGCAGCAACCTGACTATGGAACTCCTTCACCCTGGGAGCATGGATGATCCCTTAATTTGCCGCTTCTGGTATCAAGTAAAGGCATATCTGTTCACCCATGTTTGGGTGGAAATTGATTGCTCACTATCAGGGTAATTACTATCTATTACTAATTGATTACTATCTATTAATGTTTGCTTAATAATTGTGTCACGGGAGACCAGGGTTCAAATCTCCACTCAGCCATAAAGCTCACAGGGTAACCTTGGGCGAGTCACTGTCTCTCAGCCTAAGCTACCTATCAGGGTTGTTGTGGGGATTCAGTGAGGTGGGAAAGAACCATGTAGACCACCTTAAGCTCCTTAGAGAAAAAAGTGACATATAAATGCAATCAAATGCAATCAATCAATAATGACCCCATGTAATAAATAAATGGTTAATTCATGCCTTCGTAAATTATCCCTTAGTAAATCAACATGATCTTGGGGTATAGTGCCAACAATATATATATATCCACTAAAATGCTAGATAGAATTGGAAGGGAGCAGGGCTTTTTCAGCTGGAACTCATTGGAACTCAGTTCCAACACCTCTCAGGTGGGCAGTATTGCCGTTCTAAGAGAACAAGGGTGAGTCCTGGCTCCTCTTTTTCTACAAAAATAGCACTGGAAGGGAGGTATGTGCACAAAGACTGGTTTGGAGATAGTTGGCCTTATATAGACCAATGCAGACTTTGAATTTTTGTGAGCAGCACAATTATTTAAGACACTGGTCTTACATTTTCTTTTTTTCTTCTTCAAATTTTCACAGTGAAAGCTTGCCAAAGCTTTCCCAAAGGTCATCTGGCTATGAACCTAAGTTCAACTAATTAAACAAAGATAATTTTGAAGGTCAGAAGAAACCATACAGGCCATTATGAATAAATACCATCTACTAGGTCAGACAAGAAGTCAGCAAGGGTTGGTGCCAAATGTTGAATGATGACAGATTAAAGGGGGGGGGGGGACCATGTACCAATGTTGATGCTAAGCAATTTTTCTTCAGTATAAACAGCAAATGATACAGAGACAAGATGTGCCAATACTGTGTTTTTGCCTATGTTAGCCTTTCTGTTTTCTTCTTTGCATTTCTCCCTTGTTGTTCTTCTGACTTAATATTATGCTAACTTTAGCAAACAGAAAATATATACCACCTTAAAATGTGGAAAATGCTAATCATCTGCATCTGCCTGGCAACATGTTAGTATGTGATCTAGCAGCATCAGTGTCATAAGCTGCTTTAATTGCTCAATTTCTCAGGGCAAGGCCTATGTTGTCTTCTGTACCTCCAAGCTCACCATCTGTACACTACAAATAAAAACTAAAATCAGAATTAATATACTATATTAAGCATCTGGGAGTGCAGATGCAGCTACTGGGAGAAGGGAACAGGGGATGAGAAAATAATACTGATAAGGGAAAAAAAGGCTTCCTAATTGTTTGCTAATAGATTTCCTCCCTGTAATCTACCCTGGGGAAACATAGGTTTGATCAATATACCATCCACCCACCCCCACTCTATCATACAGTCAGAGGCATATTTAATTTAGCTACTAGCTATTTCTGAAGTGAGGGGAATGATCCTTTAAAATGATATTTAGAAAAGCTGAGCTCAGTCCCTATCATCACTACTAATGATACCAATTCACAAGTTTAGTGACTCAAACTGTGATCCACTGAACTCAATTTTGAGTAATTGCTCTGCATGTCTGGGCAGTGTTGCTCTGCTTTCTGCCTTTGTCATTTAACCATAACTATATAATAGGAAGCATTTATTAAAAGCAATTGCATCTGTCCACCAAGCTTATGTTTGTTGGTCTTCAACAATTCCCCTTACACCAGAACAGAATTTTAGTTGGTATGTGATAATGGTATTGTGTAAATCAGTGACTTTGTAGTTGATGTTTGTAATTGCTGATGAGCTGCAGAACCCTTATGATTGATAATTATAATAAACAGTGCTTTTCTTCTAGGAAAAAAGGTGCCTGTACTGCATTCCCTTGAGTACACCCTGGGAAAAAATCACTGATAACAAGGAATGTTGGGAATAATGAGATCAATTTTCCACTTGCATTATTGATGGGTTGTCTGGTCCAAATAAGTAAGAACCTTAAGGGATAGCAGAAACCTTGAAATTGGCCATCTAGTTAGCACTTATAGCAAATATATCACTTAGTCACAGCTTCCTCACTATGGGAAGATGCACTGTATTTATATTTAAATTATAGTGACTATTTCCAAATTTGCACCTTTGCATATAAATTAGCATCCTTTTTTGGCAATGCATAAGTAGTCATACTAGTTCTCAAGCTTCTGTAGTAATTCACTCAACATTGAAATAATACATAACTCATTGATACATGAATTTGGACATAATGGTTAAACAGATATTTTAATGGAATATTGCACTGTTGGTATATTATGCACTATGAGATATAACCGCACACTACTTTCTTCTGTGTTCCTGCTGGTTTTGCAAATAGACTGCTCCATGTTTTAATGTAATTCATCTTCCCAGACAGGCTCTTGTATAGCCATAGGGTAAGTTTTTGTGATAACATTATTTGCATTCTTCTAATTGTACCAGGCAGTGTACTATTATCAGACACAGTCTTATGACAGTGCCTGAACAGAAAGTCTGGTCATCAAAACAAAGAACTGCAAGCAAGCAACAAAGATAAACTCACTGAATGCCTAAAATCTTACTTATTTAAAACATTTATAAAGCACTAAAAGATCATTACTGAAAGGGATGGGTGGTAGACCCAAAATCAGCTGGATCAGCTATGCTAGCTGATTCTCTGAGGTTCAATGGCAACACTATCCTGGTTCAGGAATGGCTGTAGCTGTCAAACCAATCAGCATGGGAAACTGTCACTATGCACCTCTGACACTGCCTGGGGTTACCCCAAACTATGTACCTGCTGCTTCAGAGAGATTTCCACTCAATCTGGAACAGGCTACAGCCCCAGTTTCTGGACATAAGAACCACCCTCCACAGCACTTCTAAATTGCTGGGATTCAATTTCAGCTTATTGGTCCTCATCTCCCATTACTGCCTCCAGATACCAGTTCAGCACCTGCACAGCTTTGCCTCATTCAGAGCACCAAATCCCCTGATAACCACCCCCCCCCAAAGAGGCTGGAATTGATTCCACACAAAATGCCTAGACAAAGTTTTTGATACCTTCAGTAGAACTGTGCCAACAGTGGCAGCAAGGTCTGAACAATTTCCACCCCAAATTGCTTTGCAAATTTGATACAGTAGGCTGCTGGGTATTCAGTTTTTATTTGGAAAGCTATTGCCAGTAACATTTCCCAACTGAGAATTTTACAACACATGAGCTGCAGAAATGTAGTGTAACGGTTATTTGTATTGAGCCAAAATTCCTGTAGGATCAAATGAAATTATGGTTTTCTTGTCTGACTTCATGTGTCTGTGACAGTGCTCTTCTCTCCTTAGCATCTTAGTAAAGAGATAGTGAGTTTTGCCAAGGAAACTTACATACCAAAGGGCAAGTCAGCCTTCAGATCTTATTTTGGGCATATTGGCCTTTTCAGAGACCTATTAATTGCTTGGTTGAGCCTCCAAAGCGTTGGCACTATACTCATAACATTAATTCTTGAAGTCTGCATCTTGCACTTTTGCTTCCAGAAAGCCTCCAGCTCTGTTCCATTTATAATTCTAAATTTTAAAATGAAGGTACCAATCAACCAAAGTGTTGATGGCCCTTTCTGAAACTATGAGCCCTAGTCAGTAAGTAGCTTTATTGGAGAGAGAATGGAGTAAAAAGCAGAAGCTCCAACCTCTACTCTTCTGGCAAATCCTACTGTCAAAGACACTGTTCCCTCCACATCATTATTTTGACTCTAGTTGCCACATTGGGGTTCAATGGCACTCCTGGGAGTGTATATATCAGGAATAACCAATGTGATACCTTCCCTATGCTGTTGGACCACAGTTCCCATTTGTTCTCTTCAACCATTTGCCATGTTGACCAGGGCTAATGAGAATTGCAGCCCAACAACCTCTAGCCTGATACGGTCCATGGAAAACTATTTGTTGGTCCCTGCACTGTGATGTGTCACAACCTAGGCATTACTAAAAGGTTATGATCAAAAGACTAAAATAAGTATACTCAAAATGTGAAGATTTTATTTAATGAAATCTTATTTAATGAATGTTTAAATATATAAGTCATTAGTGTTGAAGCAAAAATGTCAGGAAGGCATGATTCAAGGGTAGGTATATGAGTTTCAGGCCATGGGAAGACTTGAGTGTTTATTAATTTGCCACTGAAGCTTCAAAAAAAATATTCTGTAGTCTCAAGTGATCAAAAATATTTCCTCGCCTGTCTTGATTCTGTTTGGTTAGCGTATGTGTGAGCTTTTTCAGATCTTAATGATGTAAAATGGGCATAATCAAATGAGGCAGTTCATTACAAGCAAAAGTTCCAGTTGAGAGCATATTAAATACGCAAGGACACCCTGCTGAAATAAATGCAGCACAGTTTTGACTGACTCAACCAGAGGAAGAAGGTCTTCTTAGCTGATATGGAGATGAATCCTTTGTTGTCAAAGTAGAATGGTCTGCTTGTCCTGATTTTGTCAGTACATTCTCCAGTTAGAAGCCAGTCATATGTGTAAGTGCAATGCATAGTGGCCAAACATTTTTAGAAATGTACAGTAAAGATTCACCTCTCCTTGCATCGTGTGGTAAGTTAGTGCAGGCCATTTAGGTGCAATATTTTATTTATTTAAAACATTTTTATCCTGCTCTTCATCTTAAAAAGGTCCCAGAGTGACTTACAGATATCAATAATAATAACAGAGCATGGCCAATGGTCAGAGAAGATGGGAGTTGTAGTCCAGCAACATACAGAAGGCCACATGTTCCCCATCCCTGACACGGAAGATGGGAGAGCAGGAACTGCATTATCACCTTTCCTTAATCATTATTGGCAGACTGCATCTGACAAAATGCCCTTTTCTACAGAACTTTCAAGGCTACAGGTACCTTGCTCTGTATTGCTTCTAATCATTTTACAGGAGATCCATAGTCTTTGAATAGGTTCAAATTAATGATTATCACATGCCCAGCCTCCTCAGTGTGCTGGTCTTCCCAGTATTTGATGATAGAACATTCAAACACACATTGAATCCATTCATTGGACTGGAGTGCTCATGAATTTCCAGAGTGACACTATTACATCTGTAATAGGATAGAAAGTTAATGTGACTCTAGAATGTGCTTCTGCAGAAATAGTAACCCTGATCCAGAACAAGTGTTGACAAGAAATAGCAGAAATGCATCCTGGTATTTTTGTATCAGTTAGTGGGTCACCTGTTCTCATTGTACCCAGCTGAAAATGGTTAGATCAGTCTAGGGAACTCGGATGTTAATGGACCATGGGTCTTCCCATCTAAAATGATCTCCCTCAAATAAGTATTAGAGTGGAAACCTGATTTTATAGGTAGTGAACTTATTCATGATTCAGGAGGGTCTTGCTTAATTGCCTTCACTGCCAAAGGCCTTTTGCTTATTCTTGGATTAAGTTATTTGGTTTTGCACAAGCCCTGGGTGGTTTGCAGGATAAGCAGATTAGAGATTAGGCCTCAGGTGGGATATTGGGAAATGTACATTATAGGCTGTGAGGTCTACTGATCTCACAGTAATGTTGAGCAGTACTGTGATATTACAGTAATGCTGCAAGCAGTAAAAACCTTTGAGATAGGTAAATAGACTTTCAAAATTGCCTACAAAGCACCAACTTTACAAGCTTCATTTCCAGTCCTATGAATCTAAAACTCACATATTCTTGAGTGGTTCCATAAATTCCAATGGAATGTCACTAATACTAGTCCAGAAAAAAAGAGTGTGAAGACTGTCCAGTAACAATTCTCATCAGCTCAGTATAGGCTGGATAAATGATTGCAAATGTAGTAATGTATTCTGTATGCAACAAATGTTTTCTGAATTGCAACAATTTCCAAAGGGGTAGCCATATTAGTGTTGCAGCATAAACAACGGACAGTCTTGTAGCACCTTTTAAAACCAACGAAGTTCATTATGGCGCAGGTTTTGTACACTAAGATCCACACAGTAAGATACACGAAGTACAGTCACAGTTGGCAGGCTTTATAAGAATGTAAATAAGGGGGGGACACAGGTGGCACTGTGGGTTAAACCACAGAGCCTAGGACTTGCCGATCAGAAGGTCAACGGTTCGAATCCCCGCAATGGGGTGAGCTCCCGTTGCTCGGTCCCTGCTCCTGCCAACCTAGCAGTTCGAAAGCACATCAAAGTGCAAGTAGATAAATAGGTACTGCTCCAGTGGGAAGGTAAACGGCGTTTCCATGCGCTGCTCTGGTTTGAAATTAATGAACCAAAGTTAGTGATGCTCTGAGTATGACTGTTGGAGGTACCCCAATAAAATTAAAAAGTAATAGCTCAAGTAGAGCATAAATATATGCAGAATGGGCACACTATCCCTTTAAACACTGTTAATATACTCAGCAATGCTAGTTGCATTATTGTGGAATAGGAAGACGTTGTTTCTATACAGACCCAAGTAAATAGTATTGAGTCATAATTCTGCAGATTCTGTAGTCTCCCTTTGAAGTTTCTTTGTTCAAGGATGACCACCTGAAGGTCAGTAGCAGTGACTTGGTAAAGTGACGTGTTCTCCCACTGGTTTCTTGCATTCCTGATGTCAGATTTGTGTGGGCTTTTCATTTTATGTATGGCGCGTCCTGCTTGTTAGTCCTGTGAAGAATGCCAGGAGGGCATGGTTGACAGATATCACACTGGAAGAAAAGATGTGTGAACCATTGATGCCATGACTGACATTATTCAGACTCATAATAGTGCAGCCTCAGTAGATAGGGGGACAGAATTGGCATCTAAGTTTCTTGCAAAGAACAGTAGCTGTGTTTGCACCTCTGTTATGTGGATTGCTGCCCTGACAAGTAGTTGTTGTAGGTTTGGGGATTGTAAGAATGGACTGGCCTACCATACTACCATACTAGATCTTTGAGAGGGAAACATGATTGTGCAGGATGGACTGTAGATCCTTGATGATAAGTTTTAACAGTTTTAGCTGGGAGCTAAAGGTTACAAATAATGTCCTATTATTTCCTCATCCGAGTCCATCCTTTGGTCGATTATTCCTGGGTACCAGTCTGACCTCCCCACCCCATCTGTGGTTGTGTTTGCTTCATTGGGTCTGAGAAATGCCTCATAAAAATCCTTAAATTGTGAGTTGTTGCCTAACAGGCGAGATTTGGAGACAAGAAAGAAAGAGGCAAGAAACAAGGTATGGGGTTTAACTTGGGCCACTTTATTATCTGCAACTCAAGAACTTACAAACTATACAGGGGAAATAAGAACACCTGTGGGAAATACGCAAATACCATCTCAAGCTCCTAAGCCTGTCATGACTGGGTGTGCCTACCTTGCAGGGAATCACACTGGTATTAATTCTAGGTCTTTCACCTTGCCATTCTCCTTCAGGTGAGGAGGGAGATCTTCCTGATTCACAACACCTCAGAATCCCTCAGTTCCACAACTCCATGCGTGTGACACAATTTAACACCAAAAGTGAGCCATACCCTGCCCCACAGGTCATTCTGGAATCACTCTTCACCTGAAAAAATGCCTCAGGGTACTCACCATTTGTGTTCACCTCCCCCCCCACCTGCCAACTGACCAAAACTAATCAACCTAATTATTCAGTTCCCACAGCTAACTACGCCTTCTCAGCTCCTACTGCAGTATAGAGGAGGTGAAACCCCATCCCACTTTCAGGACAGTTACAGAAGAGGACAAAAACTCCTGAACGTGAGACGAGCCTACTAGATCAGGCCAATGGACCATTTAGTCCAGTATCCTGTTCTCAAAGTGGCCAAACAGATGCCTGTGGGAAGCCCACAAGCAGGCCTCTGTTCACCTGTGATTCCCAGCAAATAGTATTCAGAAGCATACTGCCTCTGACCGTGACATAGCTTAAAAATGTGGGTTGCTTATTGTATTCTTTTTTCATAATTATTTGATAATTCAGTTTTGTTTGAAATATGGAGTAGAATAATAATAATAATAATAATAATAATAATAATAATAATAATAATAGAATGGTCTCCCCATGGTATCTGGATTATTCAGATGGCATATCCTTGGTTTTGGCCTGAAGATATCCCCTGTCTATGAGACAACATCCTCCCACCAATGTCCTCTGAGGCAAGCGAATGGGGCTGAGCTGCTGGAACTTTTTCAACCCATGTCTGAGGCCAGTCTTCCCTTGGTGATAGTTGACAGTTTATTTACTTCCTTTCAAAAAATTTATATAGAGGGCAAAATAACCAACCAGAGGCTTGCTATTTTATGTCTTTTCTTTGACGGGATCCCTCCTTAACCAAGCAGTTTAAACAGGAGCGCTTCGTTGTAAGATGGTTTGCACTTCTAAATAAAATCTAGAGGAGGAATTCCAGGTGGCTGGAGATTTTGTGTTTTGAAAGTTGAACCTATATAGTCAGAAATAAACTCCACTGAGTTGAATAGAGCTTTCAAACAAGAATCTTTGCATAGGATAATAACCTTATCAATTGGATATTACACAATGCATTGCTGTAGCTTCTCTCTCTCTCTCTCTCTCTCTCTCTCTCTCTCTCTCTCTCTCTCTCTCTTTGTGTGTGTGTGTGTGTGTGTTTGTAATGGATCAGCACAGCTTCCTGATGTGGACTCTCATTGGTGTGGCTGCAAAGTCTCTCCTAGGGTCATGGAAATCAGGACTGTCATGATGAGCTCCTGCACTTCAAAATTTACCACTGCCCCACTGTGTACAAGGGATGGAGAAAGAGCACCACCTCTGGGTAGCATCCTCAGTTTGACAAACAGCTGCTTGAAAATGGTTCACCTAATCTAGCTTCTGGCACATTGTCAAAGAAAATAACAGCAAAGCTTTTATAGGAGGTGGTCAGGGTTGCGATTAATTTCACTACAATGAATGGCAAATTAATAATTTTAAGTTCAGATAGTTTATATTCATCTCGGTGATGCAACCAGGAGAGAGAGAGAGGAAATATTCAGACTGAAGCTTTAAATATAAAAATTAGAGCTTTGTAATTACATGCTTGAATGGTGCATAAACAGATGTTGATATACAAGGGGATTTTGAAATGGGCTTTTTCCTCCCTTTTTAAAGGGCCTTGTTTTCCCCCAATGATTTTACCTTGGATGGCTGTATTGTAGTTCATCTTATTACAGGCAGAGCTGGCACAGATAACTATAATTGAGGGTGCCTATTATAAAACTGTTTTCAGGGACAAAATTTAATCATTTGGGCTGAGATTTTCTATGCCTAGTTTATGTCTCAGGGTGAACTTTTTTTAAAGTCTCAGCAAAAAATGGCTGAGCTGTTTTTTGAAAAGAAGCTACTCTGTTTTCCCTGTAAATACTGAAGGGCACCTGTCACTCCTCCTTGGGGCAAAGACTCTCCCAAGGCAAGCATGAGTTAGTTCCAAATGCAGTCAGCTCATTTGGCTTCAGTAGGGCCAAGCAGGAATTTTAGGTTCCCATTTCTTGACTTGCCTGAAAATACAGACCTTTTTTCTTTTCTTTTCTTTTTTTAAAAAAACCCCTTTGGTTCACTACTGCTTCATTGTTTGGATTGAATAACTGGATTTAGGATGAAGCCTTCACCATATAAATAGGTCATTATAGGCAGGTTAAAAATAGATCGTTGTTGGTGAGAAGGAGAAGTGTGAGTGAGCTTTGCTGGACCAATCTGCAGCTTATCATCTTGAGGAGACCAGGGGAATATAATAAACCATTTTCTAGTCCCTTGGGCCTCATACCCCAAGGCTTACCAGTTTGTGGTCCGACAATGCTGACTTTATATCCTAGGCATACATTTCAGTTATATCACTGACTGAGTGCTTGATGCCACCCACAATTGGTTAGCAGTAGGACGTGCCTTTCCCCAACTCTAACCTTAGTAGCAAATACCAATGTCAGTCAGGCTGGCTTTGACCAGTAAAGAATCTTGTGGATCAGACATGTCGATGAATGACGCTGTGGTTCACAACAACTTAAAAGGTTACAATATTTGGGACTTTCTATTTTAGAAAAATGGAGATTGAGGGGGTAGTCCAATAGTGGTGGATAGAATTATGTAGGAAAAGTGGCTACAGTTTCACCCTTTTTTCATAATACTGGGACCTGAGGTCCAGCCCATGAAACTGAATGTTGGAAAACTGAGGATAGAGAACAGGAAGTACTTCTTCACACTGCACCTAGTTAAGCTGTGGAATTCGCTCTCACAAGATGTAGTGATAACCACCAACTTGGATGTCTTTAAAATAAGATTAGACAAACTATTGGGAGATAAGGCTATCAATGGCTACTAGCTAGATTCCTACTGAGAGGAGCTGGAGATGAACTCAGAGTGTACCAGATATCAGTTTGTTCCTTCACATGTCACATAGAACATTGCTGTTCCACCCAGAGAGTGAATACCGTATTTTTTGCTATAAGACTCACTTTTTCCCTTCTAAAAAGTAAGGGGAAATGTGTGTGCGTCTTATGGAGCGAATGCAGGCTGCGTAGCTATCCCAGAAGCCAAAACAGCAAGAGGGATCGCTGCTTTCACTGCGCAGCGATCCCTCTTGCTGTTCTGGCTTCTGGGATTCAGAATATTTTTTTTCTTGTTTTCCTCCTCCAAAATCTAGGTGCGTCTTGTGGTCTGGTGCGTCTTATAGAGCGAAAAAAATGGTAATTGACTGGGAATAATAGTGAAATACCTGTGCTCACCATTTGGTGGCTTATGGTTTTCCCCTCTCAATTTCTACAGTGCTATAGGAATAGGTATCATTATGCGGAGATTGAGTCTTCCAGCCAATATATTCCTATACTTTGTCATTCTATGACATTTTATTCACAGAGCCAAGGCAGTATATTTTTAGTTACTTGCGAATTCATCTTGCACTATGACTTAAGTAGTTCTGGTTCCAGATTAAGCCAATTATGACTCAGTAGCCTCAAAACTGGGTATAAAACAGCACATTATGACATTATTGTTGTAGTTAGCACAACTAAAAGGATCTGAATTTGTCACAATGAAACATGCCTTCAATTACATAATCAATAGACACTCAATTGTAAATTTGTAGTGCTTATTATTTATTCGGATAGAGGCAGTTTGAAATCATAAATCACCACTGCAGAGGGTTCCATTCAATGCTCTCTGAAAGGACACCAATGGCTAATTGCCAATGGAACAGGTAGAGGAATTCCTCCTTCCTGTTTTAGACAAAGGGAAGTAAGGCAAAGACCATTAGCACAACCACTGTGACCTCTTTGTGTGCATCAGAGGAAGACTTACAGCAACTCTAACAAATGCCTACAGAATGTCAACTCTGCTCTTTACCTTTTTATTGAAATACCAACACCCCTTCCTCTCTAGCCATGAGCTATAACCAAGGTTTGTTGTAAAGAAGACACTCAGTTTCATATATATAGAAACATATTGCTTAATGATTGATCTAAACCAGGGGTCAGCAAACTTTTTCAGCAGGGGGCCAGTCCACTTTCCCTCAGACCTTGTGGGGAGCCAAACGATATATATTTTTTTTGGGGGGGGTGAATGAATTCCTATGCCACACAAATAACCCAGAGATGCATTTTAAATAAAAGGACACATTCTACTCATGTAAAAACATGCTGATTCTCGGACCATCTGCAGGCCGGAGTTCGAAGGCGATTGGGCTGGATCCGGCCTCCGGGCCTTAGTTTGCCTACCCATGTTATAAACAGCTAAACCCAAAGTGGTTTCCTTTATTTTATGAATAATTTGTATTTTCAGCTTTACTAACTAGATATCTATCCTGCATACCAATCCTAAACACATTTACTTGAAAGTAAATCCCATTGATATCACTAAGTAACATACTTAGACTATCTACCCAAAGGCTAAAGATAATTAATTCATTAATTACCAACAATAATGTAGTACTAACATAGCTATCTTTGCCCTTTTAATTAAGGAATGAAGTATAAGAATGCTTTTTGTGCTAGGAAGCTTTAATTGTTTTTTTCCAGCATTATCCCAGAAACTTAAAGACTAAAAAAAGTGCTTAATTATTTGAGCATTTATGTTAGCTTAGCACCCAACAGCAACACATCTGCCTGCACCCACATGATTGTTTATGTTCACAAGAAAATAGAATCCAGCCATTTTCAGGGTATTAATTTGGTGCCAAAATGAAAAAAGAGAACTGCTATTTCTTTCAAATTAGGAAGTGATACTAGCCCTATCCATTCATAAGTCATGTATAAAGTGCACGTACATAGTGTGTAGAGCCCTGATATTGCACCTGCTTTTTTGTTGTGCATAAGGAAATCCAATGTGTTAGCTCCTGCTGACAAATAAGGATCCATTCAATTCGAACACCTAATCAGGAGCATACTAGGCTTTCTTTACAAACAGCTATACACCACACATGGTTGTTGAAAGAATACGGTGTGATGTCAGGGGTGAGGCTAAACATGCAGCCTTGCTCCATGCTATACACCTTAGGAATGGGGAACCAGGTGTCCTCCAGATGTTGCTGAACTACAACCACCATAATCCCTGACTATTGGCCATGCTAGCAGGGGCTGATGGGAATTGGAGTTCAACAGCATCTGGAAGTCTACAGGTTCCTCATCCCCGTTCCATATCCTATGCCTTACATGTGAGTAGCTCATGATCAGAGCTATTGGCTAGTATAAATGTGCTAATTAAATTCAAAATAACTCTTTTTTTGGAACACAGAAAGCTGCTTATATTTTGTCACACTGTCATCCAGCTTAGTAGACTCTTGTCCACAAAATTTACTCTGTAGTAAACTGGTTAGCAGCAATTATAATTCTTTTTTGTTCTAGCTCAGTGTAGTTTAGTGAGTGACAGTGGCTTCCCAAGGGTTCTATCAGGAGTTTTCATGACCCTACGAAGAAAGGCCAAGGACTGGATTTGGCTAAGCATGTGCTCTGCCACTGAGGAATGGCCCTTCCTCATTCAGAAGAGCTGCCTTACTTACATTAACTGAAAACCACAGCAAGTGCAAATAGCCACAAGCTCATTCAACATGCTTCCATGAGCTCAGGGGAACTGCTGACATTTCTTCTGCTCTTGAAAATCTGTTTCAAAAGCAAATTTCTATGTAGCATAGGACAGAGGTGGGAGGTTTGGCAGTGGTGGGAGAAGCAGTTGTTCAAGAAACACAAAGCTAACGTTCACTTAACTTACAAACCCTGTTTCAGAAGGGTTTTTTTGGGATCCTGGCCCAGGCTTTTAAACTACCATTAATTGTACATTTTAGTTTCCTTCCAGACCAAATGCACTTCAAAAAATGGTGCAAGCTATGTTTAAGGGAATTCCAATTGAACCAAAAAGACTGAGGTTGGAATCCAATGAGATCTCCTATGTGTTTTTCAAGGCTTCCAAGCTTTCCTTTCCAACCCCCTTGTGCCCCACAAGAAGGTGCTCCCAAACTCTTGGGAACTGTGGAAATGGTCTCTGATGTGGCACACAGGATTGTGAGCAGCAGCAGGAATTAGAAATGCCTCAGAAGCACTTGTGGGTGCTTACAGATCTCTTTAGAACCTGGCCTGAAATATTCACTGCCCATATTGATGACCTGCATGCAATCAAGAAAACTTTCCCCACTCTTCACTCAATACAGTAAAGTACAGTAAAACCCTTTACTCAAACAAGTCATGCATGGCAAAAAACATATAGAAAAATCATATTGATCACATCATATTGTGACAGAGCCTCTGCAGTGCTGGCCCCAGAGCTTTGGAAAATACACCCTGTGGCGATCCGGCCAACTCATTCACTGTTCTCCTTTAGAAATTTATTTTAAAAGCATATTTCAATAGGCTTTACATGTGAGAGTCCTCTGTTTTCAACTGGATTTCACATCCACAGGAACTCACTCAGGTATTGAAAGCATGGTTGGAGGGGTTGCAGTGTTATGTGTATGTACCAATGGGTATGTCTGCCAAGTTCTCTCATTGGCAGTGGGTTCAGTACCTGTGTGACATGACCCTATGCACATACAGGGATGTGCACAAGGGGATTCTCCCTGTGAGGATAAATCTACACATTGTTTTTCTTGGGCAGGGGGAGGAGGGTGTGCTAGCTGGCTTTACCCTGTAACCCCCCCCCCTGTATTTTTAACCAAAAGAACCAACACTGTATTGGTTTTTAAAGTAGAGTATTCAGGAGTGGTGTCCGATAAGAGAAAGGATCTGTAAGCACATGTCCCCTTTTTAAATCTGTGGACTCTTAAAGAAGTCCAGAAGCCCAGAAAACTAGGGCTTCCTTAGTTTTCTGTTTCTTGAGGTTAGACAAACAGTATTCTCAGCTCGGCTTTCTCCTCTTTTGTGCCAACTGGCTCTCTGTTTTGGCAGTTAGTTGAGTTGTCACTCTCAGTTTAGCACATTTATCTTACCTGCAGCAGCCCAAGCATTTCACACCTGATCAGCAGTTGTGCCCCTATAGTACATTTGGCAGCTTAAGCTTAATCCTGGGCTGGCCTGCTGCAAGAGTGAACTTGAGGAGCCCCTTCTCAGCACACCCACGGCTCCTGAGAACTGAAGATAAGGATGTAATGAAGCTGGAATAACACAATTTGTGGTTTTTAAATGCGCACCACTACAGAGCCTCTTGACAATGGAGAACTACTAAAAGCATTAAGGTAGTCGAGGTGGGGAGTGGGGATACTATAACATATATCACAGCACACATATATGTGTGTGTGTGTGTGTGTGTGTAATTTAACAAATTTATAGACTGCTTCATAGCATAAAGCCATCAAAGCAGTGTACAAGATAAAACATTTATAAGAACAGCACAAGGAAATAGCAACAATACAGCAAGTCACCATAATAACTTTTCATGAAATATCAATTCTTTTTATTTTTTAATGATAGAATTTAGAAATATACCAGGATGCTTTGTATAGCTTAACAAATCATATTGTATTTTACAGAAGGTGTGTCAAACTTAAATTAGCTGGAGAGTAAACTTAATAACTAGCAAATAACTCATCTAAATTCAACACCTAACTCTCTTTCCATTTTCCTTATTCTGTGTAGCAAAACTCTCCTGACTACCAAAAATTTATTTTCTAGTACTTGCAGTAAGGGCCAGGATCTCTTGTTTTCTATTCACCCTTAGCAGAGAGGTGATGTGTGGGATGTAATCCACTGGTACAGTCAAAAGCAACATTCCTTATTTCCCTAGAGGGGGCACAGGCAGGGGGACATCCAGTCAGTGTAACTTCCTGTTCCAGTGGTCTGGAGCATCCTCCCCCTGCATGTGATCTGGGAGATGGGCATGGCTCTGGCTGACTCCATAAAGCAGCTGAGTCATGCCGCCATTTTCTCAGTCTAGTTCGTTTTGCTTCACTCACTCTCTTGCTTGTTGCTCTTTTGCTGCCATGTTGCTTTCTTGCAGCCATTTTGTTATCTTAATGTAATTTTGCTGTCTTCTGGCTCTCAGCCAGCAGCAGAAGTTCACTCTCCCTATGAGATGAACTCATAGTTTCTTTATGTAACTACCAAGTAAAGTCTGCCTTTCAGGAATTGTATCGTGAACTGAAATGTGAGTAAACTTTTTGTTACGTTACTCAGAAACGAACTGTTACTTTACTCTTGTGTCTCTATTCTTTTAAGAAGGAATAAAGGGAACACCAGGAAATAATCTTAACTAAGAGATTCAAATGAATCTGCAAACTAGCTTCCAGCTATATTGAAGGGATTCTGTTCTGCTACATCACTTCATTAGGGTGAGTGAAGGAAGGATAATACTTATTCAATATATCCTTCCCTACTATCTTTAACATTCCCACGTAGTATCATTCCCTGAATACACAAAGTATCAGTTTCTGTCTGCCAGAGAGATGGAGAAATCATTAACACCATGATGGCCATTTCCCAGCTTCCAAAAGGTGTAAAAATCACCTGATGGTTGTGACTGACTTGTGATTGGTGGGACACAGCCAGCTTTCAGTCAAAACCCACCTGGATCAAAATGGTCCTTTGTCACTCCATGTCCCTCAAAGTCCATCATCTCACTTGACCACCAGCAGTGCTACTCTTGTTAATTTCTTGAAGCAACATTCTGTCTCTTCATCTGTCCTCTCCCTTTCTTCATATTTATTCTGAATAAACCTCCTATAATTTGGCTGTTGGTGCCTTGGGTGTATTCATGTCAAAGGTCTAAGGATTATTCTAACCCCTCCTGTGCCTAGTCATGCTATGAGTGGGGTTAGTTAGGGAAAAGAATTTCCAGTGGTCTCTGGAGAGAGACAGGTAAGGTGGGTGCTATTCTCTGTTCCCCTTGTAAATTGAGTAAGGCTGGATTGCGAAACGTAAGCTTCATTAGTCTCCAGGGAGAGAGAAGCGAGCTGAGTGCTGACTCTGGTTTCCCTTATAGTTACAGGCACAACTCAGAGATATTGAAATAAAGTGAGTCACACACATATATATATTGTTTCCCAGTGCATATAAAAGTTACGTTTACACTATACTGTAGTCTGTTAAGCCAGATTCCCCCCTGAAACCTGCCTCTAGCTAGCTCCACTTCTGTGACCAGAAGAGGGGCAGTGGCAAGGGGCAGGGTGCGGGGAGCTACCTTTCTCTGGAAGTGACTGGGCTGCTTGCAGCTGCTCCCTCTCGAGGAACGATATCTGCAAAGTGCAATATGTATGTCTGTATTTGCCTTGGATTCCTGGAAAGCACTCCAGGGCTAGAGGGAGTCTAAAGGGTAGAACTTAGCCTTTAGTATGCCTAGTCTGGAAGAAAGTACAGTGGTACCTCGAGTTACATACGCTTCAGGTTACAGACTCCACTAACCCAGAAATAGTGCTTCAGGTTAAGAACTTTGCTTCAGGATGAGAACAGAAATTGTGCTCCGGTGGCCTGGTGGCAGTGGGAGGCCCCATTAGCTAAAGTGGTGCTTCAGGTTAAGAACAGTTTCAGGTTAAGAACGGACCTCCGGAACGAATTAAGTACTTAACTTGAGGTACCACTGTAAAAATATTATTTACCCCCCCTTCGATTACAGAACCTTTCACTTGTCTCCTGCCCATGGAACCCCCGAAGTATCCGAAGGTTTCCAGTGTTCTGCTATCTGAATTACCGTATTTTTCGTCCCATAGGACGCTCCGTCCCATAGGACGCACCTGTTTTTTTGGGGGGGAAATAAAGGGATTTTTTTTCCTTTATTCCCCCCCCAAAAGCAGGTCGGGGAAACAGAACCAGGTCGAGGAACAGCGGGATGGCGGCGCTGCACCTCCCTGCTGTCCCCCGAGCTTGTGGGGCTGGCCGATGTCTGCCCGGCGCGAGGGGCGCTCTGCTTCAGGGTGCTCCGCCCACCGGGCGGCAGGCTGCTATCTGCAGAGTGGGGAGCCCTGCGGGGAACTCCTGCAGGGCTCCCCACGCTGCGGATGTCTGCCCGGCGCGAGGGGCGCTCTGCTTCAGGGCTCCCCTCGCGCTGGGCAGCAGGCTGCTATCTGCAGCGTGGGGAGCCCTGCGGGGAACTCCTGCAGGGCTCCAAGACGCTGCAGATGTCTGCCCGGCGTGGGGGGCGCTCTGCTTTCAGGGCGCCCGACGCTCCGGGAAGCAGGCTGCTATCCGCAGCCTAGACATCCCTGCGGGACCTCCCACAGGGCTGCCTAGGCTGCGGATGTCTTCCTGAAGCCTGGAGAGCAAGAGGGGTCGGTGCGCACCGACCCTTCTCGCTCTCCAAGCTTCAGCAAAAGCCTGCATTCGCCCCATAGGACGCACCCAGATTTCCCCTTCATTTTTGGAGGGGAAAAAGTGTGTCCTATAGGGCGAAAAATACAGTACCTGCCAGAATTGTTTTATTGCTTGCAAAAATGGTTGTACTCCCCCCAAAAAACTGTACGCGCTCATACTCCTCAAACACCATGGGCATCCAAATCTCTTTCCCCACTGGCTATGTGTGTGTTAGATGACCAAAACGTTCAATGTTTACAGCTTCTGGGATTTAACCACAAATATATGGAATCCTGAGCTATGTGTTCATGAAACAAGCAGGTGAAATGCAGGTATATGATGAAGCAAGTTCAGTGAATTCTGGGATTAAGGGCAAAAGCATGCACTGTATTTTAAAAGGTAATGCAAACATTGGGGCAAGAGAGCACCCGCAGAGCAGAATCTAATCAATCAAACCTACTGACTCCTCCCTGCAAATAGCAACTGAGGCTTTTGCCCCTCCAGCTGAGCTTACGTCTGGTTTCAGACACTTGAACATTTCCAGAAAAGTGAGCATTTGCTGTGGAGTATTGGCAAGTGAGGAAGAGTTAAGTACCCTATAAATTATCCACTGCAAATGTTCCCATCCCCACAGAAACATTACAATGAAACTATTTCTGCTGCCTTTTATTTTTTTGTAGGAGTGAGAGCACTTGAGTTCTGCACATAAATGCAAAGTCACAGCTATAGAACTATAGAGATATAGATTCCCTGGATCAAGAACTTATTCTTCCTTTGCCAGCCCCCACATCTGAATATCCCTTTCTGTTCCACTTTGAGCCTTCTACAGAGAAGAATTTTATTTCATTTGGATAAATAGAAGTGGCGACGGAGGGAGGGAACTGGTTGGCTGCAGTGCCTCACATACATTTAGTATCTTCTCAGTCTATATTGAGGCTGCGGCATGCTGGGTATTTTCCAAAGCATTTCATGAGAATCAAATTTGACAAGGCTAACTCGCAGGAGCAAAGCATTTATAAATAGGCAAGACCAAGAATACTTTTCCTTGTCCTTATTCATTCATTGGAAAGCCTTGGAATGATATTATTATAACCAAACAGGTGGCGTTATCACTTGGGAGGCAGCAGCAATCTAAGTATGTCAGTGCCCCACAAGGCAAATTACTAATTATAATTTGCTTTGTTAATAGCAAATGGACTCTGAGATGGAGTCTGCTCAAACACATTCACTACCATCAGGCTTAAGCAGTACCAGTATTAGCCTACATTTAATTCAGGAAGTATTGTGCATCAGCATTACTGGTTTGCTGAAGGAAGTCAGGCATTGTTAAACCATTTATAAGGACAGAGACTAGGGTCCAGGATCTATTGTATCTTAAAAAACACACCATTGTCTGTGAATAACAGAGGTAAGAAATAGGCCTAGTTCAGATAAATGGCCCTGCAGCCTCCATGTAAGGTCTTGTCTGTGTGCCAACTCCTTAGATGTTTGTTAGCTTGCTCACCTTTCTTGTGAACTTCCTGCCTCTCTGCTTCTGAGTTTTCCAACTTTCTGTTTTGTCCACCTGTCTGGTTACTGCTGCTCTGCAACCCTCTTGCAGCTTTCTTGAGTAGCCTCTTGACCTTGGACCCAGGAGTGCAGTTGCCTCTGCCTTCCTAAGCTCTGCCTAGATCCTCCTAAGTGATCTAACAGAGTGCTCCATTTTAATTTGATTCCGTATGCATTTGAAGCCAAATATCAGACTCCCAGTTTCCGAAACGCTATGCAAAGTGAAGCATAGCTAGCCTGTGAAATTTATGCTTGCATTATCTGAATTTTGCAGTGTAGTTCTCTGACCAAACACTGTTTACAAAAAGGCATATCTTGGGGGAAAGTTGCAACAAAATGAAGACATTAGTGAAGATAACATACAAAAGTACATTCTATTGGGGGGGGGGCGGGAATTGCTTGAAAAAATGTTTTGTTAATCAAAACGGCATATGAAAATTTGCTTATTAGATGGAGTTCACAGTAAAGTGTTGAGTTTTCAGTAAAAAAAGTTCACAAAATGCTGCAGAATTTAAGACTGGAAAAATTGAGTGAACGCAAACTGATTCTATCCCTAATTCTAACCAACTAATTCTCAACTCTGCTGGTGCTCATGTGCCCAGTACTCTATAATATGTTCTGTGCTGTTTAGTTCTGATAAAACACAGTCAGTTCTGGTTGCAGTATATTACAAAACAGCCATTTGGTGCAATAATCACATGTAAATTTAAAAATGAGAGGGGCGGGGCAAGGCTGTCTCTGCCCTCACTAATTACTACCCCTACTATTGTAGCACTTCTGCCTGGTAAATTCATCCTTTACCTTCTTCAGTTTTCTCAGTTTCATGACACTACTTTTCTATCTTCTGTAAATATATTTTGTGGCTGACGTTGGCCTCCCCCAGCCGTATCCATTGATAAAGGCAGATTGTTGCAGTGACCCACAAAACCCTAACAAAATAAAAATAAAAATTTGAATATAGGTTACTGGATGTTTGCTAGGCAAGGAGATCATGCATTCTTGTGTTTCCCCGCACATCAATTACTTTAGCAGGTTTTTTCTTTCTCAAAAAGCAAAGTGTGCTAGGTTTTTAGGAGGCACTTTGCACATATTTTCCCTCAAGCAGCCCCAGATCATAATTTCTTCCTGCAGCTGGGAGAACATGACAAGGCTTTTCCCAGAAGCTTGTCACTGTTGATCATTTTCTCAGCCCAGATGGGGCTCACTCTAGCAGAAGTGCAAAGCACTTGCTCCCCATGGAACCGCAAATGTTGTCTTTCCAACAAAACTCAGATGCATTCCTTTCATAGCTATGCACAAGCTGCAGTCACTCTTTGCCCCTGCTGCCACTCTTTTGTCTCTCAAATATTCAATTTCCTTTCTTCCACTTTTCTAGGAACAAAGTGAAATTCCCCATGTAAATCATAAGGTGGCCGACATTATAGAGTGATAAATAAGATGAACATATTCCAAAAAGGACAGGCTTTTCTTCCTATAAGAATTTTTAAAGAGACAGAACTACCACCCACCAGTGTGTCCCATTGAGAACTGAGCTGAAATTTCTAAGACTTTTTTTTGAGAGAGAGAGAAATTGAGATTTGTCTTTTTCTAAAAAGCAAAGAACACTTCACATAATTTTCTCCACCATTTTTTTTTATGTTGCGGGTTGCCATCATCTTCCCCAAAGCACCCTGGAATGGCACTAGGGGCATGTTCACACGACCACTTACTACTCATCCAGTTCACCCATTAGCCACAATTAATATCAGTCCTGTAGTTTATTGGCAACTGCTGCGTTCTTCTCAAATCATTTTCAATTTGACTTGAAAACATAAGCCGCATCCACTTCCTTCTTAAGAAAGGTGTGTGCATTTGAGACAGCAGTTGCACACGCACAGATGAGCACACATCAGTTGGAGCTGTGGGGGGAGAGAGTTGCAGAGGCAGGGAAACCCAAAAGGCCATGTGGGTCACATGAAGACATTCCCGCCCCCTCTCTGATGTGAACAACACTGCACAAGTGTGACTTGAAATGCAGTGGGAGGAAGTGAGGAGGAAGTGACCTCACTGCATTTTAAGCTGATGGTGTGAATCTGGCATTTCAGTGAATGCAGCAATAGTGGCCTGGCTGTTTCTGTTACTTGTGGCAGTAGCAATTGGTGTGGGGGGAATGGGAAGAGATAGGAAAAGGGAGAGAAGCTCTGCGGCAGCCACTGCTGATGGTAATGACTATTTGAGAAATGTAATGAAATGATGTGCCCCTACCCCGTGTAATTTATCTGGCTACAAATAGGGTGGAGAATATCAAGAGGCTATTTGCTCACTGCTTTAATTGACTCACATAGTACTTCGAGGGTGATTATTATGACTGCACCTGCTAAAGCTCTGTCCATTTTGGTGCATAGCACCCCAAAAAGTGAACTTTTACATCCTCAAGCTCCATATACCTATTAAGAGTAGTTTATTTGTTTATGTTTCTAAACAAATGCTCCTGCTGCCACATATTTGCTTCCCCACTCCCATGTTGTGGAAGTAACTTCCATTGTGTGTTTGTGTTACGTCATTTGCAAATTCCAAAATATAACTTTTGCGCCTCGCCCTGCAAAGACATGCACAAGCTGTCCAGCATTGCAAATCAGTGTGTCACACTATGGCGGGGGATGGCGGCAGGCGGGATGAAAGTTTCACTTTGGACATCGCAAAAGAGTATGGGGAAGAGGAAAGACATTTGCCCCTTAGTCAGATTATTTGACAGTCTGAAACTTGGTCACTTTTGAGAGTAAATGGAATATAAAAATCCTGGGAACTGTAGTATATGAAAAGTATTGGGAATTTTGGCTCTTTGGATGAAAACTACAGTTCCTGGGATTCTTTTTTTTTTGGTCGGGGGTGCTTTAAATATATGGCCTTTACCTTCAGTATCAAAAGATATGTAACCAAGGATAGCCAATGTGGTGCCCACTAAATGTTTCTTGACTATAACTTCCTCATCCATGGCTATTGCATAGCTGTCAAGCGTCCCTTATTTGGAGGGACAGTCCCTTATCCCAGTGCCATGCCCTGCTGCTGTCCTTTATTGATGGATGTCCCTTAAATTTCCCAGGTTTCAAAGGAAGCAGCTTTTCTCCCTCCCTCCCTGCCGGCCAGGGAGGAGGAAGGCTCCAACTGTATTGCTTGGCTGCCTGGCCCGCCCCCCTCCGGCCTCCTCTCACCAGCCTCGACCCCCGGGAACCCCTCCCTGCCAGGACTGGTGGGAGCCTCGGGCCGTTCCGCCACCATCCTCCTCGTGGCTGCCGAACTGAGCGTCTCTGCCTGGGGCCTCCCCTCTGCCCATCACCATCGCTCCCGCTAGGCCGTACTGCGGCTGTGCCGCCAAAGGACCCGAATGAGATGGGCAGCCTGGCATAGTCTAAGAATTGCTGAGGAGCCTTGAGAGGGCAGCGAGGGCAACCATAGAGAAAGCAGTTCAGAGAGAGGAGGAAGAGGAGGAGGCGGAGGTGCGGGCAGGTGTTCCAAGGGCTACAAGGGAAGGATCGCAAGCGATTCTCCCATAGGTTTGTAGTGGTAGACTAGCATAGATGGTCTGATCTGCGGGTTTACTTCGGGCGCTATTCCCCCCCTTCCTCCCGCCCCACCTGATGGAATTGAGAGCTGCAGATGGAGCACGAGAGAAAAGATACAGAACTGCAGCAGCATCTTCGTAGTTTGGACTTCGTTTTGTGCGAAAAGTGGTTGCTGCTTGTAGTTATTTAATTGCAGTGTTTCATCGGCTGGTGTCTTGAGCAGCAACCTCTGGAAACAAAGGGCTAAAAACTGGTGCTGCTCTCCAAAATTATCTGGTCCCTTTTAACTGGTTGACTAAAATCCCTTATTTTTGCTGCTGGTCCCTTATTTTCAAGGCTGCTGGTCCCTTATTTTCAAATCTGTAAGTTGACAGCTATGGGCTATTGGCCATGCTGGCTGGGGCTGATGGGAGTCGTAACAACATCTGGTGGGAACTTTATTAGCTGTCCTTGATAGGAAGTGAGTGATAGTGTATTTTTTCTGTACTAATGCTATATTTCAGCTCCATTAAGGAGTACCTTCTCCTGTAAGTGAGACAGTAGCTCAGAATCTGTTCCTAATCAAAATTAGCTGGTCTTATCCATCAGCACATTAATGAAATGAAACAGGTACTGGCTTCATTCATATGCTGAAGCCTGAACTGAAACTACTAAGTTTACCACTATCTCATCTTCATATACTGTTATCTCATGAAAAAGTTATTTTGTAGAATACCAACATTTTCATTACCTTTGTTTTTAATCTCCGTTCATCATCAGAGCTGATTTTAGGTATTAGGCGCTCCCATTGCAAAAATCATGCCAAAGGCAAGTCAGTCTTACATTTTCCATTTCAAACACCATCACTTTATCCATTAAAACAAAATTATATGTGCCTATTTAATTTGTTCCCCTAAATGCTGTTTTCTGACTATTATAAAGGATAGTGATACCAATTTTCAACTAAATCGGCTACATCTCCACAATTAGCAATTAGAGCTTCTGTTCATCAGTGCAGGTTGTGAGAAGATATGGTCTTTTGGAGCAATTTTGTCTCGTTCAGTTTGCTCTTAAAACAAATGGGTTCTTCTTTAGTGATCCATTTTTGCAGACACCTTAGTACAACCTGCTCTATTTAATATTTGGCTAATTTTCAGTAATGTGAGGCATGTTGGAGGATGTGCATGAGGATGGCAGAAGCATGCATCTTTCTAAGCAAAGCTCCGTTGTATTCAATGGAGCTTACTTGCAGGTTCGTGTGCATAGGATCTCAGGCTGTGAATGAGATGAAGAGCTGGACTCTGAAAGGGAGAGGGAGAGAGAGTGTTACCTGTCTGCACATATGCACTTGAACTGGAGAGATGTCACTGGAAGGAGTTCAGAGGGTGATTAGCTGAAGCAGAGAAAGCAAAGTGGGAGCTCATTGGGCAGGTCAGTGAAGTATATCTGCTGTTTTTGGGCTTTCATACAAAGAGAAACTGGCTGACTTGGGTGAGTGATATACTCAGTAAGCTTCAGGCAACAGGGCTAGGCTAGGGAGCCCTCTGAGTCAGATTCTATACACATCTCTGACCATTTCACTAGTACTCAATCTTTGCCAATATGGCCTGATTACTCGTCTTCAAACACCTATTCTTTTGATTGTAGATGTATCTCAAATGTAGGGTCAGCCAGTGAGTTTTCTGGGCAGGGAGGCAGATTGAGGACAGACAGAAAATACTTTCCCACATAACACATTATCTTTTCGCAATATGTTGTTGCCAGATGTGATGGCTACTGGCTTGGGCGGCTTGGAATTGGACAAATTAATGGAGGAGGACCAATCTAGGAGATATTAGCCATGACAGATAAATAGAACCTCCGTGTTTACAAACAGTATATCTGAATACCAAATGCTGAGTACTGGATGCCAGGGACCTGCCATGGAGGAGAATGCTGGACTACATGGATCAGCAGAGAAAGTGTTAGCTAGTTCATAGGCTATTCCTTCCCTCACAAACCATATCCACTTTTTAAGGTAATCTGTAGAGACAGTACCTGGAGCTGCGCTTCAAGAAGACACCAATTTGCATTTGTGAGAAGCTGCCTTTGTCTATGTGCAGAGTGCAGATCCTATGGCTATATACCCAGGTAGTGTTTTCTCATGTCAAAATGTGTCGTGTCAGTGTCTACAGCTTGAGCTTTTAGCGGGATGACATCTGAGCTCTACCTCAGGTGGCAAAATGTCTTGTGTTGGCTGTGCTGAAGCTTGGCATAAGACAATCACTTGAAAATCTCAGCAGTGTGTCAAAGGCTCCAGGGAACAGAATGAGGCATAGCACAACAGTGCAATCCTTTGCATGTCTGCTGAAAGAGAGAAAGAAAAAGAGGAAGGAAGGGGGAGAATTGATAGAATAAAGTTGGGGTGGCAATGGAATAATTCATTGAAATGATATAAATAGAACAGTTCATTTCTTAAGACAAGACAAATCCTAGAGCTGGCCCTATAATTAGTTCTTTAGCTGTTATGGGGCTTTTATTTATTCAGTAAATGCATGCATAGTTTGCATAGTATAAATAGGGATTTTATTTATAACTCCCAAGTCTCTACACTCAAATAATATTGGCTTCCTGTAACTACTTAGTTTAATTCTGTGCAAACCTATGTAATACAAAAGACATAAAAATTAGTATTTATACTATGGCTCCATAGCCTTTAATGATGTTCTAGTTCTAGAGATTTCCTCTACAGCAAGGTCAGTTATGCAGCTTTTGCTTAAATCACTTTAATTTGTTAGAATATATTAAATAGCTTCAGTACAATATTTGGACTGTAATATTAGACTTTGTCTCCATTTTCATTAAATTGATTAGTTATTTAATATGAAAGCAGAATAATATGATTGCACTGGAAATCCCAAGAGATGGATTTAATCTCTTACTATATTGGTGGGGGGGGGGAGGGGGGATATAGGCAACTCCAATTTTCCAGAATATTAACTGGTAAAAAAAATCAGCAAAATAAAGATTTGTTATACTAAGTGGGGCTGAATGAGATGAGATTGGGAGAGAGAGAGAAACTCTCTTCCTCTGTCACAACTGTTGAGTTTACAGGTTTTGCAAATCTTTGTATCACTTTACAGTGCAGTTTCATACATGCCTCTTCAGAATATCAGTAAGCCAAATTGAGTTCAGTGGGGCTTAATGACAGGTAGGTGGGCAACGGACTACAGCCTTAAAAACCTAAATGCATCCAGTGTTTTCTGCAAGCCAGCCACTGAGTTGGTCTTCAAGCCAACAGCGGTAATGAGAACTCATTCCAGGTTCTCCACCTATCTGTCTGTCTACTCAAACATTTATAAGCTGCCTTTCGAGTCCCCCAGGAGGTTAGTCAGACCACTGTTGACTACATGGTTAAGATATAAATTACTGGACAGGTAACCTAAGCAACCTTAAGTCTTGGGATGGGAGGACATTGATAGTGATTAGAGTTGGTTTAAACAGAGAAGAAAAAGAGAGAAAACCACCTTGAATACTGTGTTGACAGTCAGAATGAAAACTTGTGTGTGTGTGTGAAAAATACACCGAAATATTTAGAATGTAGTGAAATAGCTGCTAAGTAATTGAAATGTCAATAGTTCTACTTTAGTGAAGTTGCAAAATTGCCTTTACATATCATTGATTCAGATTTGAAAAGAACTGTGTTGATGGACAAAACGTTCAACCAAATGGAAGAAGTAATGGGAACAAAACATTTACACAGATATTCATGTGTTTTCCTTCCAGATGTCTGCAGTAAACTTCCAGTTTTTGAATTGCCTCTAAGACTAATCCAGCTATCTGCCAGGCAGCAATTAATTTTCTTGTGCTATGTTGCTCATGCAAAATATACTTCTCAAAATAAACAAGTCCTTGTCCAAGAATTGACTAGATGAAGCAAACAAAAGGAAGGCTTCAGCATTCTTGTGGACAGACTACTAGCAGACCCTGAAAAGGGTGCACAAATATTAAAAGTATTTCCCCCTTACTCCATGCATTTTCTTATCTTGCTTCTAAATTGGAAGCTCCTAGCACTACTGAATCATTGCTCTTTCACTATAAGCTACACCACACACAGAATTTCAGCTGAATTCCCGTACTTTAGAGAGATAGGTACCTTTTGTATGCATTTTGCTATGTTCTAACCATACTAAGGGACATGACATATCAATGTGAGGAAAGAAATGTGCAATTTTAATACCAATTTTTATCAATACTTTGCACTAAAACACTTTTTAATTGACTATTGCATGGTTACTTAAATAACTTTTTGAAGTGTCCACTAAAATACATTGGTGCTAATTGAAAGATCAGCAAAAAATTAACCCTGTGCTTTAAAAAGCAGTATTCTTTTTAGATCACTTATATAGAAACACTTTTTTATTTAAGGTGGGGAGGCTAACATGCCTCCATAAAAGGGGCTGATTACCCCCCCCTGCATATTCTTCACTCCCTCCAAGACCCTAAAAGGTAAAGGTACCCCTCACCGTTAGGTCCAGTCGCAGACGACTCTGGTGTTGTGCGCTCATCTCACTCTATAGGCCAAGGGAGCTGGCGTACAGCTTCCGGGTCATGTGGCCAGCATGACTAAGCCACTTCTGGCAAACCAGAGCAGCGCACGGAAACGCCATTTACCTTCCCGCCGGAGCGGTACCTATTTATCTACTTGCACTTGGCGTGCTTCCGAACTGCTAGGTGGGCAGGAGCAGGGACTGAGCAACGGGAGCTCACCCCATCGCGGGGATTCGAACCGCCGACTTTCTGATCAGCAAGCCCTAGGCTCTGTGGTTTAACCCACAGTGCCACCCACGTCCCCAACCCTCCAAGACCCTACCAATATATAATTCTCTCCTTAGGTGATCTTCAGAAACAGCTGAGGGTGGGGGCCAGAGGGAATGTCCTGTGTGTAGAGCATGTGGGGTAGTCACATCCACCACTGGTATGTGGTCCACTGGAGGTTGGCCAAAGAGGGCCAAAAAAATGAGCCAAAACAGATGAATGGTGATAGGCACACTCCATATGTTAAAACCATACCCTTAGAAAGGTGGAAGAATAAAGCTAAGGCGATCTACACCTTTTGATACTGCAGTTTTGTTCGGCTCTTTTCAAAAAAGTCAGTTTTCCTGCGATCTGAAAAGAGAAAACACAGGAGAACAATGCTTTGATGGCAATGTCATGTAGAGTTGTAAAAAGTGAGTGGGGGGGATGTGTTTATTCCTGTGTAAATGGATAGCATGGAAGCACTCCCACAGTAAGGGAATGGACTGTCCCATGTTATTTCAAGTCTTCAGCTCTGCTGGAGTTTTAATTAAGATTTTCATTAAAAACATATTGAGGTCAGAGCTTAGAGCTCAATTAAAGTCAATGGGATAAATGAAATGATGTACCTGAAAAGCTGGAGGTCTGAAGAAGACCAAATATGGGGCGAAATTCACATACAGCAAGCTGATGTGATTTTCTTTATGTCGATGCAGGATTTAAATAGGTGTTTACTGTTACTTTTTTGTTCACATATTCAAGCAGCTTGACCTTTAAAAATTATATTAGTGTTCTAGGTCATACTTTATTGCATTGCCATTACTGTAGACCCCAGAAAAGATATTTGTGTACATGGATCACTATGGTATAAGTAATAAGTAATAGCCTTAAATAAAGACCATACCATGATATTAAACTGACATCATAATCAAATGCATCTTAAATGTATAGCTTAATTGGCGTTTCTCTGACCTCAGGAATGGATTGATAAGATATTTCTTTCAAATGTAAGAGAAAGAAGGTAGATAGTGATGGCCAAACTTGGCCTTCCAGCTGTTTTGGGACTACAAATCCCATCATCCCTAGCTAACAGGACCAGTGGTCAGGGATGATGGGGACTGTAGTCCCAAAACAGCTTGTGGGCCAAGTTTGGCCATCATTGAGGGAGATGATCTGTATTGTTGATGAGGAAAATAAAATTCAGAAAGAAGGAGCAACTGACATGAAAGCAAAGAATCTTCCTTGAGCTGAAACTAAGAAGCTAATCGTATGCATGTTTATCCTGTGGGAATAAGCACCACTGAACATGATAGGATGTTCTTCCAAGTAAATATGCTTATGATTGTACTGCACAGGACTATAGAATGAAATTAAAAGTTTAAAATAAGATTTTAAGGCATTGAGCTATATATATATATGCAGAGCAGCTATATGCACCCCCATTTTTCCTATCTTTTTCTGCTATGCTGTCCAGGGTTGGGCATCTGATACAGCCAGCTTTCAGAACTGGGTGATTAATGGAGGCACATAGGAATGGATCCCTCTGAGATTTGTGGATGGGCTGTGATGTGATTGACCACATCGGAACCCATTTTAGCCAGTGTCACACTGAGGTTTGTGCTGCCCTGTGGTGAGAACAGCTGCAGGACAGTTGCATACTTAAAAGTTTAAAAAGAACAAAGGCTTTATTGTGCTCTACGTGTAATAAAGGACTGTGATCAAGTCCTTTGGAAGGGGCACTGGGCTTTCATCTCAGTTTAATTAATACTTTGCTGAAAATGAGTGACAGATAACAATTAATAGGGTGGTAATGAAAGACTAATAAGGACATTGGAACTAAATGCTTATATATGCGACAGAAAATTTGAACCACAAGAGGGATAATGGGGAGACGATGAAAGAGTGAGAACATCTTCTAATCCAGGGGTGAAGAAACTGTGGCCCTCCAGCTGTTGTTGGACTACAACTTCAGTCAGACCTAACTATAGGCCATGCTAACTGATGGGAGGTGGAGATACCTGGAGTGCCACAGGCTCCTCACCCCTTCTTTAACCAGAAGTAAGTCTGTTTATAGAGATGATTTTTAGAGATGATGATTGAGATTTGGTAGTGCATAGAATATTCATTCAGAATATATTGAAAGCAAAATGAGAGAATAAGGCCAAACTATAGTCCAAGTCTCTTGGGAGAAAAGCAATGACAAACCTAGACAGCATCTTAAAAAGTAGAGACATCACCTTGCCAACAAAGGTCCATATAGTAAAAGCCATGGTTTTCCCAGTAGTGATGTGTGGAAGTGGGAGCTGGACCATAAAGAAGGCTGATTGCCGAAGAATTGATGCTTTTGAATTATGGTGCTGGAGGAGACTCTTGAGAGTCCCATGGACTGCAAGAAGATCAAACCTATCCATTCTTAAGGAAATCAGTCCTGAGTGCTCACTGGAAGGACAGATCCTGAAGCTGAGGCTCCAATACTTTGGCCACCTCATGAGAAGAGAAGACTCCCTGGAAAAGACCCTGATGTTGGGAAAGATGGAGGGCACAAGGAGAAGGGGACGACAGAGGACGAGATGGTTGGACAGTGTTCTCGAAGCTACCAGCATGAGTTTGACCAAACTGGGGGAGGCAGTGGAAGACAGGAGTGCCTGGCGTGCTCTGCTCCACGGGGTCACGAAGAGTCGGACACGACTAAACAGCTAAACAACAATAGTCCAAGTCAAGGATGGAGTACCACTGACTCTGCAACTACAGTTCCTATAAACCCTGGCATGTGGAGGACTGCAGGTTCCCCATTCCAGGTCTAGAAGGAAATCAGGCACAAGGATATCCTGCTGCATCACGCCCATGACCCATCTAGTTTAGCATCCTAGTCTCACAGGGGCCACCTAGATGGGAAACCGTCAAGGAGGACCTGAGTGCAAGAGCACTCTCTTCACTTGTGGTTTACAGCAACTGGTATTTGGAAGCACAGAGGCATCAAACAGGGGGAAATTGAGGGATCAGTTATGGTACATGTTCACTCTATAAGCTGCATTTTTCCTGTGCCCACTGTACCAGCTGTTAGTATAAAAGGGTTCAATGGGCAGCTTGTCATTTCAAATAGCTCCTCACTTATACTTAATGCATTCTATTTATTCAGTTACAAATCTATTGAGATTTCCTTTTTCATCTAATCCAGGTGATAGCAGGCAACAGATGCTGTAAAAATAGTGTTTTTGAGCATTATGCTTTAGCTAAGTCATTTGTAAACTACTGTGGTGGTAATCACTTTCGGAAGTCATTTAAATGCACTTGTTTGAGTCCTTTATATATTCCATCCTTATCTCATTTGACCAAATGTTTTGGAAGGCTAAGCCTTCCAAATGTAGACTCTAGTGCAGGAAAAAGCAGAATGTTGAACCCATTTGATAACGTATCCAAAAACAATTTGATTTAAAAAAATCTGGCAGAATGTCACTACCTTGAAGCAGAAACTGTTAGGCTGGCATTCAAATTTGTGTATGCTCTGAGAGCAAGTAGGGATATTTGCCAACATATCCTAGCCAATGTATTGACTTTTCCACTTTGACCAGAAAAGCAATTTTGAATGACTTTCATGTTGGATCCAAGAGAAAAGAAAGAGATTAGAGAAGTCCATTCTGAGTACGTGTCAGGATAATGGATGGACCCAAACTGTACATGATTTGGGATTCAGTAAGGGTAGCCTCAGGTATAGTTAGAAGACCGCTAAAATCCTTGCAATAATTTTGCCAGCCACAGCTAATGAGATGCCTCAATAGTTTCCACAATTTGTTCTGTCACCTTTTTAAAAAAAGGTTGATAATTTTGGCATCCCTAAAATCTGCTGGGATCTCCTCTCTCTCCCAGATTTTTTCAAGGAGTTTGTGAAGTTGTTGTGTAAGTTCAATTCCACCCACTTTGAAGACTTTGGCAGGTATCCCATCAAGTCTTCTGGCTTTTTTGGGGGGGGGCGGAGTTAATAGCTGTACACAACTCTTCCAGATTTGAAGACACTGCAAGCTCATCTCTAATTTGTTTTTGCGGAATTTGTGAAACGACCTCAGCAGCTATGGGGGAATTGTGGTTAAGGAGATGCTTGTAATGTTCTTACCAGCACAATGCAATAGCTTCTTTATCTTTTAGAAGTGTGGCACTGTCTGTTGAGTGTTGGGGGCATATGCTATGATTTATTGGCCCATAAATGGTCTTTGAAGCTTTAAAGAAGCTCTGTGCATCTTGAGTATCGGCTAAGTGCTGGATCCCTGGAGCTTTTTTTTAACCCACCAGGTGTTCTTTAGTTCTCGGGGGGGGGGGTTGAATCTCAGCCTTAGCATTGGCATAGGGTTTTTCTCTTAGTGGTGCAGTTTCTATCCCTTTGGCCTTCCTTTTCTTGTTGATAATGCATTCAATCTCACTTTCATTCTCACCAAACCAATCCTAGTGTTTCTTGGTTTGGTATGTTTGTTCACAGACTGCAATAATGGATGTTTTTAGCTTGGTCCAGTGTTCCTCGATGTTGTAAGGGAACTTGGAAAGCAGATGGTCCTTAAGAGTCGTTTGCAGGCAATCCTGTTTAATAGGATCTTGAAGGGCTTGATTGTTCATTTTGCTCCTTGGTTTCCTTCCTTGAATCCTGAGTTGACGTATAATATTGATAGCCATCATGGAACATATTAATTGGTGATGTGTCCAGCAGTTGTCAGCACTCATCATAGCTCTGGTAAAGAGCATATCACAGTGATCTTCAGCTCAGACAATTACATAGTCTAAGAGGTGCCAGTGATTTGACCGAGGATGCATCCCTGATGTTTTTTTTAAAAAAAATTGTCGAAAGAGTGTGTTGGTAATAACAACATTGTGTGCTATACAAATAGTCAAAAGTAAGATTCCATTCTGGTTGCTGTTGCCAATTCCTTCTTTCCCAATAGTCCTTGGCCACAGATCAAAATCTCGCCCAACTCTTGCATTAAAATCACCCAGGAGAATAATTTTATACTCCTTAAGCATCTCTTATAGAATGGCATCCAGCTGAGAATAAAAATTTTCTTTAAAATCTTTATTGGCATCCAGTGTTGGTGCATAAGCGCCTAAAACAATAGCCTTTTGGTTTTTGGCGAGTTTTATTCAAAGGGTTGAAAGTTGCTCATTAATGCTGGTAGGGACTTCTGACAAGAGCTTTACAAGATCATAGGTGTCAGGTGCTGGTGTGGTTGCTCGAGAGCAAACAGGCAAGACTCTGACCTGTCTTTTCCAGGCTTTATTCTTAGTGCAAACTATTTACAGTGAAGAGCACTGTAAGTTCATGTCTGGCTCAATCGCTAGCAGAATCTGGGAGTGGTCGGTCTTTGTACCTCACCAAGCATAACAGTCGCGTGACCCCCAACCTTCTCCGCCCCTCCCTGCGCCGAAACCTACTGCGCAGAGAGGGCGCTGGCCAAGGGGCGCTTGCCTTCCCTTCCCTTTGCTCAGTGTTAAGGCTCTCCCTAGCATCTCCTGGTCCCTGCATCCCCTCCCCACTGGAGGTGGGGCTTTCCTCCTCACTGGAGGAGAAACTGCTTAGCAAGATTTTTGGAGGTTCCCTGTAACACAACTGCCCTCCACCTCTCGCCTCTGAGCTGATGGCAGTTCCTTGACAATAGGCATATATGTATATATACACACCCCTATTTAGAACAGAGAAAAATCTTACTTCAAAAATAAAGTGGTCAACGCCCCCCCCCTTCCATTTTCCAAGTGGGACTAACCCCCTCCCAAAAAAAGAACCACTGCATATTGCACTGATACATTCTTCTACCCCTGAAAGGCATGAAGGCCCTTGAAACAGTACAGGTAAAAAGCTTATTTTTCTCTTCTTTGATCACATCCTGCATGTTGAGGATCTAATTCTATTGGCTGAGGAATGTAAAATCTCCAGACTGAATGCTACTTGGTGCTAAAATTACATTATTATCCAAAAGTAGAATGATACTGACATGTGAGCTCTATACAGATTACTTCTTCACTAAATATAACTGTGAAAATATTGGCTAAAGTATCTATAGCAAATAGACTGTAGAGAAAGTGATTTGTCAATTGATCCACACACTGCCCAAACTAGCTTTTTCAATGGCAGAAATTTCTCTGGCGAGATAATATTCCTGCTTGATAGCATGAACTTCTGTATAAATCACCACCTTCCCTTGCCTTTGATTCCATGGAGGTAGATAACAAATTTCAGAAGCTTGGACTTGAAATTTACAAGGTGACTCAATCAATTCACAATCTGGGAGATGCTGCATAATACACACTAGAGAGCTCTTTGTTTTCCATTCTGATTACACACCACACTTTGTTCTCTTTAGCCAAAAATACCAAGAAATGTTTGTTTAGCCTCTTTCTTTTCACACTAGCTATATTTATCAGCAAAGCTGATGATGTTGAATCCAGTAATAGAACAAGAGAGAAAACATATATAGGCACACATTTGTTGCACGTACAGTGTTGGTTTCATATAAAAGTAGTTCGTGAAGTCATGGCAAGTATAAGTCTTGTCCATTAGAACTTCCTGATGTGTTTGGTATCCAGGTCCCGACCATATTGGGTGCCTTCCGAGAGGTGTCTATTGTGAGGTTATTTTTAGGACTTCTGGCCCTTAATTTGAAGGGCTTTAAGTACTTGTGGTCATTTTTAGTGTACGACCTGTATTTTATTTGTACGTATGTGGGTTTTTAAAAAATAGGTTTTTATTGGTTTGTTTGTTGCAACTGGTTTTAATGATTATACTGTGTTGTAAGCCACTTTGAGTCACTTTTTAAAGTAATAATAGTATTAATAAGCAAGTTTGTGTTCATCTTGCATGCAAGTCCTTTGCAGCATCCACACTATGTCTTAAAAATGCCAACCTGCATTTCTAGTGGAAATCCAATGTTAAAAGTGACTCATTTGCAGTATCACAATTACAGTGTTAAGCTCTACCATTTACTTGTAGGTAAGTCTCATTTAGGACGCGGGTGGTGCTGTGGGTTAAACCACAGAGCCTAGGACTTGCCAATCAGAAGGTCGGCAGTTCGAATCCCCGTGATGGGGTGAGCTCCCGTTCCTCTGTCCCTGCTCCTGCCAACCTACCAGTTCGAAAGCACGTCAAAGTGCAAGTAGATAAATAGGTACTGCTTTGGTGGGAAGGTAAACGGCGTTTCTGTGCGCTGCTCTGGCCACATGACCCGGAAGCTGTACGCCGGCTCCCTCGGCCAATAAAGCAAGATGAGCGCCACAACCCCAGAGTCGGCTACGACTGGACCTAATGGTCAGGGGTCCCTTTACCTATACCTTTAAGTCTCATTTATTTAAAGTAAATACCATTTATTTTTGGACACGGCTAATGTGGGAAACAATTCCTTGAGATGCTGCATTGCTAATTTTGTGTCTGCTTTAGTCTGCAATCTCAAGCATATATCCCTGGAACTGAAAGTAAGCCCTATTGAATTTGGAAGTTTTCTGATTAAACTCACTCAGGATTGCTCTGATTAGTACATTACTGTAGGTTAGTACACTACCTTTGACAAGCTGAACAGCAGCAACTCTAAGACTGTTAGGGCTTAAATTGCAGCAGGGTCAGTTGCTCCCACTGCATTTCAAGTTGCATTTGCTGCACTACACCAGGGAGTTGGCAAGGGTGTCTTCACCCAATAAACAATATCCGATCTGTTTCCCCAGCTCTACAGTCCTTCCATACTCATATTTGAGGAATATGGCACAGGACACATATGGATTGTGCCAACGTCACATGTACTTAGCTTCAAACACCAGTAGTGGGAGTGCACTGAAGCCAGAGTAAGTGTGTGCAAGAGATCAGTTGCAAATCCTGAAAAATCCCTTAACTCTGAAGGTCTTTCCTCAAATAAGTATACTTCCCCATGCATCGCTTTGTATCCATCCCAATCATTTTCCGCTTCTCTAGCAGAAGCTCCAAATTTCTTTGCTCTCATTTGTAGACTGGGTTGGAGGATGGATGAAAAACATTCTTCCTTGCCCTAAATAAGGAAACCTTCAGATGAGTAACTTTCCTGGATTTTTGAGGTTCATACTCTTGTTGCTGGACTGTAATATGAAACAATGGCGCATAGGTCAGCTTAACTTTGATAAGTTACATGCTCTGAACAGTAGCTGTAAATCTGAAAGTCTTCCTGCAACTTTCACTGCTGTGCTGGCAGTTCTGGAATGAATAGAAAGCCCTCTATAAACTCACCTTCAGAAGCTTGAAGGATTCATGAGGCTCTAAGGACCCATTGAAAGGTTTAGGATGTTTCAGGAAACCCTATAGTCCAGCTGGCACAGAGGTTCTGACAACCTTAACAGAATTAAAGATGTTAGGGTTGTTGTGTGTGAGGATAGCAGGACTCTGTTATGGCTGAATTAAGGCAATAAATTAGTTCACGACAATCTGCTTGCTTTCCTAATGGGCTGGTAAGTATATAAAGTGGTGTTTTATATATTTACACATTTAAAATTTGTGCAGGCTAAGGACATTTATAGACAGTCTTCACTCCAGTCTTGAGGTCATACATGCAAACCAGTTGGGGTATAATATGGTATGAACTCATTAAAGTAAATTGCATTAAATTGATTCAGAAAAACTAGACAGCCTTATAAGTTCCAGGATTGCTGATACAGAATATAGTTGAAATCTCTAACTGATGCCAATAAAAAACAGGGATGGGATTCTAAATGTGCTAGCAATACCTACAAAAGATTATGTTACACACACAATTTTGAGCTAAATTTGTGAGCTGCCTTGTTTGAGACCCGTAGCTACTAATATTTGAAGAGAAAAGATTTGCCCTAAAGTCTATCTAACCAGCTTTTCCCCTTTTTGACTTCATCTTCTTGGTCAGCATGATATCCGTTCTTTTCTTCCTATTGTCTTTCCTACCAATTGTACTTAACAATTGTACTCAAAATACATACCTTTGGCTGAGTATTGCCCTAGGTCTTCTAGTGCCTTCATTTAAAAGCACTTTTGCTAGGTGGTAAGTAATAAATGGCACTTTCTAACAGGAAAAAAACCAGGTGAGAGCAGCTTTGTCACTGCTACATAGTACTATCACTGCTGGTCTTCATGCCATCTTTTTACTTTGATTTTTGTTAAAGTTATCACACTGGGGGATGTTTATTGTGCCCATTTTAGTGTTTCCAATAAAGTGCTGAAGTTAAAAAGCCTCCTTGGGTGCAGGCACGTACAGCTGTGATAGCTCTTGACTGAACTGAGGAGCAACATTTTTCTCAGGACTCATCAGCTAGCAGGCAGTTTCTTCTCACTTAGAGAGAGATGGGAGAGGAAATGGCTGTGAAAGAATTTCCACAGCAGGGGAAGAACTGGAGAGAGGGAAGCAGCGGGTGAGAAAGTGGGAGAGAGAGAGAAAATATTATACAAAAAAATATATCTATGCAAAGTGTCCATAGAACCACAGCAGGAAAATATTAGGTTGTTCCTTGGATTGTTCGGGCTTCAACCTGGCTGCTATTAAGGCTGATGAGGTATATCTGTAAAATTGTAGTTTCCAAAATAAGTACTCTGTTCAAAAGGAATGGCTCTGAGCACTAGCCTTTGCGGCACTGATTCTATTGCTATACTTAGCACAAAATACACTGGAACCCATCTAACTGGGTAAGCTCAGAGTACTTAGACCTGGCATATAAAGCAGCCTGCAGATAAGTGCACATTTAGTGTTAATCGGATCCTTAGCCCTGCCTGTGTGCATATCAGTTAGTCAGAGAACCGAATCCCTGCAGAGTGGTGACTTCGAAGGTGACTAGCTGAAAGAAATCCTGAAACAAGATAGTTGTCATTTATAATTGTGTCAGGGTCAGCAGTAATGGGCAATAAAACAAACAGGTTAGGAATTAAGGCTATTTGATGCAATCAAGATCAATTGGCAAGTTGATCTAGAAGTAGCTATCACCGAAACCAAACTGGAAATCATTCTTCCCCTCCCCCATCCATTTTTCACCCTTATGTACACGTTGCAGAGCAATAAGAACACATTGAATTTCAAACCACATGGCAAACAACAATTCACATTTATGCCCTTCCATATATGTGTTCCATTCTGTCATTTCCTTTACCTTGATTCAGTCTGATTCAGGTGCTGTGGGAATGATTTGATAAGGTGTATTGAGTGGGTGGGGAATTAGAAGAAAATGTGTATTTGTTCCGCCAGTGTGGAGAAGCCTGTGAAAAGGCTGTGATAAAAGAAAATTTTCAGGTATCTATTTCTCTCTAATATCCAGGAATAGAGAACAAAGATCCTAATTTCAGAACTCCCACATTTAAAAATACTAATAGTAGTAGCCACAGAGAAGCCCATATCAGATTAGGACAGAGTGATGGGGGGCATAGCTTAATTACCCCTAACACACAAACACCCCCCACCCCCCACCCCGCAATTTAATGTTGCCTCAGGCCACTCTTTCTTTGCCCCTTTGGGGTAAATCTTTCAGATACCCAGTTGTTAATCATACATTATTGCTTGGAGGGCAAGTAGTAACTAGTAGGGTTGGTTCATATGGGGAGAGGCAGCCCTTGAGATATTGTGGGCTTCAGCCATTTAAAGCTTTATAGGTCAAAACCAGCACTTTGAATTGGGCCCAGAAACTAATTGGCAGCCAGTGCAGTCAGGCCAGAATTGGTGTAATAGGCTCAAACTTTCTTGCCTCAGTGAGAAACCTGGCCACCGAATTCTGCACCAGTTGAAGTTTCCTGCCTTCAGAGGCAGACCCACGTACAGTGGTGCCTTGGTTTAAGAACAGCTTAGTTTATGAACAACTTAGATTAATAACGCTGCAAACCCGGAAGTAGGTGTTTTGGTTTGTGAACTTTGCCTTGGAAGCAGAACATGTTCCGCTTCCTGTTGAGTGTGTTCCTTTTGTAAATTGAGTCCCCCGCTGCTATGGGAAAGTGCGCCTTGGGTTAAAAACGGACTTCCGGAATGGATTAAGTTTGTAAACCAAGATACCACTCTATAACATGTTGCAGTAATCTAACCTAGATGTTAACAGAGCACAGAACTTAGGTTATCCCTGTTCAGATAGGGGCACAGCTGGGCCACCAGCTGAAGCTCATAGAAGGCACTTCAAATCACCAAGGCCACTTGACTTTCAGCTGACAGCAAAGGATCCAGAAGTACCCCCAAAGTACATACCCGCTCCTTCAGAAGAAGTGTAACCCTGTCAAGAGCAGGCAGACACCCATTCATCTGGTCTAATGGTGCCTCAGTATTATCTGGATTGAACTTCAGCTTGTTGGCTCTCATCTGGTCCATTAGTGAGGCAAGACAACTGTCTAGCACATCCACTGCTACACCTGCAGACGTAAAGGAGAAGTAGAGCAGTGTGTCAGCATACTGCTGACAATGTACGCCAAAGCTCTGGATGACCCCTACTCTGCAGTTTCATGTAAACAGCATGGGGGATAAAATCAAACTGAGGAACCCCACATTGAAGCTAGTTTTTGTCAGTCAAGAATGGTTGAAAATACTTAACCACCTATATTGAAAGGCATGTTCTGATGAGTGTATGGCAGAGGCTGACCCAGCAGAGGGAGGCCAGTGATTTATGGCATTTGGTGCCACCTGTAAGGCAAGAACCAGGATGGAAGGAAGGGGAAGAGTCTGAGCAGTCAGAGACGGAGGAGGGGGTACAGGATGTGTTGGAAGCAGAGGAAGAGGCTGTTCAGGCAGGGCAGGGGGCAGGCTGGCTGAGTCCCCGCTGTCCACTGCTCCACTGTCTGCTAGAACCAAGAACAGCTTGAAGAGGGAAGCACCATAGTGACGTCCATGCAGAAGACTCAGGTTGTGTGCACACAATCCATCAGATGATGGTACATAAGAGAAGAATAACAGAGACCTCATTGTGGGAGTTTACTATAGATCCCCAAGCCAAACGGAGGACATAGATGATGCCTTCCTGGAACAGATGGCCAAGCATGCAAAAGAAGGGAGATAGTAGTAATGGGGGACTTCAATTACCCGGATATTTGTTGGATGTCAAACTCAGCCAAGAGCATAAGGTCAAACAGATTCCTCACTGGCCTTGCAGACAACTTCATTGTCCAGAAAGTGGGAGAAGCAACAAGAGGAACAGCCATTTTAGATCTGGTCCTAACCAATGTTGATGACCTGGTTAGTGGGGTAGAAGTGGAAAGATCATTAGGCGCGAGTGAGCATGCTCTTCTGAAGTTTACTATACAGCAGAAAGGAGCAGCCAAGCATACTAGGACTCAATTTCTTGACTTTAAGACAGTGTTTCCCAACCTTTTTGGGGCAAAGGCACACTTGTTTGATGAAAAAAATCTCGAGGCACACCACCATTACAGCCCCGTGACGTCAGCGTGCAACGTCACGCTGGGAGGGACGCACGAAAGTGTAAGTTTCAATTTTTTCCCCTCCCCCTTGCCGGGGAACCTCCAAGCTTTGGGGGTGGGGGGGAGGAGGCAGCAAAGCGAGGCAGGAAGGAGAGCGCGGCTTGGCTGGGTGAGCTTTGGCAGGGGCAGGGAATGAGAGCCGCGAGGCGGGCGCTGTGGACGGAGGCGCTGCCCGCCGAGCTCGCAGGCAGCCAGGCAGGCAGACGGCGAGAGCCCCGCGCTGGGTGGCCTCTCCTCGCCGCCGCCGCCCCGCCTCTCGCCGCCCGACTCGCCCACCTCCCTCCAGGCAACATCTCGCGGCACACCAGGCAACATCTCGCGGCACACTAGTGTGCCGCGGAACAGTGGTTGGGAAACACTGCTTTAAGAAAGCCGACTTCATAAAACTTAGGGAAGTGCTGGGTGAGATCCCATGGATAGTAATACTAAAAGGAAAGGGAGTTCATGATGGCTGGGAGTTTGTTAAGAGGGAGATAGTAAAAGCACAACTTCAGGCAATACCAATGAGACGGAAACATGGAAGGTACCTAAAGAAGCTAGGGTGGCTATCTAAAGAACTTTTAACTGAGTTAAGATTAAAAAAGGATGTGTACAAAAAATGGAAAAGGGGGGAAACCACCAAAGAGGAATTCAAACAAATAGCCAGCACATGTAGACACAAAGTCAGAAAAGCTAAAGCACAGAATGAACTCAGGCTTGCTAGAGAAGTTAAAAGCAACAAAAAAGGCTTTTATGGGTATGTCCGTAGCAAAAGGAAGAACAAAGAAACAGTGCGGTCACTCAGAGGAGAAGATGGTGAAATGCAAACAGGGGACACAGAAAGGGCTGAACTCCTCAATGCCTTCTTTGCCTCAGTCTTCTCCGATAAAGAAAACAATGCCCGACCTGAAGAATTTGGAGCAAATGATTCAGCAGAGGAAACACAGCCCAGAATAACTAAGGAGATAGTACAAGAATACTTGGCTAGTTTAGATGTATTCAAGTCTCCAGGGCCAGACGAACTGCATCCAAGAGTATTAAAAGAACTGGCAGATGTGATCTCAGAACCACTGGCAGTCATCTTTGAGAATTCCTGGAGAACAGGCGAAGTCCCGGCAGACTGGAGGAGGGCAAATGTTGTCCCTATTTTCAAAAAGGGGAAAAGAGAGGACCTAAATAATTACCGCCCAGTCAGTCTGACATCAATACTAGGGAAGATTCTGGAGCAGATCATTAAGCAAACAGTCTGTGAGCACCTAGAAAGGAATTCTGTGATCACCAATAGTCAGCATGGATTTCTGAAAAATAAGTCATGTCAAACTAACCTGATCTTGTTTTTTGACAGAATTACAAGCCTGGTAGATGAAGGGAAAGCAGTGGATGTAGCCTACCTAGATTTCAGCAAGGCATTCGACAAGGTGCCCCATGATATTCTTGTAAAGAAGCTGGTAAAATGCGGTCTTGACTATGCTACCACTCAGTGGATTTGTAACTGGCTGACTGACCGAACATAAAGGGTGCTCATCAATGGTTCCTCTTCATCCTGGAGAAGAGTGACTAGTGGGGTGCCATAGGGTTCTGTCTTGGGCCCGGTCTTATTCAATATCTTTATCAACGACTTGGATGATGGACTCAAGGGTATCCTGATCAAATTTGCAGATGACACCAAACTGGGAGGGGTGGCTAACACCCCAGAGGACAGGATCACACTTCAAAACAACCTTGACAGATTAGAGAACTGGGCCAAAACAAACAAGATGAACATTAACAGGGAGAAATGTAAAGTATTGCACTTGGGGGGGGGGGGGAAATGAGAGGTACAAATACAAGATGGGTGACACCTGGCTTGAGAGCAGTACATGTGAAAAGGATCTAGGAATCTTGGTTGACCACAAACTTGACATGAGCCAACAGTGTGACGCGGCAGCTAAAAAAGCCAATGCAATTCTGGGCTGCATCAATAGGAGTATAGCATCTAGATCAAGGGAAGTAATAGTGCCACTGTATTCTGCTCTGGTCAGACCTCACCTGGAGTACTGTGTCCAGTTCTGGGCACCACAGTTCAAGAAGGACACTGACAAACTGGAACGTGTCCAGAGGAGGGCAACCAAAATGGTCAAAGGCCTGGAAACGATGCCTTATGAGGAACAGCTAAGGGAGCTGGGCATGTTTAGCCTGGAGAAGAGGAGGTTAAGGGGTGATATGATAGCCATGTTCAAATATATAAAAGGAGTTCACATAGAGGAGGGAGAAAGGTTGTTTTCTGCTGCTCCAGAGAAGCGGACACGGAGCAATGGATCCAAACTACAAGAAAGAAGATTCCACCTAAACATTAGGAAGAACTTCCTGACAGTAAGAGCTGTTTGACAGTGGAATTTGCTGCCAAGGAGTGTGGTGGAGTCTCCTACTTTGGAGGTCTTTAAGCAGAGGCTTGACAACCATATGTCAGGAGTGCTCTGATGGTGTTTCCTGCTTGGCAGGGGGTTGGACTCGATGGCCCTTGTGGTCTATTCCAACTCTATGATTCTATGATAAGCCCAGTTGTGTGTGTGGTCCTACTGTTGCTTCAACTACTCTGCCAGACACAAACCCGGGAAAGTTCATGCCAGCTATATATTCTCTAGAAGTGTGTGTGTGTGTGTGTGTGTGTGTGTGCGCGCACACACACACACACACACACATAGTGCACTTTAGGAGCCAGTGTAAGTGCATCCTTTTGTCAATAAAGAATTAACTATCAGCTCCTTGACCTCTTTGGCTGGGTGGGTGCAGGACAATTTATTTGTATTTCTCCAGAGAAGAAGGGATCATTCTCATAAATCTCTGACATTTCAAATGTATATAGATTCAGTCAATGTAGTAAATTAGGTTAGAACTTCAATTCACTGATGAGGCATTAATATCTGTGGAACAACTGCAAACTTCTCAATTAACAAACCACAATGAAACTCTGTACATTAAGTTCAAAAATGCCTTGTCTAGATATTTAATTCATACAAGGCGAATGGGTATATTTTTAAAGCTCCCATTAATGCATTTGGGTTTGAAAAAAGAGGAAATGGCTTTTTTGTAACTTTTGGTGCAGAATTTCCATGGAGGAACCCTGTGGCAAAATGCTGCATGTACATGACATCAAGGGGGGGGGGGAAATAAAAGTCAGAAGCAATATTTCAGAAGCTCTCTGCCAAGATTTTTTGTAGAACCCTGTATAGTGCAGTATTCTGGGTATTTTAGGAAGATATCAAAGCGAGGCAGAAAGCATAATCTAACGGAAGGCGTTTGGGCCATGGGATAAAAGGAAGGAGCTTATGAAAGAAGATGACAAGAGTGTAGAAGATGCCCTCATCAGAACTGACACAGGGTCTTAAAAAACAAACAAAGCAAGAACACAGATTGTCACAATCAGCCTAGCTGTCCCATCCTGAACAGAGACAATCTGAATGGGTCTGAGGGCAAATGAATGTCTTGTGAAATTCACAAAAGAAGCATTAATGTGGAGCTCTGCAGAATCATAACAAGCAAAAGCTGCCATGAAGCTTAATGTGCATGCCATAAAAGCAAAGGAACAGACTTTCAAATCAAGTATTTTAATTGAAAAGGCACTGAAATGCAATCAGAAGCTGTTTATGTGCTACAAGAAGCTTTCAAGTTCTCTGTGTGTGTGCAGCATGCATGTGCTTAATAAAACATAGATGCCAATGTCTGATATAGATTTCCAGGTTTCTCTAATCAAATTAATCTGAGCTTCGGTTAGGTAGAATTCATTTCACATAGCATCTGGAATAAAAGGCCATTTCAGCAAGTTACGTTAGAAAGAGTTTATTAACTTGAAGCTGTTATCAAACAAATGGGAGCTATGTGATCTAGAAACATAGATTTGATGCTGCACGATGATAGAAGACTATCCTATTATTGCTTCATGTAACAGAGCCATATGTTGACTCTGGCAGCACTGAGTCTCAGTTGCTTTAAAAACAACTGGAATAGTTTGCCACATAGAGACACACAAGAAAATAAGACATGAGACACGAGTTGGAATTAATGGGCGACAACTTTAGAATTAATGGGCAACAACTTTAGAAAGTTAGTAAGATTGGCAGCAAGCATTTTATCAACAAGCTGACTCCTCCTTAGTGCGGTTTCAGGTGAGAGTTGGGAAAATGATTCTCCCACAGTGAAACTGCCATTCCATCCCTGGCTCTGAGTACCAGAGCAGTCTGCTTTCTGATCTGTCTTTCTGCTTGACGGCTTAACCTAAATGTATGTGGAGGCATTGTCTATGATTGTCAGTTGTAGGTGCCCTGAGTCAAAGAATGCCCAGGGATAGGAAAAGCACTTCCTGCCATTTAGCTGTAAGAGGTTGGTTGGATAAGTGCCCCTTCACCATAAAGAGGCCTCAGGGTGCTCTCATCCAGGGTAGCCTAATCTCCCTACTTTAGGCTGCAATGTCATCCGTATTTCTTTAGAGTATATCCCATTGAACCCAGCATAACTTGCTTCTGTATAGACATGCATAAGATTCCTGTACCTGCAGCTGTACCAAATTAATGTTGCCCCCTAATCAGCCAAATGTTCATATTCTCTCAACATTACCACAGCATGGAATGTGGGGGGGAGCTCTGAATTCCTACTAATCCCATACTGTAAATTTAGGCAAGTTTAGCCTTTTAAGACTACTTGTGTCTCTCCTCTCATTGGATGGCATGTGCTGCTTGCCATGATCACCACAGCAGCACAAGGGCTGCAAGGTTGTGTGTGCCAAATTTTGCCAAGGGCCTCCAAAAAGGCATGAAGGGACCACGCTACTTTATAAACTTCCTGAGAAGTAAGCCCTCCTAAATTCTGTTGGACTTGCTACTACATTGGCATATCTTCAAAGAGGTAACTACCACTGAACTACCACCCTGTAAAAAAAAAGAAAGAAATGAGATTTGTCTGGCAGGGCTTGTTTTTTGAGAAACCCATGCTTACTCTTAGTACAGTTATACTTCGTGTTACGTCCGCTTCATGTTACATTCTTTCAGGTTACATCCCGCGGCAACCCGGAAGTACTGGAAAGGGTGCGCAGAAGCGCAAAATGACATCACGCGCATGCACAGAAGCAGCGAATTGCAACCCACGTGTGGACAGAAGCGCTGCTGCGGGTTGCACTCTTTTCATGTTGCGAACGGGCCTCCGGAACAGATCCTGTTTGCAACCAGAGGTACCACTGTAATTACAGCATTCTTTTCTAAGTGCTCACAGACCGATTGTTTAATTATTGGTTCTAGTACCTTTCTTGGTATCAACATCAAGATGACTGGTTGGTAGTTAACTAGGTAATCCCCGCCCGCCGGGTTCTCCAAGAATTCTCAAAAATTATAGACAGATTTTTACCACATGGTGGTTATCAGTTATTCTCATATACTGACATGGACTGTTATCCTACTCCTTGTGTTAAATTTGTTCTGACAAATGCAGTTGCCTCCTGGATGTGGAATTGTTTTGCTGATTGACTGAAACACTCTCTCTTTGGCATAAATACAGACAGGACACTGCAGTCCTCATTGCTTTGTTCACTTAGAGGGGCAATGCATGTAGTTTCTGTTAAACAAAATCTTGTTGTTTATCAGAGTGTGGAAGTAAGATTCACAGCCATCCTGGGATGATGTTAAACTCTGCAGCTGAGATAATATAAAAAGCTGGAAAACAAACATTGCACTGCAGTTTTGAACCATTTGAACAGAAAGTCCATTTGATTGCTCTAAGATACTGATTATTTAGTAACATTCAGATATCATCCAAAGTCACGTCCAGGATTTTAGGAGCAGAGATACTGGTTGGTCTAAGTAAGGACCCAGAGCAGAAGGCAGCAATTGCTGTTTGTCAGTCAAAGTCTTCTCTTCCCTGAGCTGTACTTGGAAGTAGGAAGCAAGACAAGTTGTATGTGTCTCAAGACTATGCTTCAAGAAGGGGAAGGCCACTGAGGTAGTTATGAAGGGAGTAAGTTGAAGCATAGCTTCTGTTATCTAGCTCAGTTTCTTTCCTCTTGAGGAAACCATGTTATCCAACTTGTTGAACAGCTCCCTAAGCCTTGACAGAGGAGAATCTAATCGTACAATACTGTGCACCAGCCTTGCCTAGCCTGGTACTCTTCAGATGTTTTAGACTCCCACCATTCTGACCATTTAAAGCTAGCCAGACCTGATGGGAGTTGTGGTCCAGCAACATCTAGAAGGCACCCAGTTGGGGAAGGCTTGCCTCAGAGTAAGTCCCATTGAACTCAGTAGAGTTTAATTCTGTGCAGATGTATAGGATTGCACAGTAAGCCACCCATCAGTGGTGGCAGAAGTAGGGCACAGATTGCTTCTGAAAAGTCTACTAGCAAGCCATGAATGTAGGTGCCCTTCCCTACAGTTTGGCCTCAGAATTTTTTATTTGCAGATTTGTAAGCTATTTCACAGCCAGCAGTTACTGAAGCAGTGCACAATGAGATGAAACAAAATACAAAATATTGTTGTTATTATTTATTTCTTAAATTTGTTAGTTGCTTTGTCTTGCCCATGTCAAACCCAAAGCAACTTACAAAGTTTGCAAACTAAAAGTAATAAAGTCACTTCTACAATTGTACGATTATTATTCCATAATATAACCGAGCAACTGTTTCTTCTATTATACCACTATTTATTTACGCTTCTATCTGGCATTCAAATACATACAAACAATGAACCTGAAGGTCCAATTTAGCTATCTTGGCTAATTCAGTTTTAGATGACAACTCACTGTTTCGAAGCCAGCAAACCGAATGTGGTGCCTGAGTCAATCAAACACTGTAGCATTGCCATTTCAGTTGAACTTTCCAGCTTTCTTATTTGTTTTCCTCAGAATGCAAAATAGCCTGCAAATCCTTATTACAAATGCCATACATTTTGGTTTTGAAGAGTCAACCCCTTCACCTTGTCTAGTCTTGTTCGACTTTTCCCTTTTCTATTTCAGTCTTTGCCTGTTATCTCTTGATTTAATAGAGCTTTAATGGATCCTGCATAAAAACGAGTTTAAAATAGGCAAAGAAACAGTGTTTGTGTATGTGTTTAAAAGTATCTTCTGACTTACAAAAATAATAATCTGTTCTTTGTTGTTGTTTTTGAAGCCAAAACCAATTTGGAGTTGAGTAATGTTATTTATCTGTGTTTATTTTAAATGAAAAACATTGGCGTGTCCACTGTAATATGGGGATCTGATTTTTATGCAACACTATTTAACTACCCGACATGTTCAAGGAGAAACTTTAACAGATTGCTAGGGGCAGACTGTAAGCTGGAGCTGCTTTGAGAGCCTGCTATAAATATTCTCCTTCTTTTAGTGGCACTACTGAAAGCTGGCACAATGCCATGCAAAATGCTCAGGTATAAAATAAAATATGGCCAGGTATTAAAAGGGCATTTTCTCACCCTTTTTGGTATTTATTCATTATTTGTCTTTATAACCTACCCTTCAGCAAATGGCTCCAGCAAGCTTCAGAAAAGCAAAATTAAATGCAATAGACAAATAAAATCATTAGTAGAAACCACAAAACCAACCGATATCAGAATAACAAAAGAGCTGTACAGAACTGCAGTGGAAAAAAATGTATGATCATGTTAGTGTGATAAATGTCTTGAAGAACTGCTGAGTAATTTGGTGGTGTGTATTGTAAACAACAGATCTTATTTTTATTGCAGTCAATAAGTTGGATGCTTGTGAATCAACCAATGCCCAGTTTTCTAAGGGAATCTAAGGATTTATTGAGGAAAATCATTCTACAAGAGCATAGTGACTTGGATCCAAAAGTGGCTTGTACTAGTAGAAAGGCACTTCTGCCTGAGCAGGGCAGCTAAAGCATAAACAAGCCAGCATATAAATTAGAAAAGGTTTCTGGATAGATTCATTTATTTAAAGAATTTATATCTCACTGTTCAGCCAATAAAAGAAAGAAAAGGCTCCCAGTGGTTTACAAATGACTACAATTCTGAGAAGGCGTGTGGCATAGTGTTGGCCTAGGATCTGGGAGACTAGAGCTCAAATTCCCACTTGGCTATGAAGCTCACTGGGTGATTTTGGTCCAGTCACTGTCTCTCAGCCTAACCTACCTCACAGGGTGGTGGTTGTTATACTTTGAGTGAACCATACATTTCTTCCAAATAAAACTGTAGCAGCACAACAATAACACACAGAAAGTAAATTTATTGATTAGCTTGGTTTTTTGTTTTTGTTTTTAAATGATTATAAAATGAGAGCAGGACTGAGTTTCTTTGTTTTCTATGCTTTAGTGAACTGATATTCATGGATAATTTCTGTGAAATATTTGAGTCCTTAGACAAAGTAACGTGGAACCTGTGACCCTCCAGAAGTTGTTGAACTCCAACCTTAATCCAGCCATAGGGACCAAGGAAGATGGGAATTGTCATCCAACAACATCAGGAGGGCCATTGGTAGCCCACCCCTGATGTACCACATACTATGTTCCACTGAGTGTATTTCACGCACACAATAAAAAATAATTGACCACCCATAAAGAAATTACAGCAGAAGGTTTGGGAAAAGATACAGTGCATTTATTGAGAATTGTAAACAAGAGTGCGATGGATGGAACCCCATTCAGGCAGCATACAAACTGCTGCTGTTTTTATTATACTTGATGGTACAAGGTAAGGTAAAAAGAAGGATAATAATGATGATACAGCATTTACAGTTTCAGCCACTGAAAATGAAAAACCACAGTAGCCTAATTCATGATGAGATGGCCAGTTACATCACAATTTTACTCCTGAGCAGTGATATTATTAGTTGGTTTCCCTGGAAGCCAGCAGCTGTGAAATACTGTGCCCATTAAAGATACAGGCAAGTCGAACATGTTGCTTATAAAATATTTATCCACAGTTTAACACATTTTAAAGTGTGTTTCTTATCAATGACTTTAAGAGACTGAGTGCAAAGGCGTGAAGCCATGAACTTTAAGCAGCAAACAGATTCCTATGAGAAGATAGTATAGCATATACTATATAACCATTAAAAGCAATGGACACACTGTTAGGCAGGGTACTTTCATCAATCTCTTTACATTCTGTTTTGTATTTCATTACAACATCTTCTAAAACTCAGCATTAAGTCCACATAAAAATCTTTAATCTATGTAAAAATAATAACTCAACAGAGCAAACTGCAGAGAGTACGTCATCTCTAATACTTTGTGATTAGAAACTTTGAAATCAAAGCTCCTGTCTTTCAAAAATACCGTCATTTTCAATATACTTCAGTGCTTCATATGTTTGGGAGTCAGTGTTGAAATAATTTGATTACCATACATTGATGTATCATTTGTTAAAGTTTCTCAGATTGCAGAATCACTTCAATTTAGTCTGATAATCAACACCAGCAATTATGGATCTACAAGAATTGTTAAAACAGGGGTGGGGAACTTGTGACCTTTCAGATGTTACTGGATTCTCATCATCCTTAGTCAGCATATTACTAGTCAAGGATGATAGAAGTTGTAGTCCATGACATGAGCACCCACATGGATATTTCCAGGGGCAGGTGGATTAAAATATTGAACAGTGGGAACAGGCTAGTTTCTCACCCAAAAAAGTGAGAAGAATTGTGCCTGTTCATTTTTCCTCATATCTCTGGTTCTACAAATATACGGACCTTTGTCGGCAAGGTGATGTCTCTGCTTTTTAAGATGCTGTCCAGGTTTGCCATCGCCTTTCTCCCAAGGAGCAGGCGTCTTTTAATTTAGTGGCTGCTGTCACCATCTGCAGTGATCATGGAGCCCAAGAAAGTAAAATCTCTAACTGCCTCCATTTCTTCCCCTTCTATTTGCCAGGTGGTGATGGGACCAGTGGCCATGATCTTCGATTTTTTGATGTTGAGCTTCAAACCATATTTTGAGAGCCAGTGTGGTGTAGTGGTTAAGAGCGGTAGTCTCATAACCTGGGGAACCGGGTTCGCGTCTCTGCTCCTCCACTTGCAGCTGCTGGGTGACTTTGGGCTAGTCACACTTCTTTGAAGTCTCTCAGCCCCACTCACCTCACAGAGTGTTTGTTGTGGGGGAGGAAGGGAAAGGAGAATGTTAGCCGCTTTGAGACTCCTTAAAGGGAGTGAAAGGCGGGATATCAAATCCAAACTCTTCTTCTACAAATGCTGGAAGCTGATTCCTCTTTTTTTAAAAAATAAAAATAAAAATGAAAGCTAGTACCTGGTGAAGCAACTGTCTCCTCCCACCCCCACCCCCACATGTCCATGGTCCAACAACTTTGGTTCAGGTAGTTCTTAGTCTGTCAACAGAGTCAGGAAAGAAGTAATAGTATTGGGTAATAATTCTGGTGTGAGAGAAGCTGGAATGAATGGTTCCATGCTCCTCCTTTCCATGCTGTGGTTCCACTGCAGATCTTCAAGATTATTGTTACTTGAAAGGATGCAAAAGTGGGGGATGAAAGGAGAATCATAGTCATACAATTTAAATATACTTTAGCATGCATTTGGCCTTGCCACTGAATTTTGTTCTGCTTATTGTTTGTTGTTGCTGCTCTGACACTGTTGTATGTTAGTCATCAAATGATGTAGGGAAGATACAGCAACACACAAAGGCAGCAAGAGAAGATCAAAGGAAAGGGAAAGAACAGGGGAAGTGCAGCAAGGAAATGTTAATGGGTCGAGCAGGACCCAAAATTGTCCCTGGGGGTGCAATCTCTAAGCGGTTTAGAAATATTAAACGAAATGAAAAGCCCTGGCGATGAAAGATGCGGTTAGAAGTCAAGAAAGAAAGGAAGAATTTAAGAATTCTGGAAGTCAAGCCCAAGTCCCTGAAGTCTGACATGTTGAGCCTCCCAGAGTCAAAAAATAATATAATTTGCCTGTGGGGAACTAATATATGAGAAGCAAGACAGTATCCAGTTGTTCAGCGTTTGTATTGCATATTGCATCTCTGTTTAGTTCTTGGTATTATTTTCAAGTTTACTTTCAAAAATGTGCCTAGAGCTTCAAATCAACTCTTCTCTTGCATGTGAAGCAAAGTCCCTCCGACAAAGCAGCGTTACCAAGGTGGAACATAATGGAACTTGATATTTCCTTTGAGCTCTAGGGGTGGTTGCTGGGTCTTAGTAGCAGCATGTGAGTCTGGCATTATAAATCACATAGGAGTCAAGATATGAGAGTGCTTTTATGATGTGACAGGGAACATTGATGAAATCTATGTGTTTCAAATAATTATTCAGCATCTGTACAGGTAATCAATGGGATAATTAACTGGCCAGATTATAAACCGGTGGATGTGTCAGATCTGTGTTAACTTCAGCAATGCTCCACTGTTTTCCATCAAGTTAGATTCTTCAGTCAGAAGTTTTAAATTGAATCCAGTGGCATTTTACATGTGGAAACTGTCACTAGGATCCATAAGGTCAAACCAATCTTCTCTTGAACGCTTATTTTATGTATAAAACTGCAGGATACATTGGCTTCAGCAGCGGCACTCATGTTATAACAAACAGTCTCTAGTTCTCTTTTCTGTGATGGAGCACTGCATTTGTGGAAAAAAAATTCAGGACAACTGTGGCATTGTAAACAGAGAAGCAGTTTCCAATGCCCCCTATGCCCTTTTTACTTAGCTGACCCCCTGCCACAATATATCACAGTTTTTTATGTGCAAACTAAGTGGCTAGCAATTCTGGAAAGATAAATATAAATGTATAATGCATATATATTACTAGCTGCAGGACATACTGTTGCTACAATGTGGTAGAAAGAATGTAGTTTTCACAGTCAGATGGTTATTCACAAGAAATTTATGAGGGGGTTTTTAAACAGAAAGTGGAAATGTTACAGTAAGAACTTAGAGGCTGCTTCTTTATTTCAGCACAAAAAGAGTTCATGATAATAAGGATGGCATCTGCCATTTGTTATCCTCTATTTTTTGCTCCAAAAGAATTCTAAGCAGCCTGTTGGCTATACTGTACTTGTGGCACAAGTCAGTCTATGATTTGGTCAACTGCACTGTGCTAAAATGGAAGCAGCCTTTGTTTTAACAGTTGCTAGTCATTCTATACAAAAAGAAATATATAACGATAAGAATTTTAAAAGACAATGACTCTGTTTCACCCTCAGTGAATGTTGCTGCATCATTGTGAAGATCAGGGATGCACTGGTGAGAAATGTTGTGAGAACTTTTTTTTAAAAAAATGTGGAAGTACCATTTATTGATTGATCAGTTGGAATGTATCCAGAGGAGGGTGACCAAGATGATCAGGGATCTGGAACCAAGCTTTAGGATAATACCAAATTATCCTTGGGGAAAGTGACCACAAGATCAAGATAACACCCTTTCCTCCATGCTTAGATGGTTTCACTCAAGGATGCTTAGGACACATGCCTCTGCTTTTTACACACAGTGGAATGTAACGTCCCAAGAATGGGATCCCAACTCTCTCTTTCTAGATCAGTGGCAAACCAATTCCAAACAAAAAGAAAGCTATGGCAGTTGTTAGAATTCATGTAAATCCTTCCCACTGGCTAATGCAACTAGTGGCTGGTTAATGCAGTATTCTTGCTGGGCCAGCAGACTCATTTGAGTGTTGTTGAAGTTCATGGAATGCTTAACTGTTAATCAGAAAATGCTCTCTAGTCCTAGCACTTCCCCACTTTTAATTTAATATGCATCACCACTAGACAATACGGAGTTTTAGTAATTGGTTGTGTGTGAATAAAATATGATTGGAAGTGTTTAATTATAAATGTGGTCATGTGTGAGAGAGGGAGAGAACAAAAGTCATCTAAAAGAAACACGATACACACAGGAGAGATGAACTACAAAGACATTGCTTAGAGCTAAAACCATAAAGTGCTGGGCATTTCTGTGATTTGTCACCTCTGCATTAGCCACTGACTCAAAGCATTAATGATAAAAGCAGATAATAATAGTGGTGTCGACTAGCAAAGGGGCCATTACCATTGGGTAAATAATAGACACGATAAAATGATTCTAAGCTTGTGTTTATATAGTAAAGTTCTGTGCTCTTGTTCATGTTGGCCTGAGCTCATCCTAGTTTCTTTTTGTATATATTATTATACCACATCAAAGCAAGAGCCAAATTAAACTAACTTGTTTTAAAAAGCAGCTGTTTCACAGGCCTTGCATGGTTTTCCTAATAAACAAAGAAGCAACCACATTTTAGGGCACAGTAGAGGGGACCTACTTTTGAATTTCTGGTTCATAGGCATATGCTATCACAATGTAGCGCTTTGGGCACACATAATTAGTGTTTTTAAAAATTTGCAAACAACAAAGAACATATAACTGTACATATCACATATCCTCCAACATTGCTCTGATGAAAATGGAGATGTCCCATTCCTCCTCCCCCTCCCCCTCCCCCTCCCCTCCTCCTCCTCCTCCTCCTCCTCCTCCTCCTTCTTCTTCTTCTTCTTCTTCTTCCCCCACCCATCTGACTGGGTTGCCCCAGCCACTCTGGGTAGTATATAAAAACATAATACTGTAAAACAATAAACAATAAAAACTTCCTGTCAGGGAACTGCCATCGGAGCATCAGGTGGTGGAGGGGCTCAGGGAGGAAGAAAGAGACTCAACAGCTGAAGAAGGAACCAGCAGGGGGAGGAGTGGTTCTCTGAGGGAATGCGAGCAGGAGGGAGGGCTCAGAGACGCTTCCAGCGAGAACAGTGGGGAGGTATCTGAGTCTCCCATAGGGAGACCCACACCTCGCCGGAAACTGTCACGCCGTGAGTCCAGGAGACGCGTTTCCGTGAAGGAGCTTCTTTGCTGGAAGCGCTTCCGCAGACAGCCACTGTCAGACTCTACGAGTGACTAGAGCAGACATGTTTGAGGAGCTCTGTCACGCACAGAGGTTTGTGGAGCCGCACAAACTCTGAGGGAGCTCGATTTTACGCACAAGCAGCTAATCATCCCATTACAGCAGTCTGACAGTCTCTGTACGCTGCCTGTGCAGGAGAAAGCATCATGAGCGAACCAGCCGGAACCGGAGGAGCAGGGGTTGGAGCTGGTCCAAGCTTGGAAGAAAGATACCGAGCGTTGGAAGTCCAACTTGCGCTGCAGACGGCGAGGCTTGAGGAGAGAAGGGCTCAGGATGCAGACAAGAAGGGGAGAGCCACCCAATTCCCCAGAAAGGTACCAGGATTGGTGCAGAAGTTTGGGGGGGACCCCAAGGATTACCATGCCTTTAGGACAGAGATGCAATATGCCATTAATGTGCAGTTTGATGAGTTCCCTGATGAGGAATCGCGAGTTGCTTTCGTAATTGGGCATCTTGAGAAAGGGGCGCGAGACTGGGTTCGACCCCTAATGGCAACGCACAATGACGTCCTAAAGGACACGATGAAGTTCTTTCGTGCAATGGATATCATGTTTTCCAGCGATATTGAGGAAGGGGTGGTGCGCAGACAGCTAATGGCTTGCAAGCAGGGAAGCCGATCTGTCCGTGAGTACTGGACTGAGTTTACCATGCTGGTTCACAGATTGGGTTGGGATTTATCGGCGGCACCCATTCAGATGCTATTTGAAGAAGGTCTTTCTTCGGCTGTGAAAGACGAGCTGTCCCGGAGCCCCAGGGCGGTGTCTATGGATCAGCTGACCAAATCTGCGCTGACCATAGGAGCGCGTCAGGAGGCAAGAGCCTTGGAGAGGCGGGAAGGGAGAGGGGAACGTTGGAAGGAGTTCCGCATTCCAGACATTCCTGAGCCAGCTTTCCCGCCGGCAGAGCCGATGGAAATCGGAACAGCGCGCGCGCATTTTCAAAACCCAGTGAGGGGGCTAAGAAGGAGGGAAAGGGCGCCCGGAAATGCTATCTCTGCCAACAGCCAGGACACTTTGCCAGAGTCTGCCCCCAGAGGAAGGAATGGCAAGGGATGGTGGGAGCTGTTGAGGGAGGAGAGCAGGGAGAAACGGAGCAGGTAAAAGCCAACGCCTGGTTGCCACAGTCGGGGCACTGCAGCCAGGCCAAAGAGCAGTGAAAGTGCCCGTGCCAGAAGCTCCTCAACCTGCTCTAGTGATTGAAGTGTCGCTAGAGCTGCAAAATGGACACCCCCTAAAAATAAAGGCGCTGTTGGACTCAGGCAGCTCCTGCAATTTTATGAGCAAGGAGTTTGCTGCTGAACACCAGATACAGACGATCCCTTTAAGCAACCCCCTGCAGGTGACCACGATCGATGGCAGGGAGTTGTTGGGAGGAGGAGTCAGCTTGCAGACCGTCCCAATGATAATGAGGGTGGCAAGGCACACAGAACTGATAGCGTTTAATGTGGCCACCTTGGGAGGCGCTCCCATTATTTTGGGAATGAGCTGGCTAGCGCTACATGATCCGCTGGTGGGCTGGCATCAAAGAGTGGTTTCCTTTGGTTCAGCACATTGCTTAGAACACTGCAAAGGGGAAAAGGGTTCAGCAGGGGCCCAAGCCACCCTAGCAGGGACTGAAGTAATGGAGAAGGTGAAGGTACCACCACAGTATGCAGATCTCAGCGACGTGTTCAGCGAGAAGGAAGCTGACCAACTACCCCCGCATAGGCCCTTTGATTGCCAGATCAATTTACTCCCTGGAGCACAGCTTCCTGTGGGCAAGTTGTATGCCATGTCAGACAGAGAAATGCAGGAGTTGCGAGAGTTTATTGACAAGAACCTGAAGAGAGGCTTCATCAGAGAGTCCAAAGCAGCGGGGGGTAGCCCAGTGTTTTTTGTGGATAAAAAGCACACGGACAAGCCGAGACTTGTATGTGATTTCAGGCGGTTAAATGCAGTGACAGAACCAGTGGCTTTCCCTATGCCCAGGATTGATGATATTTTGACCAGGGTGAGGAAGGGAAAGATTTTTACAAAGCTGGATCTAAGGGGGGCGTACAACCTGATACGTATAAGGAAAGGGGATGGATGGAAAACCACCATGTTTACCCCTTTGGGGGCATTTGAATATCTCGTTATGCCTTTTGGATTACAAGCAGGCTCAGCGTGCTTTCAATCTTTTATGAACCACGTACTGGGTCCTTTGCTCTACAAGAATTGCGTTGCCTTCCTAGATGATGTGTTGGTGTATTCGGAGAATGAGGAGCAACATGTGAGAGACGTCAGAGAAGTGTTGAGCAGGCTGCAAGCCAACAGGCTGTGGGTGAAACTGGAGAAGTGTCAGTTTCATACCAAGGAGGTGGAATTCCTGGGGTACCGCCTGTCAGACAAGGGATTGGCCATGGATCCCGGCAAGGTGCAGGCAGTGCTGGACTGGAAAACACCCAAAACCAAGAAGGATGTGCAGAGGTTCCTAGGGTTTGGAAACTTTTATCGTAAGTTCATCCGAAACTTCGCCCACCTGACGGCGCCCATTACGGACTGTCTCAGCAGTAAAAAGAAGTTTGTATGGACGGCGGAGGCGGAGCGAGCGTTTGAGGAACTGAAAAGGGCCTTCGCCTCTGAAGAACAACTTCTGCATGTGGACTTACAAAAGAAGCTGAGGGTCGAAACAGACGCATCTGACAGAGCCATAGGGGCGGTGCTTCTTCTGCAGCCGGGGAAGGAGGAGTCAGAGTGGCGACCGTGTGCCTTCTTTTCGCGAAAGCTGAACAAATCCGAGAGGAACTACACGGTGTACGACCGGGAACTTCTTGCTATTCATGAGGCTTTCCGGAAATGGAGGCACCTGCTAATTGGTGCACAACATAAGGTGCAAGTGTGCACGGACCATAAGAATCTAGAGTATTGGAGAACTGCGCGAGTGCTCAACCAACGGCAGTTGAGATGGGCCCAGGAGTTCTCCAAATTTAACTTTGAGATTTGTTACGTGCCAGGCCCAGAGAACGTTAGGGCGGACGCTCTCTCACGCAAACCTGAATATTTGGAGGGGGAGGGAGCACCCGAAGAGACCCATGTCATTCCAGAGGACCGCTGGGTGTGTGGGGCGGCATTGGTGGGGCAAAGGGAATTGGTAGAGGGAACGGTGCATGATGAATACGCCCAGGACAAACTCAGGGGTCTCAGGAGGGAGGGAGACAAACCCGGGGGTTTTGAGGAGAGAAACGGGGCATTGTACTACAAGGGAGCGTTATATATACCCGAAGGGGAATTGAGGGAGAAGGTACTCAAGCAACTGCACGATAGCCCCACAGCAGGGCATTTTGGGCAACACAAAACCATGTGGCTGGTTACCAGGGAATTTTGGTGGCCCAAGGTCAGGGAAGATGTGCGGGAGTATGTGAGAGGGTGTGAACAATGCCAACGAGCCAAGGGGGAGAGGCGGGCACCGGCAGGTTTATTAGAACCACTACCCACACCTGAAAGACCGTGGGAAGCAGTGGCAATAGATTTCATGACTGATCTGCCAAGGTCTAGAGGGAAAACAGCCATCATGGTTGTGGTAGACCTGTTAACTAAAATGGCCCACTTTATAGCCTGCTCACATGCGGTCACAGCCGAAGAAACAGCTAAATTGTTTGTAGAAAATGTGTTTAGGTTGCATGGCGCCCCCTTGAGGGTGGTTTCAGACCGAGGGAAACAATTTACTTCCAGGTTCTGGAGGAAGCTCATGAGCTTACTGCATGTAGAGGTTAATTTCTCAACGGCCCGTCATCCAGAAACCAACGGGCAGGCGGAAAGAGCTAATGGTGTTCTCCAGCAATATTTGAGGTGTTATGTGAATGACAGAGAGAATGATTGGGTGGAGAAGCTGGCGTTGGCAGAATTTGCCTACAACAATGCAGAGAACGTGTCCACGGGGATGAGTCCCTTTTTGGCTAATTACGGGTGCCATCCCAGAGCCTTCCCAGGGGGGGAAGGGGTGAACTGGAGCGTTCCAGCTGCAGAACAGTTCGTTGAAGAAATGGAAGCGATCCATCGCCAGCTCCAACTCAACTTAAACAGGGCTAAGGAGGAATATAAGAGGCAGGCAGACAAAAGCAGAAGGGAAGGTGAAAGCATTAGGGTGGGGGACCAGGTGTGGCTGTCAACCCAAGGGTTGCCATTCAAAGGGGGTTGTAAGAAGTTAAGACCCAAAAGGCTGGGCCCATTTGAAGTCATGCAGCAGGTCAACCCAGTGGCTTTCAGACTCCGGTTACCGAACCACATGAAGCTGCACCCAGTTTTCCACAGGTCGTTGCTGTCACCGTATAAAGGGGACAGAGAAGGGAGGGTCACTAGGGGGCCAGCAATGGAGGAGAAGGAACACAGCTACCATGTAGCGGAGATCCTCGATTCCAGGTGGAAGGGAGATCAAGTAGAGTATTTGGTAATGTGGGAAGGGGAACCGGAGTCGGAAAACACCTGGGTTAGGGCAGAGGATGTCAATGACGAAGTTTTAATAGAAACTTTTCATCAGAGGTTCCCACGTAAACCTCAGCCTGTAGCGAGGTTCCGGAGGGAATACTTTGCCACCACCGACGAAGAAGAGGAGTTGGAGGGGTTCACAGATTCCGAAGAGGAGGAGGATTCAGCGAGCCAGGACGGCGATCGATGGAGGGAATGTTCGAGACGTCTGAAGATGAAGAAGATTCTTTTCGGGGTTTTAACCCTTCACCTCCCAGGGGAGAGGAAATGGGAGGGGGTGAGGGGGGCCCTGGAGGGGAGGTGGATGTCAGGGAACTGCCATCGGAGCATCAGGTGGTGGAGGGGCTCAGGGAGGAAGAAAGAGACTCAACAGCTGAAGAAGGAACCAGCAGGGGGAGGAGTGGTTCTCTGAGGGAATGCGAGCAGGAGGGAGGGCTCAGAGACGCTTCCAGCGAGAACAGTGGGGAGGTATCTGAGTCTCCCATAGGGAGACCCACACCTCGCCGGAAACTGTCACGCCGTGAGTCCAGGAGACGCGTTTCCGTGAAGGAGCTTCTTTGCTGGAAGCGCTTCCGCAGACAGCCACTGTCAGACTCTACGAGTGACTAGAGCAGACATGTTTGAGGAGCTCTGTCACGCACAGAGGTTTGTGGAGCCGCACAAACTCTGAGGGAGCTCGATTTTACGCACAAGCAGCTAATCATCCCATTACACTTCCATATACAGGGCTGCCTTTAGATGTCTTCTCAAGGTTGTATAGCTACTTTTCTCCAGAAACTGGGACAGCTTCTTTAAATCCGGGATTGTCGTTGGAAAACAGGGGCACTTGGAGGGTCTGAAATTACAATTCCCCACAAATATATTTCTTTCTCTTGGGGGGGGGGAGGGGAGAAGGTGGAAAGCCCTGTTGTATTAGCATAAGTCCTTGTGCACGCTTCCACTTGCAAGACTTGTTAGCAGAATCTGGCCCATTAAATGAAAAGGCTAGATGAATAGTTTCACACCTGAGTTGCACAGTAGCGCAGCACTCTGTCTGTAAAGATAAGATAGTAATAAGAAGGGGTGGGGAGATTTTGTGTGTATATATACACACACTTTTTAAAGGCATTCAGAATAGTGTGGAGACAGACAGAGTTGTGTAACTCATTAGTTACAAAACTCACCAGTGTCGATGTCATAGGTACCATCTAGCAGCAATTTTCTCAGGCATATTTTTATGGTAAACAGTTGAGTACTATGCAGCATTCTAACGTTCGCTTATGCGTATATGTTTACAGTTGTCTAACAAAGATTTTGTCAACATGTACTGGGTTTCCAATAATTCTTTTACAAGAATAAACTCTTATTTTCAGTAGCAACTTGCTCATGGTCTCCATGGCACTCAGGAAGTCACAGTCCCTAAAGCACTTATTTCTGAAAGCAGTGCTCTTTTATTAATCAATTACCTCCACCATTGCTGCCACTGCCACCAAGCAACAGATTTTGGATTGAGTGCTTGGAAAATGTGTGATTTCCTCACTAGAGAAGTGATACTTTGAGAAAAGATGTGTAGATTTTCTGGAATAACTGAATTACTGCTGCTGGTTCTTTTTGAGCTCGAAATCTAAAGCTCCATTACAAATTACTCTCTGAGGTGGGAGAACAATATTTTGCTCTCATCCCCACTAGGAAGGGAAAGGGACAGAGCTGACCTACATCTCAAGGATATAATGATGATCTTTGGAAATGAGTGCAACCCTACTTGAGTCAGAGCTGCACTGATACTTCTGCTGTAGTTAAATCATAGTGTGTGGTTGTCATTGCCTCAAGGTCTGCTCTCTGGATCCTCACAAGGGACAGGATGACTTTGCACATGACTTTGTACCAACCAGAAACCTTAACTCTGGTTCGTAGCCTTTTTGCATGTCTGGCAGTCACCTCTGAATCTTTTGTGTACATTGTTCTGTGTGACATGTCAATTTTTAAATAGGGCAGAATGTCATTTCTAAACAGATTTGAAAGGAGATGCACAGCAGGAACAAGATGAATATGGAGAGGGAGGGGAAAAGAAAGAGCATTACTTTGTCTCTAATTTTAATTAATACTTCAGATGGAAAAAAGAAACACTGAATATATTTTTTACAAAATCTCTGGAGGGGAAAATTGTCAGATCAGCAGAGACCGTTAGACAAAATAGTAGACAAACCTATGTGTAGGAAGATGTTTGAGAAATATAGCTCTATTGAGAAAAAAAGTAAAGTTTGTCTTTCCAATGTATTGATACTTTAGGTGTGATAAATTCAAGCCATTATCTCCCAAATGTAATTTGCAGTAAATATGAATTCTTTCTATGGGCATTGTCACACACAGTGATGTGTGCACACATGTGCACCATTTTGAAACAAATTGGAAATATCAGACTTTGGGGCTGGGGTGTTGTTTGGTTTTTTTGTTGGTGATGCTGTTGTTGCTGTTGGTTTTTGCATGTTTATTTTAGATCCTGTGATTTATGTGAAAATTGTTCAGTTTGGTTGTGTATATTTTGATGTTTTGTTTGTTGTTTGTGGCTACTTTTGTTATGTTGCAGTTATGTATTTTTTCATGTTGTAAGTTGCCTTGAGCCTGGTTTGAACTGCGGAAAGGCAGCATATAAATAAAATTATGCATGTATGAAAAAATGGCTAATTTTGCAAAACCCTGTCTCTAGGATTTCACCAAAGTTGGGTAATAAGGCCTACCAAGTCCTTTACAGAACTGGTCAACATAAGGTGGTCCCAATGCTCAGAGATGAGAAGAGCATAGTAATTTCCAACATGAAATTCTTTTTTCCTTTCTATTCTTTCTTTGACTGCAGTAGGAGCCTTGATACTTTTCTCTCTCTCCATCCCCATGTGGCTTTATATCTTTTTCAAAGCTTTGCTCATTTGGTTTCCCCTTCTCTCTACACACTCCCGGGCTTCCTTGCATTGAGTCACAACACAGGTGGGGCATTTTTTGTCATTTTTGTTGACATATGTGGGATGAGATACGGCGGCACATTATTTTTCTGCAAGATTTCCTCAAGGGATTATCCCTCATGGGCGAAATGATTATGTTTTCTCCGGTTTTTGGATTAGATACCTTAGGAAGGAAATATTTTGTACTTCATTACTACCATTAATCTCACAAGGTGCCCCTCTGAATAAAAATCCATTGTTATGTTTAAGTGGTAGAGACACTAAAACATGTACCTAATCTAATTGTGCTTCCAGCAGATGCATCGCTTTTGTTGCCTGATGTTAGTTCTGTAGCATAATGCCCTTGAATGTTTCATTATATTACGGGTAACCTTTTCGCCACAGTAGGTGGACATGCACCTCCGCTTTCTGTTAATCTTTGTGATGATGTAATTGTATATAATCAGCTGGCATACAAAAGAAGACCTCTTTACTCTTTTAAACTAAATTACACAGAAGGAGACAGACCAGCTAATGAACAACAACTGTAGGTCCTGAGTGATACGAGACACTAAATAAAAATAGAACTAAAAAGTGAAAGCTTGTTATGTGCATATGTTTAGGAGCAACAGTACAGTACACCCCCAGGGCTGCACCAGATGTTTGCAGGTGAACATTTTTGGTACCACAGTGGAGCTTAGAGGGAGGCAATGGCAGTGGGATAATGTTATCTGAAAGCCCTCCAAATGCCCATGTTTTTCATTCTGATTCCAAGCACCTTCATGGTTTTGACCGGACTCCCAGCACTGCCCAAATTCTGAATTGGCTGTGTGAAGTAAGAAAAAATACCTTTGCATCCTGTCGGTGAGATGAAAAGATGTCATGTGCCTTAGGAAGCCATGCACACCTGACCTTAACATCACTCTATGACATAACAGCAAGAGTGGGAGAAATACTTCTATGCACATTTACCTTTCTCTAGCCTCATCCATGGATTCAATGGAGGATGGGTTTTTGGATGTGCCCCTCCTTCAGAAGTGCCCCACCAAGCACAACACAGAAGCAGACTACAGTATGCTATACCCTTTTCTTTACTGGCATATTTCTTCTCTCTGCATGGCTATAGTGCCTCCCCCCCCCCCCCCGCTCTCTGGAATCTGATTCTTGCAATTCTGATCCAGGAAATGTTTTTGTTAGGCATGATCTTGCTGACTTTTCTCCTGTAAGCTCTGGCCATAGGCATGTATGCCCTGGTCCCTAACAAAATAGAACCCATAAATAACTCTCCCGCTGCCGCCCAAAGAAATTCCACTGAGGCCTGCACCACATGCTTCATGCCACTTATACATTGAGACTGAAAAAATGTTCCTGTTAATTTTAAATGGTCAGATGAAGAACTGGTCCAGTTTAATGTGTTGTATTCCAAGTTCTTTATGTAGTCACCTCGGACCACTTCATTGAGATAGATTCTTAAGAACACTACAGTGGTGCCCCGCAAGACGAATGCCTCGCAAGACGAAAAACTCGCTAGACGAAAGGGTTTTGCGGTTTTTGAGCGGCTTCACAAGACAAATTTCCCTAAGGGCTTGCTTCGCAAGACGAAAACGTCTTGCGTTTTTTGCAAGTTTGTTTCCTTTTTCTTAACACCGTTAATACAGTTGTGACTTGACTTCGAGGAACAACTCATAGAACGCGGTGCGGTAGCCTTTTTTGAGGTTTTTGGTGATTTTTGAAGCTTTTCCAAAACTTTTCCGACACCGTGCTTCGCAAGACGAAAAATTTGCTAGATGAAAAAACTCGCGGAACGAATTAATTTTGTCTTGCGAGGCACCACTGTATTCTTCCTTTGTGGGGTATGGCTAATCCTTGAGTTCTCTGTTAGAAGCCTCTCCTGGTATGCCCCACGGAGAACCTTAAGGTCCGCAAATGACAACATTTTGGAGGTCCCAGGTCGCAAGGTGGTTAGATTGGTCTCAACTAGGGCCAGGGCCTTTTCAGTACTGGCCCCGACTTGGTGGAACACTCTGTCACAAGAGACTAGGGCCCTACGGGACGTGACATCTTTCCGCAGGGCCTGTAAGACAGAGCTGTTCTGCCTGGCCTTTGGTTTGGACTAAGTCTGACCCTTATGTTGTCCTCCCCTTATGGTCTTGATGAGGCTGCATTTTAACCTGTATTTTAAATTGGTTCCCCCCCCCCTTGTGTTTTTACTGTGATTTTGTTGGTATTGGCCACCCTGGGCCCAGCTCTGCCCGGGGAGGGGAGGGTATAAATTATTATTATTATTATTATTATTATTATTATTATTATTATTATTATTATTATTATTTACCCTGTTCAACACCCATGTGAAATACACATTGCCCAGGCAGGTGCATTATGTGACCCATGAGAGCAGCAAAATACCCAAACCGTACAACAGTGATAGGAGAAAATCAGGCCAAATCTTAATTGACAGCAGCAGGAAAAGTAAGGATTGACATGGCATTGGGGCCAGGATCAATTCATCATTCCACAAACCACATGTTGATGGGATGGGTCTGCCTGGTTTGGACCTCTCCAAATCCGTTCCGTGGGAGTTGGCCAGTGTTGAACCTTGCCGTGGTGGAAGCCAAGCAAGCAAGGTCTCACTGGTTGACCAGGGTGCAGATTCCAGGCAGATGCCCCCAACCCGAGCTTGGGAGTGCCATGGCCAATCCTCCCCTCAGGTCCCTGTAGGTTATACTATGTTGATCCTTTCCAATGCCATTGACTCCCTCAACCAGCAGTGTTCTTCTGCCTAAAAATGGAAGGCCATAATTTCACTGAGGGAAAGGTGAAACACAAACCCAACCAGGTAGAGAGAAAGAATTGCTTTCCAGACCTGTCAAACACTGACCCCAAATTAAATCAGTGAAGGCTCTAACCTGAGGGCAGGCCGGAAGCTCATGGGGTGAAATGGCCCAGAGCTCCAGGGTAAACAGTCTTACTTAGGCTTTTCCCTCTTCTTTGCAAGGGCTCATGGGGTAGCTTTTTCCCATGAGCCCATTGCATGGGCAAGATACTGGGCAAAGCCTTACCCAGTATTTTGCTGCAATCTGGGGGCCACAGCACCATTGGGCAAAGGTGCCTTGTGCTTATTGCACATAGAATAAGGCTTCTGGTTCCTACTAACCTTTCAGAAAGCTCAATTCCAGGGGTGGGGACCTTTTTGGCTCCATGGGCCAGATCCTTATCAGGACTGACTTCATGGGTCGTATGTGGCAGCTGGGTGGGGTTCCCCATTTGTCACTCACGTGATGCCATTATGGCATCACATGATTGACACATGGGCAGCCCCTCCCCACATCTCAAAATCCCTTGTGCAGAGTTACCAAGTGGCTGACAGCTAGTTGGCTGCTGCGTCCTTGGGAACTCATAATGACTTCAAAGCCTTTTTGCTGTTTGTAAAGTGCTCCAGACAGGCCCCATTCCTCCTTCTGAGCTTCCAGAGCCTCTAACGGGGGCGGGGGGGGACTATATTTCTATTCATTTTTTAAAAAAAGAACTGCTTAATCATTAAACTGAAAGTCCCAATGGCTTTGTTTTCCCCATAAACAAAAGTTCCCATAGAAAAATAATGAAACAAATAGTCTTCCATTCTTCATTATGAGCATAGATTCCTCCAAAACAATCACAGCTGTCTATTCCATTCGATCACCACCCTCTAAATTGATAAATTCAGAAACTTGAAGAGATGTGTCTCTTTGCACAGAAGCAGCCTATGATTTCCTATAGCGATCATCATTGTTGCATAACATCTATACTGTATTACAAAGGAAATTGACTTGGGGATTATAATGTTAAGGAAAATTAAAGAGCAGTGAGTAAAATCGAACAAATTACTAAGCTAAAGCATAATCATAGCATCTTGGAGTCTGATGGTCTTATGCTATCACAAGTACAAGATAATGAAAAATTGGAATTGAAATACAGCATTTCCTCATAGCTTGCAGAGAATGATTCCTAATTATGATCACTTCAACACATTCCACGCAGCAGATTTGGAGGACCAGAAATAGAACAGATGTAAAACTAGTATGTGTTAAATAATCCCAGTGCTATTCTTACCTATTATGACTTTGATCTTTTAATAACTTAAACTACATTTTTAAAAGGCAGTGTTCTCCATCTCTTACATTTATTTCCTTCTGTGCATTAGTTTTCTAAGTTGCCAACTCGGTTGTAGTCTCGGGGCAGAATTCTCTCTCTCTCTCTCTCTCTCTCTCTCTCTCTCTCTCTCTCTCTCACACACACACACACACACACACACACACACACACAGAGAGAGAGAGAACTGACTCAGTTATATTTTTTTTTTTTGTCTGCCATATGCCAGTGCTAATTTGGGGCAGCTCCAGAGCACAGCTGATGTATGTTCATCTGCTCTGATATCATTTAAAACACGCTGCTTGGGTTCTTTTTTCCTGGCTCAAAATGGCATTAAAATGGCATCATTGTAAGGAATTTCCTAATTGCTATTAAGCAGATTTCCAGAGGTGCCATGCTCAGTGACAGTCAATTCTTTCTAATACAGAATATTTGAGGTTCAGTCCTTGTCCTCTGAGATATAGGAAAGACAATTGCCTATGTCTTTGGTGGTTCGTTACAACCAGGGAAGTCAGCACTGGACTAGGTTATTTAACATCTACATCAGATACAGGGAACCTATGGACTTTTAGATGATATAGGACAGCATGCCCAATGGTCAGGGATGATGGGACTTGGAGTTCAACATCAGCTGGAGGGCCACACATTCTCCATCCCCCATTCCTGATCTACATAGCAATCATCTGGATATTTGGGCTAGATTGTTATCAGGGCCATCTGTACCATTAGCCAATGTTAGGTGACTGTCTAGGGTGGCAGAAGCTTGGAGCTTGCAGTTGCAACCCCTAGCTGTTGCTCCTAAGGCCCATTGCCTACCATTGACTTCTGTTGAAGGGAAGAGCTCTTGGCCCCTAAACTATATTTCTGCCTCCGATGCAGTGCAAGGTGCTATCCTGTCACCACTGTGGAAAAAAGATTCAACTGTCAGTCTAGTCAGCTTCTATATGTGGAATGGGGACTAGGTTCCACCTCGTCCTACACTTCAAGCATGATTGTCATCAGTACGAGGATGACATGCAGTTCTGCATTTCCTTTTCATCTGATTCTGGAGGACATAATTGGCTGGATAAGGACTAAGAAACTGAAGCTTAATTCCAAGAAAACAGAGGCGTTTTGGGTGATAGGTGTGCTGCCTTGGCCCCGTGGCAGCAGGTGCCTAGGGCATACTGATGTCACAGCAGCATGTACAAGTGATGTCAGCACATCCTGTAGCATGCCTGAGTAGAATCTTGAAGGCCCCCTGACCCCTTCATTTACAATTTGTGGTTGCTCAGGCACCCAGGGCCCTACTTAGTTGGTGCCCCTGTTGGGTGGAATGGGAGATCTTCTAGTATGGAGTTTCAGCCAGTTCTTGATGGGGATGCACTCCCCTTGATGTATAAGGTTTGCCATTTGGTAACCTTTGATAGATTTTCTGCCCCTGCACTTACTGCTGGAGGCCGAGACAGCAGCTTTGGCCAGCAGGACGTTTGCCCAAGTTAGCAGACCTATTTTTCAAGAGATCAGACCTATCCATGTGAAACAGTTCTTCATGACACTCTACACGAGGCTCTTCCAACATTGAAGCATTAGATTGTAGGATGGAATCAATAAAACAGACTGGCAGTAGTGATTGATGCTGCTGCCACTCTGTTCTGTCGCCATGATACATGAAGCCCTGCAGTTAAGTTGTAGAGCTCATGTTTTGCATGCAGGAAGGTCCAGGTTCAGTCCTTGGCACCTTAGGTATTAAGGCTTGGAACACAACTCTGCTTTAGAGCTTACTGCCAGTCCTGGTTGGAATAGACCATTGGTCATGCTGGCTGGGATTGATGAGAACTGCAACCCCAAATATGTGGAGGACATCAGATTTTGGAAGGCAGACAGATAGGTAGGCCAGTTTTCTAGTAAAGTATATAGCTGCTTAATGTGACCATATTGTAAAGTGTGCCTCAGGTAGTGTTGAGAATGGTTTTTAATTGTTTTTAGTTTTCCCTTAAGATATATTCCTGTTGCGCAACCCCTACAGGAACAACAAGTAGCAAGAAGGCATGTTTTCCCAATACAAGTCCGTTAAAGTCAGTTGGCTTTAAAGGTGGATAGTCATTCTTACTCATGCATATTCTAACACATCCAGTCTGCCTCTTATGGAAAAGTAGTCAAGGTCTGATTTCTCTTAGCGCCTCCAAATCGAACCAGCCATTAACATGTAATTCCTTTGAGACATAGTATGCTCTCTTTAGTAAACTACTTTAAAATTAGATCAATAAATTATGGGGTCATGTTCTGTGCTTCTGCCATGACTTCAGATAGTTTTGTCTGCCTAGCTCTGTCCACCACTTGATGTATAATCTGTTCTTTATCCAGTTCCATTGTTCATGGGTTTGAAGCAATCCAATAGTATGCATATTATACCAAGAGAAGTCATTGTTTTTACCTACTTTCTATTACCTAATGTCAGAGACAAACACAACAATTACTCTCTACAGAGGTAGGGTGGCAAGTGTGGAGGACTAAATTGCTATATTAGTTTTGCGTTCTGAGATTAATGCATAGCCAGATACTCAAGTAATTGGATTTAAGTGGTACAGGTGGGAGAAAAAACAACCATGACCATTGTCTTTATCATATGTATTCCAAGTGCATACTTACTGCTATTATTCCTTTCATCTAGCAGCCTGCTGGCTGACACATCAGTTACTCACCCTTTTTAAAAGGAAGATTTGAATACTCCTTATAACTACTCTTTGCTATCTCAGCTTTCTGTTAGCTTGAAATAATTAACTTGTTACATATGTAGTAATTAGCCTTCAAAACATTTATTTCCATTGCACGAATGTTGGGAGACTTTATTCTTTTATTCTATTGAAATATACTGCTAGCTTGTAACTTATAAATCTTTCAAATGAAGAAGGTAAGGATGCCAAACAATTGCTAAAGTGAATCTGAAAAGTACTGGCCTTTTTTTCTTTTTTCTTGCGTTGGCAGAAAAATTAAAAAGCCACACACCACATTCGTCGAAATCTCAGGCAAGTTCATAGAGAGAAAGGTATATTATGTGTTCAGTCTGATATATGGAACCACAGCAAGGAACAGTGAATAATACTATCCCTCGTTATGAAAAAGCATCCAACCAAGAAAGGCAATGATGGGAGAAAAACGTAATTATCATTGAACTCCTTGCTGACTCCCTTGGTAATTTTAATCTTTGATAGTGGAGTGCATATGGCACATCATAATTTATAATACCAAGTTTTAGGAAGAACAGGTAAAGAGCATTTGTTGTGATAAACTAGGCAAGCTGTATTAATAGTCAGATATAATGCAATTCATGTGAAATATGTTTATATCTGCATAAATTATGCATACTTATTCCTCAGATGTGTATAAAAGTATTTCTGATAGATGTATGGATTCACATAATGCTATGCACTCAGAAACTTATGTATCTACTAGGAATAAATCACTGAAAACACATTAGAGACAAGAGGAATCTTGAATTATGCTCCTTTTTGTGGCACATATTTCTTCAAAAACAATTCCTTCAGACCTGTCTTGTAAATATTAGGCATACCAATCAATTGTTTTATTGCTTCTTAAACCACTCAGAGTTAGCTTCCCATCTGCCATTTCTCATCGCTTGCAAGATCTCCCAAATCCAAAGCAAGCAGGCAAGTATCACTCAGGTTTGCTTTAGGAACAAAAGCAAACTAGGGAGGGAAACGACAAACTTTGCAAAAAGGCAATTAGCACTTCAAGTTGTTGGTACATTGTATCACCCCCCCCCCCGAAAAAGGTTTCTACAGTGGTACCTCGGGGGTTATAGACGTTTCAGGTTACAGATGCTTCAGGTTACAGATTCCGCTAACCCAGAAATAGTACCTCGGGTTAAGAACTTGGCTTCAGGATGAGAACAGAAATCGTGCTCCGGCGGTGCAGCGGCAGCGAGAGGCCCCATTAGCTAAAGTCCTACCTCAGGTTAAGAACAGTTTCAGGTTAAGAACAGACCTCCAGAATGAATTAAGTTCTTAACTTGAGGTACCACTGTACTCATATTCATTCAAAGAGCTGCTCTGAATAGAAACACATTGAAACCTCTAGTATCCTCACAGTCTTAAGAGGGTGGATGGTTTGAAATATAGAATTTTCTTTATTTTTTTACAGTATGCCAAAGCATATTGATTTTCAAAAACATTCCATATTTATGATGTAGAACAATATAAAGTTATTAGTTTGTTGTTGTGTTCTAAGCAAACAACTGCCTGGCGTATTATTGCCAATTTCTTTTGCTTTTTAAAATGATAGCTGTTATAATGAGGACTTAGTCACTAGATCTGCAACCCCTAATTCACTATGCAGGGTAAGATATGCATGAGCTGGATGGGGAAAGAAGTTCACTAGCCTCTGCCCACAGAGTGTGAACAATAGCCCACACAAAGACCCCAAATTGGTCATTTCAGAGGAGAGGAATGCCATCACTTGACAGAACTGGACTAGCACTTGACGGAACTGGACATAGCACTGAGCAGGGGTTTGCCTGTATACAGCTAATGGGATTTGAACTGGTGGCTATTTATTTGGAACAAGACCTTGTGGTCATAGTGGCTAGCTCACTGAAGTAGTATTAGTTATTATTCAATAATATATTGTCTGATGTTAACCCTAAAGCCCCCAGGTGGGCTACAATAATTAAAATTTAATGGCTAACAAATTTCAACAATGCCCTTCCCGATGCTAAAATTCCCCCCACCTCTTACGCACCGTTCTACAGCAGTGTTGTGGTGCCCACTGCAGCACAGCACTGAGTGCAGCCAAACTGGTTGCACTGCCCTAAAACTGCCTCTGCCTCTGCTTTTGGTTGGCCATGGTGAGAAGAGGATGCTGGATAGATAGGCCTTTTGCCCTGATCCAGCAAGGCTCTTTTGTTTCCTTGCTGCATTCTACCAGGGTCCCTTTCAGCCTTCCACTCAACCAGTTCATTTGCTTCCCTCCTGCCCTTAGACTGTCTGACTCCTCTGACCTTCTTGAATTGCATTTGAACATGCCAATTTGCATTCTCCTGAACTTTCCCTCATCTTTCCAGTACCATCTCTGTTCTATGGTGCCAATGATTAAGTTTCTGGGTTTGGGCACTGACTTAATTCAGAGGATACTCAGAATGGGTAAATTTTTGTCTCTATCCCAACTCCAGAAATATTGATGCTATACCAGAGAGTGATATTGGTGCCACACTTCAGTGTCTCACAGAACTCAGTGTCAAAGCCCAGTTCAAGCATTCTCAAGGAGCTCCACATGACTGACCCTAGGGATACATGCAAGTAAAGAATAAGATAACTTCTGTAGTGGGTCATCCATTTTTAAGTGTCAGACTCCTATGATCCTATCTAGCCATTGTCCATCATGTCTACTTCAATTCCCCTGGAATCTACTCTTGTATGTTGCCATCATACTCAAGGAGCTACCATTCACCACATAGCAAAGGTATGTCAGAAAAAGAAGCCCAGCTACATGCCACAGGGAGCTACAGCTGACTGGGAATTCTGGTCACCTGTGCTAAGGCACATGTTTATAAGGTTTGCATATTACATTTGTGGTCTGAACAATAAAGGGTATCCCTTTAAAAATGTAAAGTATGAAGAGGACCAAAGTCATTTGCCTGAAAAGGGTTCCTTGTCCTTCCAAAGAAACTTAATGATAAGCTAACAGGGGCTGATGGACGACATGAGAAATCCAGACTCTATCAAATGCTTGTCCCGCAGTGATGAAAAGTTATGCTTCAAAAAACATTACATCATCTGCAATAATTAAATTAAGATGTGTCTAAGGAGAGAGAAGAGTGGAATGAATTGTAAGAATTAAGGGACTGGCAGGGTGACAGCAGAGGTGGATAGGTATGTATGTATAACAGGAATAGCCTTTGTTGCATAAACTATAGTGTGTGTAATTAAATATTGATTATTTAAGTCTTCTGAGAAGAAACTGTTTAGCATATTTTTTAAAAAGAAAAATGATGCCAGCATTTTATACTTCTTTCAGCCATCATCTTATAATAGTGGACCAGTAAAGTTAAATGATCATCTTCCGTATAATGTTTATTCCTAGTACAATTCCCTTTTTGTCATTCAAAAATCATGTAATGGAACACTGCTATGTGTGTTCTCAGATAATTAGTTAATTCGGAGGGTGTATAGACATGGCTCGCCATGCTTCTCCTTGTAAGTCTGTTTCATGTACCTCTTCAGAGAAAATGAGAGAGATGCATACCACCAGTCAGAGCAGATATTTTGTCCCTGGATTTGCCTTGCTGCCTATGCTCCAGGTGTCTTTTTAAAAACTCAATTGTTTGTTTGTTTTTAAAAAGGAAACTAGGCTAACTAACATTCAGCAAATGTGCCCAGACCTTCTTCATTATACTATGTTTCTGACAAGGCACTTACATAATTGCTTTAGGGTTATGTGCCGAATTCCTGGCTAGTCCTAATGCTGTTTCTCCTAAGAGAGACAAGAGGTACTGATCTCACAGTGTTCAAAGAAATACAGGGGCAGTTCTGCCATGGACTGGAGTGGGGAGCAACTTCCTTTAAGTAGCACCATGAGTGCAACAGGACTTTGTAAAATGCTGGCTTAAGTTCAGGGGGTGGGTCACTTGGGTTGTGCTTTGGGCAGTAAAACGCCTGATGCAAGCACTGATAAGTGGGATTTTTCAGTCCTGCTTCAATTGTAACAAGAGACACAGAACAAATAAGTTTGTATCTCCATTAGCTCTGCTGAATTCTGACTTTGAAATCAAAGTTGCAATTTGTGCCTTAGCCATCCTAAACTGGACCAGAAATAACTGAGCCTTTTCCCTCACTTATAACACTGGAAGCATCTCACCCATGTGATTTGACTGAAGTAGCTGGTAATGGTCTTCCTTGAAATTCTGGAGAAGAGGTAACGACTCTAGGAAATTAACAATGCTGAACAAAAAATAGACTAAAGGGAAGATGAGCCAGCAAGGAAACCTGATGTATTCCTCTGATGACTGGAAAAGAATCAATACACTCTGCTGCTGTTTTGTACCTAACCTTTACCCTAATAACTTGATGTACAAGGCATTGAAATGTGCAGAATATATGTATAATCAATCCCCATAGCCTTGAGTTTGGTATGTACTCTTTCAGCTTTAAGGGGACCAATCTGTTATTTATTTTGGAAAGTTATAATTATCATCGTTAATTGTCTTGCATTTAAAATAAAACTAAAACCATACAAAATAGGCATTCACAGTAAAGGCCCATCTGCCCAGCTGTGAAAGCCTGCTGGAACAAAAATGTCATCAATTGTTGCCAGAAAGTGTGGGTAGTGCACACTTCTCAGTGTCATATCTCAGTGGGAATGCTATTCCACAGAACAGTGGCCACCATGCAAAAAACACTGCTCCAAGTTACTGCAGAATAGACTTCTGAGATAATTGGAACTTGCAGGAGAAACATTGCTGCAGACAGCAGTGATATACTGAGTGTATAAGGGATAAGGCAGTGTCTTAAAGTCATTTGTCTGTTCATAGAATCATAGAATTGTAGAGTTGGAAGGGACTCATCTAGTGCAAATCCCTGCAATGCAAGAATATTTAGCTGTCCTATACAGGGATCGATCCTGCAAGCTTGGCATTATTAGCTCCACACTTTAACCAGCTGAGCTATCGAGGGTGACATTTACTATGCATTTGGACACCTCTTATGTTATCTTAAACAAAGTTTGCATGCTGCTTCCTGACATCAAGGAGCAGGTTTTTGGGCTATGTTTGGATATAGTTGGATGTCATTATGAATCAAGATGGTGAGCTGAGCCTTTGATAACTACATTGATTTGAATCACTGATTTCAAAGCTGTGCTTTCCCTCCCCCCTTAGAATTTGCAACCAACAAGCACATGAAACTGCTAGTAGCTCTAATACCCTGAAATGTAGGGTGCAACAATCCATTACTTGTAAATTCATGTAACAAAATCCCAATAGATATTTCTAGGAAAATCGGTTTTGGGGAGAATAAGACTGATCAAAGAGGCAACATAACACACACACACACACAATTACTTTCTGTGTCACATTTAGGACATAGCTCAACCAAGGCAGCTCACAATATTATTAAAGCATCAGCAAATCAACAATTAATAAAAGGCAGCAGCATTAAACAACTGTTAAAATCCTTTAGCTCAAAACATAGGCCAAATATAAAACAACCAAGATCACAGTGGCTGATTAATGAACAACAGAAATAAACATCAGGGTATCTGATAAGAAGCCTTTAAATTGGATATTTTATTCTCTATGATTATTTTTTAATTAGGTGCTATTATGTCAAAGCATGCATTGGAGAACACCTTATTCTTATTGTCAAGGCTTTCTAAAAGTGTCAAGTTTCTCAGCTGCTGACATGAACAGATGAAGTACTGTACAAGCAACAGTCATAGGTGGGAAGATGCATTGTTTACAAAGCTGCTGCTGCTGCCTATTGTTTACAGGGGATGACCCACCACATGGGGGCGAGCAACAGACCCCTGAAATAAAAAGAAATGTAGCCATGGAGGTAAAGGAAATGTATTTTACTGAGCAACTGCACAGCTGCCTTGATATTTCATTTTGCTGTTACATCGGCTCCACTGCTTTCGTAACCGATAGACTAATGTACTTGCTGTGCAGCCAGCACACACCAGGAGTTCAGCAAAAGTTTACATTCCTTACAACAAGAAATGTTCAGCAGCCCACAAAACCAACCAGTGCTCCATAAACTCTAACAAAACATAATTTTCCAAACCAAAGCACTCCCACTGCTTATACTCTTCAGGCAAAAGAAGTGCTTCAGGTTCAAACTCCGGCATGTACTGCAGAACGACAGGGGTGAGGGCTGTAGGGAGGAGGGCAGGACTTACATTCTCCAAGCAGCAGGGTAGTACCTTTTCCTAGTGCTTGAGGGTGAACTGGCAAATGAGGTCAACATGGTCATCCTCTTGGTACAGACTGACTGCATAGGAACGCACAGCAGGCTGATGCCATTCATTTTTATGTGAAGCTTCTATAAATGGAAGAAACTGGATGGTATCTTTGCCTTTAGAGTGCACTGAAACTTTGTAGAATATAGGAAATTTTATAAACCTCTGTTTATAATGCATGATACAGACATATATTAGGAACACGGGAAGCTTACACCATTCTCACTACAGACCAGCATAGTGGAGGAAAACTGGCATAACTATTAGTCAATTAAAAAATGCACACTGCTAAGCTATGGTGGAAGAGTTTTGTCATGAACTTTCCCCTCCCTCTTTTCTGCCTCATCTTCAACATCCCACCATCAGAAAAAGGACATTGTGACAGGGAAGGAATCTGCAAGCAACTATGATGGGGAAGGGGGAGTTTTATCTCCCAGGGAAACTGTGGATAATGTAAACTCAGAATGATGATAGACAGCTGGAACAGTCAGATGAAAGGAAGAACAGATTTAGGACCTTTAAGAGGGGAATTCTCCCTCTCAGTGTACCCTCCAAATTATCTTAGCCTGCAACTGCTGGATTGCCTAAGTAGTATATCATTCACCTACCATTATGGAGCATATAGAAGTAGAATAAAGGTAACTGTTTAGCCCAGCCATATATATATATATATATATATATATATATATATATATATATATATATATATATGCAGGTTTTGGTGTCTTCGGGTGTCTTCCCGTGTAAGAGTTGGGGTGTCTAGGCGACGTTTCGACGAGGTCTCACTCGTCATCTTCAGGCTGGTGCTTTCGGCTTCTTGTTACTGGAACAGAGCAGGATCTCAGTGTTTGAGTTCCTATAAATACTGTTGAGGGGGTGTGGTGTATAGCCTCCAACGTTCTGGGCAGAGAGGAAGTTCCCAGGTTAGTGTGTCTTTTCTTCTAACCTGGGAACTTCCTCTCTGCCCAGAACGTTGGAGGCTATACACCACACCCCCTCAACAGTATTTATAGGAACTCAAACACTGAGATCCTGCTCTGTTCCAGTAACAAGAAGCCGAAAGCACCAGCCTGAAGATGACGAGTGAGACCTCGTCGAAACGTCGCCTAGACACCCCAACTCTTACACGGGAAGACACCCAAAGACACCAAAACCTGCATTCCTGTACCCGTGAAAATCTACGAAAGCATATATATATATATATATATATATATATATATATATATATATATATGCAGGTTTTGGTGTCTTCGGGTATCTTCCCGTGTAAGAGTTGGGGTGTCTAGGCGACGTTTCGACGAGGTCTCACTCGTCATCTTCAGGCTGGTGCTTTCGGCTTCTTGTTACTAGAACAGAGCAGGATCTCAGTGTTTGAGTTCCTATAAATACTGTTGAGGGGGTGTGGTGTATAGCCTCCAACGTTCTGGGCAGAGAGGAAGTTCCCAGGTTATTGTGCCTTATCTTCTTTTGTTCATTAATTACTTGAGGGATATCTTGAGTGATTTCTTGAGTGATATTCTGAGTACCACTTAGGAGGGTCATTAGGTGTGGATTAGTTGCTAAAGCTTTCGTGTCTTGACCTCTTGAGCTTGTAAAGAGTTTTTCTGAGAAGATGGCTGTACTGCACTTAGTTGTGCTCTGGCTTGGCTTCGTGTATAAGGGCGAGCTGTCCCGCCTGCCAGACATCTGGAAATTAGCCCTCCCCACAAAAACCGACACCAGAACCAGAGGCACACAGAACGCCATCTCCAATCAACCACACCAGACCCAAACCCAGACCCTCTCCACAGATAAATTACAGACACCATCCAGTAGCCAAACCATAGTGGCACCTCCGGATGCTGCACCCCCCTGCAATCCCAACACAGATCTGGCTGGCACAGGGCACAAAACCACAGCTCGCCCTTATACACGAAGCCAAGCCAGAGCACAACTAAGTGCAGTACAGCCATCTTCTCAGAAAAACTCTTTACAAGCTCAAGAGGTCAAGACACGAAAGCTTTAGCAACTAATCCACACCTAATGACCCTCCTAAGTGGTACTCAGAATATCACTCAAGAAATCACTCAAGATATCCCTCAAGTAATTAATGAACAAAAGAAGATAAGGCACAATAACCTGGGAACTTCCTCTCTGCCCAGAACGTTGGAGGCTATACACCACACCCCCTCAACAGTATTTATAGGAACTCAAACACTGAGATCCTGCTCTGTTCTAGTAACAAGAAGCCGAAAGCACCAGCCTGAAGATGACGAGTGAGACCTCGTCGAAACGTCGCCTAGACACCCCAACTCTTACACGGGAAGATACCCGAAGACACCAAAACCTGCATTCCTGTACCCGTGAAAATCTACGAAAGCATATATATATATATATATATATATATATATATATATATATATATATATATATATATAAAATTAAGGTCTCAAATTTGATGAGTTTTTGATGAGTTTAACACCATTATGAATCATTAGCATTTTAAAAATGCATTATGCTAAGCAAAGGACTATTCTTAATATCACTAAAATCCATTGCTGCTTTATAGTTGAAATAATGCATTTTATTAGTATACTGGCTGAGTAAAAATGGGAGTTGGAGTCATATAGTCTCCACTCCACTCTTCTCTTTCCATTATCTCAACATAAATGATGGTGTTAGAGCCAGTGTGGTGTTTAGAACCAGTGTGGTGTAGTGGTTAAGAGCGGTAGTCTTCGTAATCTGGAGAACCGGGTTCGCATCTCCGCTCCTCCACATGCAGCTGCTGGGTGACCTTGGGCCAGTCACACTTCTCTGAAGTCTCTCAGCCCCACTCACCTCACAGAGTGTTTGTTGTGGGGGAGGAAGGGAAAGGAGAATGTTAGCCGCTTTGAGACTCCTGAAGGGGAGTGAAAGGTGGGATATCAAATCCAAACTCTTCTTCTTCTTCTTCTAACTTATATTTCCTCCCAAAATTATTGAGTTGAGGATTATTTGGACCAGCTTTCCACATTCAAGATGTTTTGAATTACAGCAAAGCACTGATGATGGGAGTTATAGTCTAACACAGGCATAGGCAAACTCGGCTCTCCAGATGTTTTGGGACTACAACTCCCATCATTCCTAGCTAACAGGACCAGTGGTCAGGGATGATGGGAATTGTAGTCCCAAAACATCTGGAAGGCCGAGTTTGCCTATACCTAGTCTAACAACATCTAAAAGCTGACCTGGTTTGTCATCAGGAAACCAATATGGCTGGGCAGCAGCAAAAAATATGGATGAAAATAGGGCAATTTGTAGTCATGGGAAGACTTGAAAAGGAACTCCAGTGATGTAGAACTGTATTATTTATGCTATAGAATGGTGCAGTACTGAGGCTGTGCATTCAATTCTCACTTTGAACAATGTCTTTCTTTAGGTAACCCAGTAAGGTGCACCGAGTTCTTCATGTGCTGGAGCTTTACAGGGCATTCGATGATGGGTCTCATGCCCTCGGTGAGTTAGAGACTTCCCCTGTATGTGAAGACAGCCTTTGGCAGATTAAGCAAATAAGACCAACAGTAGGTCCAATGGTCAAGAAGGCATTTACTTCATGTGTTGTAAAGGGAAGTGGGGAGCATGTGGAGGGTTTTCGGCCTGGGAAGGTAGTCCATCTACGAGAAGGAAAACTCTGGTCCTAAACCCCCATTGCCTTGCAGGATAACCTCAGTGGAATAAAAGGTTAAGGAGTAAACCCTACACAGATCTGGAATGGAGTCCCTAAGACAGTTGGATGACAGCTCCTTCTGGCAAATCCTGCAGCCAAGCAGGTACCAATTGTATTACTCTACTTTCCTTTGGACCATATCAGTGCAGGTAGAAATGCAACAATTCAGTCAAAAGCTATGTTATGAAGAGAGCAGACATAAACAGGACCTTGGACAGCTCCAAGCAAGTCCTGCTGGCTGAAGCTCTGCCTTATTACAGTAGCTATAAGAAGATGCTGTCTCATCAGGAAATTAAAACCATCGGAAGCCTTATGTGGGCTGACAAAACCTGCAATGTGTTGAGTCCTCCTACACCACCTGAAGTAGCTGGCAGGTTTGTTCAAGGACTCTTACCTTGTTTTGCAACATTTGAATTCTACATTGCTGCGGAGATGGAGGTACGGAAGGAGCCTCAGCCTCTGGGTTCAAGGATGGTGGTAAGGTTGTGACCTCCAGCTGGGAGCTCCCTGAAAAAAGTTACAAATTGTTCTGCCTTCAAGGAAGCTGCCAAGGCCTCATCCTCATCATAGTTATCCACCAAGCACTACAAGGTCCAGTGTTGTGGAAGGTATGGTTTGGAATGGCAAAAGAAAACATGTCCAGAAAAGGAAGAAGGAGGCTTTGGCACCTGCATTCAAAGCTTGCTGCTCCACATGCTGGTCTTCTGAAATGGTGCTAACAGGTTGAAAATTTGTATTTCTACATATTAAACCTATCAGTGCAAATAATTATGGCACACAGTGGATATAACTGAGCCTTTAGCAATGTACAGTGAGCGTGGCCCAAGCATTGATTATTGGTGTAAGTACTGGGGTGTTGCAAGTGCCTATTTTTGACAATGAAACTTACTGATAAAGTATCCTAAATGTACTTGCAAAGTTGTTGTTGTTTGAATGTGTTTATAAAAGGTTTTCCCACAGCACTGGTGTTGCACTCTACCATTTATCAACAACGAATTATAAAATAAACTAATAAAATAATAAAAATACAATATATCTATTCAAAACGCATAGGAAAAAATGATTATAGAGTACATGAGATAATACAAACTAACCAGCCAGCTGAATGGTAACCTTGGCCCTAAGTTGGTACCATGATCTAAATTATGTGCACAGTAGTATTTTACCCCAATTTTGTCTCCATTTCAAGCTTTCATTGTGCTGTCCTTTGTGTGTTTATTATAAGCACACCACAAAATCTCAGTTAAGATAGTGAACCAATACAGGCAGGCAGAACCATTTTTATTGGCCATATGGAATTTCTCCTCAAGGATTCCTTTACACTGTCCTGGTTGCAGAAAACAAGAAGTTATTTTTAAAAAATTCCACCCTTGGAATTTTATCTGCCTCCATTGCCTTGTTATTTGTGGTGCTTTGGTGGCATATGATCACCTGCCACGAGGAGATGAGCTGCAGTTGTCAGCCATTTATTTTAGGCATTTTACTGTGCTTGATTTGTAGGATCTCAAGTTTTACTAGAAACAGAAAGTCATTGCTGTATGAAGACACAATTCTTCTTCCCTGTTAGTCTTCACTCTTTTATACCCCCTCCTCCATTTTGGAAGGGTTGTGAATTATTTGTTGTGAATCACTACTCTTTTCCCCCACAACCAATTGTGTGTATGATTGTATCTGCAAAATATCAAAATTGTCCCCAACTATATTTAAATGTGGCTGGAGTCTCCAGCCATATTTTAGATACTTTCCTCACACAATTTGGGCATATAAAATGATCTACAGAATATAAGTAAAGACAGGTTCGATTTACATAAACCCAGCCTAAAACCAATTAAATAGAAAACAAAAAAGCAGCAACTTAAGTCTGGGGAATTTCAGCCTGCATTGGCAAGCAACCCTCTGCATAAACTAATAGGTTTTATAAGTTGACAATAAGAACAGAGGAAATTGCCTTCTGCTGGGTCAGACTATTAGTCTATTTAGCTCTGTGTTGTCTGCACTGACTGGCTGCTGTTCAGGATTTCAATAGGCATATTTTACAACCCTGCCCTGAGATACCAAGGATTGAATCTGGAGCAGTCTGAATGCAAAGCATGCACCATATGACTGAGCTATCACTCACAGTGGGAAGGGGACTAGACAAATTTCCCTTAATGGAAGTTCCATTGGGTGGATTCCACTGCTGGTAAACCTTGACACTGAAAATTAGTAGATCTTGCAATGGAAAATGGGAAGAACATCTTCAGCAACCAATTCCAGTATTTGGAAGTAGCCATTGCCTTATTGTGATTAGAACAACTTCACCGACACAACTTCATCTCCTTCTTGTAAACATAAACAAGACCAAAAATAGATGGCTCATCTTCTCAGTGAAGGAAATGTATTTTTTGAAAAGGAGGGTTTTTGATCAGTGTTCCTATTGTATCCCCCATGACTGCAAGGTCAGAACAGTTTACATTGTTCAGGGAATATAATGATTCAACTGGGCAGCTTTGGATCCTGAATGCAGGCATTTCAGATAAACATGTTTGAATAGATATGTCATCCCAACTGCGGTAGCAAAACCCCCAGCAGTACTATTGTTCTATATTCAATTGCTGCCTGAAATTAGAGATGGGTAGATCAGTCTATACACCCAGTTCATGTCAATTTTGTTTTAAGTTCATTCATCACGTCCATTCCATTTTGCTTTTAAAGTAATCTGTTATTGTGTATTTTATTGCAAACAAGTTATTTCAACCAACACATTAGTCTGGGAGGAACAGATCAGGTTAGTCCACACAGGAGTTCACAGACTGCCCATTGTACAGGTACTTGCTATTAGCTCTAATTTGTGTAGAGCTCAGATATCAGCTATCACCTAGTATGTTAATTGCTTGGGGCTAAATGACATCAATAAGCTTACCATAGAAGCTTACACATTTGTTACAAGAAAAAACAAAACAAAAAAGTGTAAATGGAAAATGAAACATCATTCTCTTACAATCTTTATGTTCTGCTGGAAAACTTTTCTGACATTTTCCCCAAAGAACCAAGTGTAGAGAAAGTTGGCAGGTTGTAGCAGAAGAAAAGCCAATGATTACACCAAGGAGTAAGGTAGAGTATTGTTCAACATCTGTTGCTTAGGAAAACTATTCTTATGCACCATGTTCTGGTCTCACAGCATCAAACATCTGAGAAATACTAGGACAAAATGCACATTGACACCTGAAAAATATTGTGATGATTTGGTAACTGAATGTCTGGAAGCAGAGATAACAGACAGCTGTTAAAAGATTAGGCAATTGTTTCTATCAGTTTATTTTCTTCTGTGTTATGCTGAATGTCAAAGAATGTTTATAGAAAAAGGTGATCTGTCTGCTTATTCCTTTTTGTATTAGACAGAACTTCAGTTATTGTCATTAGCAAATATAAAACCCCTGTCTCTGGGTTCTAAACAGCATGATCTGCATTTTTTAAAGACTATTAGAAGTCCATGGACAGATGGCAACTTGTTAAGGCCAAGTTAGTATTTTTTTCAGAAGCATATGTTAGGAAAGTAAACAGATAGGTAGATGTAAAGAAAAATTCAGAGAAGATATCAAGAAAGAGACAAGTTGTCCCTTTGCAGTGCCACAGAGACTCTCAAATAGAGCCTATGCAACACTGAGCTTCTGAAATGGCATCATTGTATAATGGAGCAGTTATTATTAATTTGAATAGTGCCTAATATAGTCTACAGCTTGATTAGTGCATTCCAGTAGACGGCATCAGTTTTCAGAGTTTACTGAGAAGATGAATTTTTCAGCAGTGCAAGTTGTACTAAAGTTTCAGTTTTGCTCTGATTCCTATATCCCTGAGAACACTCAAAATCTGTTCTTTGCCTGGCAGATCCACCCACATCTGGCCCCCTCCTCTAAGTATATGAGTGGTTTTGTCCACAATCCTTGGAATCTCTGCCTCCTCAGTAAAATGTACCACCTGTTCCTGGTTTGGTAGCCATTGCTCAATCTTTGCCTTCCAGTTGCTTTATTTCCAGGATTATTGAACTATGTGGATTCCTTCTCCCTAACTGTACTGGCCATATTGTAAGCACCAAAAGCTGCTTATATAAAGTCAGAGCATCGGTCAATATAGTTCAGTGTTGTGTACATTCACTGGCAGCAGCTCTTCAGGCTTAGAAAAAACAAGGACCTTTTATAGTCCTATCTGAAAATACTAGGGATTGTACCTAGGATGTTTTGTATGCAAAGTATGTGCGGTACTCTACCACTGAACAATAGTCCTGTTTTAGATTGTAGGGATGGATCAGCCCTACAGCCTCTATTATCCTTTGAATCTAAATACAGGATTGTATCCCTTTGGGTATGAATTTTACTGAGACTTGATCACATTTTTTACTGTAAATATATGTAAATAAACAAGGATTGCATGCAGAGGATTTACAAAGAGATCTTAAAAGCAGCATCCTTGCATTCTCAATCAACATGCTGTGTTTATTAGAAGATGTGTTGTTTGTAAATGTAAACCATGCATCCCCAGTGCATATTCAGAAAAGTTGTTGGATATGGAATTCCTATCTAGATTTAGGGATGAATCAATCTGAATAAAAGTTTCTAAATCAGCTTTCAGTTTGTGCCAGCAATAAAATGGCAAGCCTTCTTCCATTCTGCCTTGAAAATAATTAATAATAATTTGAGGCACTTTCTTGAACATACATCACGTATGTATGTAAGACCAGTACCCATGTAGTACTTGGGCATGTGTTCCAATTATTTAAAGGGAACTTACTTCCAAGCAAATATCATTAAGATTACACTACAATTCACTGATATGGAATCCGTATGCACTCTTAACTGGAAGAAAGTCCCATTGAACATAACAGTACTTATTTCTAAGCAAACATGCAATAGGATTGCACTGCACATGACAAAATTATCAGTGACAATTACTTTTTAAAGATGACACAAAAGCATAAAGTCATCAAAATGTCCTCTAGATACTATTCTTGTTTAAATTTACTTAGTTCAATCAAATTAAAGCTCTGGAAATGGATAAATGTTTTCAGTTGCACTTTGTGAATGATGATGAGAAGATTAATATATGGGGACATAGTGGGCATTGTCTTCGGAAATAACAATTGGCATGGGATTTTATGATGTAAACCAAGCAGTACCATTAGTCCACCTAGTCCAGAATTGTCTACTCCAACTCGGTGTCTTTGAACTACAGTGGGGTGAGGCTGATAGCCCAAAATATATGGAGGACACTAGGGTGGTGAAGAGTAGTCTAGACCTCAAGCAGAGGTTTTCTGCATCTGTACTACTAGAGAGGCCAGGGATTGAACCTGTGACTTTATGCATACAAAATGTGTGCTCTGTCACTTTGTGATTTCTCACTATGGGAAGTATGCAGTGCTAGTCTTACTCAGCTAGTCTGTTCTAAGTATGACTCATATTGGGTATCTATTGTCTTTACCAACAGTAAAGCTAAAACTAAATACAGTGGAACCTCGGGTTAAGTAGTTAATACATTCCGGAGCTCCGTACTTAACCTGAAACTGTTCTTAACCTGAAGCACCACTTTAGCTAATGGGGCCTCCCGCTGCCCCGCCGGAGCACGATTTCTGTTCTCATCCTGAAGCAAAGTTCTTAACCTGAAGCACTATTTCTGGGTTAGCGGAGTCTGTAACCTGAAGCGTATGTAACCTGAGGTACCACTGTATATCCCCATCCCTCTACACAATGCATGTGATTTAGAGAAAGTTTGATCACCTCATGCCCTTAGATTTCAAATATTCTGGACATCAGAAGCTGTAGAATTTGATACCGATTAATCTTCCTTTTTTATCAGATAGAAATTGTGATACTTTTTGATTTAAATGTATAAATTTATTCATATCAAATGTGATTGAATGCTTCTAATTCATTATTGTATAGAAATTCTTGCTTACACCAACACTGTACAATTCAACTTGACTATGTGATACCCAAATATGTTCAGTAGGCTGTCAATCTCTAAGGATACACCCATTCCTGCAACAGATATGCCGAATCTATAATTGGTGTGTGTGTGTGTGTGTATGCAACACATACATGCACCCCTCTAGCAAAAAAAAAGAAAATAAGAAAAAGGAGCTTTTTAGATTGACTGCCACTGATGTCAGACTTATGTCAATAACTCCAAGTAAAGGCAGGAATGTGACCTTTTCCCTCTTATAATTTCCATTTCAAAAAAGCAATGAGCCATGTCGGATCAAAGCGAAACTGCACACTTCTCCATGTGGAGGAATTTTTTTTTTGCTCTTTTTAGGTGGTAGAAGTCACGTAACCCAGTGACCCTTGAGTGGGAAATAAATCTTCCAGGAATAGCCTGCCTTGAACCACATTGTCCATTAACATAATACTATAGGGAGGTGGAGAATCCAAATAAGCTTTTGCTTCTTAGGACTGTAACCCAATTCAAGACATTATAGTTTATTAATCACATAGAATTATTTATTAAGTATTTTGCTATACTGTCCATAATGACAGTTGTGGATGCTGCACTAGGGGATAAAAGCATGAAACTTCTGATATCTCACAGCTGGTCTAATTGCACAAGCAATTACATCACTACTTTTAGGGACATCAGTGGAACAGCATGCATTCTGAGAGCTGCACATTAGCATATTTTGTGATGTTGCAAAAAGTGGTGGAGTGCTATTCTCTGATTGTGCAAATGAAGAGAACCCAATAATAGGGTCTCACCAGCCTCTAAACCAGGGGTAGTCAACCTTTTTATACTTACCGCCCACTAGTGCATCTTTCTTGATGGTAAAATTTCCTTACCGCCCACCAGTGCTCGATGGAAGGAGGATTCAGCTTGTGCCATGGAACCCCTACTGCCCACCTAGAATCCAGAAACACTCACTAGTGGGCAGTAGGGACCAGGTTGACAACCCCTGCTCCAAACCATCGCAGAGATGGAGCTCATATCTTGGACTCTTGGGGATGCACCACAGCTTAGTGGTAGAGCAACTGCTTTGTAAGCAGGTTCTATCTCCAACATCTCCAGGTAGGCCTGGGAGATGACACTGTCCGAAACCCTGGCGAGGCACCATAGACAATAGATGGCTCAGTTATCCGGCTCGGTATTAGGCAGCTTCCTTTATATTTCTAATAACTACAGTATGTGGTACACAGGCAGTACTGTGGACATAAAATGTCTTAGAGTAACCCCCCCCCAAAAAAAACCTGCCAACTGGAGGGCTTCAGCTGTTTCAGTAAGTCAAGAAGCTCATCAGCATGGTCAGAAAGTGGAGGTGTTGACTTAAGGACACAATGACAAGTAGGACAATCAGGAGGAACCCACACTGTAAGGCAGGCTTCCTCAACCTCGGGCCTCCAGATGTTTTGAGACTACAATCCCCATCATCCCTGACCACTGGTCCTGCTAGCTAGGGATCATGGGAGTTGTAGGCCAAAAACATCTGGAGGGCCGAGGTTGAGGAAGCCTGCCGTAAGGTCTCTCTCTGCCAAGCATAACCCATCATGTTAAATATCTATTGATACTAAGTGTAGTGGGCAGGTTGGTGAAAATAGCTGTAGATGCATTTCACTTCGGGTAGTTTCATGGGGAGGCATTTTATCCATGTGTCACAAATTATTCCAATAAAAGATAATGTCCTTTCTGTTGGGGAGGGGATGTGCTTTTGGGGAGACTGCTCTCAATTTTGTTTTAACAACTGACAGGACATAGGTAGGGCTAAATATACTTAAAGGAGTTATGCTCTGCAGAAGGGAGTGAGTAGGTTTTAAGGCAGAATTGATCCAATACCCTTGGTGGTGGGAGTTCAACAGACTTGCTTGCGAATCCCAAATCTCTCCAGTTCCCATCCATGACAGCTTTGAAATTGGTCCCACCTTGGTTTTAAACTAACTCCACCACAGCCTGTGTTGTTTTTGCTTCATCATCCAATCCAATGGATGTTTACTCAAAAGTAAATCACATGCTGTTCAAACGAGACTAACTTCAAAGTAAATGTGCATAGGATTGTGGCCTAGGGCTTATTTGCTAGTATTCTGCTAGCATTGAGTGATTCGTAATTTTGCTACATTTAGTTTAGCTTACCAATAAAGAAGGAATTAGCTCTGTCTTTGGGCACGGGGGGGGGGCACACACACAAACACAGGGCGAGGAAATCTTTCCTTTGATGGTCTTGTAAATCTGTGAGTATGTGTGAGAGAGTTACAGAGAGCTGAGAAACTGAGTAGTGTGTGTGTTTTTAGAACAGTCCCAATGCTCATTTTAAAATTGGCAACAGGTGCAGCAACATTTTCCAGGATAATAGAGTGGCTAAGGTCAGTGCTAGAATAGCATCTCATCCTGCTCTGCATAAATATCATGAGAAACGATACGGATAGACTGAATGGTAAATTCATGAATTCTTTTCTCCTTGTCAACAGTGGGATCTTCAATGGAGAGGTTACACTAGCACGGAGAACCTCAACACGTGTAAGCCATCTGTAAAAAGAAAAGGTGCATAAAACTGTGAAGAAGAGATATGTAGCCTTTTTATTCCTCCCTCTGTGTGTAAAATGGAACAAGCATGCTAATTTCGTGTGGAGGAGGAGTGATGCTACAAGGCCAGGATTGCAATAACTGCAGAATATTACATACCACACATCAACCCCTTACATCCAAACACAGTTTCTATACCTCTCTTTTTACAAGCAACCATTTTGGATGTGTCAAAAATGAGGCCAAAATTGTACTTCCTCATGCTTCTCTGTCTTATTCAGAATCCATCCTGCCAGTCTCCTGCTGGAACCCACAGAGACGGTATAGGCACCAGGGAATACTAGGAAGATCTGGGATGCTCTCCATTGGGAGCAAGGAAGCTCTGGAGCTGCCACGAATGCTTTCCTGCAGGTTGGGCAGAAATAATAGTTGTGTATATGCCATACATTTAAAGCACGCACACCCAAATCCTGGAAACTGTTGTTTACTTGTTGCAGAACTACTGCTCCAAACACCCTTAACAAATTACAGTTCCCAGGTTTCTGGGAAGGTGGACAGTAAAGGGAAAGGTACCCCTGACCATTAGGTCCAGTCGCAGATGGCTCTGGGGTTGCGGCGCTTATCTCACTCTATAGGCCAAGGGAGCCGGCGTTTGTCTGCAGACAACTTCTGGGCCATGTGGCCAGCATGACTAAGCCGCTTCTGGCGAACCAGAGCAGAGCACGGAAATGCCATTTACCTTCCCACCGGAGCGGTACCTATTTATCTACTTGCACTTTGATGTGCTTTTGAACTGCTAGATTGGCAGGAGCAGGGACCGAGCAACGGGAGCTCACCCTGTCATGGGGATTCCCAGGTTTCTGGGAAGGGGGACAGTAATGGGCTTTAAATGTATGGAGTTATATCCAAGGCTAGTCCTACTCATATTGCACCCATTAAAATGAATGGCTATGGCTAACTTAGACACATTAAAATCAATGAGTCTCCTCTGATTCGGACTTAGCTGGATACAATTCATGGTGCGTACAAAGAAAATAAGGAGGATCCCAGGTTCCTCTAAGAAAGTAAGGTGGGGCTTCACCTTTTCTTCTCCAAGAATGTGCAATAATGTTGCATTTGTCCCTGTCTTTTGGGACAAGCCATATGAGGAACCATTGAGAGAGTTGGGTATGTTTAGCCTGGATAAGAGAAGACTGAGAGGAGATACGATAACCATTTTCAACTATCTAAAGGGCTGTCACGTGGAAGATGAAGCAAACTTGCTTTATCCTGCTTCAGAGGCTAGGACCCAAACCAATGGCTTCAAGTTCCAAGAAAGTAGATTCCAACTTAACATCAAAAAGAACTATCTTACACTAAGAGCTATTTGACATTGGAACAATCTCCCTTGGGAGGTGATGGCCTCTCCTTCTTTGGAGGCTTTCGAGCAGAAGGTGGATGGGCATCTGTCATGGATGCTTCAGCTGAGATATCTGCATGATGACCCTCCGGGACCCTTCCAACTCTACAGTTCTATGACTATTATTCTATGGCATGCAAGTAGAATAACAACTTAACCCTAACCCTTATGACACCTTAAACACTTTTAAAAAAAATGGCATAAATGTTATGTTAACAAATTTATCAAATTGTTGCACAACCCTTGGGTTGCTTTTCTGCAGGAGAATAATTCGTCTATTCCTCTGAAAATTGTTGTGTATTTTTCTGTGCACTTTCCCACACTTTTGCAGGGGATTCCTTGGATCTGGAAACCCCACTGAAATGCTTTTCCGTATGTTAAAAAGTTGATTGCTGTCCCAAGTGCCTGTGTGTCAATTAGAATTTGGATATGCAGATCATCACTGCAGATTTGTGTTCTGGCCTTGGAGAAATAGCTAATCGCTTTGCTAATCGCTTTGGCTTTCCATTGAGCATTGGCTAGTTTTGAGTGGGACAGCAGGTGGGAATGCTGTGGAATCAGCTGTTAACAGCCATTACAGAAGAAAGCAAGCAGGGAGGCACCTCCTGTTTATAGGGATTCAGCCATTTAGGGGCAAATGATTTGTGACAAATCTGGGGAGTTGAATGAGTTAACGAGGTGCTCACGGCAGTCATCTGCCAGGCAAAATGATGCTTGGATGAAGAGTCTGGCAAGGGGCCAACGGGCAGCACTGGGTGGACAAAGCATGTGGTAAAACAAATGGGATAGTGGGCTGTGTGTTTAGTCGGCAAGCAGGAGCAGTAATTTATCATAAATGCATAGCACACATAGTTTGTTGGTACAGGCATGATGGTACATATTTATCTGAGCAGGGAGTTTCAAGACAGGGTTTCAAGAAATGCTTTATGCTTGAGGACAAATGGAATTGCATGAAGACACTGAAAGACTCCTTCCCAGGAGTGGTGTGAGAACTACAGGGTAGTCACTGAGGGTAGGCACAGTAGTGAAGAAAGGCACTCTGCACATGCTCAAAAAGTCTTTATCTCTTTTCCCAAGGCTGGGCTTTAGAACAGGGGTGGTGGACTGAAGGCATCTGCCAATGGTCCACCAATGAACCAGTGATTAATTTCTGATTGACCAGCTAGGGCTGGTTGCTGGAACTCATGCAAAGAGTGGATTGGCTTCATCTGGAAACATACTTCTTATGTTCCTAAGCAGGAGTGACACTCCCATCACTTAACATAATGAGTGATGTCATATCTTTAAGTGTGAAGCAATCCTGAACATGTATGAACTCTTGTTTTGCAAATTTGAAAACACAGTGGCTGGGCCCACTGGTATTGTGGCAAAAAAGAAGCAAAATGATGCCCAGGGCATGGCCTGAGGGCACATGATGCAATAACCCTGGTGAAGCTAAAGAGGCCAGATTCTGCCTGGATAGGAGACAGCCTGGGAGCACCATATAAGCTGCCTTGAATAACATAACAGATGATAGGCAAGGTATAAACATAACAATTAACAATTATATTAAAGGAAAGCACAGACCACACAAAAACCAAAATCATATCTCAGCTGGTCTCAAAAAGAAAACCTGTTTCTGTTCTGAGTAGGGCTAAACCAAAGGCTGGTAAACAAACCTAGGTATGTTCATGACTGTTGCATGCACAATATAAATGGGACATGATTTGCAAAGCTTTCCCCCAATCAAAAATGGTCATCACATGTTCATACAGTGGGAAAGGGGGATTATGCCTGCTGCTGCATAATTTCTTTCACACCAGCACTGATTATGGGGCAGGGGTTGTGGGTGTAATCCTGTTTCCTCTTGTGCAGGCATCCATTCCTTCATTATGCAGGCATTCATATGTGAAAAGTATATGCACAATTCACCCCAGTTCCTCAGTGCTTCAGAAGGGGGTGAAAGAAAACTAGTAATGAGGCAAATTTTACACACATGTGAATGTATCCTCATGTGCATATGAGATCATAAAGATCTCTACTATATCACACTGTACCAAGTGTTGAGTTATCAGGTTATATGTACAAACATATGTGAACCAGTTCCCATGGAAGTTCTACTTCTATTTCATATGTGTAAAGTATGAAGAACGCACAAAAGAAGCTTGAAATATCCCTGTTCCATTGTTCTGGAGCAATAGATTGTGAATGTTTGGCACATTGCTCTCCACACCATCTGGACAAACTACAGTTGCCAGTCTTTTTAAGTCCATGTACACATTTCGATTTTTGAGTGAGTGCTGTGAGTTCCACCCCTTTGGGTTACGTCTCTCCCGTCCCCCAATCCCCCCCCCCAAGACAGACAGAAAGTACACCTGCACTTAAAAACCCCCAAAGGATTTAGGTCATATCCAACAGAATTAACTGGAATCTTGAAAAGCACATAGAACTGAAAGGGGAAGTGTTCTTATTCTAAATCCCTCCTTCAACTCTATGTACTTTTCAAAAGAGAACAAGGAACACCACATGACCAAGGGTTCAGTGAATGGAAGGCTTAGAGGTTTCATGGGCACCAGGGGAAGATTTCAGGGGCATCACTGCACCCATAGGTATCACATTGGTGACTCCTACATTAAGTTAAGCACCTACATTAAATTAAGCATATTTTGGGTTTTTTTAAAGTGTGTTTAATAATGCCACTTCTATTTTGAAAGTCAAACAGCCACTTAGCACTGTTACTGGTTAGTGAAGGTGGTCAAATAGTAAATAGCAGCCATCCCTTCTTCTGCCCTGCAGCAGAGAGTAGATAAGGAGGGATGTCTCAAGCTAGGGAGCACCCTAGAACCATTGGCAACACCTCCTGCTCTTGGGGGTGGGTGGGAATGGAATGTGGGGGAAAAAACAACAACAACCAAAAAAACAACAACCAACCACCCACAAAAAACCACAGGGTAGCTATCTCCTCTCCCTCATGCTTTCTAGGTAACAGCAGAAAACCTTAAGAGTCAGCACAAGCAGCTGCCTCTGTCCACTTGTCCACCTTCCCTCTCTGGGCATTACATCACACAGGGTCACCTCCAGTCTGTCAGTATTTTGCAGGAGGGATTCAAGTGTATACTGGTAATTTAGGTTTGCACAATTTAAGTGATTAAACTGCTCTGTCACCCTATTGCAACAAACCCACTTTAAAAAAAAGACTTTTTGCAGCCAGGAAAGTGACACGGGAATGCAATGATAAGTGTGGGGTGAACAAATGGGTAACAGGAAATGCAAACACAGTGCAAGTAAGGATAAATGTTTATTGTCCTACAGCATTCCTGCAACCATGATCTAGCATCTTGTGTAAGCTTTGTGCAAACAAATCAGGATGGATACTCAGTAAAGAGGTTGCTTAGGGGCTGGTCATGGAAGAAGCAGTCACCTCAACTTCATCTGCCCACCTGTGCTCTCCTGCTGGGTGGCAGCACAGCAGTGGAGAGTGAGCCCAGGGAAAACCCAACCCCTCACCAACATGCTGTTCAGAGAGAGCGGGTGAGTGGGCAGGCAGTCCCTGCCCCCTATTTCCTCTGCATAACTGGGCTCCATCCTTTCTATTGCTCTTCCGCAAGAAAGGGGGCATATGAGCAGCTAGAGCCTAATTTCAGAGGGAGGGAAAGAGGAGGTAGGGAATCAAAGGCAGTGGCAACCATTAATGCCGAGAAGGGTACGAGATTGTGCAAGGAGCAGCCACTGGGATTTGACTAGCTGAGCTGCAGTCTTCTCCTCCAAGAGAGAGAGAGCGAACTCAGGTGAGCAAGTGAGAAGATGAAGTGGCTGCTTCGTAGCCACCCTTCCTCGCTATACCAACCCGAGACAGCAGGTGCGCAGCAGGAAGAGGTGGCTGCCCACACCTTCGCCCGGGGCAGCCAGCACCCGATCCTTCTGGCTGCAACATCCCGAGAAGGCAGAAGAGGTTAAAGCCCCCAACTCCGAGGCTATTCCTGCGGAATGAAAGTGGCAGCCTTCTGCATGCGTGCTTTCCTTCGCCGTAGTTTGCGCGCGCCGAACCTCCTTCCAGCCGCGTCTCTTCTTTTCCCCCCCCGCGCCCCGCCCCCTCCTCCTCATGAATATTCACGCTTCTCCTCCCCGTGACGTTGCAGCAGTCCCGCGCTGAAAGCCGGAGAGCTGCTTTGGTCCTGGCAGTAAAGCCTGCGAATGCCTGAGCAGTAGCCGTCATCCTCCTCTAGCAGACGCTCCAGCTTCTCCTCGCTTCCCTTTCCCTCCGCTGCCACAGCCCAGCGACGCGAGCGGTCTGAGGGAGCGCGCGGCGCAGCCCGGAGCCTCCTCCGCCTCGACGAAGGGAGACGGCTGTGGCAGCAGCTGTGATAAAAGCCGAGGAGGAGAAGAAAGCGCGTCCTGCTCGACCCGGTCGCCGAGAGGATGAGGCAGTGCTGGGAGTGGGCGCTGCTCCTGTGCGGGGTCGCCAGTCTCCTCGCCGCCAAAGGTAAGTGAAGTTTCCCTGCCTCCCGCCTCGCCTCGCCGCCTCCTTCCCAGCAAAGCCAGGCTGCGCGCAGGTGTGAGGGGCGCCGCCTGGTCGCCCGCGCTTCCTTCCCGGGGCGACTCCGAGGGCGCCGGCGGCAGCGTTTGTTGTGTCTGGCGGGCTTGTTGCGCTTGACGAGGCTGTGGTGGCGCGCCGGAGGAGTTTCCTTCGCTTGGGCTGCCGTTGGTGAGGGGAGCGGGGAAGCTTCGTTGGCTGCACCTGGAAACGGCAGGTGGAGACGGGGAAGCTCGCTGGCCTCGCAGAGCGAAGAGGGGGTGGGGTGGGAGGCGGCGAGGAAGAGGGACTCCCTCACCGTTAGGCATCCCTGAGGGAAAGAAGAGCCGGGGAAAGTTTGAGGGGAAGGGCGAGGGGAAGCTGCTGGAGTTGGGGGGCACTTGGGCAGGCGTGCTGGCGCTGCCGCGATTGGGCCAGGAGCGAAGTCTCTGGGAAGGTGAAGTGCCTCGAACGCATCGCTCTTCGCAGACGGGCGCTCTGACCCTGGCGGGGCTGAAACGGATTGCTTGGCTGAGCGAAAGGCAGCCAGTGGCTGCAAACGAGGAGGCGACACTGGGGCGGAATGTTTATTCGCCTGATGGAGCTCCAGTCTAGAAAGGAGTCTGTTTTGCGTGGACCTCTGGCCAAAGGGCTTATTTGAAGGGGGTATTCGAATCGGTAGGGAAGATCGGTTGTGTGTACAGTAGTACACACTGAAACTTGGTATTTCGGTTCTTACATCAGCAAAGTTGAATACACCAAAACATTGACGTAGCCTTCCCAGCACAGAAAATACTCGTTTTTCATTTTAGCTGGGGGAGTCCACTTGGCCCTGAAGTTTCCATTCATTCCACTTTGCAATACTCCTCCTTGGTTCAGTATGAAACACATTTAAGACTTTTCACCCTTACTATGGTGTTGCTCCAATGGAAAGCAATGTTGTCAGAGAGAAAGGAAAACTTGGCAGGGAAAATAATAATAGTCTCTGTAGCATTAAACTGCTTAGATAACCCCAGGTGGCTTTTGGTATTCCCTCTATGATGAAACATGTTATTCATAGATTTATTTTGATAGTATGCATTAGTAATTTCTGTTTTTAACCCAACTAGTTTTGCTGGTGACATCTGTGGTTCACCTTGGCTCTCAAAAAGTAAATGATTTCCCTTTCTCTGTTTTGCGTTTCTGCTGTGAATCTTTCTCTAGGATGCCAACTGTTCAGTGTTAAGCAGAAGTGGTGAGAACTTTACTAAGCACAGCTTTGAAAATGTCATGGTTTCTTAAAGACAGTAAATACCATAGTTATGAATTGAAAGTTTGTTCATTGCTGTTTGTGTATTCTTAGGACATAACATTAACATTAATTCACAGGAACTTGGAGGACTATACTCTGAGAACCAGCATAAATATAGATTATTTGAGCACAAGGCACTGAGGTCATCAGCCCAATTACTATAATCTTTGTGTTTTGCATGCAGTTTGATTTCAATATAGATTACAAGCAATGGACAGAAATAGAGCAGCTGGCAGTTGTCCCTCTATTTATCTCCTTTAAAATAACCCCCATATGATTTTCCTTCTGGCAAATGTGAGAGTTTTGTCTGTAGGTGTTTGAGGAGTGCTATTTCATAAAAACTGGTACATATGAATTCTGTCAAAGTTACGAATTCTACTTTACCACTGGGGGGCTGCAAAGTGCATTGTTAGACTTCTACAATTTTACATGATGTTTAGTGCTTGATATAAGAAGACTTTTTAATGACCATTATAGAGACATAAAAAGATGTCAACAGGGTATTATGCTTTCCCATTGTGATTTTGTTTTCATTTGTGTAAATACGTGTGAGAATTTCAAGTTTTGGTTTCTTTATAAAGAGCAGCTGTAGAACATCTAGATGAAAGGTACTATGATCGCAAAGAATGCTTGATATGTTTAATTGATTTCCCCCCTCAAATATGCTATGTTTGGGGTCGCGCATGTAAAGTGAGTTGCTTGGTAGCTTGAAGGAGGATGTTGCCTACCTTGAGGTCTTTGTACAGCTGACTTACTGTTTGGTTTACCTAGCAAGAGAGAACTGAAAGTCAGTCCACCTCTTGTTATTTCCTGCTGAAAAACACAGAGGCTTCAGTGTCAAAGAAGACATAAGTAACTGAGCAACTCACGTGCTCACTACCTGTACTGGCTACTGAAGAGAACTATCAGACTCTTTGACTTGTTCTGTGTATGAACAAACACATCTCTATCTGCTGTGGTTCTGGGATGGTACCAGTTGCTACAAAGGTGCTCTGCCCCACTGCCATTCTGAGAATATCCTCTTAGCACCTAGCCTGCTAAAGTTTTGCGCTTTGTGTGATTCTGTCGGGATGATGCAGGAAGCAAACAGTAGCATGAACTGGCTATTGTTCCCAATTGTAGTTTGACTTACCCTCTTTATCTGTAAAGTGTAAGGACTCTGGATGTATGAAAATACATACTCTATACCTGAATCCTTTTGCTTGGAGACATCACAAGCATGTCTGCTTGCATATTCTGTGCCCTTGGAAAGAGCAATAATACCTTTCCAAAAAACAACTTTGTGTCTACAAGTAAATTTTGGTATTCTGAATTTTATGACATGGGTTATATTAATTTAAGTTATTGTGAATCATGCTTTGAATCTTTGTTGTCTGGTGCCCTAGAACACTTTGGGTGAAGGGCAGATCACAAATATCTCAAACTGTCCATAACAGCTGCAACCAAAAGGGAGCCAGTATAACTTTGAGATATATTCACATTTCGGTCTGTATAATCAGATACATTTATTACAAATATTTTATTTGTCACCACCAATGTACTTGGCATTTCTCTGAGTAATACGGACAAAAATACACCTCTCTCCTTCAATGAAGTTGCAGTCTATATATCAATAAACTAGAATATGTCTACAGCCATCTTCCTTCTTCCTTATGCCTTGCAATAAATCTGTATGCAGGGCACTTCACTGACATTAGAGTAAATTGTTCACAGTAGAGAAATGTTTTGCTATCACACCAGTTGCTGTGATAGATGTTGCTAGTTGTCGCCATTAGATGAAGCTAATAAACTGGCGTTACCAAGACATTTTGCCCTACTTTAATGTGATAAGTCATATTGTTTGTAGATATTTAGCTTAACACAGGCTACTTGATCGCAGGATACTTCAAGAAGCCCCTATACTCCTATGATATAGGTTAGTGGGTGTTTTGGATATAATATCCTTAAAATAATAATGGAAATAAGAACAAAGCTTGAGGAGCTTAAAGCTTATTGCCTGGTTCATGAATGAATGTCTGTTTAATCCAGGGAATGTCTCCTGGTTTACCATGTCATAGGAACCAGACCACTGATTGTCTGTATTAGGATATAGTCTAGTATTGAGAACATAGAAGAAGAAGAGTTTGGATTTGATATCCCGCCTTTCACTCCCCTTCAGGAGTCTCAAAGCGGCTAACATTCTCCTTTCCCTTCCTCCCCCACAACAAACACTCTGTGAGGTGAGTGGGGCTGAGAGACTTCAAAGAAGTGTGACTGGCCCAAGGTCACCCAGCAGCTGCATGTGGAGGAGCGGAGACGCGAACCCGGTTCCCCAGATAACGAGACTACCACTCTTAACCACTACACCACACTGGCTCTCTAGGAAGCTGTCTCATATCTAGTCAGCCCACCTGATACATCTAGCTCAGTAATGTCTACAAACTGGCTGGCAGCCACCCTATAGAGTCACAGGTTCAAGGACCACCACCCCGTTCTAGCTGGAGGTGCCAATGGTTGATCCTGGGAACTTAGGCATTCAAAGCAGATCCACCACCACTGAGCCGTGGCTCTTCAGTATTACTGGAAATACTTAAACTTGCTACAGTGTTTGGATTTCTTGAAAGTTAAGTTGCTGTACATCATGGGCTTGCAGTCATTGGCTATTTTTATATAAGACATTCTTACAGCAGCTCTTTTTGTATGGTAGATGTGTGACCTTGCACTATGAATCTTTTCCCTTGCTTTGTAAGCTATGCAAAAAGAAAACTCCTGGCGGGAGTTACTCAGCACTAGAGAACATCTGATATGAAGTGTCAGTCCCTAAGGCAGCTTACAATATTTTGTATCAGATACTGAAGAAAATACTTAGATTTGCTAAATCCTCATTTCAGTCTCTTTAAATTGCAACTTTGCCCTTGCCCTCTTTCTCAAAGTGCATAATTCAAGGTCTCTTGAACAGTAACCTCAATTTTGCCTTACTTGCCTCAAAGAAGATCCCCTCTTACTTTTAAGAGGATTATATTAAGAAAATATATAATTTTAGCTAGCCCAGTGCAGGGGTGATAGGAAATAGCTACCCTTAATAGCAAATTGTCCTTAATGCTATTTAATAAGATATCTGTGAGAAAAATGGACAAAAAATCAGTAGCAAACTGATTGGAACTGCAACTTGTTTCTTCATCTGGTAAATTAATTGGCTAAACTGTGAAATATTAATACAGCCTAAGGTTATACAATTTTAAAGAAAGTAGTACCTTTTAAAATAATGAGGTTTGATGTAGATGAAAATCAACTATACGTATTTCTCCCCACCAACACCACACAGATAGATTATGATGTGTCTGTTTTAATGACATTTTAAAATATATACCTAATCTTTCATGCAAAATGTTCCTGAAGCTACTTGGTCAGGCTGACATAGAATGCACACTGATATCCTAAATACTGATCCTTTCTTGTGCTCCTTAATGTATTTCTTGCTGAGCTTTTTTTTAATCTCAAAGGTAAATCTGACTTTCCCCAATGTTTAGAGAGAAATTTGGATCTATTGCCCAAGAGTAGATTTAGATAATATGTTGTAGGTGCAGGTTCTAAACTGGAGTAGCAGGCATTCAGATCAGTGGAAAAACCTCTTCAGTTGAACTATGGAAGATGGGAATGCTAACAGATCATCACACTGGGAATGAATCTATTTCACCTAAACTACGATAGTGGTGGCTCTTTGTGCCTAACAGAACTTGCAGTGAAATTTTCATTTAGTGCACCATGCACACCTGTCCTATGGTAGCTTAGGTGTGATCCAACTTGTGCTTGTGGTGGGGCAGTGATGTTGCTCCAGCACAGTTCAGTTCAAACAAGCCATGTCAACTTGTGAATTGGTTCTTACTGGAATGATGGCTATGTGGAAATATGGGTATTATTAGAAATGTGAAAAGCAGGAATAACACAACAAATCATGGAGGATTCTATAAGTATACGAGGGATGTCTGAATCTGTAAGCACTAATAAATGTATACAGAATGTAGGATGAGAAATACCGCTCTTGGGGAGAGATAATGGAGACTTTCTGATATTCAAAGAGTCTAGCAAGAGCAGCCTTTCCCGACTTGGTTCTCTCCTGATGTTGACGTGCAACTGTTCAGACTAGCCAGAATGGTCAATAATCAGGGAAGACTATGAGTTTGGTCTGGAAGGCCGTGCTTGGGGAAGGCTGTGCTACAGGAATTAAACCAAATAATATTTGTGAACTGTTTTGTTCCTCTTGCTTTGTCTCCCTCTTTAAATAACAATAATGATTATATCTTGCTTCTCCTCATGAGTAGCTATGATATTGTGTCATGGATGTTTAAAAAATAATCCAAATAGAAATACTACAAAATTTGTCAAAATAAAAAAATTCCTTCCAGTAGCACCTTAAAGACCAACTAAGTTAGTTCTTGGTATGAGCTTTCGTGTGCATGCACACTTCTTCAGATACACTGAAACAGAAGTTGCCAGATCCCCCACCTTCTCACTATATAGAAGGATCTGGCAACTTCTGTTTCAGTGTATCTGAAGAAGTGTGCATGCACACGAAAGCTCATACCAAGAACTAACTTAGTTGGTCTTTAAGGTGCTACTGGAAGGAATTTTTTTATTTTGACTATGGCAGACCAACACGGCTACCTATCTGTAACTACAAAATTTGTGTTTGTTTTTAAGAATTTGCTGTAGGGTGCCACAGTATGCTGTTGAACCTACAGCAGAGTCTGCACATTGCAATGCTTTTCAGATAGTGGATGAAATATAAATCACTCCATCTCAGTTTTGTTATTATCACCTGTTACCTTGATACTTTTTAATCTTGGAGAAGCATTTGTATTAATATAAAACCAGAGCCATGAACCAGCAGCATTCTGAGTTGATGGTCTTCTTTCTTCCTCCTGGCAAGCCATACACTATGACTTGTGTCATCTTGTTTTCAGACACCATCTGTTGCAGTACTGGTATAATGTGAGTGTTCAGTCTGCATTGGTTGGAAACTATGATCCCATAGTGTTGGATCCAGACTTTCCTCTTGGCCAGTGGTAGCATTTCCTGAGAGGAGTTCAGCACCACCTCCCACAATACCCTAGAGGTTTGTTGGGTGCTATATTGAGAAATGGAATTGGCAAAATATCACTTCTGTCCTCCCAGGCAATGTGCTGCATGTGGGGCTTTCCTTGAAGACGACAACTCAGAATGTTGAAAGCAGTGGAGAAGGCAACTAGACTACTGACAGGTTTGGCTGGAAGAATTTGTATTACACTGCTTCTGAGAGAATTGCATTTTCTACCTATCCTAGTCCCAATTCAAGGTCTTGTCTTTGACATACAAAACCCTAAACAACTGGGATTGCAAATACTTGAAAGTGCCTTGTCCTCTTGACTGACGTAAGAGTTAAGCTTGGCAGAGGAGGTTATTGCCTTGTTGGCAATTCCATCACCCTCAGAAATCTGTGGGGTGGTGGTGTGTGAGAGGGCATTCTCTGCAGTAGCCCCCAGACTTTGTAACTTTTACTTTGTAGATGTGTGCCTAGTGCCAACTCTGCATGTATTTAGAAGGCCTGCAAGTCACCTTTCCTCTAAAGCTTGTGGGGATATTTGATTGTTCATTCTACTTTTGGTGATATTATATTGGTTGTGCTGTTGTTTACTATTTGATTATTTATTTACTGTGTCATAATGTGCTGCACCCTAACACTTAAGGGAGAAGGCAGGTTAATTAATGCAATAAAATAAATAAATAAATAAATGGAAGGAGCCTTTGTATAGATGGAGCCCATTATCCTCTGCATTCTCTCACAGTAACAACTGCAATTCAAAAAGCAGTATGTGTGTGTATGTGCATGCACAGGATTCAGTTAGATCTGCCATGGAGCTGTATTTGTTCATCCATACTGCTCACTACATAGGAGAAACCTGATTATTTGGCAAGATTGCAGGCTCCTTCACACAACTTTTTGGTTTTTGAGATAAGCTCTGGATTATTCTCCAAACATGCATTTAAACAGCAGTGTTATGGAAATAGCAATCTACTTTGCCTATTAAATTGCCGTTAAAATAATAATAATAAATAGCCACGCTACTTTCTTTCCAGTTCTCATGTTGAGGTTTTTCCAATCACAGCTTAAGTGCAGGCTGCTTACCTTTGCCTCAATGAATCCATTAGGTCTAACAAAATTTTAAGTGAAAGTACAGCAGTTTAATTATGATTTTAATTATGTTTATGTTGTAGTATGTCTATAGTAGCATGATGAACAGGCAATGTGGGCGTATGCAGTGCCCTCAGAAATCTCAAACAGACATGGTTTTAGCAATAGATATTTCAGGAATTGTAGCCAAGATAAAGACTATAAAGTATGTCGGTAGCAGGCTGCACTGAAGACCTAAACCTGACTGCTAATAACAACCTGACAGTTTTATGCACATTGGTCATGTATTGATAAATGCACATTTGACAAATGATTTTAGGTGTATAAATAATGAAAAATAATACGTGCAGTTGCTCTTAGCAGGCACACGAATGATGCTTGTTCTAATTATAAATGTACTGGAAACAAGCTCTGGAAACTTGTTGGAAGAGATACCACTGTATGTTGTGTCAGCAGGACTGTACAATGTACTCTAGTTAAATGAAATGGTGACTTCAACATATAGATAGGTAGAACAAGTTAAGATGGCTTGCAGAAAAGGTTGATTTACTGTCCCCAGCTAAGCTTTTCAAAAATACTGCCAAAGATAAATATAGGGTAGAAGGCACTGATATTTATGAGGCAGCTGAATAGCAATCTTATTTAGAGTAAGGCTTTTTAAAAAAGACAAAGTTAACATATCCTAGCAACTGAAATTGAATAGTAACTTATCTACTATAGTTATTCATTCAAGAAATAAATAAATTGTAAAGGTCTTTGTTAACTTCACCCAGTTCTTTCACAGCTAGCTAAAATGTAAGAGATTCTCTATACTGCTTTGACATACTCTGGGCTGTTTATAGCTGTCTATATTGTCTAAATGGTCCATGGAAACTAGTGAAGGGAAGGCCGAATATGAAAGCTTTAGTAGAGAAAGGAATATGCGGGTCTATGCTTGAACTGTTCCTTTTTCAATTAAAAATTCAACATAATAAACACCAAAAGACAACAAAATAACTGAAATTCACATTACGGATAGGAATTATTCTGATGAACTAAATTCCTATCCACAATGTGCAATGAAACATGTGAACGACCTGGGCCCTGAATCTTTTAAGGAACATCTTGCTCTGTGTTTTTATGTGTAATGTATAAATGCATTTAGATCCCACCTTTGTAGTGGTGATACAGCACTAGAAAGTGGCTAACAACAATTAAAACCAGACATAAAATATAATAACATTCCATGAAATGCTGATATATGTACCCTCATGTCACAAAATTATAAAATAAAAAGGAATGCAAAGGAATATGCAAACTATTTTAATTGAGGAAAAACGGACCATACAAAATGTGGATTTATGCTAGCATGTCACCAAACAATCATGCATTCTCGATCAAAAGCTTATATTAGCTTAAAAAATTGAAATAAACCAGTACCCTAGATATACCTTGAATATGACCTTGCTTACAATAGATGAATGAATGCCTGTGTTCATCTTGTTTTATCATTTGAAAAGGATGAATTGTGACCAGATGGTTAATATAATTTTAACAACACGGACTGCAGACCAGGAAAGGCTAAACCTATTTGGATGAATTCAAATCAGCAGGATTTGATGAAATTCACTCCAGGGTGCTAAATCTCCAAACAATTAGATATTTTATCTGGGAAGTCGTGGATAACAGATGAGATGGTTGTAGAGGAAAACATGGTGCCCCTTTGCTCAGAAACAGTAAACAGAATCATCCCTGATTCTTTAACATGTTGTTGGCAAAACACGTATCATTTTCTAATGTTTTTACTGTTTAACTTTTGAATGGTGTATACTGCCTTGTTGCATTTTTATGGAAGTGCAGTTATAAATATTTAAATAAGTAAATAAATGTGTGAGCGCTCGGAATGTCTAAATAGTAAACCAGCAAGGGCTGCTTCTTTTGAAAAGTTGGTTAAACAGAATTTACCCATTATCCACAAATAACAAAGCAATACACAGCCAGCCAGTCATTTTCAAGAAGTTAGTAGGCTCCTATTTGTAATGAACAGTTTAGGAGACCCAGTTTGGAGATGGTCATTTTAGAAATAAAGGGTAGAATCAAATCCATCCTCCTGTTCTGTGAAGTGCTGCTGCTCTAGGCTAAGAAGTCATATCTAGTAAGTAGAGAGAGAGAGCTCAACACAAGCATCTTTTTGAAGTTCCCACTAGCTATAGTTAGTTTATTTATATAACACATTTTCCACAAATACATTATGCTCAGAGCAGTTCACAGAAGGCAATTTAAGTTCACTAGAGTGAGTTCTAAGAGCAGGTAGTGAGTAAATCCCCTGTTTAATGCAACAAGGAAGCAGTTTCAGATCCTGGCATTGTTGTTACTATGTATTCGATTTCTATCCTGCCCTTCCTCCTGAAACTCTTTAAACATTTTAAAAACACGCCAAATATTTTCACAACTACTTTCAATGTTGCTTTAAACAATATATTTCAACCACCAAACGCCTGGGTGAACAACAATTTTTCTAAATTCTTCTGATTCATTAATAATGGGGGAGAATTTGCCTCTCACCAGAGAGGACATTCTGTAAGTGAGCATCACAATACCTGGTCATGGGTCAGTGCCAGCTGAGCACAACCACCAACATGACCTTACCTGCCAGTAGTAAAACCTGAAGTGGTTGATGTTGGGGTGGGGGCAGTCACTACTTTAGGTACTTGGACCCAAAGTCATTTACAGCTTTGCATGCTAGTACTAATGCATTTAGTTCACTGGCAGCAAGTTGCAGCACTTCCAAGACTAGTGATTCATTGGGCTGCCTACTCTCTAGCCCAGGGGTCTGCAACCTTTAAGAAAAAAGAGCCACTTAGACCCATTTCCGAAGGAAAAAAAACCTGGGAGCCGCAAAACTCGTCATTATAAAAATAACTTTTTTGTCACTTTTTAAAATTATTTCTTTGTTTGACCCCTCAGAATTACTCCTCCTCATAGAAATAAACGTTAAATTAACAAGTTACCTTTTTTTGTGTGTGTTCTTCACTCCCCTTCAAAACAGTGACCAGCGTACATGCCCCCTTTCAATGCAGTGACCAGCGTACATGCCCCTTACAATGTAGCGGGTGGGCAGGAAGGTGACGTCGGGACGGTGCGTGACTAACGCACGCACCGCCCCCATGTGACATCACAGCCAGTACAGTGCCCGCCACAGTGGGGAGTGTTGGGGCGCACAATGTGCCTCCTCCCCTCGCTAGTATCCGCCCCGGAGCCACGGCAAAGGTGTAAAAGAGCCACATGCGGCTCCGGAGCCGCGGGTTGCTGACCCCTGCTCTAGCCTGACAGCTGCTTCCTGACCATCTTCCACAGTAGGTTAGTAGACCAGGCTATCCTGGTCCAGAAGTGGTTTTGGCTGGCCAAGCAGCCTAAGCCAGGCATAAGTGCTCAGAGGCCACTTGGGACTCCAGTGGAACAATGAGGACTTCCAGCTATGAACTTGTTCTTTCATCTAGTCCATTGCTGCCTCCAATCACTTATCCAACACCTTCATAGCTGCTTCTGATTCAATTGGAATTTAGTTAATCATGTTTTTTTTCCTTTCCCAGTAACACCTTGTCGGCACTGGAGATATCCCAAAATGCAGAACTCTTTAGTCCCATTGACATAAATGGGCCTTAAGTTTATAATTACTAATTTTTCCATTTATTTTGTTGGGAACAACTAAAGCATAACTAGCTTTGTCTGAATCCAAACCATTCAACTGAAATTTTTTTAGTTGCTTCTTTTTTGCATATATACAGTATTGAAACCAGCATATGCTGCAGTTTCTGGAATCCTGTGAAAACATGTATGAAAACACGAAGGTAAGGAGTGAGTATAGGAACAGTGGGGAAGGAACCAGACAACTAGTTAAACTGAGAATCTATGCAATGATTGTGCCATGGGACAGTGGGAGCACAGTAGGTAGGAGCCTTGCCATATCAGAGACTATTCGATTGGAGCTGTTCCATGTTGTAAACGTCCTACTGAGTCTTGGCCAGATCACTTCAATACCTATTTGCAGACAATTCATGTTGTGCAATCAAATAATTGAGATAGTTTGTACACATCACTATAGATTCTACTATATCCTCAAATATGTGGACTTTTTACAGTTACCTTTTCAATAATTAACCTCTATAAATCCCAAGATTCTTTTAAAACTCCTGGCACAACATCTGATGTACATTTCAGGTTTATTGAAAACAGTATACTTACACATGCTAACTCTATATTTGGATTTCGACCCCAAAGTTGAAAGCCTTTGAGAGAAAAAGTAGGGGCTAGTAAACATGATATATTTGTGCATGCTACAGCTTGGTGGATCCTAGTCTTTTACTTGATCTGCTGCTCAGAGCAGATGAGTTATCAAGGAAAAGCAACAGGTTTGCAGTCATCTGTCCTCTTCCATCAGGATGTCAAGGGCAATAAAGCTCATCCATCAAGGCAACCAAGGGCGATTCAGTCCTGAATCCAGATTGGAATGTGCCCAGATCTCTTCAAGTGCGATTATAGCTGAACAGCATCTTCCCTAAAAAGGGAATATTTATGTCCAGAGTTATTTTTTGATTTTTTTTGAGAAGTGGCCTTCTAAGTACTAGCCCTTCTAAGTGTAGCTGGTGCCACTCCTTCCCAAAGAGTTAGTCACACAGTCTGGTTAAACAAGCTCACTCAAATCATACATGATGGATAAGGTTCAATGGAGGATGTAGTTTACTGAATGGCCACAAGTGCCCTGCCTGCATCACTAGGCCTTAGAAGCTGAAACTGATCTTATAATACTATACCAGATAATATACACCTCATTCAGACCTGCCACAGAAATGGCACCTGAGTTTCTATTGAGATGAGCAGCTTAAAGTGTCTTTCAGAATTGTCACAGCAGCCTTCTAAGGACACAGCATCCTGTTAACCAGGCTAGATATTAAAAATCCTTATACCACCCAAAATAGCCTTTCTGGATGTATACTTTAAGATGAAAGTAGCTCTATTTTATTTACACTGGTACCTCGGGTTACATATGCTTCAGGTTACATACGCTTCAGGTTACAGACTCCGCTAACCCTGAAATAGTGCTTCAGGTTAAGAACTTTGCTTCAGGATGAGAACAGAAATCGTTCCCCCACGGCACGGCAGCAGCAGGAGGCCCCATTAGCTAAAGTGGTGCTTCAGGTTAAGAACGGACCTCCGGAATGAATTTAAGTACTTAACTCGAGGTAAAGATAAAGGTAAAGGGACCCCTGACCATAGCTCCAGTCGTGACCGACTCTGGGGTTGTGACGCTCATCTCACTTTATTGGCCGAGTGAGCCGGCGTACAGCTTCCGGGTCATGTGGCCAGCATGACTAAGTCACTTCTGGCGAACCAGAGCAGCGCACGGAAACGCCGTTTACCTTCTCGCCAGAGCGGTACCTATTTATCTACTTGCACTTTGACGTGCTTTCAAACTCCTAGGTTGGCAGCAGCAGGGACTGAGCAACGGGAGCTCACCCTGTGGCGGGGATTCGAACTGCCGACCTTCTGACCAGAGTCCTAGGCTCTGTGATTTAGCCTACAGCGCCACCCTTTGTAACCTGAGGTACCACTGTACAATAAAACCTTAAGATAAGCATTCTATATACAAACCACCACACCAGAAGAAAAGATATATAGAAGTGAAACTCTGGCTCCTTCTGGCCTGTTCTTATAGTCAGCATGACCTTGACAGGAAGAGATAACAGAACCAGTTTGAACCGGCTGTTCAGCTTCTCTGAAGGAATAACCAAAACTTCAGGAACCTTCTGCTTGTTTCTAGGCAGAATAGAATCTTGCTTGTCAGCTGGAAACTTCCAGCTTGTATCACACAGAGAAGCTTCCAGAACCTTCTTGAATTGATTAGAATAGAAAAAAACTCTACAAATTAGATCAATACTTTCTGTAGCAAAACAAATGCATACCTAACATTGCAGAACATTTTTTTGTCTGCACATTTGTACATGTACTCAAAAAGAATTCTAAGTATTTGGCAGTGTCTTCCTTTTTCAGAAGCCATGTTGACTTTCCTCAGCTTAGGTTTTGTTTGCTCTTGTTCTCTTTCCATGTTTGTGCCCAGCAATTCTTTCACTTCATTAAAACAGACTATATTTTCCTAGCAATATTTCTGGACAAGCAGATTATTTCTGCTGAGATGGACTTCATGCTCCCTGCTGCAAAGCAAAAACATACACAGCAGGTCATGCTCAGCAGCTAATCTTATTCCTTTAACTCTTATGTATGGTCTGCATAATGTTTAAGTTCTATAGCTCATATGAAAGATTCATTGGGTACAATTCAGTTTCTAAAGTGCTTTGGGGAAGCAAAAAATATGAAAAATAACTGAAAATGAGTTAAGATACTGATTTCTTAAAACTGGTGTACTCCCTACAGTTAATTAAGTTGTCTTTGTTTTTAAGATTTAACATAAGATAGTTATACACAATCCTTTTTTTCTAGAAAAATAGGTGTTGGTACTCACCATGAAGTTGTTACACTATGTGTCACACTTTTTAACCACAACAAAAAAGAGGTGCTGGTGCTGCGTATCATTGAGTACCCCCCGAAAAAAGCACTGGTTATACACCTGGTAGACTTCCTTCCTTCCTTCCTTCCTTCCTTCCTTCCTTCCTTCCTTCCTTCCTTCCTTGCCTTTCACTATTCTCTCTTGTGATCTCATTTATAGAAAGCAGGATCCTGCCCAATCCTGTGAAGCAGAACCCCCCCCCCAATAGCTATTTGTAAATTTCACCTACTTTTCACTGGTGTGGTGTAATTGGTTGGCCCAGTGTGGAGAGTGCTGGTGTTCTTGCACATAGATGTAAAGCTGAATCATAGTTTGCTTGGTTTAACTCTGGGTTATATTTGTATGTCTGAACCTGGCTCGGCTCACTAACCAAAGTTTGTTTGATGTCAACGAACCAGAATCTGAAACCATGGTTTGGTTTGTGAATTGCAGTTTGTGCTACATGTGCTTTGCCACTATGTTCAAGTTTGGTAGTCTCGTTTAATCCTCGTTCTCTGTGTCACCCTGTCCTTGTTTCCTGCTGGGCTACAAAGACATGAGAAAATATATCAAATGAAACTGTTCATGTGACTGTTGTTGGTGTTTTCACAGACCTCTTCCTCACTTTGTCTGGCAACAGTGTTTTCACCTACCTCTTCACTAAAAAGTCATTCTCCAGTTTGGCTGCTTAGCAGTGCAGCAAGCCATGCAAATAATATTTTTCAGAAGTATCATGGTATTTTTTTTTAACCAATTACCTAACAATGGATAAATGTTAAAATCACACTTCTGCTCTTATCACGCTATACCAACTGTTCAACAGATGCAGTTGTACTTAAAAGCCTCCACAAATATTGCCACCACATCCACCACCTCACTCAGTCCCCACTAAGCTCTGTTTCTGCAGCGATCTATTCACATAAACACATTTTTAATATATTTTAACTGGGGACACAAATTTGTGTTCAGAATCCTGTGGCTCTTGGAAATAAGAATCTGGATTTGCACTGCTCTTGGTATAATTTTACTTTAGAGTTCTTGCTTTGCATACAGTTACGTGCAGACCAATGTTCTTCCTTGCAGAATTCCCTTTGTCCTGCTTGCCCATGGAAAGTCCTGGAGTGGATTAGTCTGTACTTGACCCATGGCTTTCTGAAATTCTGATGTGGATGAAGAAATGGGTCTGCTATAAATACTATGCCAAATTATTGATAGTAGCTGTTTTTTTGTTTAGCACTAAAGTTTTAGTATGGAAAAATACCTGTGGAAAAAGGCTGCTGCAGGAAGAACTATTATTCAGGAGCGCTAGAAGGAAATGATTAACAAAGAGGGCTAAGGAAAGGCAAAATATTTATGTGATCTGAAGAGGAAACAAAAAAACCCTCAAAGAGGACTAATGGAAGGAGGGAGAGATGCTTTAAGACTGAATTTACCTCAGCAGTGTTTTGAGAGCATTCAACGATCTACTACTGCCCTTGTGTTTCTTCACACCTACATATGAACTTCTAACATACACGTTTGTTCATGGAGCAGTTTACAGATGACTGCACACAGCACATGCAACTATTACATGGTTTATCTTTGGGAAATTTAGCAATGCCCATTAACTGCAAATATTATCTTTGTGCTTGGGGAATTAGCAGTAATCACAGTTCATTATAATTATAATGTTTGCACAAAATGGCTGACAAGGAATAAAAGAACAATGCAACTTGAAATGCTGCTACAGAAATCAGAGGAAATTGTAAGTGACTACCTATCCCACATTGCCTAGAAACCATGGAGATACAGAGAGTTCTGGGACAGGTGTTAAGTCCATCAGAACCAAAAGGAGATTAAGACTGCATACACACTATTGTGTGCAGTTTGGACCAAGATTTAAAACACTCTACCAAAGAATCATGGGAACTATAGTTTAAGAGTGCTAGAAATTGTAACTCTGTGACAGGTAAACTGCAGTTCCTAGGATTCTTTGGGGGAGGGTGTTAGATTCCTGAAATTTATGGTCTGTATGCAGCCTAAATAAACCAGGAGTGGGAAAAGTTCACCTAGAAATAGTTTTGTGCTCAGGGCTTCCAAGAGGTAAAGGTAAGTAAAACTAATGAAATACAAAAAGGTAGGGAGAAGTGGCTACCTGTCCTGATTGTAGGGTGAACGCAGAGAAGCAAAAAGCACTTCTCGCTGTAATGTGCTAGTACCCAGTCACGGCTAGATTTAGGTGCTTGGCAGGATCCCATTTCCTTCCATCTTTTCTTCTCCCTATCCAAATTAGTGGTCCTGAAGGAGTGGCTGACAAACTGACCCCAGACTCAGGCCATTTTCTTTGGGCTATTTTGGAACCCTCCTCATAGTATAGTGATACCTTGGTTTACAACCATAATCCATTCCGGAGGTCTGGTTGTAAACCAAAACAGGTTGTAACCCAAGGCACGCTTTCGCCAATGGGGCCTCAAAGGAAAGAAAGAAACGGCTGTAATCCAAAAAAAGAGAAGAAAAGAAAAGGTTGTAATCCAAAAAAGGGACACACACTTCTGGGTTTGACATAGTTGTAATCCAAAACGGTTGCAAACCAAGGTACCACTGTGTTCAAAAATTCCATTGGACATTGGCTTGCGCCTTCCTATGACATGTCCTGGCTATTCCAAAGACTATAGCAAAAAGCGATCAGAGGCAAGGGAATGGGGCTGAGAGGCAAGGGAGAGATACTGGCTAATGCTAAAGAAAAAGTAAAGTCTGATGGGCTTCTCAGCAGTGGGTCACCATTGAATGCTTGCTCTGATGTGATGTGTCTGTCTGCCCCATTACCGACTTACAATGTAAGCCATCCCTGTTTACCCATGCATTTAATGGCTGAAAGATACTGGTAATGGGACTCTTGAAATTAGTAATTGTGAGCTTTATGATTGATTTAGGTGTCTCTAGATGGTTTTCAGTTGTTTTAAACATATTTTTATTTTATTTTAAATTGCATTGTAATATTTTGATGTTTTTCACCCTTGGTGCCTTTTGGATGAAAGGCAGGATAGAAAGATAATTATTTATTCATTCAGTTAATGATGATGATGACATGTGTTGGATTTTTTTCATTATGGTAATGATTTTCAGACAACTGTATATAGAAGCAGAGTGTATCTCTGTGGCACTGAATGTTTTTATCATGTCTGATATGCCATATTTATTTACAGTTGCTCAACTTTTCATAAAGCTAGACCTGAAGAATTGGGTTTAGACTTGCTTGCAGTATTGGCTTGTCTGACTGGATCATTAAGGCTGCTGCTTAATTACAGTATCAGTTGCATGAATCTGGATGTGAAGCTTAGTGTAGTCTTTCAGGATGATGGATGGGAATTGATCCAGTCTTGACAACTTGGTGAGATAATGAGACTTTAGTGACATTCAATATTAACTGATTGCTTAATCAACAAAGCTTTGCATATGAGTGACTTTTTTTAAGGCAGGTGCTGAGAAATCATGTTAATCATAGCAGGAATGCTTACATCAAATGCAGGCAGAAATATATTGAGGGTTTTTTTTTGGGGGGGGACAGTTTTAATTGATTCTTGGCTTTCAAAGATTTCGCTCAAATGCCATTCAACTAATTACTTGGGGCAAAGTTTCATCCCTGTTCTGCTCATCTGGCACCTTCTACTTTCTACAACTGTGACCCCATTGTTGGCATGAAAAGTGAATGGTGAATTTTGCATGTGCAGTGAAGCTTCTGCTATTTCAATTCATACACCCCTTGCTCTAAATAGCAGTTCACTGTGCTGCCTTACAGACTTGTGAAATTTTGGGGAATTCTAAATGGCACTTAGAATCATAGAACTTTAAGTCGGAAGGGACACCAAGAGTAACCTAGTCCAACCCCCTGCAATGCCGGAATATCAACTAGATCATACATCACAGGTGGCTTGCATCCAACCTCTGCTCAAAAACCTCAGAGGAAAGAGAGTCCACCACATCTCATGGGAGTCTGTTCAGCTGTCACAATTATTTAGTCGAAATCTCCTTTTTTGTAGCTTGAATTCATTGGTTCTGGTCCTCACTTCTGGAGCAGTAGAAAACAGGCTTGCTCCATCCTCCATATGACAGCCCTTTAGTTATCTGAAAATGGCTATCATATCTCCTTGCAATCTTCTCTTTACTAGGCTAAACATACCCAACTTGCATCTTGCAACCTTAAGTAAACTTGAAAAGCCCAGGAAGCTTTTTAACCAATGCATCAGCAGCTGTAATTTGTAAGAGCTAGGCATTTCTTATGGAGGTAATTGATGTAGTAGAAGGGAAGTGCAGTATAATTCTGATTTTAAATTAGATTCTGTATCAGACTCTAGTAAATTAATGTAATCTGTTATGATTTATGCTGCATTATTTTTTCAAACAGGTATCCACTGGATTCCTTCAGTTTATTCAATACAGCCCAAGGATGAAGCCACTGTTTCTCTGATGCTAAAGCAATATCATGGATAAACAGCTACTTTGCTCTGCCCCAGAGTTTTTAGGTCAGTGGAGTGAAGCAGCCAAGCCAAGGTTTAGCATGTCATGTGAACTTAGGATCATGGTTAAGGTTTCTCCTCTTCAAAGAAAATTTGTAGCCAAAGATTGTCCTATGGTTAAAGGTCATGCTTAAGGAGGAGAGACCAGGTTCATAAAATATGCTAATCCAAACCTTAGGTTAACTGCTGTCCTGCTCTAAAAAGCTGAGGACCAAAGTAGGTACCAGCTTGCCACTGGAAGCCATCATTTTCATGTGGTTATGGTAATCCATATTATGGGTTGCCCAGGCAGGCAGATTATGTGACCCATGAGAGCAACAAATTACCCCTTTCGGTAATTTAATTTATCAAGGTTAAGTGCAAGCTTGTGTTGTGTGTGTTCTATACATATAGGGAGCAGGTGGCGCTGTGGTCTAAACCACTGAGCCTCCTGGGCTTGCTGATAAGAAGGTCAATGTTTCAAATCTTCACGATGCAGTGAGCTCCTTGTTGCTTTGTCCCAGCTTTCTGCCAACCTAGCAGTTCAAAAGAACACCAGTGCAAGTAGATAACTAGGTACCACTGCAGCAGCTGGTGTTTCTGTGCACTCTGGCTTCCATCATGGTGTTCTGGTGTCTTCTAGGTTGGCAGAAGCTGGGACAGAGCAACAGGAGCTCACCCCATTGTGTAGATTCGAACCGCTGACCTTCCGATTGGCAAGAGTGCAACTTTGCTCATGGTAACTCCACTTGGAGAGAGGCAATTTTTGCCAACCCTTCCTTCCCCTGGTGTCTCTTCAAAAGCTATTGTTTCGGAATAGAAAATCCTCTGGAACAGTAGGGGATATGGCATTGGGGGCTGCACTGAAACACCTCTGCATTTCCCCAGCAAAACCCTCTGCTGGATCTGAGTCTTTCTCTGAATACAAGGTTCTTAAAAGATAGGAAATACTCCATACAACTAATATCATAATGTTTATTGTGGTATTTAATATCTAAGATGATACCTTAAAATTTAAATAATAGCTTTGATGTTTCCTTGGGCACATTTTAGATCCTTTTCTAAATGACTTCTATATCTTCCCCTCCATGTCCCCCTCCCCTTTACTCCCAGTACTTATTATTTCTGAGTAATGAAAGATTTAACAGAGGTGAAAAGATTAATGTCCCTGTAAGGAATTTTATTAGCAGTCATATGATGGCAAAATGTCCTCTTCATAATGTTATCCCTGTCTAAAGAGTTGAGTTAATGTTGAGTGCCCACTCATTAGGTTTTATTAAAAAAAGCTATAAAGTCATAGTAACTGGAATCTGAGATTTCTGTGAAGCTGCTGCGAAACAGAATAGCTGTTCTTGTCCTTCAAAAGTCATTTAACCCCATTATTCATACTATATTTTTTTGCTCCATTGATTTCACCAACATATGTGAATTTTTAACCAGCTGCAATAGGACTGTTTTAATTTTTTTTTTAAATTATCAAATGTAAATCAGGAAGAGAGATTTACAAAGCAGATCATCCGGCATTAATGGATGTTCAAATTACCTAGCCCAATGTCAACCATTATGTCAGCCATTTAGTCCCATTCTACACACACACACATTAAACTACAGAAAGCAGAATATAGCATGCCAGTAGCAGGAGCAAACAATGTGTCCATTAACTGAGAGGCACCCCTAGTATTGATTACTAATACTGTATTGTTTTTCTTATGGGTACCAGAGTACATTTTATTTTCAGTATCTACAAGATGAATGATGAAAATAAGCCACACTGAACACAGTGGAGACTTACAAGAAGAAATTGCACTGTAAAGCAGAGTTTGAGGGTTGTGGGAACTGGGGAATAATACTATTACTTCTCTTGGATGAGGGGAAATAAGCAAGGAGTTAGAATGCATTCTAGGTTTTTAATATAGAGCTATCATGAGGTTTGCTCTTGGATTAGGTGCCTAGAAATACATGAAGCAAACTTGTTGAATTCAATTAGGTCTTGCATGATGATTCCTTTTCAATAGTATATGAAGTATTTTGGTCTTCAAATTTCAGGACTATTTTGCTTTTATTCAAACAGTTCTGAAGATGGGGAGTTCAGACACAAATACCTGTTTATTACGGTATTGAGATAGTGATGCTCAGTTGTATTCCGTATGGGGAAATGTCTGAATATATATATATATACATAGTTTAGATCAAGCATCCTGGAAGTTTTACCACTTGGCATCCTTTTCAAAAACACTTTAACTGCATTTAATAGCTCATTTAAATGTTCAAGGAAGGTATGGACTAAGTGCTATTACTTTGGGCTTTTCCTACAGCTTAATGGAACACCAGACATTAATGAAATGTCAATGACTCTTCCTGCCAGTTCAGTTTTCTGGTTCTATCTAATTAGAATTAAATGCTTTGGGAGGTTAGGCAGACTAAATAAAAGAACAAAGAGTCCATTCTCCGAAACTATGCTCTTGCATTTGCCAAATCAATTTTAATTAGCATCATAAAGATGTCCAGGTTGTTCTTTGAAGTACAGTTTTGATTTTTCTTCCTTTCAGTAGAGTAAGATGTTATGCTGCATTTTTCTTTTGTAATGAAGCATCTCTTGGTTGATTAGTTTCAAATACAAACCCTCCCTTCCAGAAAACAACACCCTTTCTCTGTGGAAATCAGTTTCTGTTCAGTACATCTTTTTGATAAACAATTAGATTTTAATTTATTCTAAGGCCTTAGAATCATTTTTAATAAAAGAAGTCTCTGTGTATAGTTTTGTTCATTTTGGAACAGTGGCTGTGAGTTTTCACCATCAAGTTATGCATTGTCCTTTTGTTATCAACTTTAGTGCTTGGCTTTATTTTTTTTGTATTCTGAATAATTTTTTACTTGACACACATTCATTTTTTTCTTTAAACCTCACACTTTATCCTTAGCCACTTCCTTCCTTCCTTCCTTCCCTCCCCCCACCCACCCACAGCTGCTAGAAGGTATTAATTATTTAAGTCTTTCTTTATAGGAACAAACTCTCACCTTTTTTTCCTTTTTAGCTTTTCTACTCTTTTGAAAGGTAAGATTGTCCAGTTGAATAAATACCCCTAACATGAATACATCATAGCTTATGTGTTTCATCTCTCTTCGTTTACATCATCACACAGTCAATCACTCTGATTACCTTACCTGGAATCTGCTTAATACAGAGAAATACTCACATGACACGAGAGATTTACCTTCCCTTCTGCAACATGACTGCATCATACTTCCACTCTTTAGGGGAGTGCTGCTGTTCAGAACTCTGGCTAGTCTGGAACAGAAGCCTTATAGTAGTGACCACAATTTGTGTGTGTATGTGTGTGTTGCTGGGTGGATTTCAATTCCAAACTGATAGCAAACTTTGGAAGTGCAATCTACACATGGGAACATGCGCACAGTTGTGACCACAGCTACAAGACTTATCTTCCAACTGATAACAGTCTTGGTTGCTTCAGTAGTGCCTGTTGGGGTGAGTTACATCTAAGTGAGTTACATCTGCTGCATTTTGTATTCCCATTACTCAAAATCTGTTTTGGTATTTGCTGCACTAGATACACAACCCTTTTCATTTCTGTTTCTAGTGTACCATTAGAAATGCAGCAGACTATTGGATATATTTCTCTGCGTTACTGAGCCAACTTCAAAATCTGTTTGGTGTTGGCAATTCTGACAAAGTCTGTCAGTTGCCTATATTGTCTCATGAGGTAACAGAGACAAGACATAATTAAAAGCAGAAGAATATAATGTATGCTTTGCCATTTTGTATTTCTTCAGCACTGCACATTTACTTGTCAGCTTTATTTTGTGAATTTCTGACTGACAAGATTAATAAGTGATAATCCTAAATGTTTGTCTCTTGCTGCTTGTAAAAGCGTACAAATCTGTGAACTCCAATGTTTATCTAAAATGACCCAGTAGCTTTTCAATTTGATTGTGGTTTTGGAGAGAACATGTTCTTATTTTAAAGTGGTGTTTTTCTGTCATTCATTCCTGTTAATGTTTGGAGTCTGAAAGAGATAATTTGCTATTTGTCACAGACTTGTTCACTATAATTAGTTGAGTCCAATTGACAGCATCGTAACCATGGTAGACAGGCAAATGCATAACAGGAGGCTAACAATCAATTTGCAAGGTGTCCAATAGGGCTAGCCCAAAGTGACATGAAGCAATTCATTACTGTTTCACCCACCTTGAAATTTCCTAATTTTTTTACAACGGTTGAAATGGAGCCCTAAAAGAATGGCTGCTGAGATGCAAAAATGTATTTGCCACTCACTGGTTGGTCACTAGTTTGGTTTTTATGCGGATTACCCAGTGCCTATTTGCATCATTAAAATAATAGGAATACAAGTGGGATCTGCCACAGAAAGTGGGCGCTCCTGCTCAGGGTTCTAGCCAGTCATGCCCTCTTACACAAGATTCCGTAATATTTCCTTATAAAATATTTCCTCCCCACCCCGTGACAGCAGTCATTTGGCATTCCATCACCACTGGCTTTAGAGCAGGGGTGGAAAACCTCTCATTTGGGCATAAACCTTCACTCCTCAGGAAGTAGAAAAGCCCACAGTGATCATGTTGCAGGGAATGCCCAGAGAAGTGTAAATGCAATACTCGGGTACTTCAGGACTAAAGGCGGACAATATATACCTGCAGCCCTCAAACTGACTGAGGTCAAATCCATTGTGCAGCATGTGTATGGTGCCCAACTAGGGTCCCTTACCAACTGCGCACCAATGACAAACCTAGACAGCATCTTAAAAAGCAGACATCACCTTGCCAACAAAGGTCCGTATAGTTAAAGCTATGGTTTTCCCAGTAGTGATGTATGGAAGTGAGAGCTGGATCATAAAGATGGCTGATTGCCAAAGAATTGATGCTTTTGAATTATGGTGCTGAAGGAGACTCTTGAGAGTCCCATGGACTGCAAAAAGATCAAACCTATCCATTCTGAAGGAAATCAGCCCTGAGTGCTCACTGGAAAGACAGATCATGAAGCTGAGGCTCCAGTACTTTGGCCACTTCATGAGAAGAGAAGACTCCCTGGAAAAGACCCTGATGTTGGGCAAGATGGAGAGCACGAGGAGAAGGGGACGACAGAGGACGAGATGGTTGGACAATGTTCTTGAAGCTACGAACATGAGTTTGACCCAACTGTGGGAGGCAGTGGAAGACAGGAGTGCCTGGCGTGCTCTGGTCCATGGGGTCACTAAGAGTCGGATACGACTAAACAACTAAACAACAAGAAGAACTGGTATGATCTAAATTCTTAAGATAAGCCCTACAAATGCCTGAACACATCCCCATTGCTACCGTATGTCTCAAAACTGGATTTGTAAAAATTGAGGCTAGAGTATGCCTTGCCACACTAAATTACTGGCCTTTATCCCTTAAACTATTTCGTGTGGCCTTTATCCCTTAACTATTAAGAGCAGTTTCTAGACGACATAGTAACGTGCAGTGTTAGACATAATAACAACTCTAGGCTTCACCCCGCAGATCTTACTCAACGTGGCATGTGTGTGTGAACAAGCAAAAAACAAAACAAAAAAAAAACAAAAAAAACCAATCAAACAGCATGTGGAAGATAGCGAACACCAAGCAGATTTAGCCAGGTCACCAAAATTTTTAATCAGTGAAACCAGAACACACTTTACCTACCAATTGCCATATATAACCAACCTTGAAATTCCGAAGCAGCAAAGGGCTTTCACTCTGGCCCACTGCCAGGCCCTCCCTTCAGCCATCCAGGAAGGCCACTTTCAGAAGACATTGTATGAGGAGAGGAAATGCAATGCCCATGTTGCTCTGGGCAACTGGAAACAACAGAACATGTCCCACCCCACCCCCCGCCAATACTATACAGATATACAAGCTAGGTTCATCTTGCCTATACTATATAATTTCCCAGGTCACACAGAACAGCTTTATACCTCCCTGCTACCTCAAGATGAAAACCCAGATGCCATGATGGATATTCATTGAAGAATGGTTTGCGCCACAAACTAGGCCCAAAATGCAGGATGTGTGCTCCTTCATGCTCCCTCCCGTATAGTCTCTTTTAACTGTTTGTCCCTGTTTCTATATTTTTAAGTATGTATGATATAATCACCTTTTAGTTTTTATTCCTTACTTGTTTTAAGCCTTATGTGTTCAGTTTATCCATATGTTTTATCTTATGCTGGTCTGTGACCGAAATACAGTTTGATACAGATACTATGGCTCCCATCAGCCCCAGCCAGCATGGTGAATGGTCGGGGAAGATTAATTTGTTTTAAAAATGCAAAAATGTAACAGGCAGTAACAAGAACAGGATAAACCAAACATAACCCCCAAACCTTCCCAAAACAAAGGTAAAGTAAAGCACCCCTGGACAGTTAAGTCCAGTCAAAGGCGACTATGGGGTTGCGGCACTCATCTCGCTTTCAGGCCTAGGGAGCCAGTGTTTGTCCACAGACAGCTTTCTGGGTCATGTGGCCAACATGACTAAACTGCTTCTGGCGCAATGGGACAATGTGACAGAAACCAGAGCGCACGGAAACACTGTTTACCTTCCTGCCACAGCACTACTTATTTATCTACTTGCGCTGGCGCGCTTTCGAACTGCTAGGTTGGCAGGAGCTGGGACACAGCAACGGGAGCTCACCCCATTGTGGGGATTTGAACCACTGACCTTCTGATCAGCAAGCCCAAGAGGCTCAGTGGTTTAGACCACAGCGCCACCTGCATCCCATAATATACATACAAATTAATCGTATCCAATTCGATGGGAGTTGTAATCCAACAACATTTAGAGGGACACATGTTCTCATCTGTCCTTTGAAGGGTGACATTCTTCAGTGACCTCCTACTTATTCTGCCCAAAAGAATAAATTTCTGCCACTTAGAATAACTCCTCTAGTATGGTACCCAGGATTCACAAAAGGCCACGTTTACCAACACGTCTAGCAGTTGTCAATATGTTGTTTGAATTTTCTAGAACATGCAAAAGATTCTACGGGAATAGGAGCCATTATGAATAGGAATGAATGGTCCAGGGGAGCTGGGATTTGAAAATCTTGTAATAAAATTCTGTTAAGATCACTTAGCATTGTATTTGGTTGTACTCTGTCGTTGTGAGTATATTTCTGGCTTGAAGAATAGGTTATGTGTTCTTCCTGAGGATTCTTTGAATGTGTTATAAGTTCTACTTTCATACTGTGGCATCTGGCCTGCTCCAGTTTAATTAGTTGCTAAATGTAATAGATTTATTTAAGGAACAGAACATCATTCTTTTACGGGTTTTAAAAATTGCTTTGTAGTCTTTATTGTGCAGTAGGTGTTACACTGTGACAGTCACCTGTAGAGTTGTTATAAATATTTATATCCTGTGTTGTGTACAAAGCTTTGCTCTTACACAGTCAGTGTCTTCAAGAGAACCTTAATGACAACACATCTGGTGGCATGAGAGCCAGAGGTCAGTTCTTTTAATATGAAAACAATTCAAGGAATAAAAACAAATTTTAAAAAACCAATTTCTGCATTACATGACTTTCATCTTTATGAATAGCTTTGTTGAGCTGACAAACTAGTAGTTAAGTTTGGTTGTGAGTTGGTATGGGCAAGATAAAGTGACTAACAAATTTAATAAATAATAAAACAATCAGTTATTGGATGCCCTAACCATTAAGAAATACATGACAATTTTCATGACATCATTTTGTTTTTAGAGGAGCATAAAAGTAAAAAGCTTAACATGAAGGACTTGTATGAAACGTGGCATAGAAATAAAATCAATCACATTGGAGATCTACGAAATTAATTGTTGCATTTTAAAATCAAAGTTGCATGATGCAATACTTCCTTGGTGCTATGTACTGAAGTTCTCACCCTGGGCCAGCAGGGGGATACTGTAGATAGTTTTCACTCAGGTCCACGTCAGTTATTTTAGGCGGGAAACGCTGGGTTGTTGTTGCTACAATGTTGACAGCCGGCTGCCTATAAAAGCAGGCCGGCTGAGCTGTTTGCTGTTCAGTTCTGTTCAGCTTACAAATAAAGAGCTGCTCTGGAGAAATCGCTGTGTCGTCTGCTATGTTCGCCCACAACCTAACACTTGGTAATATGTTGTTTTATATCAATGGAATACCCAACAGAAGGAACTGGATCTGAAATGAATGTGACATTGGAACTCAACCAAACTTTGAAGATTTAGGACAGAGATGACATGTTGAATTTGTACTACAAATTAAATTTTATTCACAAACCTAGGCTCTTTCTGGAAGTTTTTAGTTTCCTGGATAGTTTTTGAATTTATGCTTCCAAATAAACCCTTACTGTAGCTTGTGGTTTGGATAAAATGCTAAAGCAAAACATGGTTTAGCTCACACTAGCATAGTATCTTCTCTGCCGAAACCCAATCATTTGTGCTAACCCATGGTTTGGCTTAACACAATGCAACCCAGCTCTGTGTAATGAAGTATATTGCTCATAAGTTCAAGATGGCAAAAATGATGCATTTCCTCATACTTATAGTATTCACTGCCCCAAGATGTGACGTTTACCACTAGGTGGATGATTTCTTTTAAAAAGTTAGATGAACTCATAAAATGTATTGATAGTCACCCCCTTTTCCCAGTATCTGGTTATCTATATGACAACTCTATTCAGAGGAGTTCCATTGACTTACAATGGCTATCAGCTGCTCATAGTCATGCTTGAGAACTGCTAGAGACAAGATGCAAGATGGACATTTGCTTGGATCGGTATGGCAGATCTTGTGATCTTATATCCCAGAGAAGTTGCTGAGAAGGCAAACTGTTATTTTTGGAGTGATGCTCATTTTAAAATGCAGCATTCAGCATTTTTGCACCTTCTTGGATGATCATGCTGACTATACAAGAGTTGTAGTATGTTGATGCAAGGCATTTGTGACACACTCCAATATATAAGGATGCTGTTGAGTAATTCGGAGAATCCATTGACAAGCGTTTTGGCATGTGATACTAAGATTGCCAGCTGTCTCTTTTGATAGATGTGTACCAACCACAGCACTTTTTGCCATTTAATGCAAGAAGCATCACTGTCTCTTTTTTGAACTCTTATTGTAATCAATTAACACAGAGTACATTAAGAATTTCTGGAAATTGGGTTGGGGGCAGAGCAATAGATGAATCTGTTAATTTCTTAGCCTTGATAAGAAATTACAAGCCAGCAGTTGAAGATTGTATTGTCACTCCAGCTCTGAGGTCGTCCAAAGGAATTGCAAAAGGCAAAGCATTCCCACTTTCTAATCTCTCACACCTCACAGAACCATACAGTTTAACACAGGCTAACTGGGATATAGGAGCCAAATCCCAAGGGCTGAGGTGCCTTCGCCACCTCCCAATAAAATGCTTGAGGCCACCCCAAAAAAGTTGATAGGCATTGCCATTCAGATTGTGTGTGTGCCGCGTCATGGTTGCAGATCTGGGCCATAGCTCTGGATTCAGATGCTATGGAAAGTGTGGTTAGCTTAAAATAATAAAAAAATGGAATCTCTCAATATCTCTCAATATGCATTACTGAAACCTAATTTAATTTGCTAGATATACTTTTATTTTTTAATGTAGCATTAAAAAAATCATGCTGTTGGACAATGATTACAATATTTTTATGGCTGTGTGCACAGGGGCGTGGATCTTTAGAGGCTGGGACCGCGATGGTGGGTGTGATCTTGTCTCCTCCATTCATTGATTATACACAGTTTCAGGCCAAGTATTGCACTTGAAATGAAAAATGATTTTATTTTTCTTTCTTTGGAAAGCAGGAATGATCTCTAAAGATTGTTTGCAAATGTGTAATGGCAAATTGCTTTCAGCCTTCATTCTTCAAGCAGTCTTTTAAAGTTTTCTGTTGTAGTATGATGAGAGACAGACCTTAGGCCAGTTGAAAAGGACCAGACAGCATGCATCTTAAGCACAGAAACTCTGAATTTATAGGGAAGAAGTTTGATTTTGTTGTGCTGCACAGAATATTAAAATATTTCTGGAATACGTGTAATGGAATATGTACATTCTGTTTACCATAATTCATGGAATGAAAGTATTTTAAATCTGTAGTACTTAAAACTTTACTGCTGCATAGAAAAAATCAAAACTGTTGCAATAAATTCTAAATCATAAAACAGCATAACGTGACCCTGCGTCTTTGAAAAAAACCAAATGTTTACATGCCATTTTGTCAGAACCAGAACAAATTGTGATTTGTTTAAAATCAAAGATAATGTTTCCAGTTGTTTAGTATTAAAAACAATTAAAATGTGCTGGACGTGACCATAGAGTTATATGCAAACAATGCAACACTTTATTCATGTGGTGTCCGGGCGTGAAACTGATTTGTATACTCATCATCATCATTTTTTATTTGTATGCCACTTTTCCACAGTTAAAAACAATGCTCAAGGCAGCTTACAACATGACAAGATTTACATAATTACAAAAGTAATAAACAATAAATAAACCACATAAAAAACCCCACAACCAAATGGAAAACAATTTCCACATAAATCAAAATCTGAAACTGAGAATACAGCATTAATAACACAGTTTAAAATGACACAGGTAAAAAATAACAGCAATTTTAAAAACAACAAAAAACAAAACAGAGCCCTCTCTGCCCAGCAACAACAGCAGCCCTTTATGGAGCCCATCAGTCCCTGCCCCAGGCCAGGTGGTGAGTGGCCGAACTGGGGCCCTCAGGTGCTCAGCAGGGGAGTCTGCATACTAAAATAATTCAGCAGACCCGTTCCAACAGAGGTTTCTGCTCCTACCACGAAATAATGTTGGTGAACTAATTTGATGTATCTTCTAATTTTTGATATATCTTCTAATGTTTCCTGCTTGGCAGGGGGTTGGACTCGATGGCCCTTGTGGTCTACTCAAACTCTATGATTCTATGATTTTTGTTAATTTTTTTTCAAGTAAAGATGATGTGTAGCAGCTTGTATTTTTGCCAACTGGAGCCCGTGTTTGTACTATGTGGCTCTGTATGTATTTAAAAGCAGTCAAGCATTTATCCCTGTTTCTGATACGTAGTGCACCTGACACCAATTTAGGGTAATTGAACATGTACATTAATTAACTCGTGGTCCTCCTGTTTATTCACAGAAAAAGGTAATTAATCAGCAGGCATTTGGATATCTCAATTTAAGCAGATGTCTGATAAGACCCCTGATGTCAGCATATGACAACTCTAGCCCAAGGAACTGTACTGTTGCAAACAGTAGAGATGGTGAGTGGAATGGGCTGTGCTTATTGAGAACGTCATTGAATCATAACAAATTGATCCCTCCAGCCATCTGGAAAGTGACAAATAAAAAAGGAGAGAAATTGGAGGCAAGCATGGGCAGCAGGCAGGGATAGCCAGAACGCAGCAGCAGGATTCAAAGACATTTCAAAGTCCTTCACTAATAACAGCTTTGCACAACAATAGAAAGGGTAATTCTTTTTACCTAGTTTGTAGATTGTCATGTTCATTTTTAATTTATTTATTTTTAGATAACAGTTTTGGACTGGCATTATGCTTTAATACTTTTCTATACCAGATTGCAGTGGCTCATGCAAATCCATTTCTCTTATCTATCATCTATGCAAATTATTAAATTTAACATTCATATAAAACAGTAGAAAAAATAATAAAATAATCATGAAGAATAAGAGAGAGAATAGAGAATTAAACTGATGTAAATAAACTACAAGGATACATCACCTGCTACTTTAACATTCAAAAAATGAATAAACATGGGCCATCTTTTAATAAATTTACTTTGATAATTGTTATATTTTGTTTGTCGATTATGTGGCTCCTTTATCTGCATGAGTCTCTCGATTTTCCTTAGCCATTCTGTCATTGTAGGGTGTTTTTACTTTTCCAAAATTGAGCAATACAGACTCTTGTCAATAAACCTGAAGATCAACATTTGTTATGTCAGACAGGATCATTCTGGGTATAAAATAGCCTGTTGTTTCCCATATTGTGTTCAGTATTATGGACCAGAATTGTTTTCCTTTGTTTCTACTCCAAAAATCTGTATGAAACCTCTTTTTGTTCTTCTACCCTACTAGCAATACATACCTGAACTGTAAATTTTGCTCAGTCAATGTGGAGTTAAGTGCCATTGAAATGGAACCTTGAAGTAGTTTTCTTTAAGGTTTGCCCTTGGTAATAATGATGGAATATTTTAAACATACAATCCCATTCTACTAGTGAGATTGTTAGATTAAATTCTGAGAGTTTTCTCTTGTATTGATTCTCTTTTTATGCCATCTGTGCCAAATTCTGAGTTTAATAAATAACAGCCTTGAGAAACGGCACAGTTCTTCTCAGTACTATTCAATGTGATATCTGATCTTGGCAATTTCTTGGCAAGAAATGCAGTTTCTTGGCTTCCAGTAGGGGAGTTCTGTTAAGCTTGGTGCAGAAGAGGCGAGGGGTCAGGTAGACTGGTTGTGTAGTATGTAGCAATTCTGTGCTTCCTCTAGTGGCTTCAAAGGTGCAAAACTAAGATACAGTGGTACTTCGGGTTACATACACTTCAGGTTATGTACGCTTCAGGTTACAGACTCCGCTAACCCAGAAATATTACCTCGGGTTAAGAATTTTGCTTCAGGATGAGAACAGAAATCGTGCTCTGGCGGCACAGTGGCAGCAGGAGGCCCCATTAGCTAAAGTGGTGCTTCAGGTTAAGAACAGACCTCCGGAATGAATTAAGTACTTAACCCAAGGTACCACTGTATCTCTACTTATAGGGTATTTGGGATATTCTGCTGTGCAGACTTTTTGATATGTAAAATTAAATCTTATAAAATCTTTGGTGCTCTAGCACCATACAAAAGGGGATACAAAGATTATACTTTTCAACTCCTAAGTGTTTGGGGGTAAGAGATCCCATCAGCCCTGACCATAAGCCATTTTGATTGGAGGCTTATGGGAATTGTAGTCCAAAATATCTGGAGAACATCCTGTAGGTTATCTCTGAATTAGATATTCTGGCAAAAAGGAATATCTTAGTGTTGCTCTTTTAAATCCAACAGATTCAAATTTTATTAATTTGCTGTACTGTGTTTGTTGTAACAGACATTTCCCATGTTGACTATCACGGCAAAAAGATAAATGTTCCTTGTCAATCAAACCTAATTTTACTTGCAAATTATACCATAGTAATGTTAAAGTGAAAGAGAGAATAGCCTTATAATTTTTTTTTCAAGAAAAATGCTCTGATACTTTTGTAAATTATAGTTTAGAAATTTGCAGTGTAGAAGAAAGTAAACACATGTGTGTTGGTAAAATATAGTAAAATTATGGGAGAGAAGTGAATTTAGAAGTGGTATAAAATCTAACCTTTAAAATATGTTTCAACCATACTTCAGTCTTGGGTTAAGGGTTTCAGTCATACTGAAAAATAGATGTGGCCCTCTGAATGTATGTATATATGGATCCAGGCCTCCTCAATATTCAGAGGACATTATTCAATGTCCCATCTGGCCCCCAAATCCTCTGAAGAAGCTTGCAGTTCTGGATGGCTAGGTTTTTCTTGAGCACTTGCTACTTGCTTCTTGGCTTCCATGATGAACAGCAGGACTGTGGAGCACTCAGTTTTGACTCCCAGTTTATATCAAGCAATTGCTCAATGGGACTTAATATTGATTTAAGATTTCATTACGTTAGTTATATTTATTTGTTTTAATTACAAGATAAGACTTAGTTCCGAAGAAGATAAGGTGAGAGGTAGCTCACCTAAAGATGATCTCCATTTAATTATTTGTAAGTGCATATGTAATGTTATAGCTAATGTTTTAACATTGTTACAGCTGAATACCTTGCTCCAGAGATCAAGGGTAGATTAGCAATGCCCTTTGCTTTAGAGTGCTTCTTCGCTGCACATCAAGAGCAACTGCCATAATGTCTCAGCTATGGTGATTGTACTCAAAGAAATTCATGAACCTGTTTCAATCAGGAACACATTCAATCTGTATTTTGTATACCAACCTCTCATAAAATATCAAGGCAGTGTTCAACAATATGTAAATGGTAAAACATGAAAAACTATTTCAAGGCAATACAAAGCAATCATTAAGATGCTTAGCTAATCAAGATTTTAAGCAGCCTGTGAGCAATTTTTTTAAAAGCCATCAGAAGCAAGGATGCCTGTCAAATAAATATGTGCTGGAATGGTGTTTCACAGCATGTGTTCAACAATGCCTTTTGGTCGAGGCCGCTCAGGCCTCTGTAACACGAGGGACAACTAGCGGCACTCCTCCAGGTGATCCCAGAGGTTGAGATGGGATGTAAGGACTCAGACAGGCCTTAAGGCATCTCGGGCCCACAATGTTCAGGACCTCAGATATCAATGCAAGAGTTTTTAACCTGGCCCAGTAGCATATGGACAGCCAATGCAGATGTTTTAGCAGAGGTGTGGTGACACATGTGGCCAGCCGTCTGCTCCCACCAGCAACCTAAGTGCCAAATTATGCACTATCTGGAGCAGGCCTGCATTTATTTAGTTAGCTAAAGAATTATATCCCACTTTTCACCATGTAGATCTCAAAGGGGTGTGCAACAATAAAATACAGTGGTACCTCGGATTAAGTACTTAATTCGTTCCGGAGGTCCGTTCTTGACCTGAAACTGTTCTTAACCTGAAGCATCACTTTAGCTAATGGGGCCTCCTGCTGCTGCTGCGCTGCCGCTGCATGATTTCTATTCTCATCCTGAAGCAAAGTTCTTAACCCGAGGTAGTATTTCTGGGTTAGCGGAGTCTGTAACCTGAAGTGTATGTAACCCGAGGTACCACTGTACACAAGGTTTAAAATGTTAGTTAACCAGCAAAATTTAGAAGCTCAAGAGCTCATTAAAAAGAAAAAGAATGCATTACAATAATTCAGTCTTAATATTGATTATATGCACCCGACTTTATATTTTCTTTGTCTTTGTGAGCGACTGTCCTACACACACACCCCCATTAAAAGAAACAAAAACCAAACCCAAGCAGCTTGCAAGAAAAACTAGTTTTTATATTAATATACTAAACGAGTAAAAATCAGTTTAAATGATGGAGGGAAAGACTGTCATATCTGCTCAAAGTAAAATGCTAAGGGTTTTTTAAAAATAAAAATACACTTTCCATTGTCTACAAATTCTTGTGAAATTGGGCTTAGTTATGTGTTGGCTCTGTACATTAACCGTTCCCTGGATTTTGGTTCCTGTTCCTCCTCCTTCCTCCGCCTTATACTTCTATATCAGTTTCTGTCATACAACTGTTGTGTGCATCAATAGTGATGGTCGCAGTTCCTGCTGTGAGGGCACTGAGTCCCCCAACAGTGATTTACTGGATTGTTTGCAGAGAGAGGAGATGTGGGAGTTCTCTTCTGCACCCAGGCATCCAGATGTGCTTGTGGTGGAGCCACATCTGTTTGACAAAGTGGGGCATAGCCCTCCCCAAGAATATGACCCTCCCAGATCTCCAAAGTAATAGTTCTGTCTTTCTCCAGGACTGGCAGGCTTCCACTCATCTCTTCTGGTCAGCTAGTCAAAATAATCATTACCAGCATGTCACACCCCTGACTCTGGCATCTCTGTCCCATAGAAACAGCTTGTGTAGGGCGATAGATTCTGTTGTCTTTTTTTTCTCTGTTGTTGAAGTTGTTTTGTTATCTTTAATAACAGTTTGATGTATTTAGTTGTATTTATTCTGGAAGCTTCCTTGAAACACAGCCAGAAAACATTTAAGTAAACAACAGCACAGTCTAAAAATGGTCTAGTTTAAATTCTTGATTGTTAAAATGTTGCAGTATTCCTTTTATTCTTTTGAATAAGCAATACGTTGACCCAGAGCTCACAGCATACTCAGTGAAGGGTCCATTGTATTTTGTTTTAAGCATTTAATACCATACTTGTGGCTTTTTGCACCCTATTTTAAAAGAATGATGTATTGGTCATATAAATACTGCTGGGCCATGTATTTGATTGCTGCCTATTGTGCCCAGTAGTTATAGTACTTCTAGTTCAAATATACAATGTGGGTAAAAAATAGCTATTTGCCTTTTGATGCAAAGAATTGCAAGGGACTGCTGATCTGGATGTAAACTGTGTCCATACAGAGAGAATTGTTCTTGTCACTAGCATACCCTTGTCAAGGGGTGTCAACAATTATTAAAGCAAGTGGAAACTTGCAGAACACTTGCACAGTTTTGTGAGAGCTATTAGTCCTAGTGAATTGCCTGTCAGGTTATGGTTGACAGCTCTTTGTCAATGGCTTGCAAAGAATACTTGTTGAGCTGAGAGTAACTATTGTTCAAAGGCATTTCCCCCCAGAAAGGCTTTAAATGAGATCTACAGTGAATGGATTTAAAGAGGATAAGGCTATGCTTTGTACTTGATAGTAGCTTAGTTGTATTTGATATTTTGCAAAAAAAATGATGATTTTGTAGCTTGCCTGCCCAGTAGAAAAAAGTGCCTGCTCACAGGAGCTATGCCATATTCTCATTGAAGGAACAATGTACCAGGAAAGGAACTAATATATGTGTTTGCATGAAAGTTTGTGATTGGAGTTCTCTACAGGAAGTACCGTATTTTTTGCACCATAACACTCACTTTTTTCCTCCTAGAAAGTAAGGGGAAATGTCTGTGCGTGTTATGGAGGGAATGCCTACGGGTGGCATGCCTACGGATTTTCCTCCTCTAAAAACTATGTGCGTGTTATGGTCGGGTGCGTGTTATAGAGCGAAAAATACGGTACTTTCCATGTTAACTGGATACACAGTACCTGGTTTGTAGACTTCTGCCTAGACGCCACTATTGTCAAAATGTGATCAGCATAGCTAAACTTCTACAAGAGCTGTAGCTCAACTTTCAAGCAACTCACTTTGATAGATTTGAGTGTGGATGCATCAGTGGTCCTTTATTACATAGATTTCAAGATCCCTGCTGGATAGTTCAGGAAATCAGGTTTTCCTGGCCAGTGCAATAATCTCTGTCTTGGTATCTACTATCGTTTGAATTACCCCGTTGAAGTAAGTTTCAAATACTAATGTGGTCGGCTTCTGTTGGTAAGAGAGACACAACAAAATGTCTACAGCCAAGCTTATATATGGTGCTGAAGCAAGGCCAGGTTGGGAGGGCTCCACTCTTAGGCCTGGTTTTTTCTTTTTTCTTTTTAGGCAGCCCTACCGCTATGCAGATTGGGATGCGGGTGGCACTGTGGGTTAAACCACAGAACCTAGGACTTGCCGATCAGAAGGTCGGCGGTTTGAATCCCTGCAATGGGGTAAGCGCCTGTTGCTCGGTCCCTGCTCCTGCCAACCTAGCACTTTGAAAGCACGTCCGGCAGGAAGGTAAATGGTGTTTCCGTGCGCTGCTCTGGTTCACCAGAAGCGGCTTAGTCATGCTAGCCACATGACCCGGAAGCTGTACGCCGGCTCCCTCGGCCAATAAAGCGAGATGAGCGCCGCAACCCCAGAGTCGGCCACGACTGGACCTAATGGTCAGGGGTCCCTTTATCTTTACTGCTATGCAGAGCGTAGACATTGCCTTAAGCAAATTATTTTGTATGTAAAGACAGAGCAACTCCCCCCCCATTAATAATAATAATAATAATAAATTTTATTTATATCCCGCCCTCCCCAGCCGAAGCCGGGCTCAGGGCGGCTAACAACAATAAAACAGTACAAAAGTACAACATAAACAACATTCTAAAATCATTCATTATAAAAATTAATTAATTCAAGCCACTGGCAACCATTGGGCCAGAGCTCTGCGAAGATTGCCGAGGGAGGGAGTCAGGCTGTGCCCTGGCCAAAGGCCTGGTGGAACAGCTCTGTCTTGCAGGCCCTGCGGAAAGATGTCAAGTCCCGCAAGGCCCTGGTCTCTTGTGACAGAGCGTTCCACCAGATCGGAGCCACAGCCGAAAAAGCCCTGGCTCTAGTTGAGGCCAGCCTAACCTCTCTGAGGCCTGGGACCTTCAAGATGTTTTTATTTGAAGACCGTAGGTTTCTCTGCGGGGCATACCAGGAGAGGCGGTCCCGTAGGTACGAGGGTCCTAGGCCATATAGGGCTTTAAAGGTTAAAACCAGCACCTTAAACCTGATCCTGTACTCCACCGGGAGCCAGTGCAGCTGGTATAGCACCGGGTGAATGTGATCTCGCAGCGAAGACCTCGTAAGGAGTCTCGCTGCAGCATTCTGCACCCGCTGGAGTTTCTGGGTCAGTCTCAAGGGCAGCCCCACGTAGAGCGAGTTACAATAATCCAGTCTGGAGGTGACCGTCGCGTGGATCACAGTGGCTAGGTCAGGGCGAGAGAGGTAAGGAGCCAACTGCTTAGCTTGGCGGAGATGGAAAAATGCCGCCTTTGTTATAGCTGCAATCTGCGCCTCCATGGAAAGGGAGGTGTCGAAGATTACACCCAAACTCTTAACGGACGGTGCTGGCACTAATTGCGCCCCCGCAAGAGATGGGAGTTGCCCCCCCAATCCCATATCGCCCCGTCCCAGCCACAGGACCTCTGTCTTCGAAGGATTTAGCTTCAACCGGCTCCCACGTAACCATCCATTATTTATTATTGTATTCTTACTGCTGGGCAGAGGCACTCATGGGCTTTTCTGTCTCAGGTGCCAGAATAATTTTGCCATTTTGGGTAACTGTAGACTTTGACGTAGCGGGGTGGGGGGGGGGGAGGCATTTGCTGATCTCACCAGGCAACTTAAAAAACTTGTATCTGAACTAAGGTGTGTTGTGTTGCAGATTGAAGATTATAGTTGTGTAGTGCATGGGTAGCCAAAATGGTGCTCTCCAGATTTTTTAGATTACAGCTCTCATAATCCCTGACCACTGACCATGCTACGTGGGGTTGGTGATGCTCCCTTTGAAATGCAGGGGAGAGGTGGTATATCGGAAAGACTGATGAAAGTTGGAAATATATAAATATGTCTGGAAGGTAATCTGATTTTCTACAATGTTGCCGGGACTGTCTTTTTGCTCATGCCAGTAAAATAGCCAGGGTTGGCCCTGACAACTGAATTGTATGTGGCACTAGTAGGAAGCAATGCATTTGAATTCTGAGAAATGGATAATAAATCTTTTGAGTTGCATTTTGAAAGTGGCTTTGATTTATAGACCTTTTTCTCTACAGCCAGTGTGTCTCTAAGAATTGCCTCATAGCACATTGCACATAATCAAATGATCCTGCCATCATTGGTACTAACTTACTGCAATAAACACAGTAACAAGAATCAAGAAGAGGAAGTAAGGTCCAATAAGGCAACAAACTAGCAGAGAAAATGTAAAAGTTTGGATGCGTTTAAGTAGATTTCAGGACTACTGTACGTACTATTATTTTTTCCTAATTTGCTACCAGGTACAGAGATGTACATATCTGCAGATCAGAAATATGTTTAGAGCTGTATTTCAGATTCAGAGGATGTTTATAAGTCTTCCCCCCCCCCCCATTTTATCAATACGGGTGGTATTGAACAAAAAAATTGCACTCAGAATTCTTTGGAACCAATGTTTTCATAATGCCTTAAAGTTTTAGACTCTAGTGCCAAATTAGTAAGGGTTTATTTTTTAAATATGACGACTTTGTGAGATATCTGGCCCCAGCTTACTCCAATCCTCCTAATGAACTTTTAAGATCTCTCCATCCAGACCACACTAGCCTTTGTAGCAAACCACTGTACCACATTTGTTCTACGGATTTACCATCACTGATTAATTATACAGAATTCTGCTTTGAATCGATAAATGTATGCCTTAAAAATAATAATTAAAAAATCCTGACCAGCGGTGCCTCTCCAAATATCTCAGGCAGCATTTTATCCCCCAGCCGAGCTCGGCTATTTGAGATCCTTCTGGATGAACCATGGGCCTTCTGCATTTAAGGCACATGTCTAACCTATGACTCCTCCCCATTTAAGGGACGGGGATAGTAGATGTTGAGTCAATTGTTGAAAATTATACTATAAACAAGAAGAGGGTCAAGTACTAAGTACTGTATTTGGAGTAGCCATTCTTTGTAAGGCACTGTCAAATGAACTCTACCCTTTGTAAATGTTTCAAATTATACTGCAATAGTGTTTGCACTAACCAAATCCAGCTAGGCTTCAATTGAAAAGCAGCATGCCTTTTTGTCTCATAGTTTGATTAATAGTCTTGCCAAATGCACATATCGCTAACTATATTGACTGATATTTGGCAGGGAAAAGAGCATGGTGTTTATTATATAGATAGAAAATGGTCATTTGCTGTAAAATCAAAACATTAGCAATAAACAGCAAAGTGTTTTAATTAGCTGCAAAAATTCTGTTCATGGAAATATGACTCAAGTGTAATGAATTGCCCAACTCATCTACAGTGGACGCTTGAGTTGCGAATGTGATCCATGCGGGAGGCACGTTCGCAACCCACAGCGTTCACAACCCACAGTGCTGCGTCTGCACACGTGCGGGTCACAATTTGGTGTTTCTGTGCATGTGCGAGCGCCGAAACCCGGAAGTAACCCGTTCCAGTACCTCCAGGTTCGGCACGGTGCGCAACCCGAAAATGCACAACCTGAAGCGTCTGTAACCCAAGGTATGACTGTATAGTATAGTAAATAAAGGAGGTTTGGCCCACACATTGTTGACTTCAAACAAATGTAGTATTTTGGGATTTGATATTAAAAATTGTGGTGACATGCCTCAGATAAAGTTACAATTTCTTTTTTTTTCTTAAGTGGTTTGACTTATTGCTCATACTTGGGACTATTGTAGCTGACTTCTGTTTGAGTCATCCATTCATGATAGCCATACTATGCGAGTGGTCAATAAATCCTTTAGATCTTTTAAATGCTGGTTGCTATGATTTATCTTTGTCTCTACAGAGTGTGGTTTGAGAATACAAATCTTGGTTACTTGCTGATAGATCATACATATGTCTGCAAAGTGTGTTGCATGAAAAGGAGCCAACTTCACTTGTTAGAAAGCTGTTTACAAATCGATGTTATCTTTGCCCAGAGTCAGTCTTTAATCTCTGCCTGTCTTGAAACTGTCTAGCTGATATATATCCTGCTTCTCAAAGCCTGCTCAAAATTTTGTGAAATTGCATCACGGTTGAGTGAAATGTAACACAAATCCTATATGCTTTGCATATGTGAGGAGATTTATCTGACATTTTCCTGAAGTAATTTCTTGTGAGCAACGCCGAATCCAAGCAATGACCTGGAGCATACTCCTCTAATGATAAGGAAGAGATTTGGACTTCATGACCATTGAAGACAACCACTAGATCTGCCCAACATGTTACTAACCTGGTACACATAGCAAGTCAAGTTGTGCTCTTGCTTGCTTTTCTCACCTAGATTGAAAAATGGAACCCCTGCTTGTAGGACTTCTCTTCTTTTTTTGTAATCCCTTGTCACCTCCATTTCCTATTGGAGTTAAGACTAGCAAGAGATACCTTGTTTTGCAAGTGGGGCAGCCATTAGAATGATCCATCTTCAGGAGCTAATGGAATTTTTAAAATTATTTATTTATTTATTTATTTATTTATTTATTTATTTATACCCCACCCATCTGGCTGGGCTTCCCCAGCCACTCTGGGCGGCTTTCAACAAAATATTAAAATACAGTAATGCATCAAACATTAAAAGCTTCCCTAAACAGGGCTGCCTTCAGATGTCTTCTAAAAGTCTGGTAGTTGTTGTTCTCTTTGACATCTGGTGGGAGGGCACTCCACAGGGCAGGTGCCACTACCAAGAAGGCCCTCTGTCTGAAAGCTCTTGTGAGTTTCTCATGGAGTTTTTATGTGCGCTCCAACTTGGATCAATGGAAAATAAATATTGTGACTTGTTTTGAAGCACGTAAGGATGGAATTGAATGGTGAATGCAGTAGTCTTGGCTATCTTGAGCTATGCAGCTGCCTCTGAAGAAGGCCTCACTCTTGGATCCATATAGTATAACATCTGTTGGCCAGTTGCTAATATTTCTTTCCTGGCAAGGCATATTTCCAGATATTTTAGACAAAACTAAATTATCTTGTTTGATTTCAGGCCTGGCTCTTGCAAAGAAATGGTCTTGGTCACCTGATAGATGGGAGACAACCTATGTTGGGAGAAAAACAGAAGGAATTCAATTGTCCTGGAATTCTCTGTGGCTTTTGAAAGCTTTGGTTCTAACATCATTCTAGATCAGCTGTCTGGAAACAGGAGGAGGGACACTGTACTATGGCAGTACACTGGGAGACTATTGCTAATTTCTGTGATATTCATGATACCTAAGGGTTCCATCTTGTATCCCTTGTTCTTAATATGCACAAGAAACCACTGAATGAATAATATTGAAGTGAGATGAAATCACCATGGAGAAAAAACCCAACATTGTATCTCATTTTTCATCAATCTCAGATGAGGTTATGGAAGTGCTAAGCACTGACCCTGGTTCAGCAGTGGACTAGATAAGTCACAATAAACTGAAGGCCGGTTGTTTTTAGACTGTGTTCATGAGCAAAGTTAGTCTGATTTCAATGTACATTAATGGTGAATAGGAAATCTGGTTTGTCATGAGTCTGCTTTGAGAACAAGCTCAATATGATGTTTCAGCATTTGAGGTAAGGTACTGGCTAAAACAAAGCAGTTTTGCATCTGGTCAGTGCCTTGATGGGAGATTCTGCCTTGAGTTCCATGATGGATGAAAGGCCAGATGTAAATCAGGAATGGGGAATCTCTGGCCCTCCCAGATGTTGTTGGATTCTAACGCCCATCAGCCCTGTTAACATGTCCAATGGTCAGGGATGATGGGAGTTGGGATCCAGCAACATCCAGAAAGTTGCAGGACTGTACAGGTGCTCTTTATGAACAAAAATCCTATGACAGCGCCCTTCCCCCGATTCGCCTAGTGGCTCCCAGTAATCCCTGATATGGTTTACCACATCAGCGTAGCTTGAATTACCACATAGAACTCTTACCTGTGGTTTAAGTGATGAAAGGACCAAAATGCTCAAATGCCAAACATTGCACTGTAGAGCAAATGGCCCTTCGGCTTGTTGTCATTACATGCCAACTTATATCACCTTTGGCAAACAGAAATTGGTCCCTGGTGGTGATTCAGAGCACTTGCTTTGCAGCCCATCCCCGGAATGAGACTGACCTTTTATTAAAAGAACAGAAATATATTGCTGATGCTCAGTTCTATGCTGCTTGAAATCTTGTCAATCTATTTTGTCCAGAAGAGTGTTTTGCTTAGTAAAGAGCTCTAATTAGCTGTTTACATTTGTTGCAGCTGCTGTAATAGAAAACAGTAAAGAAAACACAGCTAGCCAGTCCAAAAATATACCGAAATAACTATACTACCCTATTCTGGTTTCCCAATCAGTAATTCAGAGTCCCTTTTCTACACTTAAGTATGATGTTATGGTACACCATAATAATTTTACCGTTATACCCCACTTATCTGGCTGGGTTGCAGTTTATGACTGGCCATAGTCATAAACAAAGCATCCAGGAGCACAGCTTGGTCCGGGAGGACTTTTAATTAGCTAAGAAACTGCTAATATTTTACCTACCCAGCATTTAGCATTTGCTGTTAACTTCCTAAAGCATCTCCCACATCCAACTATTTGTGATGAGGTGAAAGATAGATATCAGAGATTCTGATGTAATGAGGTTCTTCATAAACGCTTGATCAGTAATAAAGAAAATGTGTTTTGGAAAAGGAGTTTATGGGTGGTGGTGGTGGGAACCTTGAGACTGCCAATTGCCATTAGTCTAATGGCTGATGGTGTTGAACTACTTTATCCAATTTGAACATGATTATGATCAGTCAAATGGGAACTGGATAACATAGTTCTAACTATACATGGCTGATTAGTCAAATAATATCAGCAGCAACAGTAATTGTTACTGTAATAATATGTCTCGAACTTACGACAGTCTCTCTGGGGATTGTGTATTTCCCGACTCGCTTCTGTATTTGCATTTGCTTAAAACTGTTATTCTTAAATTGGCATCACATATTCACCTGTTGATTGAGGAAAATCAAATTTTTCAATGTGAGACATTGTGGAGCTTTGCAGCACAGCTTAAGCCTATGGAAAAGGGAAAGCCTGCAAGAAGGGCCTTGCATGGCTTAGTTTCAAGTGAACGCTGCCTGATGTCTTGCAGTCTCTAGAGTTGTTCTGAGACCAACAGGAACAGAACACATAAAGCCCCCATTCCCACCTTCCCTAACCACCAGTTGAGGCAGGCAGGTAGTATAGCATGATTGCCATACTGTTATGAAAAGGTGGTAGTTTCTGTTGGTCACTTTTACATCTTGAGGTCCCCTGTCTTCTTAAAGTGAAGCACTCCTCTAAGTGTCTGTGTCATTGCCAATTGAATCAGAGCAATTATTTAAGTTTGTATTTGAGTGTGTCATTGCAAAGACACAATGCAGAGGGATGGTTATGATTCCTGGGCAGAACACAGCCAAAATAGATGTGAGGTGCCTTTTTTTTAGCAGATGAAGGTATAGATTTTGTTTGGGTGGATAATTGGCTGTGTCACCTGACATTTCTAGAACCAATGGAAACGGAGTACATGTTTTTTCTATGTAGTCTACACACAGTCTAGATACATCGAATATTTTTTATCATTACAAAGGAGTTATTGAGAAACTAGTTTCATTCTGGGGCGAAGGGGGGGGGGAGCTCATTGCAGATTGATTCTACATTACACAGCAGTGTGTCCGATGAAAAACAGATGTAGGTGGTCTTGGCAATGGTGTGTGTGTCCACACCCGCACAGTGATGTTGTGGGTGGATATACCAAGAACACAATCGCCTCTTTTTTCTTCATTCACCTGGGATATGCAGGGAACAAAAGCAAGGGTACCCAAATCAAAGGGAGGGCTTTTGCATGTGTATCTGATAACCAAAACCACCCATGTATACAGCAGGATCTAAAATCAATCTAGACTGAAAGCAACATGTTAACACTGATGAGCATGAACGATTCTAGATTGAGGAAAAACCACAACTTTGTGCTATAAATGAGAGTATGTGTATATCCACTGAGCCATCTGCAGGGTTCTCCTTAGGAGAGTACTAATGAAGAATCACCTCTCTTTTTAAGAAAAGGAAACTTGGGATTTTATTCCTTTATTTATTAAATTTCTATACCACTTTTCATTTGAGGATCACATGGCAGTTTACAATATATAAAAACACAAAAATATATAAAAACAAAAGAATATATAACGTAGTAACAAACCAACAAACCCCATCTTTTTCCCATTTGAATCCCTTAATTATTAATATAGAAGTCAAAACAAAATCTGTATAACGAAGTAATATCACAGGGAAGATTGCCATTGTTAGCTCTTCTTTGGGGTTTGAAATCCTCTAATGCTATAACTTGAGGTACAGTTATATTTTCTATGTTTTCTATTATACCTCACACTGTAGTGGTTTGTAGTAGGCATAGAACTGATTTATTAACAAAGGATAAAGCAGATTGCACTGGCTATCTCTGAGCAAACGTTTTTTGGTAGTGTTAAATATAAAGCAGATCAGACTGACACATCATGTTTATTGTTGTCCGATATGTCATAAGCGAGACAGACTTTTGCAAATGTCACTTCTGATTTGTAGTCCTACAACCAACACTTGCCATTGATCAAAGTAAACATTTTAAAGAAATATTAAAAGAGCTGTGTGACTATTTTGCCACATATATTGATGGGAAAATAGGAGACATTCAACTTTTCTAGACAGTAGGGCCTAGGGATGTGATTATCTCTTAGTAACCTACTGCATATTAATGAATATTGAACTCATTCTTTTTTTCTGATGACAAATCACAGCTGTCATTAAGCAATTTATTATGGCTTGTTTTACAGAAGTGTGAATAAATATGAAGTTTTGAACTAGTTTTTTTTATTAAAGCAATATAATAGCAAGTCAGTGCTTCTGTCCACTAAAGCTCCCCCCAATATGGTATGGGAGGTCCACTTGTAACTGATATGCTTCTTATCTGTCACTAAACCTAAACACAGATTATTTACACTTCTGAAAAACGCTATGTCTAGACTGCATCAAGGTATGTTTTAGTTGGGGGAGTTTGATACACTGTAGGAATTCATAATGATAACCTTAGAGCAGCATGATTAATCAGGGGACATAACGGACTAATTGTACAAATTACACAGGCTACCATTCTTGCAAGAAGCAAGGTGACTTGTGAATTACATTGCCAAATTCTTGTTTCAGGAGAACCAAATGTGCAGAATTATTTCCTCACTGGTTCTCCCAGTGACTTCATTCAAATGATTTTCTCTTCTGAAAAGCAACACCATAGAGAGACAGCTTGATGAGAAAATCCATCCTTTCCCCACATCTTCTGCCTATTTGGTCAGTTTACAAGAAAAGCAGTCTGTCTTGCGGTTCTCTAAAAAGAAAAAAGAAAAAGCTCTTAGGTGGTTGAAATGTAAACTAGAGGGTCTGTGGTATTTGCAGCAGGAAGAAGGTTGATCCCCAAACATCTAGTGAGCAGTCTTAACACCTGAGGCTTCTTTTTTCATCTACATTTTCCTATCTTATCAGATAATTCTTGCTCCCCAGTATGGGGCAGACTCTTTGTTGTCAGAAGTACACTTACAGGTTAGGAAAACCTGAGAGTCCTATGTCTCTCAGCTACCTGGTGGGGCAGTTGCAGCAACAGAGAGGACCCCCCCACCCCCCTACCCTCAGCTTATGTATTTTATCCATGCAAGCAGGCAAAGACTGTGTTTGCTTGTAACTTGCTTCTGCTACTCCCTCTTCAATTCTTGCTTGGTCCTGGGAGACAGTGGAGCAGGAAAGATCGGGGCTGGAGGAGGAGGAGTCAAGCCCTTGACTCTACACCAGCCTGACCTATCTCTCCCTCCTCCTGCACCTGTTCTTCAATCCTGCAACTTCTCATGTCTCATCTCCAGGCTGTTACAGGCTCTAGCAGATCACCGATCCTTTCTTCCATCTCCAATCCCACTTCTTTCAGTGCCCACTCATCAGTATCCAGCCACCACTCCTTAGTGTCCAGCCAGTTCCTGACAACAGTCTACTGAAACCAAATGCAAGTGCAGTGGTACCTCAGGTTAAGAACTTAATTCATACCGGAGGTCCGTTCTTAACCTGAAACTGTTCTTAACCTGAAGCACCACTTTAGCTAATGGGGCCTCCTGCTGCCGCCACACGATTTCTGTTCTGATCCTGAGGTAAAGTTCTTAACCCCTGAGGTACTATTTCTGGGTTAGGGGAGACTGTAAGCTGAAGCGTCTGTAACCCGAGGTACCACTGTATGTGTAACGGGGTGGGGGGAGCAGTTCTTGCCTTACTCTGTAGTTTCCCCTGTGTAAAATTATAGATACTAAATCCTCTGGGCCAGGAGCTGGCCTCTTGTTCTCTAAATATGGATGGAGCTATATAAATAAATATTTCCCAAAGGCCCCGATAGGCCATTGAATTAACTTCAGCAATAAAGCCCATGTAAATTGCTTACTCTCAGTGCAGGCAGAGGTCTCCATTGCATCCTGTGAAGTATTGGAAGTCCCTACACTTGTGCAGTAAGTTCTACTATGGATTGAAGATTTATCAGTATCTGTTGACTTGATTCTTCTTCAGACTTGCAGCTTGTTCCATCTGGGATATGATTATCTGGCATAAATTCTGATCAGGCCAGAATTATTTATCTCTCATTAGAAGTACACTTAATTAAAACGTAAGCCTGAGTGAACCTTTACCATTTTCATATATGTGATACTCTTATAATGAAAGGTTAGTTGGTAATTTATCAGCTATTCAAGGCTGTGCACATTTCTGTGGATTTTAAAGGTAATCTAAGGGTGAAAATGGTAAACTGAGGAAGGTAACAAATGAGTTGAAGAATAAGTTTTAAGACAATGAAAATTGCATCTCAAAAAGCTGTTGTATAAAAGCAAGCATCACAAGGCAAAGTTGTAACACGAGGAGGAATCTAAAAACAACAAATCTGTCAGATTTTCCAACATCTGCATTGAGGTATGACTCTTTCCGCTGGATATAGTTTGAATGCTATTGTAATTGAATTTGTATACTTCATAAATTTTTATCATTCAGAATGTAATTTATTATTCTCTGGTTGTTCCTAGTTTAGTACCTTGTAAGTCAAATTAAATGAGGCTGGGACAGATGCACCCACTATAAAGTTCAATTTTGTTCTTCTCATGCTGGATTCCTGTAGTTACTAAAATACAGTGCAATGAATTAAATATTTAGCTGCATCTCTTAGGGTCATGTTGTGGCTCTTGTATGCATCTGTGCATAAGATCAAGAGTAGTCAAGTATAGCAATTTAGTGATTTTTTTCTCATAGCAGGTAATAATAATAATAATAATAATAATAATAATAATAATAATAATAATAATAATAATAATAATAATAATTTATTTATACCCCGCCCATCTAGCTGGGCCTCCCCAGCCACTCTGGGCGGCTTCCAAAAGAATATTAAAATAAAAGGTGTTAAAAGTCACAATTTCCCCTGTAACCCTCAGTAAATAAAATATATTGTTTGCCTCATTTTGTCATTGCTCAATTTGAATTGAGTTATTGAGTAATTTGAATTGTCCTGCCTACCATGTGGTAGTGATGGCGGTGAAAACAACACAGTTCTGTGAAACATAGCTGAATACCAACCTCTGAAATTTAGTGGAATTATACCTTATCCTGGAATCCTTTGGGATGAAGAATGGTGTAAAAATGTGAGAACTGAATATGAATATTGAACCAAGCCATATGTATAAGGCTAGAGGCAAACAATATATTGTATTTACTGAGGGTAACAGTTTGTATGTTAGGAGGAGTTGCTGTCCTTGATGTGCTCTGTGCAGAAGAACCTCACTGTTGTCTCTTGGGCAAAGTACATATTACATGTATGTGTCTCTTCCTTAAGACTGTGGGCATAGAAACTAAGGGACAGGTAGTTCAACAATACGTTAAATAGTGAAATATGAAACGTATTGTTCCACAGCAGTGAGTTTAAGTAACCCTGGCTTTTAGTCACTGATGAATTAGCTCTTTTTGCTTCTCCTCCTCCAATCTAAACTGCACATTTGCTCATGGTTTCTGCTATTTTTGAGTTGCTAACTGTCCTGCTGAGGCCTTTGGGTATGGCATTAGAAATCACAGTGTTGTCTTCCAAATTAGCTCTTAATGTCTTCTGCAGTAAGTCAGCTATTGCATCCTAAATGCCTGAAACCATTTTTGAAATATGCAATCTTGAAGATGACAAGTGATAACCATGTGATAAAACATTTTTGTTCATATTTTACACCTTTTTATCCTGTGTGGCAGAATGTATACTAAACTGCACACTTTTGAGAACTAAAGAATAAATAAATGTGAAGTCCAATTGTGCAGACAATTTGGCATACAAAATCTTAATGCTTTAAAAAACAAGACACCTCTAAATTGCAGTGGTTCTTTGTAAGTGCCATACTGAAAAGGATCCCTTCAGAGAAGCTCCACATTTTTAAAAACCAACTGGTTTATTATAGATTGTGAACAAATACTATTTAAGAAAAAGTACCATCATGTATCTTCTTCTTTTTAAAAATTTGACAGCACCTATTTGATGCATTTTACAAACAGCAAATACTATATAGGAGATTGTTAAGGGAGCATATACATCTTGTTCTTCTAATGTAAATGCATTAATTGGAGCAGCTTACAAAATATAAGATTATTATTTCATACCCTTCAACAAGTTGAGGCTGAAAACTGGGATGCACGCCTTTCCAGCTGTGATCCCACGTGGGGACCCATGTGAGATCACAGAGCCCAAAAACATGTGTTTGAGGGCTCCATGATCTTGCATGAGCTCATCTTGCACATTTTTTGTGCTGTGTTATTTCCCGATTTAATCAGGGCAGTTGGGGACTCCCTGGAAAAGACCCTGATGGGAAAGATTGAGGGCACAAGGAGAAGGGGACAACAGAGGACGAGATGGTTGGACAGTGTTCTCGAAGCTAGTTTGACCAAACTGCGGGAGGCAGTGGAAGACAGGAGTGCCTGGCGTGCTCTGGTCCATGGGGTCACGAAGAGTCGGACACGACTAAACAACAACAATTTCATAAAAAAGAGGTAGTGTCAATAATTAAAAATTGTCTGCCAAATAAAATAAAGGCCTGTAAGAATAAAAGGTATTCAGTAGTTGGCAAATAGAATGGAATATAATTCTTACATAAAACATATTTTAATGTGTTTTATATTCAGCTTCCCCCTTTTTGGCAGTGAGCAAGGACTCTTCCAGGTTTGATGGTGGCAATGAAGTTTGTATCTCTCCATTCACATGTAAATGGTGTGTGCATAGTTTTAACATCAAATGGGGTAGGCAGTTGAGAGAAGCAGAACTTCTCCCCTACACATATTCCTCCTGGATCCATCATTGAAACTCATTTCCCCTTCCACATGCCCTCAACGCCAGTTGTAAGTTTTGGACTAAAACTCTTGAGGCTTTCAATAATGTGGGGAAAGAGGGTGGTTTGACTTTGATGTTAGCATTGGAATCCCAGGTTTTATATCAAGGATGGGGAACCTTTGGCCTTCCAACTGATGTTGGTCTTCAGCTGTCACCATCCCTTCCCACTTGCAATGTTGGCTGGGGCTGATGACCTCTGTAGGCTGAATATTATGTGGAAAGCCACAAGTACCCAACTTCTGCTTTATATAAATAGGACAGGTGTATGGCTGCTGTGGTCAAATAGTTTACTGTTTTATATAACCAAACATGCCATCAAGTGAGTTACCCAGTTTAAGTTCAGATATGCTTGCTCAGTTCTTTTCCAATGTCCCACAGTTACTTGATTTTCTAGAGAGTTTCCATGGCAGCTGCTTTAAGGGATACAGTGGGACCTCGGGTTAAGAACTTAATTTGTTCTTGAGGTCTGTTCTTAACCTGAAGCACCACTATAGCTAATGGGGCCTCCTGCTGCCACTGCGCCGCCGGAGCACGATTTGTGTTCTCATCCTGAAGCAAAGTTCTTAACCTAAAGCACTATTTCTGGGTTAGCAGAGTCTGTAACCTGAAGCGTATGTAACCTGAAGCGTATGTAACTCGAGGTACCACTGTACACAGAACTGATGTGGAGAGTCTGTCCATGTATAAAGGCTATCTTCGTTGTAATAAATGAGATTTAAAATGTTACAACCCCTGTGTGGATTATTGCTATGCATAAATGTTTCTCAAGAGCCTCCACCAGGGAAGTATAACAATGAACTTGCCCTTAATTACCACATAATGAAGTCATTTTGGCCAACGGGGGATGTTTACGTGCTAGCCAATAAGGCAACAAGACTTTGAGGAGTAGGTACAAATTATACTATTTGTACAAGGCTCCTTAATCTGTAGATGTTGCATTATTTTCCCCTGTAAAGTTCACAACATTAAATTATTTGATCATTAGTGTCTTTCATCCTAATTCCTTTTTGTCCTCCTATATGTTACACTTTTTGTGTGGTAAAAATAACTTTATTACCATGTTATTTATTTTGTCCTTAAAATATCCATTACTATTTTGACATGGCTAAACTCGCTAATTCAAGCAAGAAACCTGGTGGAGACTAAGAAGGTAACCTAAATGTCATTGCTTTTGACTCTCCACAATGCCTTCTTAGTGCCATCATTAAGTCATTTTAAAATTAAAGGGTTATCTGCTGATATGAGTAGTTGCATCATTCAGTTGCACTAAAAGCAGCCTGAAACAATTTAGGATTTGGTTAATAACTAATTAATAACTGTAATTAAAGAATTATGGTGATTAAGCAGGTTTCCACATATATTGAACTTAATTACTACTTTCTGTAACTGTTAAGGTCCAGTCAGCTATGGCTCAGCACTCACAGGAGATAATGAAATGTTCTTTATGTTTCCACCAGAGCTCAATGACCCTGCATAATTCAGATTTTGTGAAAGGTTGTTGACAGGACTTGCCAAATACACCAAGAAAGCAGCTCTCGTACTATTCATTCCTGTGTACACCCATTAGCTTTATTTTAATCATTTATTTACTATGCTTGTATACTGCCTTTCATCCAAGAATATCACAAGGCTACTTATAATAAGCATCAAAATAATAATAAAACCAGTTATAAAACCAATCAATATAATTGGTCAATTAAAATTGCACAGTGTAAGCAGCAATATTAAGCTCTTCCAGTTAATTTCTACCGAATAGCAGAGTAAACTTGTAGGTCTTAAGATAGTTGGAAATCCACACCAACAATTTGGCTGTGCACAGTTCACAGGGGAGAGAATTCCAAATGTAGGGTGCCACAACAGAGAAGGCCCTGTTCAGTGTCCCCTCCCAGAGGGCTAAATTCATCAACGGGAGATCAAGAGTGGTCTTACCTGCAAATCTCAAAGTCTGGCACTCCCAAATATTTGGATCCTGGGTTGTTTAGTGAATAAAGTCTGAGATTTGCAGCCCTAGTAATACATTTTAATAAAGTGGATCACAAATGACATTTATTGAGGAGAGCAGACAGTGGTATTTTGTCTTTGTCTAGAGTGTTACAAAAGTTAAAGTGTCAGAGCTGCCCGAGGTCCCAGCTCACAAAGGACCAACGCCAGTTCGTTGTTATATACAAAAGTCTTTATTGAAGTTCATTTTCACTTTCACAGCCACAGCGTGCAGCTCTACGTCTGAAACTCTAGACCGCTGAAGCTCCGTCTGAATCTCCTCCCCCCAGACACCAGTTTAAGACTCTAGCCTTGCTCCACCTCTTCCTTTGCTCTTTCCTCCTCTGGCTCCGCCTGTCAGCTGGGCTCTCGCCCTTCCTAGACTCTTCTGACGCTGAGTCCCGTGAGTCTTCCCCCTGCCTTCGGCGGGCTTTAGGACCTGGTTCCCAATCCGTGTTTTCTGCTGTCCCACGCGCCTGTACATTCGAACTTGGCGCGTGCGCCCAGCCGGCAACCTTCCTCCTGACCGTTACACTGCTCCTGTCACTGCTTCCCCCTTCGGGGAGGCTGGCTGGACCTGACCTCCCCTCCGTTCCCCCACTCTCCGATAGAGGCGTGGTCAGCCCTGACTCATATTCTCTCCCTGCTGGAGAAGACGCTGACCCTGACGCATGGGACTCTTCCCCCCCACTACGCTCTGGTGGGGAAGCTGGTCCTGATTTCCAGCTGCTGCTTTGGGAGTCCCCGCTGGCCCCTTGTTTCTGGTGTGTCCCCCCTGGGACCCCCCTCGCCCTGACCATCGGCGCCTCCTTCTGGGAATCTTCTGATTCGCTGGAGAAGCTCATGGAATCTCTCGGGTCACTGCCATACTCCCCTACGCTGCCCTCAGATTCTTCCCCTTCGCTCTCCATTTCCTCTCTCCCCTGTGCCTCTGTTCCTGAGCCCCTGACATAAAGATATTGCATGCATATGTTAATCCTCTTCCTTCCACCTAGAAAGTTATGGAACTTCTTATACATAGTATTTATGTGTGTGCCAATATATGCCCTAAGTGAAGTCACCGAGTGCCTTAATTGATACGCGAGGCATAAACAGACTCTCATTGTAGAGAGGTCTAGAGGTGTAAATGAGAATAATATTTTGCTGATGGACATAATTTAAATATGCTTGCCTGGCAGACATACCAGAGATTGGATTTGTTTTGTGATGACTAAATAGAAGCACATTTCCAAAGGCAAATCCAGCTTTAGAAAATATTTTAGGACTCTGTTTTCATGTGTTAGTCTTCAACCACATTATCAACCACACAGAAATGATGAGTTAGTGGGAAATGGACACTTTGCCATTTATCCCCCCAACCAAATTCTGCAAAGGATTCAAAAATCTTGGGTTTGGTGCAAGCTTCAGTTTTTGAAAAGTGTGCTAGCTACGAGTTGTGATAACTGTAATTTCATTCTATTGAATCTCTTTGTATTGTATAGATCCAGTGTGGTATAGTGGTTAAGAGTGGTAGATTTGTAATCTGGTGAATCGGGTTCGTGCCCCTGCTCCTCCACATGCAGCTGCTGGGTGACCTTGGGCTAGTCACACTTCTTTGAAGTCTCTCAGCCTCACTCACCTCACAGAGTGTTTGTTGTGGGGGAGGAAGGGAAAGGAGAACGTTAGCCGCTTTGAGACTCCTTCGGGTAGTGATAAAGTGGGATATCAAATCCAAACTCCTCTTCTTCTTTGTGTGAACTGGCTTCTAGGGTTCTTAGCTGGCAAATAACCCATTATCACAAAATTTGAAAAGGGTTTTGGACCCCATCTAGTCCATAACCTATCATGCTGCTCCTTTGCCTCTATGCTGACCCTGGAATCCTCATACTGTTCATCAGTGGGTGAACCATCAGGGAAATTCAACCCAGGAAGATTCAACTTGGCCCAGATAAAGAGAATCTATTAAAGGAGACTCCGAATATAGCTCTGGACAAACATCAGACAGACCATAACTGTGACATAAAATAACTTACACCACATAGCCACACAGGCTGTGTGGACTATGAAGTAGAACTGTACACGTTATACAGATCTCACCATAGCAGCGAGCAACAGGAATCTGCAAACCTTAAATCTCTGGCACAAGAACTTCTAGAGATTGGTGAGCAAGAAGCTATTTTGCAAATACTTCCTGTTCAGCAAGAATAGCTACATGGCCAGAACCATTCTCAACAGCAATATAACCAGGAATGTCAAAAGGATCAGCTGATTCCTCCAAACAAACAATCCCAGGCATCTGAGCATTTCAAACCCCTTGGAAGATGATTTTCTTAGCTCCTTATAGGAACCTCCCTCGGGAAGAGCAACAAACAGTCATGGATAGGCTTGACTCTATGAGGTAGAGACTGATAATAGAGATCCAGTGTCTGCAACCATTTGACATCTATAGAAGTTCCTCGGGGCCAAGGAATATCAGATGAAGAAACCCAAGAAAGGGAGGGAGGTTTAACTTCTGGTGCTCCAAGAAAGAACCTAGTGGGTCTACCAAAATGCCCCCTTACCCCAAGCTGCAGAAAATGGTTGTATTTGTACTGAACTTGATTGACTAAATTCCCCTAATCAGTCTCAAACCCAAAAACAGACTGTACACCTACTGTCCTGGAACATTGCTAGGTGGGAAAGCAAAGGCGGTGACCCAGATTTAATGAACTTCTTTGAAGATTTTGATATAATCCCTTTACAAGAAACCTGGTCAACTAGAGACATCAAAATTAATGGTTTTACCCCTTATACGATCTCTGTATCAAAACCTAACTCTAAGGGCTGGCCTAAAGCAGGGCTTTGTTATCTGTTTAAATACACCCTAGGGTTTGAAATCAAACAGTTGGAAAAAGCTCTTTATTTGCACAAGCTCTCCCTTTTAACTTCTAAAAATGATTTTTTTTTTTTTTTTTTTTTGCTGCTGTAAATATCTATATCCCCCTTACTACATCAAGCCATATCTCTGTTGAGAACTGGTCACAACTAAACTTTTATATAGAAAATTTTATTGAAAGATACCCAAACCTCTCATTAATAATAGTGGGGGATTTTAATGCTAGGGTGGGTATTGACAACTAACAATTAAGTAGCTTTTTAAATTGGAATGCCATCAATGAAATTGCACATTCACTGAAAATAGGAAGACTCTCTAGAGATAAGGTTATAAATAGGGAATGCATATGCTTGCTCAAGCTGCGTAATAATTTTAGTTTACAAATTGTGAATGGTTCAATAGATGGGGATAGAAATGTGGAATTTACATATAACCCCCCCCCCCGCCGCCACTGAGGATGTAATGTCATCAACTATATGCTAGTCCCTTTGCAACATTGTAAATCTGATAGTGGAGTTTAGAGTTGGGGCATGTACCGAAAGCGATCACCAACCATTGTTGATGTCTATAAATGTAAACTTTGATTTAGAAATAACTAATTGTAACAACACAATATTTGTCAACATGAGCAAATGACCCAACTAAAATTGTCCCAGGAAATGAGTGTAACAGTGGGGCAAAAACTTAGTTGATTTTAGAAACCAGGTACTTTTAATCTAAAGAACATAAATTCTCATAGTGACATTCTGGAGGTCTATAGTGACATTTTCAAAACGTTTGAAGAGCTTAGCACTCCACCAAAAGTCAGGACACTCAAAAACAGAACTAGTCCCTGGTTTGACAATGAATGTCTTCCAACTTAAAAGAAAATGGCACCAAATTTTCCAAAGATAACCATACCAAACTAGAACCTTGCTACTCTGATGAAAAAAGAAAATATCACCTTGTTCTGGCAAAAAACTAAAACAAAAACATGCCACCCCCAAATGGTCCCGATTACTTGACTCCATCCAAACAAAAACAACTAAGTGTTTTGGTTGATAGTCTATGGAGGTCTGAAAGCTGGCGACCAATCGGCTGTCCCATCAATTGCAGAATCTAAATGGTCTCAGTATTTCATTTCCATATTTAAGGATCTACTAGTAAATTGAATGGAAGGGAGACCAACGATAACAAACTAGATAAACTAAAGGAGTGGCGAAAGGTGAAAGAGGAGGAAATTAGAGAGGTAATTAATAGTTTCAAACCAGGCAAGTTGCCAGGGCTGAGTGGTCTACCAATAGAATTATTTAAGACATTCCTAGATTGGTGGGCAGAACCCCTAGCTCAACTATTTACTCATCGATAAATACAGAATCATCCCTGAAATATGGCTTAGATCAATAATTATTCCAATCCTCAAAAAAGGTGATCTGGGTGAACCAAAGAACTACAGACTAATAAGTCTACTGTCATTGATAAGTAAAATCTATGCTAAGCACCTTTTACTTAAATTACTTACCTGGATGAAAAGTCTAAACTTACCAGGGAAAGAACAAATAGGTTTTTCCAAAGGCTGCTCTATAATTAGACCACTGTCTCATACTTACACATCTGGTTGAAAAATATAGACTTCAAAATCAATCCAAGATTTATACAGCTTTCGTAGATTTTCATGGTTCCTTTGATTCAGTTGATTATGTGATATTGTGAAAGAAGCTTGTAGAGTTAGGAACTAATCAACACTTGCTGATATTAATACAGAATTTATATTCCTTTAACATCTGCCAAAGCAAACTCTGTTCCAAAGGTCACCTCTCTTCCGACATCCCTACAAAAGGTGTAAAACAAGGGTGTATTCTTGCCCCTTTTCTTTTTAATTTATTTTTAAATTAAATCCAGAGCATATTGAAAAAATAGAATCACATGCCCCCAAAATCAATCAAAACCCAGTCCCACTGTTACTGTATGCGGATGATGTGGCCTTGTTATCACTATTGTGAAACAATAAACTCTCAGTAAATTATTTTTACATGGCTCTTTATTTGTATATATTTTATAATTTAATATATGGATGTTTTATGATGGCCTATATTTGTAATAAAGGTTTGGCTAAGTAAATAAGGTTTGTAGAGTAAGAAAACGCAGTTAAAAGGATAGCAGATAGGAAGCCATGGAAAGAGTGGAAGGGGAGTAAAAGTTAAGATATATAAGAGTTAAATAAGTTGGAGGAATAAGTTATGTTATCACTATTACTCGTTTATATATGTTCTATACATGTATATGTTCTATACTTATGCTATTCTGTTGTATTATTACCTTATGTATGTCTGTAACACAGTATGTGTTGATGATGTGATAAAATAGAAAAGAAAAGAAAAAGATATTAATACTGCCATCCAGAGCAACAGAAGAGAAGTGTGCTATATGTGGGACTGCTGCATGCTTGCAACAGGTGTGGCAATCTTGGGGGTCTCCTTTGTTACAGCAATGCCACCCAACCTGCCTCAACAAACAGACTAAACACAAATTGGGGGGAAACAATCAAATAAAGAAGGACAGAATTTTATTAATGTGTTTCTCTAACTTTACAAATATCTACTGTCTAATTCCTAGAAAATTTAACCTTTCTTAATTTCATGATTTCTCTTCCCAGGCCTTGTTTTTCTTCACACCTGGCGATGTGATTAAATCTGTCTGTGAATGAGCTGCGAGCTAAACCAGTTAAGGTTTCTGCAGCATTAATGTTTTTGTCCCTTTTTGATTCTTATATAGTTAGTTCAACCTCTGAGCACAACTGTTTGCCCTACAGCATCTATTCATTTTTAAACTGTTCTTCTTGTGGAGCCAACAAGATAAACAGTGTGAACTTGTTCTTCAAGGATGGTAAAATGTAATGCTCAGCATGGCAGAGGAATCATTTAGGAAAAGATGAATGAAAACAAAATGAAAGTATTTGCTTACAAAAGAGCTTTATCTGCCTTATGCTTCGTAGCACAGCTTCCAGTGTTTTCACATAGTCTGGGTCGTCTTACCTTTCATCGCTGGTCATGTCGGCATATGTTGTCTCCATTGGAAACATTTTGGAGTATGTTTTTTTCCTTTTTACAAACTCATTGAATTTGTTGTTTTAGATAGATAAAGAATGACAGCTGGTTGAGGCACTAACTTCTTTTCTGATGGATGTTTGATACAGCAATTCCTTCAAAGCATGTACTTCACTTATATACTTGGGGGAAATACAGTACCATTGCCCACCCCAGCCATTACTTTGTTCAAAGAAACTGGAAGCAGGTTTGCATGTTTAGTTATATTTGGAGAGCATGGCATTTTCTGTCACATGCATTGCTGTGGTTTTGGTCTTGTGAGGTTAGGCTTTTAATGTTTGACTAATGTTTGTGTGGTTTTGTTGTATTTATTGTTCTAGCAGTTGTATAGCACCCTGGGGGCTTGACTGATGAAGGGAGGGTAATAAATTGAATGAATAAGTATTCATTGAATATATAATGTATGTACTGTATTTATACCGAAAGACTCTCTCTAGGTAATGATACTGGGGTTTATTTGCTATGGCTCAGATCTTAAGAAAAGTGAATAGAAGGAAGTTCCTGGAAGGACTTACAGAGAGATTATGGGGGGTGGGTCAGTAGGAGGTTCAGTTGTTCCCAGGGCTGGCCCACCCATGAGGAAGGGCAAAGTGATCACCTCAAGCAGCAGGGTCCACAGGGGCAGCAGATACCAATGTTGATCTCTCTTCCCCACTCCTTGTTCCTGATGTAGATCTTCCCTCACCCTTTATTCACAGGTAGGGAGGTACCATTTTGGGATTGATCTCAGGGACCAAAATCTATTGGGCTGGCTCTGGTCCTTCCCTTAAGTCTCCTAGATGCTCCAACAGCAGGTGGTTGTTTAGTGTGTGTGCTGCATGGGGCCCAGTGTTGAGGTCACATAAAATGGCTCCTGCACATATTGATCCTTCCCTAGTACTGGTTGACATTACTTAAGAACACAACAGTATCCCTACAGGATCAGAGAGATGCCTCTGGGAAGCCCACAAGGAGGGCATGGGTGCAACAGCTATCTCCTTAGAAATACTAATATTGACTGTTTCCTTGCAGTGTTTTATTGCTGAAAGATATTAACTGTAAATCAAGGAGCATAAAACAGATGGATTCAAGGAACTTTAAAGTACTGTGTTGTCCAGGGTATTTAGCTGTGTATTATCAGAATCTTTTGTAAAACTTCTTGAGAATTCTGTTGTTGTTGTTGTTGTTGTTGTTGTTGTTGTTGTTGTTGTTTTGTTCCATTTGAAATTCTTTCTCTTTTCTCACACTGCATGCAAAGTAACTAGATTCCATGTGTGTTTGTGTTGAAATTTAAGGTTTTTCTCACCAGGCTGCAGCCTGTCTAGTAAAGACAAATAACTGCTTTTTAAATTCAGTGCACTCTCCAAACAGGCATTAGAAACTACCCCGGCAATGCACACCCAATAAACACTAGGTTTTTTTTTTAGCCTTTGTCCTTCATGGCATGTCATAGTTTCAAGTAGCTGATGCATAAAAACTGGTGAGATTAGTAAGTCTTAACTTGAATTGACAACACATGCTAGTGTGCCAATTTCTGTATTAAGTATTTTTTAAATATTGTCTTTGTGATGTAAAGTTTAAATTTCAGTTGTTTTGGTGTGGGTTTGGAATGAAAGTGCTTTGTTCTGCATAATTTTGTATCTGTCTTTACATACATACATACATACATACATAATTAGAGCAGTTAACTTATCACCTGTTTTGGGCAGACATACTCTCATCAGACATACACTTTCCCTGCAGGACTGAACTCAAGCAAGCCAATTTTATTATTTCTAGCAGAAGCTGGCTGTGCAGTGTTGATCGATTAGCTCTTGTGACATTACAATGTCACCTCTGTCCTTCTCCCAGAACAATACTTAAAGTTTTAAATGTTTTGGTTGGTTTGTTTTTAATGACCATAAGCCAACATTTGGTTGAATAAAAAGGGAAGGCACTTAGAACAACAAAAACTGGTTATCCTATTCAGCATGGTGTTGCAGGGGAGAGCAAAGAGAATTAGTGTGGTGTAGTGGTTAGCATCAGACACTCACATGGGAGACCAGGGTTCAAATCTCCACTTGGTCATGAAATTAAGTGAGTGACCTTAGGCTAGTCACTGCCTCTCAGGCTAACTATGACCTTAGGCTAAAGGGTGGGTAATAAATAGTAATAATAACAACAACCTACCTCAACAGGCATTAAATGGGGAGGGGGAGAACAATATATGCCCTCCATGAACTCATTGGAGGAAAAAAAGGTGAAATATAAATTAATTAAATAAACAAATAAAGCAAATATTGATATTGGATTTTAAGAGATGTCCTATTTGAGAAGTGAATATGTAAGCAATCTGAGATCATCCTACAGCAGAAAAAGTGCTTTGATTCCTGTTTGTCCCTAATGTTGGTGAAAATCCTGTGTATGTGGTAATGATGCCTGTCTTCAGATTATTAATCTTCTATTTATATGCATTGCTTTATATCAGCTGGAATGTGCAGATACATGTAATGCATTAAATATACATCAGATCAGGACTGTGTTTGCATGCAGCATTAGAAATTGCTTCTCTCCCGCAACATAAATAGGAATGCATTACTTTTTAAGAATTCAGTTCCTAAGTATTTTTCAAAGTGTGCCTTGCTGTCTAGCTTGAGGTTTCCCTAAGGATGCATCATGATGCAATTCCGCCCCCACCCTCCTAAAATAAGCCTTGCTAGTAAAACTATGCAAGGCTCTCATGAAATTGCAGTAATAATTCCCATGTAGCTGAGAGCCTTGGCTCTATGTTTATTTTTATGAGACTTGCAAATGGAAAGAGCTTATGAATGTGCATTATTAAAAGAATCATTAGAATAAGTGAAAGACACTCAGCTTAGAACTGAAGCAAATTGGTCTCAAATATATTAAATTAGACTCATTCTATATATAGAATGAAGTTTAAATACTTGTTTTAATACCATCATTTCTAGCAGTACCTTTAAAATGCGGGAGAGCAGTATATTTTACCCTGGATTTTAGCCATGCTCAATAGTCTGTTGCCCTACAGCTGATGAGCAGAAATAAATTCCCTACATTTATTCTTCTTATCCAACTAACATGCAATTACTTGAATTACATCATGTAGCTCTCTCCTGTTTCTTACCCCCCCCCCGTTTTTTTTGTTTTTTAAAGTGCAACAGAAGTGAATATTACATAGGCAGGCTGATATGATTATGGCTGATCTTTATTTAGTTTTTGTGTGTGATATAGCATAAAAATTGCATGCCCAGGTACAGTGAGCCTGCTGCCAGGGATGCTGTGTAAAGAAGCAAGAAGACACTGTAGGAATAACAGAGACGACGGGAGGTTGAATGCAGGTGAGCTGTGCAGAAGCACTATGGTAAGCATGCTCCAAAACAAGCTGCTGGCTAGCTCTGTAGAGGCTCCTTTTATTAACAATTGGAAACAGAGGTGAAACCACCCTGAACATGATGTATTTCAATCTAAGCACATTTCCAGTGTTAGCAAATACACATGTCAGCAGGTGTTTCTCTAAAATATTCCCCGATACTTGATTACGTCTGCATCCCCGGTCATGCTCCAGCCAAGCATTATGTCTAGTAAACAAATCTGTGAGAGAACAAACGGTCAGGGGGAAAACCCTGTTTTCTAGCCAAGAAGGCAAAAGGTCAGGTAGAGCAGGCACAATGTTCCTTGACACACTGTTGCATGTCTGGTGGGAGGTTTGACTTTGCAAAGCGGAGCGTTGCCTCCACAGACACAGTACATCATTTTTGGAATTAAAACAGGCCACAACTTTATTGGTTGCAGATGTAGGAGAATTTCAGCTCTGGCATTGGGTAACTCCAGAATCAGCCAATTTGCCTGTTGACTGCTGTTTTAGGATTGGTCCTGTGATAGGACTGTCCTATGACATACATCAACTAGGTGCAGCCCAACAGGATTGCTGCCTTGGGGAGTGTTTTGATCCTTGGTGTATCTGGGCGTTTGGACACAAACACCTTCCCTAGGATCCCTTTAATAGGATACCCTGTTTTCCTTGGAGGTGAGGGCAAGACATACAACCCCACCTCCAATTATGACTAAGGATCACATCCAATGCCCTAACCACCAAAGTTATGCCAGTTTCTAAGTAGGCAAAAACCTTGAAGACTGGCTCAATTTTTCTAGAAACAAAATTCTTTCCTGGGCCTGAATACAGCAACCAATGAATCCATAGTAAGGTCTTCATACCAGTCATCCAGACATTGTGAAGTGGCAAGCCATGAAACGGAGGGAAAGAGAGTGGGAGAAACAAATCTGACTGCAGTACTGGGCGAGGAGCTGGGCATTATTTAAGCCCAGGGAGTGGACCTGAGTGAAAACCCTGACCAGAGTCTCCACCCAGCCTGCCGACTCTGAGCCCACCACCTGCAATTGACCAAATAGGCAGGTGAATCGGGTTCAATTTTCCTGGCCATCAGTTTAGGCCAGGACACCCCCCACTGGCTGTTGGAAGTCCAGGGGAACATAGCCATAGCAGCAAGCTGCTCTGCACCAGGCAAGGGGGAATATAAACAAGGTCCAGGCAATGACAGCAGTGTAACAGAATTTATGGGAATGGTCTAAAGCAGAAGCCAACTCTGTTCAAAATGCATTTCATAGGTACGCATCATGAAACTCCATTTCATGGCATTTTGTAACTGCAGATATCTAGATTTTTATTAGAGCAGAGCCAAAAGGCTTTTTACAGGTTTGCCACCACTTTTGCATGCCACAAAGATTTGAGGTTTATATGAGAGGAGGCAAAGTCTGGAGTGAACATACCAGTTGTGATGGTGACAATGCTTCTTGGAGTACAAGTGGCGGTCGAGCGTAATATTTTTCCTCATGAGAGTAGGAAGTGTTATTTCCACTCTGAAGACAGACCATTGGTCCATCTAGCTCCATATTGTAATCACTGACGGGCAGTGGCTCTTTGGTCTTTTGAGAAAGGGTCTCTTCCAGCCCTGTCTGGTGCTTCTGGGGATTGAAGATGGGATCTTCTGAATGCAAAGCAGATGCTGTTCCACTGAGCCACTACCCACATCATTACATTGCACCAGCATGAAGTCAACCAGAATGAGGATGTTTCATGTTCTTGTTCTGGAGTCTCCTAGAAAGAAAGAAAAAATTGGCTGCCAATTGAGGTTTTTAGGATCATCGCTGCCACCACCATGATCACAAAATGCAGCAGGGCCACTAAAATTGGTGAGCAGGGAAAAGGACAGTTTTGTATAACTTTTCACCCATCCCAGAATCATGCCATTTTGAGCTAGAAAGTGCTTTAAAGGAGGTTTTGGCTGTCTCCTTTTTATTATTAAGTTTTGGATAATGTGCTGCTATCATTATATGCATTAATGATTTCTTAAGGAGATTGCAAGGCCCCTATTCTCCTCCTCTGAATAGGTAAAACAATGAACTAGATAAGGACCCTTTTATCGTAATGCAAAGCCAAATGTTTTACGAATAGTATCCCAAGCAGATTATGATGGCTCTGATTAAAATGGTTGCTCTCTGCTGTAACAGGTCAACACCATAAGCTGTTCCCTTGCTTTGAAAAGGTAAGAGATTTATCTAAAGGAATGTTTTAGCTGGATGTGTTCTCTGGCTGAAATGTTATCAGGCAGCCAATCAATACGAGAGTGCTCTTTTAAAAGCCAGTCATGTTCTTGGTGGTCTCTGAAAAGAATCTGACAATAGTTGTTGTCAATATAGTTGTTTTGGTAAGACTAGCTGTCCATGCTGATTTACAAATGACAACAGGACTATGATCTGGCTCACCTATTTTTTGTTCATGACGAGACTGAATGTATTTAAAAACATGAAAACACAAGGAAGTATAACAGAAATGATTGATACATTTTGTGCCTTTCCCCAAAAAGCAGGTTGTGAACCTCAAACCCTACATAGGTTTTATACACCCACGCACCCACAAACCCTTATCCAAATTTTGATTTGTTTCTTGCTCTGTCCTACCTGTATCCCACCCCAAAACACCCTGTTTTCTGTCCTCAGAATTGCAAGTAAACAAGATTAAACATTGCCAAATTTGCCACTTCCCTTCAACAGCCACCCACTGGGTAACTATGTCAATTAAGATGGAGAATGGGTTGGCTGACTCATAAGGCAAGCAGTTTCAGATAAAGTCACAGCATCTGCTGAAGCTTATGGTGAAAGAGTGTTGCTGCATTACTTTTATGCATTTGGAAAGAAGGATCAAATGCCTTTCAGTTAAGACTTCCGGAGGCGGCGCGTTCAGCAATGGCGGTCCTCTTCAGCTGCTGAAGAGGGGCTCCGCGGAAAAGGGTCGTGTGCTGCGGCACAGCGACGACCCATTCAGAAAAACCACGGGTAGAGTGAGCCCGTGGCCGTGGGGTTCGGCGGGCACCAGGAGCGACCTCGGAAATGCAGAAGAGACCCCGTAAGGGGTTTCGGAACGTGGAGGGGGTAGCGGTGCTGTGAATCCATCGCTCTTTCCGCGGAAGCGAAGCTGCGCGGCTGCTGCTGATCAGCGCTGACCTTTCTTCTTTGAACAATTGAACTGAAACAACAGGCTCGTGAGTAAGAAATTTGAGGCTTTATTTGAACCTAATTTGGCGAATTTTGGCTGAAAGCGGGAGACGCTAAAAAGGAAGTCAGTCTTCCGGCTCTGTTTAAAGCATAGAGCAAAGACTCTTTAAAGCGGAAGCGTTGAAAGGAGTTCAAAAGAAGTCGGAATATACTCTGCAAATTCGGATTTGATTGCTTAAAAGTTAAAGAAAAGTTATAACAGCCTTATAAGTGGACAAAGACTGTGATTCCTCTTTCTATTTTTCTGTGGATTACAAAGTTATGAAACCCTGCTCTCGGTCTGTCTGGATACAAAGTAACATCGGACTGCAGTAACTATATATAAAAAAATAAAGTCACATTGGGTTACTTTGTAAGCTGTAAAAAAGGAACTGTTGCATGCACCTTTGCAAAGAACTTTTATTCTCTGCAGTTAAAATTGAATTTGGAGGGCTCCCCCCCTGTTCTGGATTTTACTTATTTTTTTCTGTGGGAACTTAATGGTGGAAATTTTTTATCCTTCTCCCTAATCTCTGGGGAGCTCCCCCTGCTGGATTGTGGATTTATTAGTCTCTGAGAACTGCTGTTTGATTTGGAATTTTTATGTCTGGATGTTTACTTTTTTTGGATTGTCTTTCCCGTGGGATTTACAATTTGACCTTGACGCTTGGACAGCTGTGGAATGAGTGGTGCAGGAAAAACAAGGGCTGCTAAGAAAGCAAAACAAACTGAACTTTTGCAATCAACTTTGCCTGTGCAGCCACGCAGATCATCTGTTCCTATTGTGACAGGTCTGCAAGAAGGACAATTCCAGCAGCCAGCTTTTGGAGATATGGCCGCAGGAGGGCTAGACCCTGTTTCTAAAGAAATATTGGATCAGCTGGCAGCATTAAATAAGAAAGCTGATGAACAAGCAGCTAAATTTGAGGAACAAGCGGCTAAATTTGATAAGGTGACAGCTACAATTAATAAACTGACAGATCAAGTCGCTCAAAATACACAGGCAGTAGGCAAAATTGAAAAGATTACAACAGAAAATCGAAAATTAGCTCAGGAAGCAAATACTAAAGCAGACCAAAATAAAGAGAGGATTGAGGAATTAAGAGGGGAAGTAAGACCACTGAGCAGACAGGTCAATGAACAGCAAGCGTACCTGTCTATGGCAGAACTGAAAAACAGGGAAAGCAATCTTAGGCTGAGAAATATCCCAGAATCAGAAAAAGAAGACCTGATCGGCTTTCTGACAACAGAAATATCCAAGTTCTGGGGTTTGGCAGAAGAGAAGGACTTTAAAATTGTTACCGCTTTTAGATTGGGAAGAGTGGCCAAGAAGGACAAACCAAGAGACTGCTTGATCATCTTGAGATCTAAGCAGGAAAAAGATAATATACTCGGCCTACATTTCAAAAATTCATTGGTAATTCAGGGAAAGACAGCAGAAATCTTCAGAGACATACCAAAACAGCTACTGGATTTAAGAGTCATATACAAAGATTTGGCAAGCTTATTGAAGAACAACACAATATCCTACAGGTGGGAATTCCCTCAAGGACTATCTTTTACCTGGAAAGGGAAGAAGGTAAGAATAAGAACAGCAGAAGAGCAAGAAAAGTTCCTAAACGACTACGGGGAGGAACTCCGGAAAGGAACAGCAGGAGCCTGGCCACCTCCTTCGTTTGGCCTTAACCCGGTTCCACCTCCAGTCAAAGACGACAAAGGAGACACCCCCACTGGCTAATAAACCGATCCAGGATGTCTCTACAGCTTCTCAGTTGGAACATTCATGGCGCAAATTCTCCCGAAAAAAGGAAAAAGATCTTTCACATATTGAGAAAAGAACAATTAGATGTCATTTGCCTTCAAGAAACACATGTGACTAGGCTCCACAGGAGAGTGTTAATTAACAAGAGACTAGGCCAAGAATTTATTTCATCAGACAAGGTTAAAAAAAGAGGAGTAGTGATATATGCAAAAGAGAGCCTAGCACCAAAGTTGGTGTTTAAAGATGAATTTGGAAGAATTTTGGCAATTGAACTACAAGCACAAGGAGAAAAATTTTTGATAGTAGGAATCTATGCACCAAATGATGGGAAATCGGAATTCTATAAGAAGCTGCACGAGATAATGCTGGACCATATTGACTATTCTAACATCATTTTGATGGGAGACATGAATGGGGTTGTCTCCACTTACATGGATAAGTCACAAAACCAAAACTTGACCAAAGATGGCAGACTTCCAAAGACTTTTTTTGAACTTACAGACAATATGGACTTGATTGATATTTGGAAAACAAAGAACCCTTTAGGTAAAGAGGGAACATTCTTTTCTGAAGCCCACCTATCCTGGACAAGAATCGACCAAATCTGGATATCTAGAGGACTGGCACCTAAGGCAAAAAAAATAGAGATTTGCCCTAAAACCTGCTCCGACCATAACGCTTTGAAAATGGACCTGAGACTTACACCAGCTGGATCCTTCAGATGGAGAATGAATGACTATTTATTTAGAGATCAGGAGATTGTAAAGCAGGCCCAAAAAACGCTGAAAGACTACTTTGAAATAAATTTGAATACCTCGGTGGGAAAGAAAATAATCTGGGACGCGAGTAAAGCTGTTATGAGAGGATTTCTGATACAACAGAACTCTATTAAGAAAAAACTCCGGAACGGTAAAAAGGACAAGATCTTGGAGAGGATAAGAGACGGAGAGAAAAAGTTGAGATTAAATCCAAAATCAAAAGAGGTTTTAAGAGAAATAAAATTCCATCAAGCACAATATGCGAAACTGATAAACCAAGAAGTTGAATGGAAAATTAAACAGATGAAGCAAAGATCATTTGAATCGGCAAATAAATGTGGGAAGCTGCTGGCATGGCAGCTGAAAAAGAGACAAAAATTGAACTTTGTTACCAATCTTGAGGTTGAAGGAGAATGTATTCAGAAACCAGAAGAAATTAGAAAGTGTTTCCAGAGATACTTCAAAAAATTGTTTACCCAAGGACACCAAGCAGAGACCGAGATAAACCAATTTTTAAAAAGTTATGGCCTGCAAAAACTAACACAAGATAAACAAACAGCCCTGAACTATAAAATAACACAACAGGAAATTGAAAGCGCCATTCAGAACATGCAATTAGGCAAATCCCCAGGTCCAGATGGACTTACCTCCAAATATTATAAGACACTGAAGGAATATTTGGTCCAGCCACTAATGGAGGTATGTAATCAAATTATGGAAGGGAAGGGGGCACCAGAATCGTGGAAAGAGGCATTCATCACTTTGATACCAAAATTGGAATCTGAAAAGACTCAACTTAAGAACTACCGTCCCATTTCACTCCTAAACGTGGATTACAAAATTTTTGCTGATATTTTGGCAAATAGATTGAAAAAAGTTTTAAACGAAGTAATACATAAAGACCAAGAAGGCTTTCTCCCTGGCAGGCATTTGTCTGACAACACCAGGAATATTGTTGACGTTTTGGAGTTATTACAGACAAATTTGAACACAAAAGCAGTTTTGATCTTTATAGATGCAGAGAAGGCCTTTGATAACATATCTTGGAAATTTATGAAGAAAAATTTGGAAGGGATGGGTGTGGGAAGGGCGTTCCAAAATGGTATTGAAGCAATTTATTCAGAACAAAAAGCTAAATTGATAGTAAACAATGTGGTGACAGAGGAGTTTAAAATTGAAAAAGGGACATGACAGGGATGCCCCCTATCACCCTTGTTATTTATTTCTGTCCTGGAGGTGTTGCTGAACTTGATTAGGAAGGACCAGCAGGTGGAAGGAATACAGGTCGGAGAAAAACAATATAAATTGAAGGCCTTCGCAGACGATTTGGTTTTGACAGTACAGGAGCCAGAAACTAGTACAAAAAGAGCTTTAGAGCTAATCTCTGAATTTGGTCGGGTAGCGGGATTTAAGTTGAACAAACAAAAAACTAAGGTTTTGGCAAAAAATATGACACCTTCAGAAATAGATGGGTTTCAGAAGGAAACAGAATTAAACGTGGTAACAAAAGTGAAATACCTGGGGGTTAACTTGACCGGGAGAAACTTGAATTTGTTCAAAGACAACTATGAAAAATGTTGGTCTGAAATTAAAAGGGACTTAGAAATTTGGTCAAGATTGAAACTTTCCTTGTTGGGAAGGATTGCAGCAGTTAAAATGAATGTACTGCCAAGAATGTTATTTTTGTTTCAAACCCTCCAGATCGTGGACAGAGTGGAGTGTTTTGGAAAGTGGCAGAAGGACATCACGAAGTTTGTCTGGCAGGGCAAAAAGCCCCGAATAAAATTTAAGATACTAACAGATGCAAAGGAAAGAGGGGGATTTGCCCTGCCGGACTTAAGATTGTACTACGAAGCTGCATCCTTCTGCTGGATGAAGGATTGGTTTCTGTTAGAAAACACTGATGTCCTAGATCTGGAAGGGCATAGCAATACTTTTGGGTGGCATGCATATTTGTGGTACGACAAGGTAAAGTTTCATAAACTGTTTAAAAACCATATTGTCAGGAAAGCTCTATTTATTGTCTGGACTAAATATAAGGACTTACTTGAAAATAAGACCCCGAGGTGGTTATCACCGACGGAGGCTAAAGCCATTAAACTACATAATATGGAGAGTGGCTGGGCAAAATACTGTGTGTTAATAGAAAGAGTTGGTGATACTTGGAGGTTGCAGAGTTTCGAAAAATTGAAGGGAAAGGTGCGAGACTGGTTTCATTATGCCCAAATTCTAGAGGTGTTTAAAAAGGATAAAAAAATTGGTTTCCAGGTGGAAAAATCAAAACTAGAGACAGAACTACTTGAACCTAAGACGAAAGTGCTTTCAAGAATGTATAACTTGTTGCTTAAATGGAATACTCAAGATGAGACAGTTAAATCAGCTATGATAAAATGGGCACAAGACATTGGGTACAACATTATGTTTGAAGACTGGGAAAGGTTATGGACCACCGGTATGAAATTCACGGCATGTAGTGCCTTAAAAGAAAACATTATGAAAATGGTATACAGGTGGTACATGACCCCAGTCAAACTTGCAAAGATATACCATCTGTCTGACAATAAATGCTGGAAATGTAAGGAGGCTGAAGGAACATTCTTTCACCTCTGGTGGACATGCCCGAGGGTGAAGGCTTTTTGGGAAATGATTTATAATGAGTTGAAAAAGGTGTTTAAGTACACCTTTCATAAGAAACCAGAGGCCTTCCTCCTGGGCATTGTGGGCCAGAGAGTGTCAAAGAAAGATAGAACCTTCTTTTTATATGCAACTACAGCAGCAAGAATCCTTATAGCCAAACATTGGAAGGCACAGGAGCTACCCACGCTGGAAGAGTGGCATTCGCAGCTGATGGACTACATGGAATTAGCTGAAATGACCGGCAGAATCCGAGATCTGGGAGAAGAGGCAGTGGAAGAGGACTGGAAAAAGTTTAAGGATTATCTACAAAAACATTATAAGTTATATGAATGTTGAGAATTTGCTAAGTTTTTGGGAAAAACATGCTTCAGCATTGAGATTTATAAATGATGGAAATTAAGTTATGATTTTGAAAAGTATAAATTACAGATTATATAACTAAATGAAAGCACAAAAACACATAAAATAAGGTATCAATTTGCTGTTTATTCCTATTGTAAAGAAAGCAGGGGATGGAAGATCTGGGGAAGTCCAGTTGATTATGAAAATAGATCTGGAAAAGTGAATTTTCTTTTATAATTTCTTCTTTTTTCTGTAAAATCGCTTTTGTTGTGTTGTTGACGATGTTTTCTGACCTTGGAAAAAAAGCAATAAAAAAATTATTTTAAAAAAAACAAACAAATGCCTTTCAGTTAAGATACAAGTCTGTAAGAGTTGCATACTTTATGGATCTCTCTCTGCTGCTGTTTCAAGATGCCAAAATAAATAAAACTTCTGCCTATAACAGCATTATGCCTTTGAGTATTGTCACATTACTTCTGTTACGTACCAGGTTTTACATCAGAAAACAGACCCTATGTTTAGACTTGCCATTTCTTGAGAAAGAGGCAGCCAATAAATCTGCATAATGATTATAAATGAGTTGTGTTCCCAAAATGGAAAATAATTTCTTAAAGCATAACTATTCTTACAAGTACATTTTATTAGCATAGTTTAATTGTACCACCAGCAATTACAAATATACTTTATGTTAAAAGCAATTGCTGTTAAAAAACCCCCATCCCAAATCCAATTACATGCTGATTGTGCATGTCACTCAAGATGTACATTTTTAATTGATATGTGTGAACATTTAACACTACAATTTTATTTTGAACAAAATAGCACATGCAGATTACAGTATAAAAGCAAAGGGTGATGTGTACTGTCAAGTTTGTCTTTATTCTATTTAAATCAAACGGGTTAGAATTAAAATTTAGGGGGTCGGTACTGATCACAGCTTTCAGCAAGCTGTGAAAATTGTTCTGGTATGTGTGGAGCATCCAAGGCTCCTGTGGGACTTTAACCAAATGGTGAAATGATTAGCAGTTTAAAAATATGGTTCCATTACATAATTGCTAGGAGGAAAGCTGTTGCTGCATGGGCAATAGGTAAGCCTTAACTTTCAAAGATGTTGGAATATAAAATAAAACAGGGAATATGTAAAATGCAGTGCAATATTTCCCTTTAATACAGAGATGTCAAAGGGACGCAGGTGGTGCTGTGGTGTAAACCACAGAGCCTAGGGCTTGCCGATCGGAAGGTCGGTGGTTCGAATCCCCGCGATAGGGTGAGCTCCTGTTGCTCGGTCCCAGCTCCTGCCAACCTAGCAGTTCGAAAGCATGTCAAAGTGCAAGTTGATATATAGGTACCACTCCAGCAGGAAGTGTGCTGCTCTGATTCACCAGAAGCGGCTTAGTCATGCTGGCCACATGACCTGGAAAAACTGTCTGTGGACGAACGTTGGCTCCCTCGGCCATTAAACGAGATGAGCGCCGCAACCCTAGAGTTGTTCACAACTGGACTTAACTGTCAGGGGTCTTTTACTGTTACCTTTTTACTGAGATGTCAAAATGAAAATGTGGCATGCACATTCAGCACACATTAATCTCATGCTTTAAAACCAAGTTCTAATCACATCTGCATACCCTCCAACATATTGAGTCCCAAAACTGGGACACACACCTTTCCATGCTCCCATGCAAGATGATGAAACCCAAAATATATGTTTCTTTTGGTGCTGTGTTTCACAGTGCCCAAAGACACTGCCCCACAAACCCATTTTTTGGGGGGGAAGAGATATCGGTGCCCCAAATGGCTGCCATGTTCTCGTGAGAGAAAATGGGATGCCCCAGTTTTCCCCCAGAAAACTTGTGGGATATGCATCTGTATGGCCAAAACCTCTCAAAAACGCTGTAACTTTAGTAGTATGGAACTTGATTGCTTTATACTTTAGCTAGGAAATTTTAGTGGAGTTAAGAGTTCTGTTATAAGAAACATTAGGTACTAATGTCCATAGGTACTAATATATTTTTGGGAACGTTAACATTAGAAAAAAGGGGGATCAGTGCACATCTTTAACCTGATCTTGTTTCTGCCTTCCAGCTGTATTTTTTCTCCTCAGCAGCATCAAATTATATCACACTCTACAAAGCCTGAAAACATCAACCAGACTTCATTAACTTAAAGAGTTTGAGGCAATCCATAACCATTTATGTGTGTCAAGATGACGCATATCTGCAAGAAGCAGAACAATTCTTTGGGGTCTTAGAACATAAATGCATAGTCAGCTGCCTTTATGTTCATGGTTGTTATGTAAGAGGCATTTCACTGGATATTCAACAGAATGTGCTTCTAAGTGTGACACTGTAGTAGTTGAGCAGCACACTGTCAGGTTGTAGATAACTTACTTGGGTAAAGTGGTAGTATCTTCCAAGAAAGATACAAATGAAAATGGCAGCCATAGTTAGTGAAAATACTGAGACACACATATTATCTGAAGTTTTGTTTTTGGTATAGTGATAATTTAAATGGTGTGATCAGTATGCACTGTGCTTTACAAGAAGGCAAAGATATTTCCAGATCTGCTTGTTTGCCTTTACACATATACACTTGAACAACCTGAACAACTTGTGTCTTACATGCATGTTCATAGAGCTATCACTGAGGAACCTCACTTGAAACAATTGTATGCACCACAGAGGTTATTGCAATAGACCAGATTACTCTAGAAACGTCAGTTATTGCATTTCTTAAAGGAAATTAGCAAGAGCACACACTGATGATTAAAACGTTTATTTACACATAATAGTAGATATACTTTTCTCCATTTCTTTCAAACAATGTTAGATTGCTTTAAAAAATAACTTTTCTTTTACCAAAATTACCTCAATGTCATTTGTGTAATAGCAGTTTGATATTGGCAATTTTCGATTCAACCCCTGTCCTTATTATCCCTAACATGGAATTCAATTTTTTTATGGCTGCCCCACACTAGGTTCACATTTTTGTTGAGCTATCCACTGACTCTACTGCCAATTCAGGCTCCATTTAGATTCCCCCCCCCCCTTATCTATTCTTAACCTTTTCGGCACCTACCTGCCAACAATGTGACCAGCTTAACCATGAAAACAAATTAACCAAATCAACAGCACCAGCCTCTAAACACCCCTCTGAACCTACTACATACAGAAAAAATGTTTGACAGAAAACCTTGCTTGCCCAAATGTGCAAGAAAAAATACCGTAATCCTCTCAGCCCCAAAGCAACTACTAGAACAGAGGGCAGGCTGGGTGCAAGTGAGAAATGTTCCAGAGGCCCTTAGGGTTTCGGCCAAGGCTTATAAAGACTGTACCCACACACAGAGAGACAGACACCAGTGGTTATGTGCATGTGTGTGTGTGTGTGTGTGTGTGTGGCAGGAATGTGTCTCACCAGAGCATAAGGGAAGAGTCAGAGTCAGAAACTGAGCTAAGTGAAAGAGGGAGTGACTCTGCAGATGAGAGCTGGCTAATAGTCGAGACAGGGCACTTCAACTCCCCTTCCCGAGGAAGACACTGTCAGCTCTCAAGAGGAAGGAGAGTTGAAAGGCAGCCAGAGCATTGCTAGACAATCAGCAGATAAGCAGAGGACTGAGATTGTGTCAAGTGAAAGTGGAGAGGGTGAAGGCCAGCCTCTTAGTCCCCATTCTAGGAGGCTGGATAAGATCAGAGGGCAATGGAAGGGCAAGAGGGGAAAGGCAGGAATTTGGTGTCTTACCTGCTGTGGGAGGGGTGAAGATTGAGACTGACCAACTATCATTAATGCGACCGGGCGAGAAGCTGTGCTCTGGATGTGTTTTGGTTTTTTTTTGTAAATAAATGTACATAAAACTGCCAGAGGGTCATTACTTCTTATCAGGGCTTGCTTGCCTGCCAGAGGGTCATTACAGTGCGCACACCAAGCAACTACGTCTCCCCACCTTATCCAGGGCATGTCACAATATTGCTCCAGATGCAGTGTTGGCAGGTGCAAGCTAACTGCAAAAGATGCATGGAAGCAAATGCAGAATCTCAGCTTGCATTCAAGGACTGTGCATGAGGTGAGCATCTCTGCCAGCTGAATCTGTTACATCCTACTGAGTTCCTTAGAAAGACTGACATCTCAAATTGACACAAATACTATGTATTACTCAAACCTAAGGTCATATTATGGAGAAATTATTATGAATAATATCTTGATTTAATAGTCGTATTTATAGTGATTTAATAAAGCAGTGTTTTAATTTAATTTCTATCACACAGAGTTTCTTATATATTTTTCCCTCCACAATCATAGCGTTAAACCCACTGTATAAAATATTAAAATAAGGATTTAGCTGTAAATTAGCTGTGTTTATATTTTGTCAAATCCATAGCTTTCTATAGGAAGGAGATTGCTACATTAAACAACGTCTATACTCCCCACCCCACATCAAGGAAACTAGCAGAATGGATGTTGTAAACTAATAAAATCATAGGCTTAGATTATTCCTTTCTAAGAAATACTTTCCACTGGGAATTTTATTTTCTTCCCAACATAATCATAATGATATTTTCAGGGTAGGGATTACTGCTGGATGCTTTGCGTTATTAGATGTGCCCCTGCTGTCGTTACATTATTAGCTAAAGCTAACCCATTCAGTGATGAGACTAGTATTGTGGGAGTGGGCAGGCATTAGTTATTTCAGTCACATAGCTGGAATGGAAAACATAATGTGCTGCAGCAAGAGTCAAAATTAAAGGTGACTTTTTAATCAGTGATTTCATTATAGCCATCATATGTATCGGTAACTCAATATAATGAGCCTATCCTTTCAGGTAAGAGGTCCTGATTGCTGATAAATGGCAATTCACAAACATGCTTAGAACAAGAACTTTTAAAATAAATCCTCAGGTAGGTGATCCATTATTACCGCTGCGCATTCAGGATTAATAAGTAGGGAAAAGTAGGTTAGCATATGATGGTTTATCAAACATGGCTTATTTATACTGTATAGGAATTTGGCTTATTTATACTCTATGATATCAAAATAATGGCTGGAATCCAAAGAAGTGTTACAGGTATGAGCTAGTGAATTTGGAGCAGTTTGGAGAAATTCTGATATCTTTAACTTTGAACAGTACACCCTGTGCTGTGTTACACAAAGCTTGTGGAAGTTTCTGCGATTCTAAAAGTGGTTTGTCATGGGAGCTGGAATTCTGTGGTTTGACAATTCTCCAATGGCCCCTGAGCCCTATAGAGCTAGTTGTTTAGTTTTTGGATAATATGCTATATACAAAGCTAGTTTTTTATTTTTGTTTTTACAAAATCACGTGTAGCTTTGTTCTTAGTCAGGAAGCTGTGGTTAGGGGCTAGCTAAACATTATTTATTTAAAAAATCTTCAAAACCCACCCTATATAAAATTGATCATTTGTAAACAAGTAGATCAATAAATAAATAAGCAACATTCTTAAAACATAAGCATTTTTATCACCACAGAGTGAACTCAAATGTCTGAGAAAATAACCAGGTCTTAATGGGATGCTGAAACAAGGCCATAATTGGCACCAAATAATCCTTTGAGGAGGATTTGCAGAATTAAGGAATCACTACTCTCCTGCATCACCATGCGATGTGCAGTTTCCAGTGGTGGAATTCTCAGAAACATCTACTCTGAATATTTTAATACCTGGGCAGGACAATACTGTGAGGAATGCTCTTTCATGTGCCTAGGTTCCAAATTGCATATGATTTAATATTGTCATCAGCACCATCAACATTTTTGGAGATGTTTTGGGACTACAATTCCTACCATCCCTGACTACTGCTGCTGTTAGCCAGGGATGATGGGAGTTGTAGTCCCAAAACATCTGGAGGGCCAGGTTTGGCCACGCTATGCCTGGTTTAGTTGAATGTAGCCAAATGAACCTGCTGGTTTTTCCTGTTTATAATTAAATTTATTTTCTGCTGTTTTTATTGTACATTGCTTTGATTGTTCAGAAAGGGATTAGTAAATTTATTATTTTTAATTTGTATTCTAATCTTGCTTTAATCAATGATGGCAATAATTACAGAGCTCCAGGTTTAATATCTGCATGTGTGAAGCAGCCTTAAAGGAACAAGTGAAGGGTGGTGGTCCCAGCCAGATGGTGGCTCAAGTCCGAGCAATGATTCTGGGAGGTTTAAGCAAGGGTTAAGGTTCAAGCAAGAGTCTGAACAGCTTTAAAAGGAGCTGAGACAGAAGACATGCACATGAATGTAGCAGGCTCATATGTTGCTTCAGCAGCAGATAATGCTAGAGAGAGGTTTAAGTACGGTCTGTAATTCAGTCTGGGTGGCTAGCTCCACTCCAATTGGAACCAATCTCTTGTGGTTAAATGGGCCTTGTCTGATTGGCTGTAACAGCTTGGGGGGGGGGCTCTGATTGTGTTGTGATTTCCTTGAACTCTGGGGAAGATGGCAGTGAAACTTCCCCAGACCAGGAAAATGGAAATATGTTATCTTCATGAGCTGAGACTTCTGTGGGAGTGAGGGCATCTGGAGTCAGTGTTGAGGGCAATACCTCATAGTTTGTAGCCTCATCCTTTGGATTTTTTTTCTGTAATGGGAAATAAAGATGTAAGTAATCTTATTTCTTTGATTTCATAATTTTTCTTGCAGCAGTACAGACATCAAAATTATATGTAATGGAGTGAAGTGCCAGATTGTAAAAGCGGCCTGGGCTGTTCATGTCATGAAAAGAGGAAGTGCTTAATAGTTGTGAGGATGCAGGGAGAAGTGATCCCAATAAGATTCAAAGTTTCATGTTTTATCATCATATAATGCACATCAGCTTATAAAATAAGATAAAATTTTGTTGGTGACTTTATATAAGTGTAGACCTGGCTTTTATTTATTAATATCTACAGAAAGCTGCTTAAAAGTTTTATTTTATAAATGTTAAACAAAACTTTTTTTAAGGAAGCAAAGTACCAGAAATGAAAATTTAAAGCAGCTTTAAGATAGAATCACAGAATTGTAGAGTTGGAAAGGATCCCGAGGGCATCTGGTCCAAAGGCAATTTACAGAACTTACCATTAAGAATGATCACAGAAGCAGCAATGTTTTGAATGTTCTACTGTAATTAAACTTCTCAGGTTCATATGAAAAGAGAACTCCTGCAAAACCCTGGTTCTATTCCACTTAAGACTTTAAAGACTAAAACCAGTACGTGACTTGAATCCAGAAGTCAATTGGCAACCAGTGAAGTTGACTGAGAATTGGCTTATCTGCAAGCCCCAGACAAAACCCTGGTGGATGCATTATGTACAAATAAGTTTATGAACATTCTTTCAAGAGCAGCCCTATGTATAGCAGTGATCCAGTTTGGAAATGGTTAGGACGGCATGTCAGGTGATAAACCCTTGTCAGTCAAGAGGGTCATACACTGCTTTGAATCCTGATTGATCCTGAACCTTTATTTCAGATTTTGAGTATAGATTCCCTACCACATTTTAACATGCACTTTTATTGCATGCTTGGTTTTAATGCCGTGTTGCCCAACTAATATAACTTGTGTGTTCCACTTGCCTTGTATATTAAAATTCAATTGATGGGGCAAAATCAACTCAGATCAATTAGCCTTTCAAACCTTTTCTCAGTTTAGCTTCTTCATTTAAGTTAATTTATGATCTGTGCTCAGCCTGTGGTGGGCTGATTAGTGCAAAATGGCTTCATTTTCTCTCAGTGGACATGGGACTGCATAGCAGGGTGGCATCAGTCTAATTAACATTTCTTACCAGACTTCTCCCTATTGGTTTGGGTGTCTTTGTAGCCTCTCATTCTTTTCCCTCTGAAGAAAACAAAACATGGGTACAATTGCTTTGATAAAATAGGAACGTGATGAGTTTTATAACTGAACAAATGACATTATTAAAATACTGTGTCTCCCTTTGGAAACATTCTACATTCAAAGTGAAGATTTAACAGGTAGCCATTAACAAAAGCATAGGATTTGTTTTGATAATAGACAATTAGTTTCAGTACAGTTTCATAATTGGCGTCCTTGCTCTTAAAACTAAAAGCAGCTGTGTTGTCCCATAAGACAGTTTTATTTCTTTATTTTATTATATCAATAGTATGGAAAGGCTAAAACAGATCAACAAGCAGGAATAAGCTTGCACTCCCCCTGTCCTGCTCCCTGCAAAGGGCATCCATCAGGAGGAGGCCCAGTCAAGGTGATCCAATAATGGTTTCTGAATTATGGTATGTAGAAAAATATATACCAAGATGTGTAATTTCTTATGTGACCCCTGTAGAAGCTGGAGCACGGCCTTAATTGCAATTAAGTTGTTGAAATCTGATTTGTAATGGGCTACAAATGACAACAATTGACCCTTATTTCCTGAAGTACTGAGAACAGTACTTCTATGACCTATAGATAGACTGCCAAGTACGTGGCTCTTCACAGAAGAGATCTTTCACACACTTCACAGGAGATAAACATCATCATCATTAAGGTGAACATTAAGTAGTGAGGCTTCCAGGTAGTGGAATGGAGGGTTCCAAATTGACCTCCCCGCCCCATTTAGAAATAATGAGCTTCTCACAATCTGAGTGAAAATCCCTTTCAATTCAGTTTTGCTCATCAGAACCAAACTGGCTTCTGCATAAGGGCTTGCTGGATTGGACCAAAGGCCTGTCTAGTTTAGCATTCTGCTCTCGCAGAGGTCAGCAAGTTTCCTGTGAGATGCCTGTAAGCAGGACATGTGCAGAACTGTACTTTCCTCAGTTTTGGATTCAGAGGCATGCTTCCTCCAACACGGGAGGTAATACATAGCTATCATGGTTAGCTGTTGTTGTCATTTAGTCGTGTCCGACTCTTCGTGACCCCATGGACCAGAGCACGCCAGGCACTCCTGTCTTCCACTGACTCCTGCAGTTTGGTCAGACTCATGTTTGTAGCTTCGAGAACACTGTCCAGCCATCTCATCCTCTGTCGTCCCCTTCTCCTAGTGCCCTCAATCTTTCCCAACATCAGGGTCTTTTCCAGGGAGTCTTTTCTTCTCATGGTTAGTAGCCATATCCTTATGCTTTGTGAATTTTCTGAACCTCTTTTAAAGGCATCTGAGTTGGTGACCATCTCTACATTATGTGGGAATGAATTCTATAATTAAAATACTGTATGCTCTCTGTGAATAAGTACATCCTTTTGTCTGTCCTGAATCTTCCAACATTCAGTTTCATTGCATGGCTCCAAGTACTAGTATTATGAGAGGTGGAGAATCTCTCTGTCTTTCTCTACATCATGAGTGATTTTATATGGCTCTATCATGTCCCCTAGTTGCTAACTAAAAGTATCCAAATGTTGTAAGCTCTCTCTATAGGTGCTGCACGCTAAGTTGATATCATCAGGCTCTCCATCACCTAGATCTTTTTCCTGGTCAGTCATAAGCAGTTGAGAGCCTGTGTGTGTGTGTGTGTGTGTGTGTGTAGCTAGGACTTTTTTTGTGTCAGTGTGCATCACTTCACACTTTTTTAGAATGACATTATTGATGTTCTCAAATAACTCTTAAAGGTTAATAAGACAGGAAACCATTCAGTTGCTCTTTCAGAAAGGCTTAGCCTTTAATATATTTGGTGATTTAATAATGCTTTCCACTTGTGTTCTTGGAACAGACTTTAAGCTAAGCAGCCTGTAGTTTACAGGCACATGCACAATGATGCTGGGGAGGGAAGCAGAAGAAGTACAAACATGGTAAATATCTGGAGCATAAGAAGACCACAGTTTGATTGAGGAGTGCTGGCCGATACACCATCATTTCAGTATGGGGTTGCCTTATGTTAGGGTCCACCTCAGCATGTATCATTTTAGGCAAACCCTAAATGACAACCTGGTTAAGGGGTGCTATGGCCTGTCAGCCCCAAGCTGCACTTCTGGACAGAATGTTGCACCCTCCAATTTCCCTTAATGGGAACTCCCGTTGGAATGGGGCTGAGTGCCCCTCCCCAATCCCTTCTAAGGATCCAGTCCAATGCCTCTGCTGTCATTACAGAGTGGTGACATAACATGAAAATAAAATAAAAGCAGCAATAAGCATTAGTTATAGGATAGGCAAGCTGTTCCTAGACTATGGCGAATCCATCTGCCATAGTCTGGGAACAAGTTGCCTATCCTATTCCTCCCTTTCTCTGAGAAAAGGCAACTGACTGATGTCCACAGCAATGCTGTGCAGGGAATTTCCCTTAAATAAGGAATTCCACCCAAACCGTATTCCAAAGGAGTGAGTGTAGATTAGGTACAATTTGCATATTTTTGTTAAAAGATCAGCACATTTGAGTTCTTTAAGAACTCTTGGGTAGATGCAATTTGGACCCAAATGTTGGTCAGATTTATTTTATCATTATTATTGGCTAATCGGTGTCTGCCAAAAAGAACTGCACGCAGTTACAGTAAAACTATCAGTTCAGTGTATTGTTCACCTGAAACAGAAACAAAGACCAAGCATGCAAATTAATGGGAAGATGAGAAAGCTGTGGGAGGAACAAACTGCTTATGCCAGTTCTAAAAGCATGTGTAATCTGTTTTGCCTATCATGACATCCTACCACATTTATATGAGGTATGACAGACAGAATAGAAAAAACAGAATTGTAAATCTGGAAAGGACCCCAAGGGTTACCTAGTACCAGAGGCAGCAAGTGGTGCCCAACATGGGGGGGGGGGGGTAGGGAGGCGGCGGCGGCGGCAGCGTGTCGTGAATGTGCATGAAAGTCACATCAGAAGGAGATCTATAGCGGGAGGAGGCTGAGTGCAAAGCCCGGTCACGTGGCATTTGGCTCCTGACATGCCAGCCATGTCGCAGCTGACCCTGCGGAGTAAGTGAGCTTGGTGGAGGGGGCGAAGAGGGATGAGGTGTGATGGGACTGTATCAGGAGGCACAGCAAAGGCAATGATCCATTGGGAGACAGTGCAACAGCAGGGTTGGAAAGGGGAGCCGCCATTTTGCTGCTGCTCCAGGTGACCTTGCAGGCCTCCCACTCCCTCAGTGAAATACCTGCAGGGCAGTCCTGGCTGCTCTGTTGCGAGAAAGGCTCTGGGCGAGTGGCAGAGGGGCTGTAGTGATGTGGGTCTTCCCTACGGGAGGGGGAGGGTTCACTTAGGAAACAAGGCAGTGCAGTGGGACCGGGGGCTAATTGTCGCACTGGGAGCAGGCTAATCACCCGAATCCTCAAGCTGGGGGGAGGGGCTCAGCCCCCTCCCAACATACACTGGGGAGCTGAAGACATCTGAGACCTATAGAGTTGGCACCTATGTTTAGTACAACCCTCTGAAATGCAACTAGATAATACATGACAGAATAGACCATAGACATGTACTGTACATGCAGTGCTTTTTGCACATGCAGTTGTGTATGATCGGCACATACAGTGGAATCTCTGGTTATGAACTTAATTCGTTCTGGAGGTCCGTTCTTAACCTGAAACCGTTCTTAACCTGAGATACCACTTTAGCTAATGGGGCCTTCCCCAGCTGCCATGCGATTTCGGTTTTCATCCTGAGGTAAAGTTCTTAACCCGAGGTACTATTTCCGGGTTAGTGGAGTCTGTAACCTGAAGTGTTTGTAACCTGAGGTGTTTGTAACCCGAGGTACCACTGTACATTTTCTTCTGCTTAGAAACTTGACATCTTATAGCTAATATTGTAAGATACCTGCTTGCAAATCTTAGATCAACATTAAGCATATTCATTCCATTAAAAAGCTAAGACTTTGAACCTTTCTTTAACATTTTTTTTGAGAAAACAAAGTTGTTCCATGTGTAGCTGCAGCTAAGTTTCTGTGTGTTTCACAAACTTTGGCTGAGATGTTAAAATTGACAAAGCTGGAATGGCTTTTCCAGATCATTAAATTTTAACATTTCACATTTTCGAGTGTTTGGCTACTAACATTGCATTACTTTTAATGAGAAAACTCCAAGGCTGATTCCTCGCCAGCTGTCACAGTTAAATAGCTTGACATTAGAAGGTATCTCAAAGAATGAGAGAAGAGACCCATAAAAGACATTAGTGACTAAATAAGACATGTTTGTTTTGGTGTGTGTTTTTAAACTCTGCCACTTGTAATATGTGTTAAGTGTTTCTAAGGTAACTACATTATCCTCTAGGGTTTTCAGTTTTTCTTGAAATATCTCAAAGTACTTGACACAGTCAAATTTTCTCTCTCTTTTTAATAATAATTTTTTGAAAAATAATAATTATAAGTCAGGCATTCATGTTGTAGGAACATAGAACAAATTACTATGAGCACTTACATATATATTTAATATTCCTCTACTAGAACTTTGTGAGAATACTTCCAGATAAGTATTCTGCCCCCTCCCCATTTAAGGTAGATTTAAATTGCCCCCCTCCAAAAAATCATTAAAAAAAATCTATTTCATATAGGGTTGCCATACGTCTGGGAAAACCTAGACATGTCCTCTTTTTGGGGGCCAACATACACATCTGGGTGGATTTTTACACCCAGGGAATGTTCAGGTTTTTTGGGGGGGGAGGTGTCCTCTGTTTTCTCGTCAAGATATGGCAACTCTAGTTTTGTATGAGCCATTTGTGAAATCTGAATGGCCAGTTTACAATATTGAGCGCTGTCTAGAAGTACCCTGAGAATGTTTCTGCTTAAATGACTTCTACTTGGTATCAGCTTCATAGGCAGTTAGAATAAATTTTTGAACTTACAAACAGAAAATGTGGTTGTTTTTAAGGCTTAAGGTCCTATCTTGTAATAATTGAGTGATGTCATCATAATTTGTGATTTGCTCACCGAGTTATGAATCCAACGTTGTAAACACGGGTACAAGTTGTATTATGATATGTTGAAGCATCTTCAAAATAATCTTTCAAAATGGTGCTGGAATTGATCATTGGATTTCACAATGAGATCACAAGTGGTTCCAAGTGTTATATGGCAAGGAAGATGGACAGAATCATGTAGCAACATTTCCAGGAACATTTCTGGCACCATTATAAAGCCAGTCTTTTGGAGAGAGTTTTATTTTAAGTGGTTTAAAGAAAATGAAGCTTTTAGCTGCATTTTTTTTAAAGGTTTAAATGAGGAAAAGCTACAAGCATATCTGGTTTTAGTTTGGAGCATTATCCATCCTCAAGGTGGCAGAGGGCACGAAGCACATTTAAAGCACATTCTTTCTCTCAAATAATTCTGGGTTTACTCTTCACAGAGTTACTATTCCCATCAGGCCTTAACAAACTACTTATTGGCTCTTTGTGGGAATAAGAAATAACAATGCAACAGAGCTTGTTCCACTCACTAGACTTTAGCAACTAAATCAGGGGTAGGCAACCTAAGGACCATGGGCTGGATGCGGCCCAATCGCCTTCTCAGTCCGGCCCGCGGACGGTCCGGGAATCAGCATGTTTTTACATAAGTAGAATGTGTCCTTTTATTTAAAGTGCATCTCTGGGTTATTTGTGGGGCATAGGAATTTGTTCTCCCCCCCCCCAAAAAAAAATATAGTCTGCCCCCCCACAAGGTCTGAGGTATGGTGGACTGGTCCATGGCTGGAAAAGGTTGCTGACCCCTGAACTAAATGGTTGTCTATAGGGCTGTGACAGATTTCAGATAGTAATAGATTCCACAGGTTAGAATAATGCAAAAACCGAAAAGGCTATGGTGAGAGTGTTGTAAGAAGGTTTTTCTCTTTGTGTTATAGGCAATGAATAGGTTCACATAGGGAAAGATAGTGCCTCAGATTTTCTGAGTAGAGGTAACATTGGATATCACCCACTAGAAACAGTTGAAAAGCATCCCTTGCTTTTAGCTTCAGCTGTTCATTTTGATTTTCCTTCCTATCGAGTTTGTGGAAATGTGGAAGAAGGGAAATTTTCAGAGTGTGCTATGCTATTATGAGCAGAGCTGAACTTTGGAGGGAAATGGTATTGCTTTGTGGATTGTGCACTTTCAAAACAGGAGTATGTCTCCAAAGCCCCTCTGTCACCAAAGTTATTCTTCATCTCTAGTTCCTCTACTTTCAGAAGCAATAGTATCTGTTTAGGAACTTCCCAGATGAGGAATGAATCTTTAGGGTTTTGTAGCTTTCCAGAAATTGCTTGAAAACCAGGAAGACTCCCTGAGTGAGTGCTTGTGGGCCCTGCTTTTGCCACTTACCATCTGGCTTGGGGCGGGGCCTGGGGCCTCATAAGGACTGCGTGCTGCTTGCTGCCTGCTGCCCAGGAAGACTCCCTGAGTGAGTGCTTGTGGGCCCTGCTTTTGCCACTTACCATCTGGCTTGGGGCGGGTCCTGGGGCCTCATAAGGACTGCGTGCTGCTTGCGGCCTGCTGCCCAGGAAGACTCCCTGAGTGAGTGCTTGTGGGCCCTGCTTTTGCCACTTACCATCTGGCTTGGGGCGGGGCCTGGGGCCTCATAAGGACTGCGTGCTGCTTGCTGCCTGCTGCCCAGGAAGACTCCCTGAGTGAGTGCTTGTGGGCCCTGCTTTTGCCACTTACCATCTGGCTTGGGGCGGGGCCTGGGGCCTCATAAGGACTGCGTGCTGCTTGCGGCCTGCTGCCCAGGAAGACTCCCTGAGTGAGTGCTTGAGGGCCCTGCTTTTGCCACTTACCATCTGGCTTGGGGCGGGGCCTGGGGCCTCATAAGGACTGTGTGCTGCTTGCGGCCTGCTGCCCAGGAAGACTCCCCTGAGTGAGTGCCTGAGGGCCCTGCTCCTCCCTGCCACTTACCACCTGGCCCGGGGCGGGGCCTGACAGGCCTCACTAGGACAGTTGTTACTGCCGGAGAGGCACAGAGTGTTTTTAAAATGTTTTTTAAAAATTTTCTTTGGATTTTTTGTATGTGGGGGGTGGGGGTGGGATGGATGTTTGGTTGGGCTTGGGGAATTATTATTTTTTTATTTTGATGTTTTTGTAATTTTCACATTTTTTTTGTTTGTATTGTTTTATTGGTTTTGTTTGTTTGTTTAAGGTGTTGTTTTGTTTTTAGGGGGAGGGTTCAGGGCTGCCGGGGAGTGGGCCCCAGCCCACAAAATGGCTGGGGCATGTTCCACAGGGGGGGGATGCACTGGGACAACCGATCTCAGTGATCACGGGTAGGAGGAGGAGTTACGCTAAGACCAGACCATGTCATTACAGAGGAGGCAGGTTTAGTCGTTGTCTGAGGACTATCCCTGCCTCCGGGTCTGGTCCTGTCCGGATGGATACTAGAATCAGCAAGGGATACCCACGTGACCTGAAGGTGCTGCTGTGCAATGCCAGGTCAATGATTCGTAAGACCACTGCCATCCATGACTTGATCATGGATGGAGGATTTGACCTGGCATGTGTAACAGAGACTTGGTTGGATGAAGCAGATGGGCCTGTCCTTGCCGCTGCTTGTCCACCAGGTTTCTCTTACGCACAGCAACCCAGGTCACATGGGCGGGGAGGGGGGGTTGCAGTGATTTTTAGGAAGTCATTAGTTTGCACCAGGCGTCCTATTGGGAAGACCCAGTTTTCTGAGTGCATGTTCTGGAAGTTGGGCAATAGGGGCAGTACAGGATTCCTTTTGGTGTACCGACCTCCCCGCTGCACCAAGGATTCCCTGCCCGAGCTGCTTCAGGTCGTGGCGGATGTTCTCCTGGAGACACCTAGCCTGGTCGTCCTAGGGGATTTTAACATCCATGCCGACACGACCTTACAAGGGGCCGCTCGGGACTTCGTGGAAAGCATGGCCTCCATGGGGCTGTCCCTGAATAAGTCTGGCCCAACCCATAGCCGTGGACATGCCTTGGACCTGGTGTTTACCTCTATGGATGTTGGTGATCTGACACTAAGTAAAAGCGAAATGAAAGAAGTGCCATGGTCAGATCACTTCCTGGTGCAACTGGACTTCTCTGCGACCCATCCCCTCTGCAGGGAGGTGGGACCAATTCGGATGGTCCGCCCCCGCCACTTAATGGATCCAAATGGTTTCCAGAGAGTGGTAGGGGATGCTTTATCCCATGTTGATGGCCTTTCAGCCGATTCCCTGGTGGCCCGCTGGAATGTGGAGTTAACCAGGGCTATTGACTGTTTGGCTCCGAAGCGCCCTCTCCGATTGCATGGAGCCCGGACAGCCCCGTGGTTTTCCACGGATCTGAGGGCAATGAAACAATCGTTGAGACGGCTAGAGCGCCGGTGGCGGATAACTCATTCCGAATCTGACCGGACACAGGTTAGAGCTCAACGTCGAGCCTACCAAGTGGCGATAGCGATGGCGAAGAAGAATTTCTTCACCGCCTCTATTGCATCTGCAGAAAACAGCAGCAGGAGACTTTTTCAGGTGGTTCACAATTTAGCGGAACCACCTGCAACATCGGGGCCCAGTACGGGCCACATGTTCTCCTGCAATGATTTTGCAAAGTTTTTTGCAGATAAAATCGCCCAGATTCGGGAAGAAGTAGACTCCACCGTGGGAGCAGGGCCGGGGCGGGAGAGTGCTAGAGTTCTGTCTAGTCAAGTTGAGTGGGATCAATTTCAATCTGTTACCTCCGAGGATGTGGACAGGCTGCTTGGACGAGTGAAACCAACCACCTGTCTCCTGGATCCTTGCCCATCCTGGCTTATAAAAGCTAGCCGGGAAGGACTGGGCGATGGGCTTCGTGGGGTGGTGAATGCTTCCCTCCGTGAGGGAGCCTTCCCAGACCCGCTGAAAGAGGCGGTTATTAAACCGCTTCTTAAAAAACCATCTTTAGATGCGGCCACGATGGCCAACTATCGCCCAGTCTCAAATCTTCCATTCCTGGGCAAGGTGATTGAGCGAGTGGTTGCTGAACAACTCCAGGCACGCCTGGAAGAAGCGGACCATTTGGATCCCTTCCAGTCGGGATTCAGGCCTCATCATGGGACTGAAACTGCCTTGGTCGCACTGGTTGATGATCTCCGGCGGGCTAGGGACAAAGGTGAGAGCTGTTTCCTAGTTCTGCTGGATCTCTCAGCGGCGTTTGATACCATCGACCATAGCATCCTTCTGGACAGTCTTGAGGGGCTGGGAGCTGGGGGCACTGTTATACAGTGGTTCCGCTCCTTCCTCCTGGGCCGTGTTCAGAAAGTGGTGGTGGGGGATGAGTGTTCAGACCCTTGGGCCCTCACTTGTGGGGTGCCTCAGGGTTCTGTCCTCTCCCCCATGCTCTTTAACATCTATATGAAGCCGCTGGGAGAGATCATCAGGAGGTTTGGGCTGGGTGTTCATCAGTATGCGGATGACACCCAGCTCTACCTCTCTTTTAAATCAGAACCAGTGAAGGCGGTGAAGGTCCTGTGTGAGTGTCTGGAGGCGGTTGGAGGATGGATGGCGGCTAACAGATTGAGGTTGAATCCTGACAAGACAGAAGTACTGTTTTGGGGGGACAGGAGGCGGGCAGGTGTGGAGGATTCCCTGGTCCTGAATGGGGTAACTGTGCCCCTGAAGGACCAGGTGCGCAGCCTGGGAGTCATTTTGGACTCACAGCTGTCCATGGAGGCACAGGTCAAATCTGTGTCCAGGGCAGCTGTTTACCAGCTCCATCTGGTACGTAGGCTGAGACCCTATCTGCCTGCGGACTGTCTCGCCAGAGTGGTGCATGCTCTGGTTATCTCCCGCTTGGACTACTGCAATGCGCTCTACGTGGGGCTACCTTTGAAGGTGACGCGGAAACTACAACTAATCCAGAATGCGGCAGCTAGACTGGTGACTGGGAGCGGCCGCCGAGACCATATAACACCGGTCTTGAAAGACCTGCATTGGCTCCCAGTACGTTTCCGAGCACAATTCAAAGTGTTGGTGCTGACCTTTAAAGCCCTAAACGGCCTCGGTCCAGTATACCTGAAGGAGCGTCTCCACCCCCATCAGTCTGCCCGGACGCTGAGGTCCAGCGCCGAGGGCCTTCTGGCGGTTCCCTCACTGCGAGAAGCAAAGCTACAGGGAACCAGGCAGAGGGCCTTCTCGGTAGTGGCACCCGCCCTGTGGAACGCCCTTCCAGCAGATGTCAAAGCGATAAACAACTACCTGACATTCAGGAGACATCTTAAGGCAGCCCTGTTCAGGGAAGTTTTTAACGTGTGACATTTTACTGTATTTTTGGTTTTTATGGAAGCCGCCCAGAGTGGCTGGGGAGGCCCAGCCAGATGGGCGGGGTATAAATAATAAATTATTATTATTATTATTATTTTGCAGAAATGAACAGACCTTGATTGAATTTCCATGATAAAAAGCTGTATTTATTTTGTTCTCTTTTTCCTTAGGGTAAACTCTGAAGGAACTTATGGAATTATTCTGCATTTTGCCTTCTGTTTGAGATGAGATATTGGACCTTAGCATTTTGAAATCACTTAATATTTTTTTTTCCTGGGCAAAGTATAGGCTGTAGGGAGTTTCCAGCTACAAATGATGAAGGAAATGTTCTGAAATAAAATAAATCTTTTTAAATCGATTTTGTCTGGTTGGGGATAGTGCTTCTTTATGTTCTGCTTTGATATTTGTATGTGACTCTTCCCAGTAGACATCAGTATTTCTTTGAATGCCTTCTAATTATGTTTTTTATTGATCACTCTGTTGAAGATAAGGCTAGGTACAGTCAATGAACTATAACCCTCAAAGAAGTCTGTTGTGCAGTAGTTTAAAGCTTTTGGAAAATTTAGAAAAAGAAATAGATACAGCCTTAGAATGTTTGTAATAGAATTAATACACTTGATGTTTCAAGCCAGAGGCAAATGCCAGGCTTACTTTGCATTAAGTAGTGGTCGGTATCACCTTAACAGAAGGCTGTAAAATTGCAGTACAGTATATCATATTCAAATGTCCTACTTTGCTATTAAAGCGTTGCCTTAGAGACAAAACTGATAAATTGATTTTTCACATGGTAGTACCTCTGGTGTGGGACACATCGTGCTCCTTCTGGGGTAGTTTTGTCAGGAAAAGCACCAAGGCAAAAGCCAGCTCCAGATGGCTTGAATGCAAAACAGGATGTTGTGGTTTGCAGATGTACTGCTGGGGAAAAGGTGGAGCCTATTTTCTGTACTGAGCACCGGATGTTAGCTCAGAGTGTCATGTGACCTGTGCTGGAAGTACAGGGGTGGAGTTGTGACTCTTCTGATGGAGACTGAAGGGTGCAGTCGCATTTCTATGTACTGCTGAATGACAGGAATAAAACATGTAAATAGAACTCCTGTCTGTCTCATTTCCCCTCCCTGGGGAGAATGCAGGGAGGGAGAGTAGCAGAGAAGCAGAGGGTGTGTTCTTTCTCACGTCTAATGAGAAGAATCGCCGGTTTGTTTACCTAGCCTGCCGGGAGGACGCAGACGGAAGGTAAACACAGTATCTCACTCAATTGCCTCGGGGGAGGCCAGGTACCTCTGACTGTGAGCTGAGATACTAACAAGTTTGTCCACCTCTGGTCCCCACCCTGCACTCGGTTGTCACCTGTGGCTTCTAGAAGCTGTCAGTATGTGACAGCAGCCACACCCCAAGAATGACTTTGACTGCCCAGCTAAATCAGGTGAGGGTAGCCAATGGGTCTCAACCCCTCAGTGATTTGGGGACTTCCTTGCATGTGAAGACAGGCTCTGGTAGACTGAGTGGATGAGACCAATAGTGAGTCCAGCAGTCAAGAAGGTAGCTTCTGCACATGCTGTAGAAGGGAGTGAGGGGCAAATAGTGCTTGCCAACCTGGGAAGGTAGCCCATCTAGAAGAAGGAAAACTCTAATCCTAAATCTCTGCTGCCTTGTGTGATATCTGTGGGAGAAGAAAAGGCTAAGGAATAAATCCTACACAAATCTGGAGTAGAGACCCTGATGGTTGGATGGTGCCTTTTTCACCTCCTTTTGTCAACTCCTGCAGCCAAGCAGATGCCAAATATATTGCTCTGCTTCCCTTTGGACCATATCAGTTCCTGTTCATAGTTCATGTTCACGGCAATGATATAATTATAATTAAATTACATAATAATTACTTGGAGTTGGTGGTCTCCAGATGTTGCTGAACAAAGGTCCCAGCTTTCTTTATGATTGACCATGCTGACCGTGGCTGATGGGAGCTGGAGTTCAACAACATCTAGTGAGCCATTGGTTTCCCATCTCTTACACAAATGGGGAGTGTGTGTGTGCATGTCTAACCTAGGGGTATTAATTTCAGTGGATCAACTTTGTGTAAAACTTAGTTGAATAATACCCATTGTTTATAGTATCTATTGTGATTTATGCTGTGTGATTGTGTGAGTACTTGTAGTTATCATATTTGCCTTTTCCTGAGACTTATTTGTATGGCCCTGCTTTATATTTTTTTAAGACGGCTGCAAGTCTTAGCATGCTTACCTGAGAAAGTTCCACAGAATATTGTGAGTCTTGCTTCTGAATTAGCTTACGTGAAATACTAGATAATGATTTGTTGTTTAATGTGCTGGTTAGGAAACCTTTTCACTATATAGGAAGCAAGAAGCACTGAATCTTGAAACAGATTCCTTCTTCTGTATAGGGTTATGAAGGACTTTTTGTAGGGATAGGATTTTGCCTCATGTTTTCTCCCCCGCCCTCATTTTTCAATTTTTTTATTAGTTCACCATGACTGTCTCTTCAATAAAACTTTGCTTCTTATTCTTTCTACATCACTTGAAATCTTATTTTGAGATGACATTATTTCTCTTTGAGTATTCACATGCATAAATTCCATCTGTAGGACAGAGAGTGAGCCACAGAAAATGCTTCAAAGCTCCATAGAGCGTTGGCTGCTATAGACCTATTACTTCTGACATCTCATTTTGTAAATGTAGGACTCCCATGCCCATCAGTGTGTATGTGTGTGTGCGCGCCCACACCCACACACATAATAAAACACAAAACAACAGATATTTTTGTATTGTCGTGAAGTTTGTTCTCAACTAGCAGGATTTATCCTAAGCCTGTCTCTTATATGAAACCATAAAGCTAGAATGATAGAGCTAGGATTAGCTGCACAGAATAAAAGTAAATTAACGTTACAGAGAGTAAAACTAAGACGTAAGGAAGAAATATTTTCCCCTTTTTCGTAAAGTAATACCAGCTGCTTCTCCACAGAGAAGCAAGAGAAGATTGGGCAAGAGAAGATTGCACATACCAAGTAGAAATATTACACAGAATTTGATTTAAAGAGGTGTTGGAAACCTGGTTCTCTCAAAATGTTGCTGGACTCCCATCCTTGACTATTGGTCATGCTGGTTGGGGCTAATGGAGTTCAACAGCATCTTGAGAGCCACAAGTGCCCCGTCCCAAACTTAAAACTTCTTACAATATAATCAGGATTTTTTTAAAAGAAAAAGATTTCAAGATAGGTACTTGACCTTTTCAGACATTCCCCTGCCTTTGTACACTCAATGTGTGAAACAGAGAACAGGAAGGTTTTCTGGGGGCCTCCTATCCATGTTACGCACCCTGCTGGCCCTGAACCCTAAGCCTACCTAGAAGGCCCTCTGCCTTGTTCCCTGTAACCTCACTTTTCACAGCAAGGGAACTGCCAGAAGGCCCTCAGAGCTCGATTTCATTGTCCGGGCTGAACTATGGTGGTGGAAATGCTCCTTTGGGTATATAGAGCCAAAGCTGTTTAGGGCTTTAAAGGTCAGAACCAGCACTTTGGATTGTGCTCAGAATCGTACTGCAGAGCTGATGTAGATCCTTTAGAACCAATGTTATATGTTCCCTGCCAGTCACAAGTTTAGCAGCCACATTTTGGATTAGTTGTAGTTTCCAGGTCACTTTCAAATGTACAGTGGTACCTCGCAAGACGAATGCCTCGCAAGACGAAAAACGTGCAAGACGAAAGAGTTTTCCGTTTTTTGAGTCGTTCCGCAAGGCGAATTTCCCTATGGGCTTGCTTTGAAAGACGAAACGTCTTGCGAGTTCTTGCGAGTTTGTTTCCTTTTTCTTAAAGCCGCTAAGCCACTAAGATGTTAATAGCCGCTAAGCCGCTAATAGCCATGCTTCGCAAGACGAAAAAACCGCAAGACGAAGAGACTCGCGGAACGGATTAATTTCGTCTTGCGAGGCACCACTGTAGTTCCACGCAGAGCGCATTGCAGTAGTCCAAGCAGGAGAGATCTAAAGCATGTACCACTGGCAAATAACCCAGTTTTTTTCTGGGTTATTCTGGTTTTCTACTGAATATATATGGTTGATTCTAGGCTCCAAAGTAATGTCTACAGTAATCACTGGTTGCAAAGTTTTGTTTTGTTTTTTTGTAAAAGGAAAAAAAGTGGCAAATCTGCCTAGTTCTGTGGGATATGAATGGTACGATGAAAGTGTACATGGGAGATTTGGCCCAGCCTTAATATCAATATAAGCTTGTTTCCCTAAAACAAGAAAATAGTTCTAATTATTCAGTGCTAGTGGTATGCCAAGACTTAAGAAAAAGCAAATTATTAAAGTAGTAAATGGAGATGACTTTGATTAATTAGGTAACTGCCAAAAAATATTATCTGGTGTTCTTTCAGCACAATAAAATATTATGCCATAAGAGCACAGGCTTCCAAATGGAGATAAATTGCAACAGGTCCTCCTTTGTCAAATCTAAAAATCCTTCAAAAAGGAAGGTGTTCTTTTGATATAAAAGGGTTTGCAAATGAATTCACTAGGCAGCCCCAGTATAAATACCTTGCATTGTCAATACTGCTATGCCACTGCCCATAAAAGATGCAAGGAAAATATGTATAAATATTTAACTGTTATAGAAGTGTAGGAATTGAATAGAAAGATCCTTTACATTACAACAATAGCTTATTGTCTCTCTCCATAATCTGAAAAGTAAATCAGCTACAACTCTGGATTCAATTTCATGCAGCGACTTTCTGTACTGCATCAATAAGTGATTCCTGAAGCATATATGCATGAAATGGTATAGACAAAAAAACACAAGTCATCTTTTAAAATAATCAAAGCCACATTTGTTAGTACTTAACCATAACACCACCAGAACAGTAAATGAATGAAATTTGGGGTGATTTGAACACAGTGCAAATTCCAAATAAGTGCTAAACTTCTAGTCTTCATTTTGATCATTTTTTAGCAATTTGCCATTCAAGACAAGTTTCAACTGAGCTGGTAGAAAATAACATTGTGTATTCTCTCAAAGATCAGCTGCTGTAAGAATACAATAAAGAGACTCAGACTTACATAACTAGAGTGAAAGTAAATTGCCTGATTCTGCTCAGTGGTGTGAAACAAAGCATAACTGTTGTGTAAATTTTCATTTCAATTTGTTGTTCTGTAAACATGTAATTTAAAGAAATATCCCTAATGTTTAACTAGAATTTGTAAATAATTTTTGTTTTGAACAAAGCAAGACTATGGGCTAAAGATGGAAAGGCTCATGTAACTTCTAAAAAGATTTCCAAATTTTTGGATTTTAGGGACAAGAAAAAACAGTGTCTTCTGTTTTGGAACTTTGCCCTCCATATGAAAGGATATTATTTTGTCACTATGTTGTCAAACCATATGACGTATTTAATTGTGAAAACTCAAGCTAGTAGTCTGTGAACTCACTGATGGTGTTGTAAGTTTTTCATGCACTAGATTTTTGTGCAAAATCTGATATTAGCTAGTCTTTTTCAGCATTAATTAGTTTGGTATTTATCAGTTTTTCATATTAATATTTTCACTTTCTTTGTCAGTCTTTAATTGTTCCTATGGTTGGTTGTTAGGATAAATCCAATGCATATGCCACAACCTACTTAAATCTGTAATCAATAAAGTTGTGGTCTGCTTTGATCCAAAATCACTGTACTGTGGTTATTGCTTCTACCCAAATCCATCACTTTTGGAGGTTGGCCCATTGTATCTGGGTGCGCAAGATTGTTATGCCTGAACATGTGAAGAGGATGTATTCTACATATGTTATTCATATGAAGGAAACATGAAGTCATATCAGTTCACTTAAGGGCATAGCTTGTAGTATCCCATGGGTTCGAGAAGGTTACTTGCTGTATGAGGAATTAAGAAGGATGCCTCAAATGATTATATTAAATTAGCTACGGTTAATGAAACCCACATTTGAAAACCTAAAATATCACTGTTTTAGTGGACCATTAAAAAGTTGTAGACTGTAGCTGGGACTGTACAAGAATAGATTAATGAACAACTTCAGTATTTTCTGGTTCATCAAGTTGTCATTCATCACTTTTAGTAGATAATGCTCATTTCCAGAGACCACATTGAAAGGAAACAAGCACAAACATTTATTGAATTGGTACCACATTTTCAGTTACTTTTGCTGGCTAATGTGACTCAGTATAAGCTTCATCTCTAAGAAGAACGGAACACTGATTTGGGTCCTCGTAAACACCCATGTGAAATTGCCAAGAAAGGGCTATTTCTATATGTGCTTTTGGGCACTACGGTGAAACAATTTGAAACAGTGTATTTAATGTGTAACAGGACTGACAGGTATGTTCTTTCCTGTCTTTATGCCAGTGTTTTATGGATATGTGGCCCACACCAGACAGGGTTCGCAACCTATTCCAAGCTCTATTCACAAACAATCTATTCTGGGTATTATAACTCCAATGTGTTCATGTCAGAACTGACATCTGCTGTCACAGCTTCAGAGCAAATGTTCTTTTCTGTGACTTGAAATATACTACAGTTTTGTCAAATATTGATGACCGATTGCTCTGGAGGAAAAAAGCTCCAGTATTTTGGTAATGTTTTTCTTATCTTCCTTATGTAATGATGCAGAAAACACAAAGCTAACAAGTTCAGAGCACTCTTATTTGAAACATAAAAGAAACAATACTAATACAGTATTGTTCACTTTCCATTAAACTGTGAATGAACTATACACAGAAAGGATGATGATTCATTGCTTTCCAGAGTATTAAGATAATACCTGCATAAAAGTTAAGTTAGTATCCCCCTTCCATAGACACATTATGTACCTTTATTTTGTTGAAGGAAACGAGTGAAGTACTACAAGCATAGAATTATTAAATTAAATTAAATTATTAAATTATAGATTATTTTCAATAAATATTATGCAAAATATTGCCCCATGGTGAAAAACAATAGAAAAATTGGAGTATATTTTGGGTACATGGGGGTGTTAACCATTTCAGATAGGTTTGATCCTCATACCTTCAGGTTGGTGTCTTCCTTCAAAATGTAAAGTATTAAATCTGAGTGTTTCAGTATTTTTTTCAGATTATCCACCTCTCGGTACTGTTCTCTAACCATTTCCTATATGGAATCAAACATTTCATGTGTTAAAATATGTTAAATTCAAATCCAGGTAGGATTCAGCTAGATCATTGCCTCCATGATCTCCAGAGGTGTTGGTGGTAAAATAAAATAAAGCACTAAATAATATACGTACGTTAGAATGAGATTACCATTGAAGGCATTCGTAATGAAGTGTCAGGCGTCAGAGGATCCAATCCCACCACAGTAGGTTGCCAGGAATGGATAAGACAAGGAAAGATTTTACCAATGTTGTTTTTCAGTATTCACAGAGAGAGGCTTAGAAATGCAACTTCTTGGAGTAATGGTGTTGCTCCAAGTAACTCTCCACCCCCCTTCTGTCCTACTTCCTCATTCGTCAACAGCGCCACCCACCTTACGGTTGCTGCTTAGGGCCATCTGTCTCCAAGCCCTTTGCTCTCCTACTTTCAATGCTCTCCGGGTTCTGGGGGAAGGGGGGGGGGTCTGAAATGCATTCTAGTGATAATGTGTCAGTCAGCTGCTCCAGCTCTGCCTTCTCCTTCTCTCCCATTCTTTCCCAACTTTCTTTCCCAACTCATCTGCCTCTGAGCTGTGACCTCCCACAAACCACTGTTGTAAATGATGCCTTCCTCTTCTCTGGAAGGGTCAGGCTGGGGAGGTGGTCTTCACCATTCCTCATCTGTCCTGTCTCTGACATCAGGTTTCATCAGAAGCAGACTTTCCTTCCTTCACTATTGTATGCCTGTGTTTACAGGATAAAACGGTAAGAGCCATTATATAATATATACTAAATGATCAATGTCACCTTCATGTGATCTACTTTCTTTAAAGAGTTCACAAGTTTCACAGTGTTTTTTTCATTTCCATCCAACTGCCACACATCAGGCTGTATCCAGTGCTTTGCCAGAAGGGTTCTGGTGGTGCAATGAGACGTCTGTTTTTTCTGCCTCCATGTGCTCCATGTGTTTTTTGCCATTGCTGTTACTTAATACAGTGGTACCTCAGGTTACATACGCTTCAGGTTACATACTCTGCTAACCCAGAAATAGTGCTTCAGGTTAAGAACTTTGCTTCAGGATAAGAACAGAAATCGGGCTCAGGTGGCGCGGCAGCAGCAGGAGGCCCCATTAGCTAAAGTGGTGCTTCAGGTTAAGAACAGTTTCAGGTTAAGAACAGACCTCAAGAATGAATTAAGTACTTAACCCGAGGTACCACTGTAGTATAATGTCAAATATACAATATCATTCAAAATAATATCACAATAGGGGTGGGGAAGACAAGTACAGATAATATGATGAGACCAAATGATAAGAATAGCAATATATTTCTGAAGCATGTGTGAGGTACAGATATACAGTGTTTTAAAGACACTGTTTTTAATATAACTGTGTTTAAAATAACACCACAGATTTCTACATCTCACTCTCTATATAGAACTATTAAAAATTGTTATAAATAAAATATTTTCATATGGTATTCTCTCTTTGGTTTGTTCTTAAAAATAGGATGATAATCTATATTCTAGACAGAAAAGGACATTAAAATATATTTTTTACTATTCTGAAGTGTATTTATTCAGACCATAGTGACAAACAGAATGTTTAATTACCAATTAATTTTTATTTGTTCTGTTTGCAAAATGTTACTTTTCAGACAAGGTTATCATTGTAAGCTCCGTTTCACAAATAATTAGAAATAGTGAAACGTTTGGTGCTAGATTTTAATAAACAAACAGACATGCAGATATAGGATTTTCTGTAATGAATCTGAGTCTCACAATTCATATGTAAAAATATCCTTTTAGGCTAGAATCCCATATCCACTTAAGAGGGAGTGAATCCTATGAAAATCAATGGCACTTACTTTTGAATAGACATACGTTTGTATTGTTAACGTTCTGCTGCTTTCTGCCATGCAGTTCCTAAAGGGTTCTAGATGGGGACACTTTTGCAGGCATGGGATGAGGAGGTTGCGTAAGAAGCCATTTTATCTCAGGAAGAAGCTAGCAATTGCCAGTAGTGGAGAGGAATCAGGGGAGGCTATAAGTGCCTTGGCTGCCCCCATTGCCTCTCCTTTAAATGAGAAAGGAGAGCTCCGACACCCAGCTGTCCTGTCCTGTATGCAGTCAGAGATTAGCTGGTCATTGTATTTGGGGCAGAGTAGGAAACTTTTTATTTCATTCTGTGATTGGTTGGCAAAAGGGGCTTTATTTATTTATTTATTTATTTATTTATTTATTTATTTATTTATTTATTGCCTATGGAAGTTTAATAAATAATAAGACTGTGGGGGTATTGCTTTTGTTTATTATTAACTGTTATTATTAATTGTTATTATTAACCACCCTGTGATCTTTGGGTTAAGGGCGGTATAGATATTTAAACAGAAACATTAGGTCAGCCTTCATAGCACAAAACCCCTTGACATGAATTACTTATCTTCATCCTCCCTGTGCCAATGTGTTACATCAGATGTTAATAACATGTATAAAGTAAACCAGGGATGTGGAACCTTTTATTAGGGTTTTTATCCACCCGTGCTGCTCAGTAGTAGCACTATGGTTGTTTATATCATGTGAGTGTCTGAGAGCATGAGACAGGAAGTCTCAGTACTGTTGGAGAGTTTAGTTTCACTTGTGTGTGTGATGTTTTTCTGTACTGCTGCTGAGAGAGCACAGACATGCTGATGGATTCTTTGTATACAGACTGTAAATAAAGTAGTTTAGGGCTACTAATTGACTCTTTCTTCTGCTATGAGATGCCTGAAGACGTGTGCTCCTCTCAGGAGGGAGTGGTCGCTTATGACCGGTCTCTCTGGACTGAGGAAGATTTACAGCCAGAGAGTGACCATCAGAGAGATGCCCCGGTGTCTTGGGAAGGTGGTGGCCTTCCCAGGCGTTTTCCCAACAAATGGTAGCAGAGGATGGTTGCGTTCCATCGGATCTCTGCTGTTGCTTTGAGATTAAGCACAGTGTGTCTTTCATTCAGGGGAGAAGCTGCATTCCTGCCAGACGGCACTCACCACGGGGACTGCAACACACCCGAACCACGCGTCTCGGGTGCCCTCAGGCTCCACTATGTCCGCCTGCTAGCTCCCCCCCCAGCTGTAGGGTGGCTGAGGCCCTGGCCCCCATGGTGTGCCCCGTCCCTATGGGTTCCGCGTGCCCCCTCCTGTCCCTCCCTAAGGGTGCTGCATGCCGCCCCTATGGGTGCCGCATGCATGTCCCTATGGGCGGTTTGCCCTGTCCCTGGGCACACCTCCCCAGGTGCCTGAGAGGCTTCCTCCACTGCTGGATGGGAGTTGTGGTTCAGCAAAATCTGGAGGGCCAACGTTGCCCCTGCTCAGAGCCTTTTTTCCAGCCGGAACTCACTCAGTTCTGGCACCCCTCGGGTGGGCTCCACTGCCATTATAAAAAAACAAGGGAGGCATTCATGGTGAGTTCCGGCACCTCTTTTTCTAGAAAGCTAGCACTGCCCATGCCTTATGTAAACAATATACAATTTTACAGAATACTACTCTACCAACATCCTTCAATGAACTATGCAACTTGGACCTGTATAGTAGGCTTGAACTAGGGATGACAACAGGCATTTTGCTGCCTGAGACGTAGCTTCTGGTGCTACTCCCACCTCCTCTTTTTCTTCTTTCTCTCCCCATCTGCAGTAGAGTAGCAACTGACCTGCCACCCACTACCACAGCATTCTTTTTTATGAATGCTAAGATGCTTAGGCCAACAGAGATTCTGTGAAACTGGATTTTTGTTTCTTTAGTAGAGCTTTCAGCAATCTTCCTGTAGTTCTAAGACACTATATATATATATATATATATATTCCAAGACACAAATCCTTGGCCATGCTGAAAATACATGGTTTTTCATTGGTGTATGTTTACCCCAATAAAATATATTTATTTTCCATACCTGTTATGTTAATTCTTTAGTAATAACCTGTGGTTACTAGATAGAGTGCCCTCTTTGCAGCCCTTAATTTCCTGTCCAGTAGACAGAAGCTGGAAAAAGGGGTGGAAGATTTGTTTAAATTCCCACAAAAGCCACAATTATGGTGGTGATTTGTTCTTTCCTGTGCTAGGAATTTTCATTTCCTGGTAAACTGCTGAAGAGTAAAAGATAAATGTTGGGGTTCAGTCCCAGTATGATGCTTTGAGGGAACCCTAGATTCAGCCTCAGTTAGGATGTTCATACAGTGGTGCCTCGCAAGACGAAATTAATCCATTCCGCGAGTCTCTTTGTCTTGTGGTTTTTTCGTCTTGCGAAGCACGGCTATTAGCGGCTTAGCGGCTATTAACGGCTTAGCAGCTTTAAGAAAAAGGAAACAAACTCGCAAGAACTCGCAAGACGTTTCGTCTTGCGAAGCAAGCCCATAGGGAAATTCGTCTTGCGGAACGACTCAAAAAACGGAAAACTCTTTCGTCTTGCGCATTTTTCGTCTTGCGAGGCATTCGTCTTGCAAGGTACCACTGTATTTGTTGCTCCTTTTTATGACATTTCCCCCCTGCCTTTTATCATATTGTCCCAGGGCAGGTTGCAGCAATATGAAAATATAATATTAAAATCATTTAAAACAATTTATAATTTGAAGACTAAGAAGATAATTGGAGACTCTAAAGTTGAAGAATCTTTTGGTGCTTCAACTGTATATATTATTTTCATGGGCATGAACTAAATGTAAAACAAGCAGTTGAAGAACTGCAAACAATAGGGGAAATTGAAAAAGTATAGAGCCTTTGTTATATTTCAAATTGTGTTACTAGTTTATTTTGTTTTTCCTTGTTACGAAGGGTAAACTGCTTTGCTTCACTTGTTCCATTACTTTGTTTCTCCCTGTGCTTAACACCCTCCCTATTGTTTAGTAAGCTCAACTTGTCTACCAAGGTCACTGCTAGACACGTTCTGTTCAAATGGATTTTGTAAGTGTGTACCTTGACATTCTTAGTTATGTGCTCACATTTTATGGGGTGTGTGAATTGTTTTAATTACCTAATTGCTAGAGTAATTGGGGCTAAGACTCTTATTTTAATGGAAGCCTGAAGCACAGTGCATCGGCAGCAGCTTACGGGCTGTTGTAGTAAATAACCAGGCAGTGCTGCTGAATATGACAAGCCAATAAAAGTAATTTGTGTCTCTTTCATTTCATAGATCCTAACACCTTTCAGTATGTCCTTCCAAATTCCTCACTGCTGTTATATAGAAGGTCATCTTTAGAAATAGAGCTAAATGAATTTATTTACCAAACCCAAGTTAGATATGTATAAACAAATTGGTGCATAAAATTTTACTGAAAATGCATTACTTTAAAAGACCATTATTTCCTTCCAATTATGAACTTGCAAAGGTGGAGAAAACCCTTTTATCTGAATCATGGAGAAAAACAGATAATTAGATAGATGCCACTTGCCATTTGTCTGCAGGTGTTTTGGTTTTTTAAGGATATAACATGCCATAGCCTCCAAAGCCATTAATGGAAGGTAGAAAGTTGCAATTTTTTTTTTTTTGTATTAAAGTGAAATATTGAAAAACACACACACCAAGACCAATAATGTTTTATGCAGTGAATTCAGTTCTAATGATTATATAATTATAGCTCTAATTTGTTTTCTAGTGTGATATTTTAAAAATGATATTTCTGATACGTATTTATTATAGGAAAATGATACAGTGGGGCAGATGCCATGATTCATACCTGCAACTTTATACTTAAACGAATAAATCAAAAGAAATAAATATGTAAGAAACAAAGAGTTTTGGCATATGGGGGAAAGCAATCAAAATCTATATTTTTATTGAGCTGTCAGGTGCTTCCTGGACTAGCCAATAAATCCATTTATTATCATTGATCTAGTGTGCAGAGCCAAGGTGGGGGTCACTCTATATGGAGGCCCCATATGCCTCCCCAGTTCTGTATACCATCTTGAATGGAGTTAAATCCATTCTGTTTGCTGCAGATCCTTGTGTGTTGATTCTAGTTAATAGGGAATAGATTTTGTAACCCAAGCTTTTGGTTTTGTGTCTTTCTTTCTAGTGAGTGAATTTTGGCCCATCAGCACTGATCATGAGAGCAGGGGCGGGGGGAGGGAAATCACATTCTTTGCACTGAATATTTTATGTGATTTTCCCAACCTTGATCAGTCTATCAATTTATGTTGGGGAAGTCTTGGATTTCCCTGCTTTTAAGAATAGCTGCAAATGGGCACCATTTCATGAAAAAAGATGTAACAAATGAATAAATTAGTGCATGTTGAAATTATGCCATGTATTTGCTTTTTCTTAATGTCTGAATTAAAATTGACTTCAACAGAAAAGCAGAACTGAGTAAGACAAATTATTCATTTACATTTTTTTTCAGGAAATGGGAAATATGCAGTGGTAATAATTTTTGTACTACATTTCTTGATGTATTTTTTATCACTCTTGTGTTTTGGATCTTCAGGTAGGAAACGATGCACACTGTGAGGTTATTATTTTTTAATACTATCAACTCATGTCAAACTGAGCTTTAATCCTAAGAAAACTCTAATTTGCTTCTGACTGTGCGTACCCAAATCCTTCTTTTAGCCTTAATAGCATTTTTAGTGATTTTATTATAACACTGTAATCTATCCAAATCTCCTTGTAAAACAGTAGTTAGAAGGAGCAATTGACATAGCATACTAATAAAATAGCAGAATTGTTGATAGAATATATCTCTGGTAGAAAAGACATGGGAATCCACAGCTATTCTTGCCTGATCATATTCAAATAAAAGCAGAATATGTGATCTTATTTCTAGTACAGGTCTGTATTTCCATTTATTGTTGTTGTTGTTGTTGTTGTTATTACTACTATTATTACTATTATTATTAAAATCCACAATGCTCTGTAGGGCTGAATCCATTGTTACATGAGCAGAATTCCATTTGTGCAGCAGGGGCTCATCTTTCTCTCCTCCATCCAGTGGCCCCCACTCCACAAATCTGCTAAAAGGTGTCCCCCAACCTGTCAGAAAATATTTTGAGAGTGCACAGAGCAACTGTGGGCAACCAGGGCCAATTCATTCATGAACCTAGGTCTGAACCCATATTGGAATAGACTGTAACCCCACTGAACTCAATGGAAATTGTTTTGAAGTAGGCATGCATATAACAGAGTTGAATATGTGTTCCTTTACCAAAACATTCAAAATGTTACTTTACAACTTACTATATTTTTGTATTGAAGAACTTTCCCGTTTAGCCTCTTTCGTACTCTGTATCCTTTTTTTCTTCTCAGTTTTATATTTTTATTGTATCCAATGCCTCAAAACACCTAGATGCACAGAAGTGACTGGTGTAGTGTGAAGGTGTGCTGGAGCTCAGCTATCTAGATATGTGCCTGAGGTGAACTTTGATGTTGATCTCTTAATGAGTGTGATATGCCCGTCCTGATTAGCAGAATGACAGCTCATGCATCTTGTGTGCTGTGTAAATGTTGCTCACCTAACCCCTGCCTGGGAACAGCAGGATGTGAACAGCAGAATTTATTACCTGGTTCTGTCTGTGCTGAGTCAAGAGAAATCCATAATGAAGTAACTCACCAAGTGTCATGTTATCTGCTGGAGAGCTGGATGTCAACTGATAACTATCTCCAAAACATGCTGATTAACTGTGAGTTACTCCTTACCCCAGTATTTGTACAGATACAATTCCTGGGGAAACTATGCATTTATTTATTTTTCAAATAGATTATTTTAACACAAATGTTTGGACAGTTAGATTTCATCACTCTCTTTCTCTGTGTGTATATATATATGTATTTAATAAACAAAGCTTTAGTTAAATTTTGATTAAAGTAGTTATTTTATTCCACCATTAAATTTTTTTTTGTATTCCCTAATAAAATTTAAATTTTCAGAATACTTTTATGAGAGTAGGGAACCTGCAAACAACACCTGTAGCTTGTACTGTATAAAGAAATCTACTAAACAAAGACACCTTTACATGTTTATTTTACATGCATTTATATATACACATATATATACACATACACATATCTTACTGGAACTCAATGGAACTTATTCAGCCTCGACAACTGCCTAACAATTGTCCCATGTAGAGCAGTTTCTCTTTCTTTTTTAAGTGGTTGGGCATGCTGTGGAGTAAATCTCCAGACCATCACCCCTGCCATCTTTGTTTCACAGAATGTTGTGCTTCTGGGTCTATCTTGCACGCTGGCGAATGAAGATGATGGGCTATCCGCTTAAAGACAAAATTAAAACAGCTTGTTACAGTGTTAGAAGGTGGAAGAGGGAAGACCAACAGGCAGGAATGCAGGAAGGTTCCTGTTGCTTCCTCCAATAGTTTTTACAGGAGGTTTTTTTTTGGGGGGGGGGATGGAGCCTGATAACCTCTGTAAAATGTTTAAAACACCAGGGCCCCACTTTTACCCTGTGACACAGTACAGGGTAAGAACTTAATTCGTTCTGGAGGTCTGTTCTTAAGCTGAAACTGTTCTTAACCTGAGGGACCACTTTAGCTAATGGGGCCCCCCATTGCCGCCACACCGCCAGCGCGTGATTTCTGTTCTCATCCTGAGGTAAAGTTCTTAACCCAAGGTACTACTTCTGGGTTAGCGGAGTCTGTAACCTGAAGCATCTGTAACCTGAAGCATCTGTAACCCGAGGTACCACTGTACTGAGATGCTCGACAAAAGGAAACCTGAAAGCTCTGTTTAAAGAATCTGCACACATGGGGTTGGTGATCCCGGGTAAAACAGGAAATTTGTGAAATGTTTTACAGATTTGCTTCATTTAGTAACATCATTTATATGCCACCCAATAATGGTGTTCTCTGGATGGCTTATAAGACTACTGGAATGTGGTCATTTTTATTTATGAAGAGAGAAGGGATACATTTAGTGCTTCCTTTTGTTACTAAAACATAACTGTTAAAAACTTCATTTGCTTTTTGGGGGGTCATATGTTGCACCATCATCTACATCATAAACTTTCTAAAACTCTTCAGGGGTCTTCAGCCACATGCCTTGGAACACTCCCTGGAGATTTTCCTCCTGTAGCGTTCACTAAAAATGCATTCTATGAAGCTGGGGAAAACAAACTAAAAATAAAAGTAAAAGTGATAACAGACACCACTCAGCCAACTCAATGATTTTAAGGTAGCTGCCACAAGCAAATTTCTGTGCCCCACCCCCAAATATTTCATTGGAATCCTTTCCTACTTCCATAAAGTGGCAGGAGGGGGAAAACCCCAGTCTTGTGATGTATCTAGACACTGGTGAAATGGGGGAGGTGAAGACCAGCATAGCATGAGTGTAGACCATACTGCGCTGATGAACCAAGGTTTTGATATGCTGAATTCTAGTCCAAATACTGAAGTTACAGTATGTGTGAACTTCTTAACAGTGTAAAGAAGTTCTTTAAATAAAGTGGTTCTTCATTCAATAGTTGAGCAAGATGTAAGACAGATAGTTGCTGATACATAATTCTTTTAATATTGGGCCATAGAAAAATCATTCAAAAATAATTATTTTAAAGCATGAGCAGTGGATGTTAAACTTTCTGTCTTCATAAATAAACATTTTGTGTGAAAACTTTAAAATTTGATAGCTTCAAAACTTCAGAGATAGTTTTTTTTTTGCATTATTTGGGTTCTGCATCTTTTTTTTACATATTAGACTTTCAATCTCTGTCTAACCTCGGAAGTAAATGGGATAAATGAACTCTTTTCACAAAACAAGCTGTATTAGTAGACCTGACTGATAATGTCATGCTAATATAAACTAGTTTTATCATCATCATGTGAGAGATAAATATTTTATCTGCAGTACTATCTAATCATTAAGAATTTGGCGCTTTGGTTAAAGAGTTGTTCAGAATTCTATGGAGAATGTGGATGTTCACTGAATATTAGGTAGCCTAGCTTAGCAGAAGAGGGCATTGCTGCTGCATGATAAATGAGGATCAAAATACATTTACATGAGGGACTGAAACGCTGCTTTTCAAAGTATGATAAAGGAAATACCAATATATCACTCTGTGTGTACCAGTCATGAATGATAGATTTTGCATTCTGTTCTGATTGTCCGAAGACCTCTCTGCTGTGTGGAAACCTGGAGGCTTAGCTTATCTGTAATTTTTATTATGTGCATGAAAGTAACTGTCAGGCAAAAATTTCTAAAGAAAGATTGCAGTACAAAGTCTCAGTATTTTCCTGAACAGGCATTCTATTTTACTGCCATTGTTTGCTGCTAAATGTTTTCTCTCTGGGGCTGCTCTTCAGAAAATAAGAACCATACTGCTGGATCAGACCAAAAGCACATCTAGGACTAGCACTCTGTATCCAATAGTGGTTACAGAGAGTCTTCCAGGAGACCTACAAGAATGCAACAAAGCAATCTTGGTACTTATAGCCATCTCTGTTGCTGTCTTCCTTCTTCCAACAAATTTCCAAAGCAAAGAGGCAGGAACAAAGCAGATGTCAGGAAAGCCAGGGCATGGTAAAGGACACTTATTTAAATTCCCTTTGGTTTTTTCCTGATGATATAGGATTTTCATGGGAGGTGCTGTTAGTGCTGGAACACAGGGAGCTGTAACTCTTAATTTGGCCTGATTCAAGCAATTGAACCAGAAGGAACTGTAACTGCAAAGCTGAGTATTCCCATTGGCAATGGAGGCTTCTGTGTGCGCTCTAATAAAAAGTTCCCTTGCTCTTATAGTATAACAATAAAAGATGTCACAGATTTGACCTCAAATACTTCAAAAGATGGCAAAGTTGCAGTTGTAATGCAGACATATTAGGGATGTTCAGAGAGGAGAAGCTTGTGCATTCCAAGCCTTAACAAAACAGAGTGGCTCTATGCAGACAGTGCCAGGTTTAAGTGGGCCCTTTCTCCTCCCTCAGCACCAGGGCCGACCCAATACATTTTGGTACCTGAGGCAGACCCTAAATGGTGACCCCCCCTTCCCACCAGGGAAGAAGGGCTGAGGGAAGATCTACATCAGGAACAGGCAGGGAGGGAGGGAGGAGAGAAAGAATGATATTGGGATCTTCTGTCCAGGTGGATACTGCTGCCTGAGGCGCTTACCTCACCTGGCCTCATGGGTAAGGCATGCTCAGCATTATGCTGGTGCCCCCTATAAGTTCAGCAAGTAGTGGCGCAATGGGGATGGGCAGCAACAATCAGCTCAATGTTGGGAAAAAAGGGAACACCCAGTAAAGTAGCTGCAGCAGATGCTGCCATTTTCATTTCCCCATAATCCCTCTGGGACCTGGACTAGTTTTCACACTGCTCTGCTGAATGCTGCTACAGAATTTATTTTTAAAGTGAAAACATGTAGGCAATCAGCACCAGCGGTGGTCAGTCCTCTGGGAATGGTGAGGGGCACCCCCTTATTCTAGGTGCTGATGGTTGGCCTATCTACAGACCTGACTCCAGTTTTTTGAGGGCCCCGAGAAGCTGTCTGTAGTGCACCTCCAGCACTTACCAGCTGTGGTGCTTTAGCTCCCAATTTTGGACTTTCCCTCATATACAAACGGTCTTATTATCACAGCCCATTGCGGTTGCCATTGGATGAGGTTGGTGGGATACAGAAACTATCAACCTCCATGAGGGCTTACCAGCAGCAGCACCATTGTAGTGGTCTAGGATAAGGAATCAAGTGGCCACTTCATTCCTAATCCATTACAGCATTGTTACCTGGTTAGTCCAATCACAGGTACAAGGAGGTGGCTGGTGCTGCCATTGGTGGATTAAAAACGCTGCATTTGGATGCGGCTCCTACATTGTAAACAAGGACTGCAGGAAACCTTTTTTTAAAAAAAAAAACAACAAAACATTTTGTTGAAAGATTATATGCATATGCATATGCATATATTTTGAATTGGGGCTGGATGGGAAGAAGAGAAGAGAAAAGCATGCATTGTAAATGAAGCATGTGTCATCTCGGACATTGTTGATTTATAGCCAAAATGCACACACTTCCTAGAAATCAGAACATGCTTTTTTATCTTGGATGGTGAAATTAAAAAAGTGTGCGACTTAGAAAGCTTCCTTGAAAACACACGACAAAAGAAAACCAAACTAGTTCTATCTATGACAAAGGTTATACAGAGTTGATACCTGTGTATGACAATGAAGCACCAAGCAATGATATCTCATAAAACAGCTTCCAGATCTCACAAAATAATCTCTATACATGGGCAAGTGTCATATGTTTCTCCTGAGCATCTTTGATTCATCAAGACAAGCTGACACATAAGATCAAGCCTGTGTGGTGGGGGGGACACAGCAGCTGTGTACACTTGCCCCGAGCCTTGGAGGGCTAAGCCAGCTTGCGGGGCAGAGGAAGAGACATGTGCCAGCAGCCTACCACATTTACATAGCCATGCCAAGAACTGTCCTTGCCTCCTAGCTGACTGGGGATTTAATGGTTGAAACAGCCGTGGGCAAAATGTCCATGCTTGTCTGTATGCACTGCAAGGTTTTAATAGTAAAATCTGGACCCTCATTACTGCATGCTAGCTGTGTAGCATCAAAGTAGGCACCACTGTGGTGGTGTGTGTCATGGACTGCAAGTCTGTGGGGCCACATGTCTGTTAATAGCATTATCTTGTGTCAGCAGGGCTTGTATGAGAATGAGGAATGCACAAGCATAGTCGAGACTCCCGCCCCAGGCCTCAGACAAACTCTGCACGGGCTTGCATAAGATGATTTGATAGATTAGACAATAGGGATGTAGGGTTTTTTTTGTCAGAATACTAGTAACACTCACTATTACTGTATTTTTAGTCAGTGAACATTATGAAAATAATTATGTCATTTTCTGCATTGATAATTCCCTTCCACCGAGATGCATTCAGATTGATTACCTAATTCATAAACATGATTGCTCACATTAGTTTTGGCACAGCGGAAAGTGAGATAAACTATGTAGGTTTCAGCAGAAGCTGAACTGTAGCAGAACAGAAACAACTGATTGTTACGAACTCAGGTGATAAGATAAAAAAACCCCAAACACTTCCTTATATCCTTAGTAGATATATCAGTTTTCCTGTGCTCTTTTAACCTTATCTTGTAAGAACAGCTCACCAGACACTAGTGGAAATCAATGTGAGTGGAATTGGATCAAAAACATCTGCAAGTGAGGCACAGCTGTGGAGGTCAAGGTTAATCAAAATCTGGTATAACAGCTTTTATGAAGGATAACATTTCTGAAAATAAGAAGATCTGATGTTTGTAAGCTTGAGAATGACGAGTTAACTGCATTCTAACACTGATGCAGATGCTTGGGAGTTGTCCTATAAGGTAATGGAAAGAATTCTGTTCAGTGTGAAATTGTGGCACTGGTTAATTCCTCTCACATTTTATTTAAGAACAACCAGGATTTTACTTGATCTGCCTCAGTTTGACATCACTATTGCCTAATATTGAACAACAAGGTTCTGTTCTATGAAGCCATTTTATTTAACCTAGGAAAATATCCCAATCCATGCTTTAGTTCATCACCATATGAAATTGTGACTTTGACTGTCTTGCTGGTATTACTTTCTGTAAACTGCTTTGAGGGCTTTTTCTAAAATCGAGTGGTATATAAATTTTATTAAATAAAATAAATAAATAAATTACTGTTCTGCCTTTGAATGAAATATGAATTGATTTCTGGGGCAGTCCAACCTAGTTACTAAAGATTCAAGGTTTTCTACTCCCAATCAAAGGCATTTAAAAAATATATATGTTTTGTGACTATCCTTGAGCTGGATAAGTGCATTTATTTGTCACAAAAAACCAATATAGCAGGGGCAGAATAATAACAATAACATTTGGAATTCTCTCCTATTGTGTTACAGATAGGTGCTGTCTCTATTTCCTATTGGCACATATTGAAGTCCCTCGTTTTCCAACAAACATTTTATATTCTGATTTTTATCCCATTCTGTATCTGTATTTAACATGAAATTGCCTTTATATATGTGCTCTTCTTGCTGATGTTTTTATCATCAAATCTTTCTGTGGGAAGCAGTAAATGAAATTGAAAATAGTGCCTCTTTATAGGTAATTCTGATCCACTCCCTAGGGCTTTCATGGCTGACGAACGCTCCCACACTCTCACACCCCCATCTGAAAGTTGCAAAAGTGAGAGTACCACTCACAGGGGCTGGCCTCACATTCTCTTTAACTTTTGGCAATAAAGGCTTACCTGGAGCAGTGATGGGAATTCCTTTCTCTTCCATTTTTCTTGACCCACCCAGCTCTGCCACTGCAAGCAGACTTCATAGATCTCTACACGGTGGGATTGCATTTGGAGTCAATTGAGATAGTGGGCAGCCACCATGAATGGGGGTCGAGTTTTCCTTCCTTTCAAAAGTGGTACCTCTACTTGCTAAAGCTGTCTGGGGGTTGTCAGGGAGGGAGGTGAGTGGGATGGTTATGTGAATGTGGCAGTGGCAGAAATTCTGTGTAACCATGGCCCATGGGAAGAGTGTTAGAGGAGGCATTGATGGCATTGTGTCAAGGTACCCCTGAAGTTCACCTCTTGAGTAGGAGTTAACGGACTTGGAATGTGCAGAGGGGTAGCAAGAGACACAGTGAGTGGGGAGAAGTTCTTGCTGGGTTGAGCCTGTCTGCCATAGTCTTACAGCCCTTTCTGGAGCTTCTTGGTGCTGTGATACTGTGAGGCAGCGTAAAAAGACCAGGTATGCTGGCTGGTTGTTGTTTGGGTTAAAATAATCTTAAATTGCTTGATCTGACTACAATAAAAAATAATGCAATACTACTATTGCTACAGCCTGAATCTTACATTATTGCACTGTTTAGCAGGCCAGTCTGTTGCACTTTCGTCTCTTAATTTCTTGCCTGCTCAAGTATAGACCTTAAGCTGTTGTGTCACTAAGGAGTAGTGAGTGATTGCATGCAATTACTGTATCTCGTCTATAGGATCTGCTGTACTTGGTATCATTTACCATATGCTGCAGTGCATCCAGAATTGATTTATTTGACAGCCAAGAGCATGAGGATGTGAGAACAAACTTTAAGTAGTGTTGGTTAAATCTTTTAGCATGGATAACAGCATCCTGCCGGCTCTCCCTTGTCTTATGAAAAATAATGATGATAATATCTGGAGAGAGATATACACTGCATATAAAGTAGTCCCTAAACAGTTAATAAGTGCATTTCACTGGGAGCTCTGTTTATACCACATTCCTTTCCAAATTCAGACAGTATTGAAAGTACAAGGTATTAGCTAACATTTTGTCTGTGTACCCTGTGGGACTCTAATAACCATATTTTGTAAAGCAATTCGGTATATTCTGAAATACGTTTTGTTCATATCTTACCATAATCAATGGCAACTGCAGCCAACATATTGCTAGATGAAAAATAACGGGAATAACTAAAAATCTGTGAAAAACTTTTGTATTATGTTGATTCAAACTATGCAGTACTGATCATTGTGCTTTGGAAAAGGGAGTTAACAGATTGCCAAATTTATTGTGCCCTTAATGTTAGGCGGTGCTGCGAGTGGAGCAAATAAATCAAAAGTTAGTTCAGATCCTTTTCATCCTGCTTTAAGTGCCCAGGCACTCTCTAGGACTAAATATACTTCATTTTTGTTTAATTAAGGAGGCAAAACACTAGCTTTATTGCTTCTTCTTTTTTACATGATCAAAGGGGGGAGCAGGGAATGACCTGCTTAGAAGTTTAGTCAGATGCCTCTTCTTATTTCCACAAGAATTTTACACTTGCTGTGGATTAATAGGTCAAAAGGCCTTTCAAAATTTCAAGCTGTCTTGGGAAAATCAGTTTGCATTTTTGCAGATGTTCATTTCCACTAAAGGGCTTTTTTATGCACTCATTGCCATAGCTGACAAATTCATTGAAGCTACAGCTCAAAGCTGCAAATCTCTTAAGATGTGCCCTCTTGGAACCCAATGCAATATAGTTTCATAGAGATTTCGCTTTCCTGAAGTGTACGAAGAAGAGATTAATGCAAGCTCTCATTTGTGAATTCCAGTTGTGTCTCTAGCAGATTTCCCCTTGGATCAGTAAAAGCACCCAACTGTTTCTTACCGACCCTATAGTCCAGTTCTGGAGAAATTACTGAATGATTGTTATCAATAAGAGACAACCCTGCATACAAGTTGCATTGATTCTTCTTTTTTTAAAATATAACCAGGACTTTTTTTGCCAACCAGAACTCACTGGAACTCAGTTCTGGCACCTCTCAGGTGGGTGCCATTGCCATTATAAGAGAACAAGTTTCATGGTGAGTTCCGTCGCCTCTTTTTCAAGAGAAATAGCACTGAATATAATGTATACCAAGGACAATATATGTAGAAACAGAAGAGTTTATTTCTACTCTCTATGTTCCTGCCAGATAACCTCAATATTTTACTTACTTTATGAAAGCTGTTCTTTATAAATTTAAATTCGTTCAAGTCCAAACTAAATCTATACTGACAAGTGGCTATAGTGGTAAAACTGTTTTAAGTTGCTGTCTTAGAACTACAGCTTGTTTATTATGGGACTTTGATGCAGAGTTTTACTATAACAAGAGTGAGGAACTGTGGCTCTCCAGATGATGTTGAACTCCAGCTCCCATCAGCCCCTTGCCAATGGCCAGGGGTGATGGAAATTGAGAAAACACAGCACCCGGGCAGCTACAAGTTCCTCACCCCTATTTTAGAAGCACTGTCACTCAGTTATCTGAAAAGGAAGATGCTGTGGGATGGGCTTGGACTAGATCAACCTCAATGTCACTTCCACTGTATCAATTTTAATTTGATAGTACTGGTTGCGAGTTCAGAACATGAAATGGTAACCTCAGTTGCACGATAGCTTTAGTTGCACGGACTCCCATGTGCCTATTCCAGTAAACAGTCAAATTTCGGGTTGTCACTTTGCTACTGGCAGCCGTCCAGCTTCAAGCTGGTGGTTAAGCTCCACAGAATAGGATACCTCTCATGATTCAGCCCTGTCCATACCTTGAACCTCCTTACATGAGGAGCAAGGGAAGCTGGACTGTCCTAATGATTTCAGTAGTGTTATTGATCCTATTATGCCTGTTCGTGACTAGAGATCCCCACATCAGTTGCCTGGGTTCCTGGGTGGCTATCAGTTCACCCTCCATCTCCCTTAGAACAATAGGAATAAAGAAGATGATAAGCCAGAGATGGGAATTTATGAGCCACTGCTGTAGTTCCTGGCTAGCTGCCTGGCGGCTACTTGAAAGGAAGAGGGAAGCATACGGAAACACATATGTGGATCAGAGCCTGACTGAGAGCAAAGAACGGGTGTAGCCCCCAGTTTCTGTGTAAGTCCATTGCTGTTTTCTGGAGCAAGATCTCTCCTCATAGCTTGAAGTTTCCTGGCCTGGGAAAATGGACTGTACTATACCATATCAATATTATCTTAATATTATATTTGTTAATAGCGTAACCATTAACAGCTGTAATTTCCCTGCACTTTGGAGCCTGAGTGAAAGCCCTTAACACAATTTGTTGCACTGAAAGGTGTTTTTGACAATTGAATAACGAGTTTGACTTTTAGTACATCTATCTACTTATTGTTTGCACAGTGGATGGCTGGGGTTCTCCGGGATTTCAAACAAGGATCTTTTATAGCCCTATTAGGGACTGAACCTGGGACTTTTTGCATGGAAAGTGTGTGCTCTGCTATTGAGCAGTAGCCCTTTCCCCTTTTTATATGGGGCTTTCCTCCTTCAAGTATTATTGAAGTGTGTTTAGAATAATCAGCTCCATTATAGACTGTGGCATGAAAACAATTTTAATTTAACCTCCAGCTTAATTTAAAAGACGTTAAGTTTGCAAAGCAGGGCAAGGAAATTAAATTACCTGTTCCCACACTATTGCCTTGCTCAGTTTATTCTCTCAAAGTGCTTTACTCAATTTTAATATAACTCTTCCCATTACATCCTAGCGCTTAATCAAAAAGTGCAGCTGGGTAGAAAACAGCTCAGTGTTTGTCAGGAACAGGATTTACTGTTGGTGATTTTGAGGAAATGCTTGGGCTTCTAGTTGGTGGAAGCTCTTCTGGTGGGGTTTGCTGCTGAACTGGAGCTCAGTCATCCATCAGCTAAATCTAATTGAGTCCCCGGTAGTTAGGATGGGGGGTGGGAAATAAAACTTCTTCCCTGACAGCTGTGGAGCTGAGCACCATGCTATCTGTAGCTTGTTGATTTCATTTATGTTTTATGTTTTCAGAAATGTTTTAATAATATCCATTTTGCAAATCCCAGGGGGGGAGTGCTTGCTCTATTAATGCAGTAATAGCTTTATACATGAATTTGTAAAATAGTGCTCAAGTATTTATTAGGGCTGTGCAACCAATTGGGCTGAATCCTAAATCAGACCTCTAGCATGTAATCTACTGCTAGAATTTCATAGACAAAACTCCCCAATTACAGGGCTTTGGGGGAAGGATGTGCTTGGAGGGAGAAGTATACAAATGTACAATTGATTGATTGATTGATTGATTGATTGAACTGTTGTCCCACTCTTCCACCCAAAAGAGCCTAGGGCAGAAAACAACATGCAATAAAACTATAAAACTGGTGCTGGTATGGAGAATCTCCATGTGACAGGGTTAATCCATGGGTCAAGCCACTTATGTTGTTGCTGCTGTAGGAAGCTCCTGCTATGCAGACACATTTTTTGTCAGCTTCCACATGATATCTTTAATATAAATTGCTACTTGTAGACAGGGGTACCACATCCCATTTCACTGCTGCTGCCACCACCACCACCTACCTGCTTGTGCCACTGCTGCCTGCTCTGGCACTCATTTTCACACAAAATGGATGCAATCTTGCAAAAAATCAGAGGCAGCGGTGCTCTTCTGCTGGCGGGAGCAGGTGGGGCACCTGGGGAGTGTGCCACCTTGGGGGAGGGGTTCTCCTGCCTGAAGCAATGGTCTCGTGGGTGAGATTCTCAGCCTGCCTAATGGCTAAGATGGCTCTGCTTGTGGTTTGATAAATGCAGCAGGTTCGAGAATTGGAGCCAAGCCCCACAAGTTCTGTTGGAAATCAGCCTTTTATCATTTTTTCAGAAAAGCAACATAAAAGTAAGTGTCATGTGTACAGAATAGACATCTATAGATCAGGCTACAAGTTAGTAAAGACATAAAATTAATGTTTCTTGCTGTTGAGTCTGTTCTTAAATAACAGGGAAAAGCACACTACTTCTTTTTCCAAAGATGGCTTTATACCCCTTGTGGACCAATTCTGACAGGGAAGGGGATTGCTGGCCACTGTGGACCTAAGGCAGCCCTGTTGTAATTTTTTTACACCCAAGGGTTTTTTGCTATAGGCCACATTTACTACAATCTATTGGCAAAGCATCACTTATTGTACAACTATCAATTAATCTTATAATTACCTTAGACTTTATTTCTAATAGAACACCTCTCTGGAATCCAGTCTGGTAAATCTTTTAGCCCTGGCTCCCAGGAGCATGGGGAAAACAGCCTACACATTCAAATATATTTTTAGTTAGATGTTCTAGGAGACAGCCAGCAAATTCTGGTACTAGCTCTGGTGTGCCTTGTCATATTTTATGCTCTGTGGTAGCTACGCTGATTAGATGAAATTTTGGGATGCTACTGAATGCTGTAATTCCTTGGCGCAGACTGCAAACCTTGGCATCTAATTAAGACCCAGAGTACTGCTCTGGCTCAAATTTAATCAAAACTTCGAAAAAGGCCCCCTTTTCTTCCGCTCATTTACTTGGCTGCTGTTCCATAAGCTTCAGGGAGATGAGAATTTTTCTCTGCCCTTCTGCCTTGTACTTGATACCCTAGGGAACATACCTTTTCTAGGGAGGACATTTTATTATTTGAAAAGCATTTATATAACACTTAATATCTGAAAAATAATTGCTAAAAAAACAAAAGCAATGTTGGGTGTCTTTGGGAAACTATATTTTATAGAGACCACAACTTCCTTCCTTGTCACCTGATCAAGAGCAGTTCCTCAACAGCAGGAGAAGGAGGGTGGTGAGAGTGCTTTCTTGCCACCAGAACAGCAGAGATCAGGTAATCAGAGGGGACTAACTTGAGGCCCTCCATATGATACTGGGCACGCCAAGTTTCATCAGCTCCAACCATCAGGGCCAGTGGTCAGGGATGAGGCAAGATGTAATCCTATCAACATTTGGAGGGCCACAGATAATCTGAGGTAAGGGGGTTTCACAGAGACAGAATATTTTACATTCACATTTAGAAATCTTGGAAGGGAGAAGATTTCTTCATCAGTGTTTCCCATTTTTTCTTCTAATTGCTAGTCTGAATCAAGACTTGAGGCACTCACCCATCTCTGAAGAAGATGAGGTTCAGGTATACTCCAACAGCACAAGACAATAGGTAGTGTCTCATCCATATCATGCTACCCTATTAAACTCTGGAGACAAAGGCAGATATTTACACAGTTCTTTTCTCTTCACAATATCTCCACTGTTCTCCCCATTCACCCCTCATCACTGTCAGTTTCTTTGTACCACAAGTGAGTTACCATTGTAGTTTCCCCCACCCACCCTTCCCAGTTTCTGAACTGGCCTCGTGTGCTCTGTCAATCCCAAGCAAGCAGTTACTGCAGACTTCTGAAGCAAGTGATAGCACGGCTGACAACTTAATAGCTGTTTTCCTGATCAAAGGCATAGCTCTTCTTTTCCCTATAGCTCTTCTCCAGTCCATGTGAAATTAACATGTGTAGTGAAGTTGGTTCAGCTGACATTTAATCTCCCACATCTTGAAGACTGTTCTGCTGTCGAATACAAATGAAAGCTGTTCATATGAAATTAGATTTCAAAGAATTAACATGCTGTAAAGTTAAAAAGTTGAGTGTAATGAATGGTTCGCTTGCATGTACCGGTACATTACTGTGAATGCCAGAGTAAAGAACTGTGCAGTTCAATGACATTGCAAATGGTTAGGAAAGCCAGGTGAAAGGAAGAAATGAGAACCTCCTGTTTCCAAACTGCCTGAAGATTTGCAGCCCTCGCCGGATTTCTGTTAGACAAATAATAATAATAATAATAATAATAATAATAATAAATAAATAAATAAATAAATAATGATAATATACCCCGCTCTTCTGGCTGGGGCCCCCAAACAATCATGAATTTGACAGGGATTAACATTTCGTATTGGCTCTGGAAGAATACACTTTCTTATGGAGAAGACTGAAGACTTGGAAGAGACATCATGTAGGGACATAAGGAACAGGAAGCCTCATTCATCAGAAACACACAGATGTTTGAACTTACAGGGAGGAGCTTGCAGTACATTTGATCCTCCCTGGTATTGTTTACTCTCATGCCATGCTAGGTCAGGGTTTGGCTTAGTGTGTTGTTCGCATCCTGGCTCATGGTTTAACTTTCCCCTTGCCAACCATGAGTTGTAGCCAAGAATAAACATTTGGCTTATCACAACAGGGAAACCAGGCAAATCTCTTTCATGATTTTATTTATGAAATTTTAATCCTGTGTTTCCTCTAAAGAGCTGAGAAAATGGGTAGAATGTTCTCTATCCACACACTACCTTTTAATAAATAAATCACAACAACCTCTTGGGAGAGGCTTGAGCGAGTGTGACTGGACCACTGTCACATAGGAAGCTGGCTTTCTCCAAGTTCAACTCTCTGACCAGCACCAAACTGGATTTCCAAATTAACTGTCTAAAACATACCTCATTAAATATTTAATCACTGATTTAGAGGCATCTGAAGGCATACATTTTCCAATCAGGATAGGAATGGGGTAGAACATGTAAATACAAAAGGTGTTGCTTTATGCTGAGATTAAAATAATTTAGGTGGCAAAACTACCATAGGATTGTGCTACACGAGACAACACTGATCATATGCAAATACATACAGCCCACTGGGAACAATTGCATTGAAATTGTTACATGGAACAAGATAACATTTTATTTGAGGAACATATATTCACCACCTTTTTAAAAAGCATGCTTTTTGTAGTTTTGTTATGACAGATGCTTCTAGATGAATATTCATGTTCAAATAAGTTTTCAATAAAGGATTTTTTCCCCTTTACCAGCTTTGTTGGCCAGTGGTTTTCAGAACGCATAAAATATTTAGGCCTTCATATAATTGGGCAGAGGGCGTTGGCACATCCTGCAATTCACTAGTAGCAGTAGACATTCCTAAAGTATAAGGAGGAAAATAATGGGGCTCTCGCTTTTCACATTTCTGCTATGACAGAACAAAGCTTCTATTGAGAAGAAAGAAACTATTGTGAAGGAAATATAAATGGCATGAGTTTTGGAGAGGTGGAGAAAGATAGAGAATGGTTGCCCAAACTCTCTTTCTCTCTCTCTCATTTTCCTCCATCTGAATCCAAAATTATTTTGATCTCAACCTATTATTTCCTTCTGAATTTAAATTTCCGTTATCTTTTTTCCTAAATATTTTTTCCAGTGGTATATTGAGATAGTATCAAAGGAGGACAGAAAGAAATGCATAAAAACTATTTTAAAATGCAGTCTGGGTGTTTGGGGACTTACAGTGGTAGTAGAGGAAAATGTATTCCTCAACCTTGTTACGGCTCAATATGATAGTAAGTATACACAAGCTCACCATCACGAGGCACTATAATGTTCATAGGAGAAGGAGGGCCCTGTGCATATGAAGACTTTCACAATGCCACTAAGATTTCAGCTAATACATTTCCATATTTAGTACATTCACTCTTAAGTTTCTAGACCTTGGGTATCTCCGCACTGTCTCTGAGCCTTACTTCCATACTGTGTGCATAGCATAGCTCGCAGGAAAGCCTTTCCGTGTCATTTGGAATATATGATTCGTGTGGTTTCTGATAGCTGTTACAGCAACACAATGGAGAAGGCATGATGAATATGGGCTGATGAACTAGACATGTAAAGTAGCAAAGGATTCACTTGATTCATTCCTGTTCCTGAAAACAGGTGAACACACAGACCACAGCAATTCCTAACCTCATTTTTTTTTTAATTTTCATCAAAATTCTCCATCATTCCTGTATGCCAGTATAACAACCTATGAAATAAAACTATGACTTGCATATACAGGGATAGTTTGCACATAACACTAATCCAAATTGGCTTAGTGTGAGCATGCAGGTTCCTAGGGAGGAGGTCAAAGCCACTATGGTCCTCCTCTAGAGCTAAGCCATAGCTTCCATTTTGGATGGCCCTTGGATTTAATTACACTATGTTTATGAGCTACCGGCAATCAGCCCAACTCTTGTAACGAATCCTTATTTTAACCTTCCTTGGTTCAAAAACTATTATTAATTCTAGCTAGTATTAATGTTTGAAGTTTTCCAAGTTGGTGGTTTCACTGCACTGCACTTTATAAATGCCCATACTGATTAGAACTTTTATTTTTCATAATGATCCAGTAATGTAATGATAATGCAAGTAATAGCCCATACCTAATGATTTCTTGTCCAAGGACTAAAAGAATTAATGTAATATATTTAGTGCCAAGCTCTGAGAGGATTTTTAAGCTAGAGCATTTACTTGTGCACTTTATTACCCATGTGGTAATAAAAGTGAACCGTTTCTACCCAGCTGTCAAGGAAAAGCCTTGTAAAATGTGTGCAAGATTCTTAATTTTAATACAACCATTTGGCAGTAATACACCATGCAAAGAAAACAGCTGCAAAAACTTGTTCAGTAGATCCAGGGGATACACACGAATAAATAAATACAGTACTTATAAAACAGACAGCAAAGCTCAGATGCAAGACAGGGAAAGAATGAAGCAAATTGTTTGTGCCCTTCATAGATCTGACATAAAGAATATAGCAGAAAAGAAAAGAAAAGACAGTTTCACTACATTGGGGCAACACAGGAATCACATTTTCAAGTGAATTTGAAAATAACAGCAGAACAATCCAATAGCATCTGGATAAACACTGTTTCAAGTGGGATTGCTAAAGAGCACCCAATTCACAAATTATTTCCTACCAACTTGCATTTTGGTGACATAGTAATGGCCACTTTTCTCAGTTCGCTGCCTGAAAAATTATCTCTTCTGCTATATTAAGTTAAAGGATTAGGAGAAAATAAAGAGGGAAAGAAATTGCTGAATTAACTAATTGAATCGGAACACAAAAAAGGGAGGTATGAGGAGGTCAGGGAAACAAGGATATGAATGCAAGGCATGGAAAGATTTAAGTGTTTTTATTTTTTTATTCTGTATTCTGTATTTTATATTTTTCTTGTATTTTTACTTTTGTCTTTTATTTTTGTATTTCTTGTTTTTATGTAATTCTTTTCTCTGAAATTTTAATAAATATCATTTTTTTTAAAAAAAGAAAAAAATATCTCTTCTGCACAGTAATTAAAGATATGAACTTTATTCAGATATTATTTGCTGGGCATGTTTATTTGGAACAGGTCCACATAATCGGTTGTACCACTCACATGGACCATCTATGGTGCCACACAGGACTGCTAACAAGGGACCCTATAAATTCCACAAATCTATGAGGAAATATTATTCATCTCCCTCAGCTTATTCATGTCTGCATCTTTCACCCCCAGAATGAGGTGTGCTCTATTGCTCGTTGTGGGACCCAGACACAGTGAAGCTGCGGGTGGCAGGGTCTAAGCATGGGAAAATTGCAAGAAAAACAGGGCAAACAGTTGGCCAACACTTTATTGATTACATATGTCAGCAGGTTTTGGTGCAGGCCTTGCGTGTGTATCCTGAATCGACTAACCCATCTGCTAGTTAGTTATGTTGACAGTGCTAACCTAGGTTACAGATTCCCTATGACACACACCAAATCAGGGCTACCTCACCTTAATGGAGCTATGGCCCATCAACCCCCATCTAGGCATCTGACAGAAGAATCTCCACCATGGATCCCTTTAATGCGATGCCCTGATTCTTTATATAGAGTGGGTTGTGACCCTGCTACCCATCTAGACTCAGCGTACACCCCCAATGCCTTATCTTCTGTCAAGTTGCGACAATTGCTGTGTGGTAGGCAAAATCCCCAGACAGTCCCAATTTGTCTGAAGGCCCTGAATATAGCTACGAAAAGTCTTCCCTTGAAAAGTCTTACATGGCTGGGGCTTGCCTTCAGGGAGTCCCAATCATAGAGTGACAAGTGGGTGGGTGGGGAGCAGTGGCGTAGCGTGGGTTCTCAGCACCCGGGGCAAGGCAAGTAATTTGCGCCCCCTAACCCGTGGATTTTAGCACTTGAGTCTCTTCTGCGCCCCCCCAGATGTTGCGCCAGGTGCGGCAGGCCCCCCCTGCACCCCCCACGCTACGCCACTGCTCCCACCACAAGTCTTCAGGACAGCCATCCGAAGGCTGGCGCGGGGAGAAGGTCTCCGCCCCACCGCCAGGCTTCGGAGCAGCCTTCCGAAGGCTGGTGCGGGGAGAAGGTCTCTCCGCCCCACCGCCAGGCTTCGGAGCAGCCTTCCGAAGGCTGGTGCGGGGAGAAGGTCTCTCCGCCCCACCGCCAGGCTTCGGAGCAGCCTTCCGAAGGCTGGCGGCAGGAGGAGGTCTCTCCGCCCCGCCGCCAGCCTTCGGAGGAGGTCCGAGTACAGTGGGGTTCCTGCTTCCTCAAGGAGGGCCGGCCAAACGCGCCCCCCCCAATGTTGCGCCCGGTGCGGCCGGCACCCCCGGCACCCCCCACGCTACGCCACTGGTGGGGAGACCAAGATCTGACTGATAGCAGAGCCCAGGAAGCAGACCAGAGGGGAGCCAGGGAGACAAAGTCTCCCCTCTCGTTTGCTCCCCAGGCAGCGCCCCCAAGCTTGCCCATGATTGGCTAGTATCGTAGGAGAGCCCCAGTGGATGGATATTCACTGCCAGAGCTCCCACCAGACCACAGCCACTACCCCTCCCAGCAAGCAACATGTCACATAAAGAATAGCAATAATCTATTTTGTGCTGTTTTTATAGTTAGATGTATCATTCTAGGAAGGGTAAGTACACCCTTGATCTGATTTAATATCCAAATTTTGCAACAGTTATCCGTGAAGTGCTACATGAAAGCAGCATGGCCTTCTGAAGTAGCACAAAGAATGATTTCTGCGTTGTAACAAAAGTGCATGGCAACTGCAAACTCAGATATACTGTGAAAAATTGGAGTCAAAGTTTATTTCTATAAAACTGCATCAAGGTGCTTTTAACCTCTGCTGCCTTTTGTAGCAATGATTTATATAGTATATTTATGACTGCATTTCCGGACCAGGTTGTAAGAGAGATGAGAAGTATGATTTTTGTCAATTATTTTTTTTTGACAGCAACTACTAAAATTAATATAACATGGTAAGCTTTTTTCTTCTTCATTTTATGCTGATTTTACTTATAAAAATGAAAGTTAGTTGAAAGATGCAACTGGTTCCAAATGTAAAGTATCCCAAATGTAAAGGTAATCCTTTATATCCCTGCCTGATCATGGATCAGTCTTCGCGGGAGTCACTGTTATCAGTCCCCCATGCACTGGCGGAGGAACGGGGGTGCAGAGGGAGCAGATCGCCACTGGCACCACTATTCCAGTAGGATGCCATCGCGGCAGCCCCCCCAACATGCGCCACGCATTCCCCCATTTGCCAGGTGCCACGCCCCAACGGGCGGCGCGTCATGCCCCCAGAATGTGCGCCACTTCTGCCCAGGTGGCGTACCACGCTCTGGGATGCATGCCACGCCCCCAAGGGTGGCATGCCATGCCCCCGGATGCACACTACGCCCCTGGGGTGCATGTCACACACCCGGGGCAGCAGCCATTCCCCCGGCTGCTCTCTGCCCCTGGTCGCGGAGCATGCAGCTTCGCCACTGCCGCCATGGCTCAGGTGCACAGCTTGTATCCATCAGAACCCGTTGGCCCCTTCTAGTTGAGGTCGGGCAGCAACTGAACTTCTGGCACCTACTGAAAACTGTTTTTATTGCATCAGGTATTTTAATAGAAGTTTGATTTTGTAGTTTTAACAAATTTTTACTTTTTCCTATTGTATCCTTGTTGTGAGATTATTGTGGTTATATAAATTGTTTATTAATTTATTAATTATTATTGTTGTTGTTGTATTAAGTCTGGTGAGATATGAGTACCCTACTGGAATTTATAGCTACATCAGTTCTTAATGTGTAGCATGAAAACTGGCCCTAGGAATATATGCAGCAGCATATCATAATGTCTGCATTAGCATTCCAATCAACAAAACTGTATGTGGGCTGCTAGCTCATGGGAGCAAAAAGATACGCAACAAACAAGCATATACACAGGCATCTGTATCTTCCTGGGGGTGTGGTGTTCTGTTTACTGTTAGTGTGCAATTGGATTTTCAACCTAATTAATTGCTCAGCTGTTGAGCCAAATATATACGTATGTGAAAGTAATTAAAGATTATTTTAAAGCAGTCAAGCAAATTATACAAGTTAGATGTTTGCTAGCAGCTCTTATCAGTGTTTTTGCCCCATTTTGGTTTCCACTGGTCAAGTTACTGTGCACATTTAAGAATTGTAAGCATTTGCTGTATGCTAATCCCTAGAGCATTAGTTGTGACTTGTTTGTTGTCTGATTCCTAATTAGCCTTGGGTGCTATCTAATATATTAAAGCTTGATACAGCTTGCAGCAGTAGAATTCCTTCTTAGAAAATGCATATGTCCTTTGTGAAAAGGAGAAATTTACAATATAAGGCACAAGCCATTAGGTAATCTCCATGTATTAAGAAAATAAGTGGACTTGCTAATGAGTTATTGTCGAGCTATCAAGGTAAGGAACATCATAGAATAAACAAGCAAGCAAGCAAACAAACAAAACTTTAGGCAAAATATCCATTATAAGTACATTCGGAAGTACACTGCAGAATTCAAGGGCAAACATTGATTTTTAAAAATATGACAATAGTATTTTATACTAAAATCGTAAGTTGCCATCAATAATTTTGATATGATCAGTCAGGGAGAATTTCTAATTTTCACAAATATTAAGAGTTCATTGTGTTCATTATAGACACTGTGATGAAAGGTTTGTGCCATTCAACCAAACACTACTGTTTCAGTTTCATGATTACTAAAGTTGCTCAGAAATAAACTTCAAATAATAGAGTAAAGTGGGAAATGACTTGCCCAGCTATATTCTGCATGACTAAACTGTATAAAACCCTAATTTCTATGCAAATAGACTACATTGTTGAGTATTACCCAGAAACTGAGAGGAGCTGAATATGATGGAGAACAAACAGCAGATAAGAAACCATTTTGAAGTGCAGAGCTGGGAGGAATAGGTCACACAATGCTGAATAAAGACTAAACCATTTAAGGTGTGTGACAGTTGAGTTCTGAAATTTGTAGATGTACTGTGAGAATGAAATAGCCTTCAAAAACCTTTTTCTTGAAAAATGGAAGTATGCATAAAAGGAGAAAATTGCATTAAATATCACATTTAAAAGTCAGAACATATTATCATGGAGAAACACATGGTCATGAAGATACATAAACTCTGAACAACCTGATGTGCATTTGCTGTCTGATTACCGTACTACAAATGGAACCTTCACTATGATTTTGTTAAAGGGACATCTAATGGGAGCTAGAGCCTTTGACCAGGCATAGGCAAACTTGGCCCTCCAGATGTTTTGGCACTACGACTCCCATAATCCCTGACCACTGGTCCTGTTAGCTAGGGATGATGGGAGTTGTAGTCCCAAAACATCTGGAGGGTCGAGTTTGCCTATGCCTGGCCTTTGACAAAAGAATGTGAATGTTTCTTAGGCTGCAATTCTTTGCACGCTTACCTGGGAGTAAGTCCTATTGAACTCAGTGGGTAGAGCTACACAGGATTGCACTGTTAATTGTTGTGAATGATTAAGTTAATGTGAGTTCATCTGTAGGTATCTTGATTCTGCAACTGGCACACAAAGATAGAGAAAGGTCCAAGTTGGCTGAAGATGAAGTTCCTTGGGGTCTGGAGGAACTTTCTAGAGATCCAATGTGGGGTAAAACATTAGATCTTTATAGGCATACTCATTTGCTGCCACTTATACTCTGCTTGTGCATACGTAAAAAACCCAAGTATTACAAATGGATGATAGTTCTCCAGTTCTCTCTCACTGAAAGGAAACTAAACAGTCACTTTGCCCTTGCACTTGTCAGTGCTCAAGGAAGTGGAAAATGTGCAGAAGTGTTCTCATGTCACAGTAAACCAGTGTTAATGATTTACCCTGGACATATAGATGGTTCCAGTTTCACCCCTGTCATTGGTTTCCCATCAAGATTTGTTTAGAGAGAAACAAACTGTGTTTCCCCAATTTATGTGTATCAGTAAGTTAAGAGTGATGTGTGTTTTTTTTCCTCCTATGCACCCTACAGAAGGAACAGTGTGGGAACCATCTGCACATAGGCCATTTAGTATGGTTTAGTGTAATGTGTGAACACAGCTGAAATGTTAAGTATGCGCCATGATTTGAGATGGATATTGATTTTCTCATCAAACTTAAAATTGACACAGGTATCTTTGTTGTGGGAACAAGAATTCATTGGAAGGTTGATACTTCATTCTTGGCTGCAGAATATAAACCTGCCCTATTTGTGCCTATATTAAAATAAACCTGTAGATATTTTTTTAAAGGATTAGGCATATTGGGATTCTCTACCAGGAGAAAACATACCCCCTGTAGTTGGTTGTAATTCATAAAACAATGGGCCCAATTCCCCTAAGTAGGTGCTCTAGCAGGAGCCAATGCAAGGCATTCTGCTGATGCAACCAGACTTCCCCTCTACTTCTCCTGTGTGCCCCTCAAATGAGCTTGGCGAAGGGTCCAGAGAACTCCCAGAACAGCATGCAAGAGAGGGCAAATTGTTTCATTGTGCAAGCTGAAATGCTTGTGCTGATGGAAAAAATGGAGGAGCATGATGTTGAATTTCTCCTAATCCTTCCTTTTCCTCTTCTATGCCTGATTTTAATATTCATAGAAAACAATTCAGAAAACCCATGAAATATTCTCATTTTTAATTCAAGATGAGGGCAAATATGTCTCTGGGAGTAAAGAGCTGTGATGCACCCTCCATTTCATCATTGTCTTTGGCAGCTGACTCAAGGCTGTTATTATTGGGGCTATAGAGTTCTTATAATGTCTAACAAGTCCAAGCCCAAGTACTGTTAGAGTTGCTATTAGATTAAAAGTCCACTGAAGATGCACACACAATACATTTTGTGTGTAGAATGGTGGTGGTAGCCGAGCATTCAGACTTCATGGAGTGGCTATTACTTGTAAAATAAGATGGTGTTTCTGCTTTAAAGGTAGCTCTCAGACCACAGTGTGAAATCTTGAAGTGTGGAATATGAAGGTCTACTACATGCTGATGTGCACATTAGTCTAGGTGGTGTGGTTTGTGAGGTTCATTTCAAAGTGTTCCCCATTTCTCAAACTTCCACATGGCCCTAATCAGGCCACTGGTCGAGCTCTCCAATGTCTTTAGCAGAGGTCTGTTTCATCACTTCTTACCTGGTCATTTATCTGGGAATTTGTAGAGTTGAACCTGGGATCTTTTACATGCAGGGTATCTGCTCTATCGATGAGTGATGGCTCTTGCTTCCCCCTCCCTTGTAATATATACTCAGAGTCCCTACCCATATCAGCTGCATTATCATCTGCTTGATCAATCACCAAATCACGTTTCTGTACTTTGCAAAATGTTCTCGAGTAATGGGCCTGCCTGACAACACAAGGATGGAGATGTTCATAAAAACATGGAGTAAAACACATACTTTAATTACTTCCCAGAATATATGCCGTAAGGATCTCCTATGTGAAACTAAAACTATAATACATTCTTAAGTGAGAAACTGTAGGTGCTCTCTTGAAAGTACATCCTATAATCAATTCAGAGGTGAAGGAGATATGGTAGCTGCATTTTTCAATACATTTCCCCCTCCATTTTGTTCCAGAAGGATTTTAATTAATCTTATCAGTAAATGAATTGCCTTTTTTTAAAAAATAGATTGCTGCAGTTTGACATTGATGAGGTTGAAAGATTGTTCTTTGTAGAGAGAGGAAGTAGCTCAGTACTGTACCACATGCTTTGCATGTAAAAGATTCTAGGTTTCATTCCTGTCACTTCAAGGTAGGGCAAGGAAAGACAACTGTCTTGCCTGATATGTCTATCCCATCAGAGCTCTTACCCCCTTGTTTATTTCCTCCTTATTTCTCCCCCTGGTTTTTTAAATATGCTTTCTCTCTTTGTATGTCGCTTCAGAAAACTAGAAAGGGAAGTAGTTTATTTGATATCTAATGTTGATTTTTCATTTTAAAAAACCATTTTTTTCTGGTTCTTTAAGTTGGAAGAAAAGACACACACACAGCTCTGCTTGGTAAGCATCTGCTCTCTGTGTGTATGTGTGACAATAATGTCAGAAAGGAGTTAATTTCACTTGGCTTTACAATACAGTAGTTTCAATCTGTTGTACTTACAAAAAATGCCTGAGCAAGATCTGGGTTTGTTTTGTTGTGTTCCAGTCCAATGCTGAATCCCACAGAGAAGGTGGAAAGGCAGGAGGTGAGGCAGGACAGGACTAGGATGGAGGCAAGGCTGGTCAGAAATTTCAGGACCACAGAAAGCTCCAAATGAGCAACTTACTTTGAAAAGGGTTGGGAGCAGACTGAGGCCTTATTCTCTGTTTCCAAACTTCCTCTGTCAGGTTGTACCCCCTTGTGGAGAACTTCAGAGCCTTAAAGGACCAATCCCCTGGTCTGGAGATGGGCATTCTTCCTCCATTCCATAGCCTTCCTCCCTGTGCCACTGGACTGGTGAAGGGGGATGTGAGGCATCTGGTTCCTCAGGCCCAGGGGAAGGTACTTGTGAGGGTCCAGGTTCAAGCTCTGGTGGTCCCCAAGGTCCCTTTGGAGAATCCTGTCTGCCAGCCTCAGTTGCTGTGGTTCCCTGATCTCTAGCAGTCAGCTTAGAAGCAGAACTTGGTCCAGCTCCATATGCAGTGCCTCTGCAGCATCTGACTCTGTGTCTGGATTGCTGCTGGATTCAGGGTTCATGGTGTTGATGGTGTAATGCTGATGATGGGAATAATAATCATTTCATACCAGTTTCGCTTGCAGCTAAATTTTGGTTGAGGAGGGACTCATTCTATATTTTTCTAGTGATCCCCCCCCCTTATAAAAATCAAATCACGTAATTAAGCAACTTGAAAAGAGAAAGGGGAGGGGAAACTCTTATACTAATGAAAATTGTTTCCTTTCTTTTCCTAGTAAACAAGCACAAGCCATGGATTGAAACATCTTATCATGGAGTTATTACTGAAAACAATGACACAGTCATTTTGGATCCTCCACTGGTTGCTTTGGACAAAGATGCCCCTGTTCCATATGCAGGTAGGAAATATTTTGTTCAATGTCACCATAAACTTTGTGTGAAGCTCATCAAATGGATTTATACAATTTGTATGCAGTATACTGATAGCACATCACACAAATGCTATGCTTCAATGTTCATTTGCCGAACCATCTAACTTGAAACCTGGGCCCATAGAGCTTGAAATGAAGCGTGTTTATGATTGTTGTGCATTCACTATAAAGACAAAATAGATCATAAGCAATGTAATACAGCAAGTTTTTTTGGTTGTGGCTGTTTAGAAACTACTTGTTAGAACATCAATTTGGAGTTTGCTTTATGTAAATTGTGTATTATGATTGCCTACACTAAGCTCATTTGCTTGCAAGCAGTTGGTGAGCTACATAAAGAATATTTTACAATCACTTGCATCATGTTTAATGGTGTTTTAAGTTATTATAGTCAGAACCAAGATTGGAAGTGTTAATGGAGGGTTTCAAGATTCCTAGTGTCGTTTGTTTATGACAGATGTCTGTCTTCAGAAGTTTACAGTTGCAATTTATTTTCCTATATAGTTAATTATGAACTTCTTGAACAGAAAATAACTACCTTCTTTGTCGCATTAAATGATGTTACAAAAAGATGGAATAAAACTGCTGTCTGGTTAACAGTGCAAGAAATGTAGCATTTTATTTAAACCTTTAAAGCATGAGCATTAAATATGAGATTTGTGCAGATTTAAAGATGTATGGATTTGGAACATCAAGATTTATTTATCACTTTGGCTTGAGAATCTCTGTCCCTTCCATTTATGTGATACCTCTAGTAGTAGTATTTACTGTAGCTGTTGTGCTTTCATTATCCAATTTTCTCCCCCTGTTGTGTTACAGTAGTTTCCTACGTTTGTAGAAGCTGTTACCAATATAGATGGCATGACTGAACTTCCCCTGGTCCCTCAAATTCTGCCATAAACGAATCAGTTCCTGCAAATGGATGTGCATATTGTTAGCTTTGAAATAGTGTTTTCGTATATTAGGATGAAGCCGGAGAAAACATTTTAAGTCTTGATAGAAGTGAACTTGAACACACATTATGAGTCCTGAAAACAAATGCTTCAGAGTGCAGTGAATGGTGTGTTCTAATTATTTCTGGCACACCTATATTTTTATATCAAAAGGAGATTGTCTGGTAAATGCAGTTTCTTGGGCCTTGTATAGAAGATAATAATAGTTCTAGCCTTGATTCCAAGTGCACTTTTCTTTCTTTTTCTTCTTTCCTCTCTTTTTATTGTTATTGTGGAAATCTATTATGACTGCATTCTAGCTTCACGTTTTTTTCTTCTTGTGACATTTCTTGTCAACAATTAATTGATGAAGCCACTTAACTTCAATTGCTGTACCTCAAATCTGTTCTGAATTTTATCAACCCTTTTATTGATTCTCTGCTGGCTATCATAATATAGTATTAGTTGGAAAATTGTAAGTATCTCTTTGATATAAACAAATGACGCATATCTATTTTGGTATTGATTTTTGTCACAGCCACTTTTTATGTAATTACAAAATGTCCCTATTCCAGAAGTAGGGTCTATATCTTTAATAAATGATTTAGATTTCCCCCCATAGATTCTTATTATGGAATTTTTGTTTTGTATAATTATATTGAAATATTTACTGAACTGTTGTATCATGAGTTTGCAACAAAGTCAAAAGTCAATCATTTCCTCCAACTAGAGGTTGGTCCATGGCATTCCTTTCACATTCTGGAGATACATGGTATTTCCTGCAGTGGCTTAGATTGCAATCCTAAACGCACATACCAGGGAGTGAGCTCCATTGAATACAGTCAAAGCTACTTCTGAGTAAACAAAGAGAGAATTGTGCTGTTAATATATTTTCTTAAAAATCTAGAGCAATGTTTTTCAGTGGTGGTACCATTGGTTGAAAATAAATGGTGTGGACATTAGATGTGGGATAAATATTTATTGATGTGGGATAAATATTCCTCAGGTTTTTTTATAAACTGTAAAATGATGGCTGGAATATATCTCTGTTGTTGTTGCTTAGTCGTTTAGTCGTTTAGTCATGTCCGACTCTTCGTGACCCCATGGACCAGAGCACGCCAGGCACTCCTGTCTTCCACTGCCTCCCGCAGCTTGGTAAAACTCATGTTGGTAGCTTCGAGAACACTGTCCAACCATCTCCTCCTCTGTCGTCCCCTTCTCCTTGTGCCCTCAATCTTTCCCAACATCAGGGTCTTTTCCAGGGAGTCTTCTCTCCTCATGATGTGGCCAAAGTATTGGAGCCTCAGCTTCATGATCTGTCCTTCCAGTGAGCACTCAGGGCTTGATTTCCTTAAGAATGGTTAGGTTTGATCTTCTTGCAGTCCATGGGACTCTCAAGAGTCTCCTCCAGCACCATAATTCAAAAGCATCAATTCTCCGGCGATCAGCCTTCTTTATGGTCCAGCTTTCACTTCCATACATCACTACTGGGAAAACCATAGCTTTAACTATACGGATCTTTGTCGGCAAGGTGATGTCTCCGCTTTTTAAGATGCATTCTAGGTTTGTCACTGCTTTTCTCCTAAGAAGCAGGCGTCTTTTAATTTTGTGACTGCTGTCACCATCTGCAGTGATCATGGAACCCAAGAAAGTAAAATCTCTCACTGCCTCCATTTCTTCCCCTTCTCTTTGCCAGGAGGTGATGGGACCAGTGGCCATGATCTTAGTTTTTTTTTTATGTTGAGCTTCAGACCATATTTTGTGCTCTCCTCTTTCACCCTCATTAAAAGGGTCCTCCTCACTTTCTGCCATCAAGGTTGTGTCTTTTGCATACCATACACTTCAGTTATTGTCCTGAAAATTTAAATCTTTATTTTGAAATAATGATTTCAGATTATGTTATTTCCAAGTAAGTATGATTAGACATACTATCAAGATTTCTTTTCTTTTTTTATCAAATAGGAAAAACATGTATATAGTCCTTAATGGGTGAGTTTGAATACACCATCATTTTATGATGCTTAGGAGCATTGCTCTTGGATCAAAATACATTTCTTTTGGTCTTCTATGCTGCTTAAAGCAGGAATAGGGTGTTATCTCCAGAGCTTCGGCAGTGACTTAAACTTGTCCTATAGCTGAGTCTCTTACTTGGCCTCACATTCTTAATCCAAAGGCAGGACAACCACAATTGCTGGTTAACTTGGTTGCAGGTTTGTGGTCTTCACAATTACATATGAATTTTTCCCAAGATTAACACAAAAGTCAGTAAATGCAGTTGACCTATTGTACTTGCTAAATTATATGGACACCTCATTAATATAGTCATGCCATATAACTAACTTTCTGGTACTTTCACTGTTGGTCAATGACTGCTTATTTGTCAGATGTGTTCGCTTGTTTCGCAACTAATTTTCACTGGAGGTGGTTCCATTATTCACTACCTGTGACATACTTGATCTAAATATGGTTGATCAAACTACAGTTAGTTAGTTATAAGAAACACATATCAAACAGCAGTTTTGGATCATGATTTCTCAACTAACTGAAGTTTGAAATAAGTACAACTTTCAGTATTTGGAATAATGGGAAACTGTAGCTTGTTACAACCATAAATTCAATTTATAAACTTTCTTGTCTGTTTATAGAGAAGTGAAGGCTTGCTCTGGCCCATTCTCTTAACAGAAAATCTTGTTACATCTGAACTGAACTAATCCTAAGGCTTGAACACAGCTTTGATAGACCTTATAAGGAAGATCATAGAATCATAGAGTTGGAAGAGACAACAAGGGCCATCGAGTCCAACCCCCTGCCAAGCAGGAAACACCATCAGAGCACTCCTGACAAGGAAGATATTTCCTTGTGAAACAATTAGCAGTGAACAAGCTATGAAAGAGTGACCTCTGTCAAGGACTTATTCTGCTGTATATCCACCAATGCCAGAAATGAAATCACTTGTCAACATTTCCACCACTGCATATGTAGTAGGAGATATGTCTGTATGTAGAAGAATAAACTTACCCATATCAGATAATCTGATAAAACATACAGACCCCAACACTTCTTTTTCCATGCACATTCTGTACACTGAAGGTACACATAGTCTCAAGAACTTTCTCTCATCCTCTATCTCTCCTCTAACCTTTTAAAACTAGAACAAACTTGGCATAAAAACAATGGTGCAAGTTCATTTTGTGAAGCTTTTCACTTGAAACATGTTTCCCAGGACAATATGTTACTAGTGTAAAGCATGTAATTGTGCCCCCTTGTCTAATTTTCATTTGCCCTTAATATAGCAAGGAAAGTCAGTAGCCAAAGCAACAGTTTCAATTTTTCAGAAAGGCTGAATTCTCAGGAACCATATAACCCACTGATGATGTTTAGGAAATGTTCTGGATCACTCAGGTAATATGATTTTGATCATGAAAAAATCAGGTTGGAGTGAGCAGACTTTGGGGGGCTCTTCCAGATGAGGTTTCTGTTTTGTACTTGTCCTGCCTTATTTACTGCCTTATTTTAGAAGGTCATATTCTTAAATTAGTGGTTTGTAAAGGATGCTAAGAGTTGTAACTGCAAGTTGTTAATAATACTACAAGAGCTACAGCTGCCAGAGTTCCCTGGGAAGAGAGACTGACTGTTAAACCGCTCTGGAAATTGTAGCTCTATGATGGCAATAGGGTTCTCCAAACAATTCTCAGCACCCTTAACAAACCACAGTTCTTAGGATTCTGTGGAGGCAGCAATAACTGTTCTTCAAATGAATGGTGCAGACAAGGCCTTAGTGAAAGATACAGTAAATGGAATTGTTGTAGCATGTAGCACATGGGTACTGGACAGGAAGTGTTAAAGAGAAAATTAACACGTGATCTATAATAAATATGCTATGCACAATGCTCTTGATATATTGTTCATTTGTTACAGTTGAAATGCTATGGTATGTGGGCAACTTGTTATGAGAAAAATGTGTCCTTTAACTAGATCATCAAATTCGGAGGGAAAGAATTAAACTTATCTGGTTTTCATAGGATGGTCTGTTGTTTACTCCACAAGAGTAAATGGCTAACAGTGATAGAAATTAGGTGTGTTATTAGAATTCTTCAATGCCTGCTGTTGATGGACTTGCCAGTATATAAACCATTTATTTATTCATTCATTCCAATTCTTTATATACTGCTTAATTACTGATGTTTCTCATCACTAATAGTCTAAATTACGTCAATGCTCAAAGATAAATAACTGTGCATTTACAAGCATTTTCATGAATTTAAATTCCAACATAGGAGCTGTCAGTCTGTAATGGGAAAGGAAAGCACCTAAAGATATACTGTTGCACTAGACAATGATTCGTTTACAGGCAGCAGCCTACTTCACGATATAAAATTGTGGGATCGCTGCCAATGTTAGTAACACTGCTAAATTGGGTTGAATTAAAGCCTCCTACAGCTAATATTATGCAGGTGCTTGAGGGATTTCTAATGAACTTATGGGTTCACTGTAGGAAGGTGAAACATTTAGAAGGTTTTAAAGGCTTAAAATCTTGAATCAGATGCATTAAGATCTTGGAGATAATGGAGCTATGGTAATCTATGTTCCTTGTGAGCATTCTGTCCTTTTTCAAGGACACAGACTATGGAGAATCTATGGCACAATATAATTAGATTATTATAATATCCCTTCCATGTTGGAAAAATAATCATGACATTAGTATGGTTACAAAAAATTAATCTGAATTTGCACTGAGGATGGCAATTCCATTAGTTTTCATGAACTATGTTTATTACATTTTTCACTAAATCCGGTCTTAGGTTTGCTCCCAAGATTCAGAGGTCCTCAAAAAATAATTAGCCTAGTTCATGTGCTCTTTAATGGTAAAATAAAATTGTTCTGGAAACCTGGACTGATTTTCAACTAAATAAAATGGGAGATTTCCTGCAAATATTCGGTAGTGCAATGCAATATTTAGATACTATACTGCAGTTATTGATATAGCTGATGAGAGGATTTTTACAGAAATTCTTTTGTTTCCATTTGTTATCTTTCATGTGGGCCATGAGCTGAATACTTGGTGCTCCTTAAGCCTATGTTATAATAAATGGATTATTGTCTCGGGAGAGTTCAGTAGTAAATGCTGCTGGCTTCTAAAGAACATATGTAAGAGTTAAAATATATAATTCCAAATTTAGACATAAGTTAAAAGGTCAATTGAGGACTAATTAAGAACACAGGAAAGTTATCATAAACAACCAGCTGGCTGTGTCAACATACCTTGCAGCTAGTTTGCTACAGTTTCAGGTTCTTTCCTGGTTTATATAACCTTTTAATTAGATATGTTAGGGAATACCGGGTATTATTATTTATTATATTTTATTTTAAAACACTAGCAGTCTCTTTTTCTTTAGCTAAAGCCAAAATAATTTAAAACCTGTCTGTTGAAAATAACAATTGATATAGACTGTGGCCACCAAAATAAAGTGGCCGCCAGTACTTCCACTTCGTTGATCAGTTCCTCCCTGTTGGTGAGGTCCAGTTCTTGCCAACTTCTCTGAGGTGCAACTCGTCTCTTGCCAGAATTCCTTCCTCAAGGAAGTGGAGACCATGGTCCAGAAGCCCAATCTTTCCTGGTGACGCCACATGTGCAGCTTCCTGGGCCTAAACACTCAACACCTGTGCTCCAAGGAAGTGCCCATAAATCTAACCTCCTGGGTGCTGCTTATGAAAACCTGATGATGCCTGACTTTGGGGGGCTTGTAGCCTAACAGAGTCTTTACTACTTCTCTGTGAGTCTAAAGCTGCAGTGGGACAGGCTATCACAGAGAAGTGCCTTTAACACATAGATCTGTGCAGGCATGTGAACCCTTCGTATGGTCACCAAGTGCATGTGGCTGCTGAGGTGTGTGGACTGTGGTAAGGATGTCTGTGCACCCCCTTCAGTGCGTGAGAAGCAAATACGCCGATCACCAAACTGCCAAGGAACAATATATCCTTCATAACAAGTGGCATCCACTGTCTGGAAGATCATCAGACCAGGGTGTCAGAAAAAGTATGCCATGATTGGGAAATGCACTGCTCCTAATGTTTGATGGATAAACATGAAGTGTGTGGGGAAATCACACATAGTTACAAGGCTTAGGGCTTTTCAGTTTAGAAAAAAAGGCAGGAAGAAAGGCCATTAAGCATGTTGTGGAAGAAAGTATTGTTGCATGCCTCCCTAGTCTCTCAACAGTGTGATATTCTAGGGGTTTCAGTCGTTTATCCAGGGTTCATGTTTTTTATTTTGGAAATGATGCACAGTAGAGACTGGTTTATGTACAACCTGAGCCTGCGATGGAGGGGTTCAGAGCATTAATAACCCAAAAGGATCTTTTTTCTCCTGTAGCCACAGCCTTAGATTTTGGCAAAACCTATTGGTGTTTTGCAACTTTCTGACCAGTTGCAGGACCTTAGCCCAGACCTAGCAGAGTTAATGCAGAATCCATGGAAGCAATTGGCGACTTGGCTGCAGACAGGATAGACGAAGCAGGAACCAGGAACTTGTAGTTAGGTGTTTATATATATAGTGGACTATATACACAGGAACAGAACACGGATCTTTTGCTAGCTCTCTCTGACACGACTCACAACTCCTACACTGACACAGAACTCTGAACTCTGAACTCTAACACATTCCAGTTAGTAGGCCATTAATTATGACTCCCTTGAGAGAGCTTGACCAAACCGGGAGCTGTCTCCATGTCTCTGTTATCACCAGGCAGACTTACTCCTTCAGATTGCCTTCTGGCTGTCTGCCAAACCTTAATTGACTCTGTGTGAGTAGCTGCACGTACTCAGATTCCCAACATTAGATTCAAACAGAAATCACACGTTGTTCTCAAGCAATTCTCTGACTCTCTCTCCAGCTTGCTGCTTTACCTCTAAGTCCCTCTTCTTCAAACTCTGGCTTTTTCTGTTGCTGTCTCACAACCAAACCTTTAACCCCCCTTAATGGCTTATCACCTAGTCCTAGGCTGTAACCTCACGAGGAGGCTAGGCTGGCTATTCCAATAATTAGAAGTGGTTTTAACACTTGCTGGATCCAGGGATTAGAGGGATCTGGCATGCAGCTTAACGCCCCAAACTCATAACAGTTTGTTGAGGGAGAGTTTTTCTCCTTCTCTTAGAACCCAGAGTCATCCAATGAAATGGATGGAAATTGACAATTCAAGACAGAGAGGAAGTACTCCTTCACACCGTAAAGGAAGAAGATATCCTAGAATAAAAAAGTTTAAACACATTTTCAGATCTTTGGAAAAATCTCATTTAATTTCCTATTGAAACTCAGAATGTTGCTGCTAGGCTGATTTTGAACACTAGATGTAAGTCATACTTTCCCCATTTGATGTTTGATAGGACAGTTGTTTTCTAGTATTCTATTTCTGTATTCAAGTATTCTGGTCTCTTCCCCCCCCCCCCCAATTAACTGTGTAATAAAATTGTTGCTGCACAGCAGGTCTAGCAATAAAAGATGTGAGATAATGAAGCAAAACTTTTGGGTCAGCTCCTGGTGGATGAACCTATGGGAAGAAAAGTTATCCCTATCAGGTACACGTTCCAATTACTCTTTCTCTGCACTTGCTGAATCTTGCTGCTTGGTCCTCCTTTTTAAATTAGGACCGACAAGCCAGTCTCCCACTTTAGCAAGTGTGAAGGAATGTAATTGCTCCCCTGTTTTATGTCCCCCCCTTTCTTTTTTTCTTGTAAAATGGTTGCTTTCTCTTCTAGAAGCTTTTCTGACCAAGAGGTTAAAAAGTTGACAGGAGAATCAAGAGTTCAACCCAATAACTGACGTAGATTTCACCCTGCTCTTGAAACTGAAAGGGGGAAAAGAAACCAAATAAATTACGGTTAAGATAAATTTAATTGTAATGCTAACTCTATAGCCCATCTTAATTGGGCAAGAGATGGGAGAGGAATAGAAAGAAGTGAAATCTGGCAGAGAGAGAAAGAAAAACATGGAAGAGAAATCTAAATTCAGGGGATAAAAAGGATCTTTCACAGAGATGGTTAGAAATTGCTTGACTGTTAAGTACTGGCTTACATAGGGAAGGAGCCCAGACCATGCTTAGCTGGGTGCATTTTTCTATACTACATTCAGTTTTCTCTTAGTAAAAGTTAGGTTTGTTTTTGAAAAATCTTTTAGGCTTTCTTATTCATTTCACACCTAATTTCTGTATCACACAACCAGTACAAAGAGTTGGCTGGGCCTGTAAACAAGTTCCAAAGAACACCACCAGAGCAGGGAGAGTGAAGTCTGTAAACTGTGAACTGTTCAAGTGCAGTAGAGCATATTTCCAAGGCCATTTTAAGATGCTAAGAGGCCCAGAGCAAAATGGTCATTTTAGGCCCCTCCCTCATAGAATCCTGGGTAATGTAGTTTTTTTTAAGGGACCTGAGAGTTGTTAGGAGACCCTTAACCAACCACATGTCCCAGGATTGTTTGGAAAAGGCCATGACACTTAAAGTGGAATAAAAATGCTTTAATGTATGGTGTGGATGTCCAGTCATGCCCTACAGAATCTATACACTTACACACACACTATTAGCATCGTCAGTCATGTCCAATGAGAACTGAAATGGTATGATTAACAGTGTTTCTCAATGTGATAAAAGCTGCAAGAAATTAATTAAAACCATAATATTTGGAAAGGTTTCAAGGGGAGTTAAACAAATATTCCCCTACATCAGAATCACCAACTTTAAAAAGCATCTATCCTTTTAACATGGCCTACCACGAATAATTATGAATATCCATTTCTTATGTTGATTGTTTCCATTTTATTTGGCAGCCAATACTTAAATGAAGGTCTTTAAAATGTCTCTGCTCATTTGAAATTCAGTGAGAAGTGCAGTTGGGACAGCTGAGAGGAAATGGACTGTTTTAGTTAACTCTTCTTGGCAAAATGACTAGACTGAGTTGAGTAAGTACTTTGGCACCAGTTCAGAGCCATATTTTATTACCCTGTATGTGTATATGTATTCTTGATGCTGTCTATAATCACATGAAAATAATCAAAGGCCAGATGTCCTTGGTGAACCTTGAAAATTTATATAATTAATTTTTATGTGTCATTATCTTGGTTTTTTGGTGTGTTTTTTTGGAGAAGAGTGCATAACAAATAACACTCCAAATATTCACTCACAATGACACTGATATTTGTTTGTTTGTTTAAGCAAGCAGCTTAATTGTTTACTGTTAGCATAAGAATAACCTGTTAATTTGGGGGCAAGCTTAGTTTCCAAGTGATGTTAACCATTAATTTCATATTTACTTATTTAGTGTCATGCTTATAGTAGCACCAAAATAAGCAGGTAGTCTTGTTTCAATCTTTTCTTCTTCTGCCTTAATTAACATCAGTTTTATATATTTGGGCATTGGTTAGTGAGAGTCCATGAGCTTTAGAAAGCTGCATGAAAATAAAAAAGGCAGTTAATTAACATGGGAAACTGCCAGGGCTCTCTTCAGGGTACTTCTCTTCCCTTGAAGCTGTGGAATCAGAGTTGGCAAGGCTGTGAGAGACTGCACTGAAGAACGATGAGTCCAATGACTATAATGGGCTGTGGCAAATGGAGAAGGGAAAGATGGTCCGGGACAGGGGTTGGCACAGTTTTTTTAGCAGCGGGCTGGTCCACTGTCCCTCAGACCTTGTGGTGGGCCGGAGAAGCGGCACCGGTGAGGAGGGAGCTGGAAGAAGAGGTGAGGGGGGGCAAATAGTCTTCCTCCCCAGCCACTGCTGCTGCCTCCGCTGCCGCTGCTACTGCTGCTTCTTAATAGGCAGAGCGAGCTTGTCCACTCTGCTCTCTGGCCCACAGGAGCACCAGGGCAGCAAGGGCGATGGGAGGAAGAGGCCGAGTGGTGATGGGAGGAAGAGGTTGAGTTGTGGTGGCTCTGCCGGTGACGGGAAGAAGAGGCCGAGCGGGGGCAGCTCTGCCGGTGATGGGAGGAAGAGGCTGAGTGGCGGTGGCTCTACCAATCAAACCCCATGCCTGGTTTACCTTAGTGCGGCACAGGGATGTCTCTGCCAATCAAACGCCGCTGAGGTAAACCAGGTGAGTGTTTGAGTGGTAGAGCCGCTGCTGCTCGGCCTCTTCCTCCCGTTGCCATTGCCGGGAGTCTCGGCTTCGCGGTGCAGACCGGATTTAGGACCCAGATGGGCCTGATCCGGCCCGGAGACCGTAATTTGGTCCAGGATATGCACCTTTAAATGGCCCTTTGGAGGGCAAGTTGTAGATGGATATGGAGAAAAGGAAATCACAAACTGAATAAAATTAAATGATGCTGGATAGAAAGCCAGAGAAGATACCTGGGGCATAGTGAGAGATGGTCAAAAAGGAAGGGCTGGCCAGAGGGACAGATGGAGAGGCAGGTAGACTCTGCAAGCGCCAAAAGAAGCTGCTACCCTTGTTCTGGTGCATCTATGTCAGCTATCCATGCAGCAAGGCAGGACAATAATTGCATCCAACAAAGGCTATAGAACAAGAGGCTTTATGAATGTTCTTTTCCAGTTCATTTTTGCCAAGTGTCACAATCCCCTGGCTTGCAGGTAAGCACTTCCTCACCTGTAGGGAACTGAATCTGTGACCGTCCTGTGTCAGGCTCTGGACTACTAGTCTTAGGTTCCATGTGCTCAGCATCAAATATAAAGGGATAAAAGATCCAGCTTTTATTTAAGACATATTTCTTGCAATTGGAACATAGTAGTTATATTGTTTTTTAAAATGGATATGATTTATACCAGAATGTCACAATTAATCTGAATGCATTTTTTTAAAATAGAAGGGTAAAGGGGTATAGAATAATTAGTGTCACATAACCGTTCTCTTTGTTGATTTGACTCTATAATTGTTTTTAGACAATTGATGTGGAGTTATAGCTATTTATAGGTTATTTATTAATGTGGTTTTTAAAATAAATATATAGTTGCAATCTGAGGTTGTTCCTCTTGGACTTTGATGGATGATTAAACATTTAAAAGGTTCTATATGGGAGCACATGAATTAGACTCTAATGAAGTGCCGGGAGTAACTAAATCAGGACCAAAGTTGAATGTAAAGGACAAGAAGCTGTGTGGACAACCACGTGTCTAAGAACCACCCCACCCTCTATTTATCTCCAGCCCTCACCCTCCTTTTGGGTGTTGGGTGTTGGGTGTGACGCAGGAGAGGGCAGGCAAGGGGCCCGAAGGGGAGGACTGAGAGAAACAAAAGAAAAGGTCAAGACCAGGAATGGACTAACTGACGCCTCTGGATCAAGATCAAGACTTTCCCCCTGGGGCTGTTGAAGAACATATCGTGGAATTGTCGCCCCCACGGGGGACTATCTGTGTTTGTTTGGGTATAGCTAGACTAGATATAATATATAATACCCCGGTGGGCGCTCTTTGAGTGGAAAGGAGGAAAGGTTAGGATTATAGGGGGGGGGAAAGGACCATAATAAAGGGGGAGAGTTATAAATAATGATGGGGAAGGAGGGGAAGGACGCAAAGAAAGTGGGTGGGACCCCGGGGGAAAGAAAGACATCGCGTCAAGAGGAGATTAAAGATCTAGATAGCTTATGGATTAAAATAAAGGAAGAATTCAAACAAAACGAAACATATATGGAAAACAAGCTAGGGGATATGCAAGACTTGATTGATAAAAAAATAGAAGAGGCAGTAGGAGAGCTCTCATCTAAAATTCAAGACCTATCAATAAAATCTAAGATAATTGAGGAGTCTAACAAGAAATTACAGAAAGAAATGAGGGAACAGAAAAAAGAAACAGGGAGGATGAAGGAAGAGCTGAGCGAGTTAAATAAAGCACAGGACAGGATCTGGGATAACCTTGCCATGGCTGATATGCGGCAAAAGCAGCTTCACTTAAAATTTAGAGGTGTGGCAGAAGAAAGAAATGAGGATGTTAAAAAGAAAATGATTAAGGAGCTCTCGAAATGGTTGGGTTTGGAGGAAGAAGAGATAGCACTAACAATAGATAACGCATTCAGAATGTCTAGACCTCAACACCTAAAAATCAATAAATTTTTGGGTGACTGCCTGGTGATATTCAACTCCTTAGAAATGAGAAATCTAATTCTAAGGACGAGTTATCGGAATAAACTCAGAATCGAAGGCAGGCCCATCATTATTTATAAAGAGATCCCAATTAGATTATTACGAAAAAGAGAAGGCTATAGACAAGTGGTGGCTGTTCTAAAGAGAAACGGAATACAATTTAGGTGGGAATTCCCCGAGGGGATTACTTTCTTTTATAAAGATAAGAAATTCAAACTGACGGACATACAGGAAACAGAGAAGTTTCTAAGAAGATATGAAAGAGAGTTGGGAAGGACAGAGTATAGAGTGCGAGATAGGGAAGAAGTAAAAGGGAATAGTCGAGAAAGGAAAGAAGAGGGGGAGGGGAGCGCGAAAGATCAAGGAGAGAGGGGGCTAAATTCAGGAGATGAAGACGAGGAAGCCGCAGTGGGAGAAGGGGCGGCTGAAGAGGAGGGGCTCCTAGGGAAAAAAGGCGCCAGATTTTAATTCAAGTTTTGATTTGAGGTAAAGTAGTTGGAGAACTAAGACAACACTGGACACTTTAAAATTTTTATCGTGGAATGTGAATGGGTTGAACGAGAAGGTTAAAAGGAATAAAATTCAAAAAGCTTTGAGTAAGAAGAGATATGATGTAATCTGTTTTCAGGAAACTCATATTGCAAAGAGGCATAGACATATCCTGGTGAATAAAAAGTTGGGAGTAGAATTTATAAATTCGGATGTAAACAAAAAAAAAGGAGTGGTAATATATGTTAAAGAAAGGTGGGAACCAATACAAATTTGCAAAGACGAGGAAGGTAGAATATTAGGTATTCAATTAAATTTTCGAGGGGAAAGAATTAATGTAGTGTCGGTATATGCACCGAATACAAATAGAACGGAGTTCTTTGGAAAACTTGAAAGTATGCTGTTAGAACTGGAACCCTATAAGTTAATATTACTGGGAGATTGGAACGGGGTACCAACACCAAGTTTGGACAGAAGTGAAAAGCAGAGGAATGCAAACAGGGGGAAGCTCCCCAACGCCTTTAATGAATTAGTGGAAAGTTTAGATCTAACTGACATCTGGAGGCACCGAAATCCCACCACCAAACAATTTACTCATTATTCAGAGCCCCACCAGAGCTGGGGTAGGATAGATCAGATATGGGTGACCAGGGCTATGATATGGAGAGTTAAGAGATGTGAGATACTACCCAGGACCTTGTCAGATCACTGCCCCTTGACTATGGAAATTAAAAATGAATTGAAAGGGCAACGCAGGTGGAGGATGAATGAATATCTATTTGAGAATGAGGAAGTGCTGGACATGGCAAAAAAAACCTTGAGAGAATATCTAGAGATAAATTTGAATGGAGACACCCCAATAGAGTTGGTATGGGACGCCGGTAAGGCAGTCCTAAGAGGTTTTTTGATACAGCAAAACAGCTATAGAAAGAAGTTAAGGGAGAAAAAGAAGGACGAAATCTTGGCCCAATTGAAAGATTATGAAAGGAAACTGGCCCTAAACCCAACTGACGATACGATTAATCAAGCGGCGAAGGTACTGCAGTCCCAATACTCAGCCATCTTGAACCAAGAGGTAGAACAGAAAATTAAATTCTCAAGACAAAAATATTTCGAGTCGGCTAATAAAATGGGGAAGCTTCTTGCATGGCAGCTTAGGAAAAGAAAGAAACAAAACATGATTAATAAGCTTATTGTAGATGAGAGGGTGATAGAAGACCCAGATGAAATTGAAAGCAGGTTTGTTACTTTTTTTGAAAAGCTGTATGAAAAAGGAGAAGAGAGTGGTGCAGAAATAGAGAACTATTTAGATCAAGAAGAAAGGAAATATTTTATGGAAGAGGACTGTGTGCAATTAAATAAAGTGGTGTCTGTAAAAGAGGTCAGGGACGCTATTAATAAGATGAAGAACGGGAAGTCTCCGGGCTCGGACGGTCTCCCTGCTAAATATTATAAAAAACTGGCAGATCCGTTAGCACCAGTATTAACGGAGGTAATAAACAACACCCTCCAAGAGGGGAGGATACCTAGTTCCTGGAAGGAGGCGTTTATCACTTTAATCCCTAAGACCGAAAATGATAAGGCAGATTTAAAAAATTATAGGCCAATTTCACTCTTAAACTGTGATTATAAGATTTTTGCAGACATCATGGCTAGTAGGCTTAAAAAACTATTAAACAGATATATACATAGAGACCAAGTGGGATTTCTACCAGGAAGGCAAATGAGGGATAACGTCCGGCACGTAGTAGATATCATGGAGTACCTGGATGCAAGACCAGACGTGCCAGCGGCCCTTATTTTTATCGACGCGGAAAAAGCTTTTGACCGTGTTTCCTGGGAATTTTTGTTACAAAATCTTGACAAGGTGGGAATAGGGGGCCCCTACCTGAAGGGCATTAGGGCGATCTATACTGAGCAGCGGGCTAGGTTGATTATTAATAATAATTTGACTAAATGCTTCCCAATTATGAAAGGCACAAGGCAGGGCTGCCCCCTGTCACCTTTATTGTTTATTTTGGTGCTAGAAACAGCCGCAAATAAAATAAGAGCGACCCCGAACATCAGGGGAGTAAGAATTGGAGAGAAGGAATACAAACTAAAGGCCTACGCTGATGATGTGGTCCTCTTTCTAGAGAATCCAATTGAAAGTACTAGCAGAGCAGTAGAACTTTTGGAAGAGTTCGGTAAATTATCCGGATTCAAGTTAAATAGGGGTAAAACTAAAATTTTAATAAAGAATTTGACAGCACAGGAGAGATTACAGTTGGAACAACAACTGGATATCAAAGTAGTAAACAAAGTGAAATATTTGGGAATTTGGTTGTCTCCAAAGAATATTAATTTGGTGGAGGATAATTATAATAAATTGTGGAAAGAAATTAAGAAAGATATGCATACCTGGCGTAGACTGAATCTGTCCTGGATCGGGAGGATGGCTTCGATTAAGATGTGCATCCTCCCGAGGCTATTATTTTTGTTTCAGAACTTACCAGTTATAAAAGGTACCGCCTGCTTTAAAAATTGGCAAAGGACTTTGACCAAATATATCTGGCAGGAGAAGAAACCTAGGGTGAAATTTAAATATTTGACGGATCCTAGGGAAAGAGGGGGCTTTGGGGTACCAAATTTAAGGCTTTATTATGAGGCGGCATGCCTACTTTGGATAAAAGAGTGGGCCACCCTGAAAGATACTGATTTATTAGATCTGGAAGGATTTGATTTGAGATTTGGGTGGCATGCCTACCTCTGGCAGGAGAAAGATAAAGTCCATAGAGGTTTTTCTAATCATATAGTCAGAGGGTCACTTTTAGAAGTTTGGAGTAGGAAGAAAAATGTGATTGAACAAAGTACCCCTTGGTGGCTCTCACCCGTGGACATCATTAAAATAAAGAAATTAAACATGACAGGTAGTAGGTGGACGTACGAAGATCTTTTAATTAAATCAGAAGAAGGGTGGAAATTAAGACAGCAGGATGAATTAAAAGAGAAAATTAAGGATTGGTTTCACCTGCACCAAATTAACGCATTGTGGAGAGAACATAAGAGAATGGGTATGGCGGAAAATAAATCTAGATTCCAAGTGGAGATTATGGAGAGTAATGTTAAACTATTGTCTAAAATGTATAGGCAACTGCTGGAAAGTGAAAACAAAGAAGAGACGATCAAGGAGGTAATGATTAAATGGAACAAGGATCTAGGATATGAGCTAGGTTATGATAAATGGCAAACTCTGTGGAAAAAGGGCATGAGTTTCACTGCGTGTGCTGATTTACGGGAGAATCTATATAAGATGATGTATCGTTGGTATTTGACCCCGGCCAGACTAGGGAGAATGTATAGGACAGCAGACAATACTTGTTGGAGGTGTAAGGATAAGGTGGGAACTTTCCTCCATATTTGGTGGACCTGTGAGGAGGTGAAGGGTTTCTGGGGACAAATATATGAAGAGCTAAAGAAAATTTTGAAGTATAACTTTCCCAAGAAACCGGAAATCTTCCTCTTAGGGATGATAGGGGAGGAAATAAAAAAGACGGATCAGACCTTCTTCCAGTATGCCACCGCTGCTGCGAGGATCTTAATAGCAAAGAAATGGAAATCCCCCGAAATACCAACAATGAGAGAGTGGCAGGTGAAACTGTACCAGTATTTGGAATTGGCGAGACTCACACAATATATTAGGCGGGATAACCCCAATAAAAAGATAGAGGATTGGTCCAAATTTTTAAGTTACCTTGAGAACAACTTGAGAATTAATAACTTAACAGTAGACGATGTTTAACTCCTATGACATGTAAAGATAAATGAAAATAACTGCAGAAGATTTATGTAGAATACTTAATCCAAAGCTGAGGTTAATGGAAGTTAAATGTGTGTAAGGGTATGATCGGGAATTTTCTTTTTCTTGTTTGATGTAATTATTTTCTTTGTATGTGTAAGTGTATGTGCTTGTAATAAAGTTTATTAAAAAAAAATGAATTAGACTCTAATGTGCTTTCAGAAAAGTCAAGTAGGCTTATAAATATCACACAAGTTATTTTTAAAATTGTTATGGATGAAAATATTCAGTGCAAAATAATTTCCTTCTCTAGGTAAATTTATTGGGCTGAATCCAAACCTTAGTAATGTTTAGAATAGACTCACTGAAATCAATAGGGCTTAAGTGACAACTAACTTGAGTCTCACTTATTTCAGTGGGTCTACTCTTAATGAGTAAGTCTGAATGCACTTTGATTTGGAAACTAACTGGCAGCCAGTATAGTCAGGCCAGGATCAATGTAGCATACTCAAACTGTCTTGCTCTGGTGAGCAACCTGGCTGCCAAATTCTGCCCCAGCTGAAGTTTCTGCACTATCTTCAGAGGCACTCCCATGTATAAACATGTTGCAGTAATTTAACCTAGAGGTTACAAGACAACAGAAGTTAGGATATCCCTGTCCAGGGGCATAGCTGGGCCACCAGCCAAAGCTGATGGAAGGCAGTCTAGGCCACTGAGGCCACCTGAATCTCAAGTGACAGCAAAGGATCCAGGAGTAGCCCCAAGCTCCTTCAGAGGAAGTTCAACCCCATCAAGAGCAGGCAATCTGCCACCCATTTGGTCCAGGGAACCACCCACTAACAGTGCCTCAGTCTCATCTTGATTGAGTTTCAGTTTGTTGGCTCTCATCCAGTCCATTATCAAGGCAAGACAGTGCTCTAGCACATCTACTGCAGATATAAAGGAGAAGTAGAACTGCGTGTCATCAGCATATTGCTGACAATGTACTCTAAAACTCTGGATTACTCCACTCAGCAGTTTCACGTACATCTTAAACCGCATAAACATTTAAACATGTTTTCTTCATTCATCTCCTTTCAGGCAGTAAGAAGTTTCCTTTTCATCGGTTGTGTGTATATTATATAATATTAAATCCTTACTTTTTCCCATCTTGGGACTAAATTTTGTTTCAAATTCTTCACCCCAAATGTGAATTAGAAATAATGTGGTTCTTTTCCTATGCAATGATAAAATGCCACTTGATTTTAAACATTCAAATGTTTAAATGTTAACATTCACGTTTCCAAAAAGAAAAATACTATCCTAATCGTGAATGAAATTGCCATGTATTCCAGTTGTCCCTTTGAAGACACACTGGTTATACCTCTAGGAAGCAAAATGTCTAAAATTACTACTGAGTGTTTATTAAGAATATTATATCTGGGGTGTACTATTTTTATATTCATAACTAGTCATTTGATTAAAAACACTATTTAATTTTATTTTTGGAAATGGGCACTCTACTAAATTATTGATTTGTTAGTGTGCCTGACAGGTGTAATAGGCATTTCTGACAACATTTCTGTTGCTCAGTGACATGGTAGACTTGGAAGACTTCCAATCATTTTAATGAAGAGAAGTTACGAGCCAAGAAAGAAACAGGCAGCATTTTGTTTAATGCTGAATTTGCAGCATAGAAATCAAATGAAGTACATGGCTACAATTGGCAAACTATGATACAAAATACAGAAATATACTAATACCACGTTCACAACTATTCAGTTGATGATCTGACAATTTAACAGCACAGTAAAGAGAAACTTAAATAGACATTTACCTTGGATTAGAAAAAATACAAAATAATCCAAGAAAAAAATACAAAAGATATTAAGACAATTCTAGCATGGTTAATGAGCAGTCAAAGAAGCTATAAAAGACAGGAAGTCTAAGTGGAAGTCCTTCCTAAAATGAAGAATGCAAATTCCAGAAAACCAGGTCTCAGTAATAAGGCATGTGAGAAAGTTTTGAGTATATTGCTAGATTTTTTAAGACAAACAATAAAACTTCTTAATCTATATTAAAAGCAAGAAATTAGCCATCGAGGTGCTTGCACTATATTTAAAATGATGGAGTGAGAAGATTACTTAAGGAGGACAAGGGGGCTGTTGAGGAGAGACTATACTAATTGTTTGCATTAGTTTCCAGAGCAGAATAAATTGGACAGATACTCACACCTGATCTGTACACGTGTCTTTGTGTGTGTGAAGACACTGGATGAATTCTGTCAATAACTAACAGGAGATGAAGTTGTATACAGATTTGTATAACTGAAAGTTGATAGGAATATATTTGAGTTCTAGAATGGGGATGCAAGAAGGGGAGGTGGGGGAAGTCCGGGAAAGTGGTTAAGAAAATAAGATTTTGAAATTATATGTGTTTTTTGTGTGTAATGTTGATGTTTATGTTTTTGTGTGTCTGTCTTAAAAAATGAGAAAATCCTAATAAAATTTTTATAAAAAAAGGAATATATTTGAGTTCTAAAGGGACTCATATGTAGAATGATTAATCTTACACAAATATGCAGTGTCCCATATCAGATGTTTGGCTCAAAAGAATGTAACACTAATATTAAACGAGGTGTGAAAATACTTAACAAAGTCTCTGGAGAAATATGAAAATGTCATGGAACAAGAAAATGTGACTAGAGGGTCAGAGGTAGAGGATCGGGATAAATTGACTGTTTTTACAATTAAGTGAGGTTATTAATTGAGTTTCCTAAGCATCTGCATTGTTATTTAATTTATTCATAACTAAATTAATTATGTAATGGTGTTAGAGTGACTCATGGCATGGACAAGGTTGTGGATGATACATGATTAACCAGGATAGTGAGGAACAAAGCAGTTTTATTTTTCAAAAAAAAACCCCACCACTTTATCCAATCCAAAAAGTGATTCATGCTCTTAACTGAGTGCTTATCAAGATTATGGAGATTATGTCATATATTGATTTGTCTTTGTGTTCTCTTTGTGCCTCATACAGCCTGAATCATACCCCTCATGAAGCAGTCACATATTTGTTTTATGTGTATCCTTGATACACTAAATATATGTATACATCAGAGGCATGTGTTTGATAGTGGGGTCCAGTCTACAGAACATTATTCCATAATGCATTTGTTAGTCCTGTGGCATGTTTAAATCTCTCTGTTTTTTGCTGCAGTGGAATAACATGGCTACCACTGGGAGTTTGTCTCATTTGTTTAATACATTTAGATGCATTAAATTTACATAATATCTTTATTTAACACACTTCAGAACACTTCACCAAACAGACCCAATATACAAATTAATAATTATTAGGAATAACTATAATTCAGTATAACTGGAATGGTTAGCAATGGACAGCACCTTGAAAGTTCTATGAGAATAACTCATTCACTGTCCTGCTCCCACTAGCTATGTGATCATCTGTATTTTGTCACTTAGTTAGCACAATGTCATGGGCCAGGAATTGGCTTCACCTGCTGAGCCAGGTGAATTGGCTTCACCTGCTGCCTGAAGGTGCAGAAAGCAGAGTGTCTCCACCTGCTGCTGATCAACTTTCTTGCTCCTGATGTGAACCAGCTGGCTCCAGCTTTCTTAAGCAGGGTTTCCAGCCTCAGCCAGTTGCTGGAAACAACATTTGTTGTTCCTGGAGAGATCTTGCTGCTGCTTGTTTTTTTGTGAGCTTGGACTCTTGGCTTTCTTGACCCCTGGACCATCTGATTGAACTGAGATACTCCTGACCTTAGGACTGGACTGAACCTTGCATTCAGACTCTGCCCCCAGGCAAGTACCCCCCTGAGACTTGGCTGGCCTCGCCCAACACACAACTCTGCCATGGCTGAGCAGCACAAGACTACAATACACTATAGGGGAAGATATTTACAGGTAAGGCATCAGTACAAACACTTCTGGTTACAATCTAATATTGCTTGAGGCTCAAAGCTTTAGGCTTTGCCAGTACATCTGACCTTTTGCAGTTTCTGGAAGAGAGCACATTGTTAGGATATCAGGCTCTTTAGAGGAACATATTCAACTTTAATGTAGTGCAACAATCTTCCTTTGTTGACACACTTGAGACCCTTCTCTGCTGAGTACTAAAACCTGTCTGTAGAATAATATAAAATCAGTCTATCATCTAGTCATAATGGCAGGGTTATGAATTCTTAAATTTTGGTGTATTGATAATCCTGATAGGCTGAACTGTTTTCATAGACATACCTGTCCAATTACTTGGAATGACAAAGACCAGTTTATTGATTAGTGACAACAAAGCTAGCTTTGTTTTAAATGTTGATGAAATACAGTACTGTACAATATTTGAAGTTAGCTTGTAAATCTAAAATCCAGGGGATGGGGCGGTGAAAATTCAGAAACATTCAGAAAACAAAACAAGTTTCTTTGCACTGTTGATAAATTAGAGAAGGAACATTTGGTCAATAGCAGATTCATATATTGAGGATGGTTAATAAAGTATGCATTGCTGTTTTTAGTAACTGTTTACTTGAGATAATCAGGCAGCATGCATTGTGAATAGTAGTGCTATGTTGAGAACTTTCAGTTTCTTGCTACAGCCTGATCAAGCAACAACAGATTTAGGTGCATCTGAATGATGTGTGATTGCTCACGCTACTTTCCAATCCTGGAAACGAAAACACCATAAAGTCATCATGAAAAGGGGCTTTCATTTGCTGCTCTTCTAATATAAAGCAAAGGACTGCTTAATGTGACATATGTAAGAATTTATAAGAATGGCTAGGAAAACATGACTACAATTTTAGGGAAGAGTTTGCTGGCTGACATTCAGGAAACTTGGTTTTGTGAAATCTCTCAAGAGTAATTGCCCTCTCTAAAAGAGCAGAGAATTTCAGAAAGGAGAATTCATTGACTTTAAATAAAATGAAAAACCATACAAAATCAAAAGGAAATAATTTAGGAGTTACTTGTCTTCTATATGCATCATCTAATCTGCTCTTATGGCTGGAGGAGACAACCAAAAGTGTTAAATACAGTGTTTTGTCCAGATGCTCAGTTTCTCCCTTCAAAAAGTATGCCACACTGTGTTTTATACTAAGAGAATGAAAAGCCAGCAACCTTTTTGACCACAGTATACTTGTTCAGGTCTGTCTTTCAAGATGGAAAATGACCTCTGGTTCCACTATTACAGGTTGTTGACAGGGTTTTTTTTATTTTACTTTTGCTCTTATTAAATATACATGACTATGCTACAAGGAAACAAAACACACATTAAGCTCCTCAAAGTGCTGCTTTCAGAGTGGTCTTAGTTAAGGGCTGTTCAGATGAAGTGTGTCAGGTAATTTGGGGTCACCCAAGGTAGCTTTGTTATTGAAGTGAAGCAATTACCACTTTTCTGATGTTGACTGTAGCATGAATTTCAAAAGAGATAATGCATTGGGTTTTTTTCTTGTAAGTAATATCATATATTATATTTACAGTACACCAGTCACAGAAACAAATTAAATTACATCCTTACAGACATTCTCAACCTGGAGCCCTTTAGATGTTTTGTACTCCCATTGTCTGCTTAACCTGACAGATTTTAAAATTTATAAGAATGGCTAGGTAAACGTGACTACAATTATTATTGTAGCCATTATTATTCATAAGAGCAAAGGCGCCAACCTCTCTCTCTCTCTCTCTCTCTCTCTCTCTCTCTCTCTCTCTCTCTCTCGTGTGTGTGTGGATGGTTAGCACTGGTCAAGAATAAATGAATTTTTTATCAAGCAAACCAAAATAAGTAACTACACAGTTGTGGGCAGTGAGCAAGAATAAACTGAAGACACAGAAATTAATATTTTAGTATTCTGCACTTAGACCATTACATGTTGCTTTTTCAGTGGCATTGAAAACTCAGCTTTCAAGGTGAGAAAAGGGCATGTGTAAGAACTTCTTTTATCCATCAGTACAAAAGAGTTACCTTCCTTATCCTTCTAACCAAGCTCACTTTTCACTCATTTCATTCACCAAGCGTGATCGGTAAGCTCTTATTTACCTCATAATTATTTCAAAATTGGTTTTGTTCATATTAGGAGGTAGTGAGCACTGTTATTTTAATGTTATATAGCCCTGACATAGTGTAATATGTTGGTCATTGAGGGCAACAAATCATTTTCTTTTATTAAATCTACATCCATTTACAATTTGTTACATGTTCCCATTGGAGTTGTGATTTTTGTACAATTATTTGGGTTTTTCCAAAGGGATTTCCTTGTCACTAAGTCTCTCAAGCATGTCTGATACATAGTATCCCTAGGAGAAACTATTGCCTAGGAACTCTCAATCCTTTTATTGCACATTTCACAATGAATCCATCACAAGGAATTTGAAAAAGAAATTAATATCCAAGTGCAAAAAAATTGCAGTATAACATTGCTTCCTCAGTGGTCCCAGATAGGACATTTAAAACCAGTTACAAAGCTGACCATTTTCTGACAATTTACTAACTACTGTGTCTTTCAGTATTTGGCATTGGCTATATTACTATCCCAAGACAAAAGATTGTGGGATTCAATAGACAAATCATTTAAGATATATAAATTAGTATAGTTGCCTTCCTGTCAGTTAATATACTCTAATTGATATTTGCTGTATTTATTTTGTTAGCATTATTTCCATGTTTGTCTGCGAGCTATTTAGCTTCATTAATTTAACATGAGCTGTAACAACACTGAGTCATGGTCTTACCTGTTCATAACTCAAGGAGGGCTTTTTACTGTACTTTTTACTGTACGTCATTAGCACTCCTGATTGGAGAGCTGCATTTGTCACTATCCACTTCTATACAACTATAATTGTATCAATAAACTTGGGAGTCCCTGGATGCATCCCATGCCCTACATGGACAGTTTCATCACACTTTTCAGAGTACTAAAATGCTCACATGCGATAATATTGATAGACAAGTGATACAGCTGTATAATTTAAATAGGACCCAGAAATGTATCTCAGTACAATGAAAACTAGTTTTGGAAAGGCCTTGGGTGCTATTCCAAACAGATTTAGAACGTTTCTGTTTCATAACTAATCTGAGGTCAGATATAAATAACCCATTTCCAGTAATAAATGAAAAGACATTGCACTAGTTTTTAAAAATCAGATCTACCCCTTGGGTTTATGCAGAATAAATGTTGCTATTCTTTTAAAAAACAAACAAAAAAGATGTAGGAGAGATTTCAGTTGTTGCCTATAGAACTTTCAACCAGGGGTGCCAATAAAATATTGGGGTGCCCAGGTAAGCCCCACCCTGCATAATTGATCACAAGATGTGGCACATCCACACTATTTGAATGGCAATGCCCATCAACTGGGGATGAGTAGGGTGGCCCCCTCAAATATTTTATGGGTTGGGCTTGAAGGTACATCGGCCACTAGGACCTGACTCCTATGCTTGCAATAAAATATTTCTAATACAATGAACTCAGTTACTGGCTGTCTGCATTTGAGCTTCTACCATGCATAGTTCCACTTGGAATTTTCACACAACGTTGTTAAGAACACTGTTTTACTTTTCAGAGCACTTATCACATATACTTTCACAATTGCTATTTGTGGGGAGTACTTGCTTTTAGGCTATTTCCCTTGATTATGTTTTATTAATGATGCTCTCCATTTGAAACAGAGCCTGGCAATACCATTCTCACGCTCTGTCAGATTCCCCTAGCCCTAGTGAAGGAAATTATTTTCTGATCACTAGACCTAATCTGATCCTTTGGATGAAATATAGTCTGCCTTACAGAGGATGAATCCTTGATCATAATTTCTATCTGCCTGCAGTTAAGTTGCAACAACTACTGGAGGGATCTCAGTCAGAAAAGTTATAGCATGCTGTAATTTGAGTTCAGAATTTGAAAATTATTCCTACATCTCCGTCCAAAACCCATTTTGTTGGACTCAAACATAGTCATTTCTTAGAACAGACCCTTAAAACCAATAAAGCTCATATCCTAAGTCCCATAGGTTTCAAGTAGCACTACCTCACCATCACACAGTCTTTGAGAAGGGAAGCTGAACATAGCTTTGAAACACCTGCAAATTATACAGTGGTGCCTCGCAAGACAAAATTAATTCGTTCCGCGAGTTTTTTCGTCTAGCGAATTTTTCGTCTTGCGAAGCACGGTGTCGGAAAAGTTTTGAAAACTTCAAAAATCACCAAAAACCTCAAAAAAGGCTACCACACCGCGTTCTATGAGTTGCTCCTCGAAGTCAAGTCGCAACTGTATTAAGGGTGTTAAGAAAAAGGAAACAAACTTGCAAGACGTTTTCGTCTTGCGAAGCAAGCCCATAGGGAAATTCGTCTTGCGAAACAGCTCAAAAACCGCAAAACCCTTTCGTCTAGCGAGTTTTTCATCTTGCGAGGCATTCGTCTTGCGGGGCACCACTGTAAATCTAAGTGTGGTTGGTTCCGAAATTGCCTGTAGTGAGGAAAGACTTAATATTATTGGAAAAACAATGTCTTATTAAAGGAATAGCCCAATTCAGTAGTTGTAGTAGTAGTAGTAGTAGTAGTAGTAGTAGTAGTAGTAAAAATAAAAATTCCAGTCCCCCACATTCAAAATAGGCTAACTCAATTTTCCAGAAAAAAGTATATACAGCCTTCCAGGCATGATGTCCCTGCTTATAGCAGAATATTCTTTATACAATGAAGGTAATGTGACTCAAGGGCTAAATTTTAACTTTGTTTTCTCTTTATTTTACAGCCTACTACATGGGTTGAAATGGGGCTGGAAACATCCTTGGGAGGACAAAATATAAATATAAAAATGAACATTCTCATTTGTTACTTGGGGGTAGCCATTTTTCCCCATACAGTGTCCCAGTGAGCGATGGCATATTTAATGTGCATTCCCTCACATAAGGGATCCCACACATCCCTCTGAATTATCACATGGTTATTTCACTTAGTTGTTTTGTTTGTACAGAGTACTCCCTCCGGTGCTAAGTCATGAGCTTCACCATCACCCAAGTACCTATTTCTGTGCTCATTTTTTTTAAAAAAAAGATATGAAGGCAGAGTGATATAGTCCCTTCCAGCATGCTTTGATATCCAAGATTTATATAATGCTGCAGCTGGTGTGCCATAGTGAGCCATGGTTACTTGGAATCCTGTCCTCCATTCTAATGGTGGGTCTGCAAAGGAACAATTGTTGGTAGCCATTTGGGGCCATCCTTTGGTTTGAGTTGCAATTTCCCACCTTCTCCACACACACTGTTGCTCCACTCATTTCATCAGCCACCACAGTTATTATGCACTATTATCATAGATCCATGGCACTGGCACATCTTCATGCCCATTGGAAGAAGCAGACTTAATAACATTCCTGTCCTTGCTCAGCAAGTATTAGCTCCAGGTTGGACTCATTTGATGAGTTACTTTGCCAGATTTTTATGCAGTTCTGGGGACCCTTGACATTCAAAAGTGTGCATATGAAATTGATAAATGAGCAACCAAGTGTTAAATTAGCTTCTGCACAGAAGTATGTATTTTGGGAGACACTCAGCAAGAACAAGAAAGTCTGAGCAGCATCCATTTGCTGTTACTTGCGGAAGGAAATCTCCCATGTTTCATGCCACAGGGACCATATTAATAAATTTACCAGAAACCACACTACAGAGGGTGAAGGTGGGGCATGTTGATATCATTTGTCAAAGTGACTCAAGTCTAATTTCATCTGCATTCCATTTACAGAGTTACAGGGTGTTTAGAACAGTGGAAAAAGCAATTTGCATTAGCTTTTGATAAAAACTTTTCAGGGCTTTTTATTTTTATAAAAAGCAGGGTATCTATACTGTCAGTGTCCTTCACAATGTATTCCTTTGTAGTTGATGAAAACCTAAGGGTCAAATCCGTTTACTTAGAAAATATCTGTTTTCCCCCATTAAGACTCCTTAAAGAGTATAGACTTCAAAATATTAATACAAAACATGATTAGCATCTCTTTCTTCCCTTTGGGTAAAGAAATGCTTTGAATGCCTTAATGAATAAGTTAATTAAGACTAAAAAATAAAGTTAAAAGTTGAAATTTGATTACAATATTCTACATTTGCTGCTTCATAGTAGTGCTTTAAATGTGGAAAGTTATAAACAATATGAGTGTGTGTTCCTTAGGTTAATACTTCTTATTAAGCCCTGCATTATATTGTTAACAGTCCAAGTTAAAACTCACCAACTGAAAAACATGAAATTGTAGCTGTGCATTGTGGCTTTACTGTTCATGTGCATACAAAATACACGCTTTTTCCACTGAGAAGTTTAGCTTCTCAAGACCAAGGGAGGGAGCTGAACACTGAGGGATTACAATGTTAGCCTAAACAGGAACAAAAAATCAGGACTGCTCTGGCAAATTGCAATAATCAGAGCCTTAACTCTGTCACAACTGCCTCTCATGTGGTCTATCTCAGAAAGATTGGATTGATTTTTTCTTGGGAAAGGTTTGCCACATCATTCTGAATCTAGTTTAGTTGCTTTTGTTGTTTATGATGACTATTTTTGTTCACCCTTCCACATTAATGTCCCAAGACAGGTTACAACAATTTAAAATTATAATACGTCTTTAGTATAAAACAGAAACTGCAGATGCACCTCTGTGAGAAGGGAATTTCATAGCTTAGTGTAGTCACAGAGTATGCACCTCCCAAACTTCTGAGAGTGGTGGAACTACTCAGAGGGCCCTCTCTGCTGATCTTAACACTTGAGGGGGAGGAAGGAGGTAGCCTTTCAGATATTTGAAGTCTAAGTAAGTCAGGACTTTGAATATTATAAAAAGTTGATGTGCAGAGAGTTCAGTCCTCATTTGTTAGGATACACCAGTGGATCCCCAGTAGGAACTGGCTGGCTTATCAAAACAGAAAGCAGGTTTCAGTCCTGATTGGTTTGTAGTGCTGAAGAGTTGATGGAACACTTAACAACTTTCTGGCTCAACACTACAAATAGCCCATCACACCTAGACACAGCGCAGATTCCTGGCACTGGATATATTCAATAAACAGTTGTCTGTCCTAGAATGGTGTTGCACCAAGTACCCAGGCTGACAAAGCTGTCTTATCCTAGTGCCATCCAGCTAAATCAATGAGGTCTCTGGTATACACCGCTTTGAGGTTTTCTACATTCAAGTGGGAAAAAAATGTTATGAAACAAATAACATACCCATGTCATGTTGGCCCACTCAACCACAACCAAACTGTGGATGATAAGTGCTTTATTATGGGCAGATCTGCTGACCAACACCCACAGATTCTGAAATACTATGAGTGAAGCAGGGTGTGTGTGTGTGCGCGCGCGCAAGTGTGTGCAAGAGTTTTGATGTAACTAGCCATACCCACTCGGTACACCTTTGCCCAACCTCCATCCCCCCCCTTGCCCACCATCATGACAATGGCAGTTCCCCTCCTTCTCCTACTCCTTTCCCAGACACACAATCCCCCCAACTCACCCCTAATCACTGTAATAGAACACAGACAATAAAATGACAGATTCAACCAACCCAGCCACAGCCCCTCCACTGCTCTCCTGGGGCATTGCACACACTTTCCACCTGTCTCTCACCCATGGAGGTTTTCTTCAACACAGCTGTAGACACCACGGCAGGCACTCACCCTGAGTGGGTCAGGTGAAATTCCGATAAACAGGAAAACATATATCAAAACAAATATTCCAGCAATAAAAAAGGATGTTACAGGGTTGCAGAATTTTTGTCCACTGGGTTTGATGTTTCTCTTGCTGTTGTTTTCTTTACTTTAGTTGTATTACAAGTCATTGAAATACATTCATAGATTGTATTCAAAGTTGAATGCAGAGAAATGTGACCAGAGTTCATAACACCAAGTTTTCAGAGTTATATCTTTTAAGTTATGAATAGTAATAAGACGTACTGATGATCTTTTTTTTTTCAAATGCAACAACTGCAAGCCATAATCCATTGAAAATCTCTTTACAGAATGAAGCATAAAGTGTTTATTTCTGATTTTCAAGTATAGCTCCTATCCAACCTGTATTATGACGGGATAATTCAATATCCAAATGTTGCATTACTAAAACTCATTTCCTCCTCCTTTAAGTCCACATTCCCTCCCCCCCCCCAATGTTAGGCCATCTTGATTGCTTGAACTTCACTTACATCCAACCATGCCCACAGTTAGATGGTCATGGGCAAAAATCAATTTGCTTGGAGTCACAGGTTCTTTAACAGTATTAAAGGCTATTTGGCTTATATGATAAAATATGCCTCTAACTCTTAGCAAGCAATTTTTCTAGGATAGCTTAAATATAAGAGTGGAATTGGGCTTTCAGCTGTTAATACTTTTCCTTAGGATTTAAATGCAGACATATCCAATACATTGGCATAAAACCTTCAGAATGATTGAGTACTAGTTGGCAATTTATTTAGCATATAACTGCCATTAACGCCCAACTGAAATGTGTTGAAGAGTAGAAGCTTCAAGAAACGACCGTTTAAGGCCCTGACATCTATAAATTACTTTATAGAAATTTATGTAAAATAGTGTTTGATACTTAAATCTTTTTCTTTTCCTTAGGGAAAATTTCTCTGTTTCTAAAGTACTTTTTGAAGTAATAGCAAATAATATTTTAGCTTTGCCACTTCATAAAATTTAAAAATACAGAGAATCTGAAGGCTTAGAGCTTTAAAGAATAATGAACAAAAACATGCTGACAATACACTTTCATTGTTGAAGCAGTATTTACTTATTAAATTTACAGACAGGCATTATGATGAGTGTTGCACATTGCAACTAGCACAAGGGTACACTTTGTGCATCAGGTTACAAACTGGCCTTTGAATAAAGACAATAATTTCCCATGATAAACAAAACTTCCTTAGATTCTAGATTCTTTATAATTAAATATTTGTGCACCTTCTATGGCTACATGTCACATGAAAAACAACAGCGTTCTGTAGCATTTTCTCTCTCTAATCCACAGTCCTGCATGCTCTGTTTAAAGAGCTTGTTCTATGTTCCACACATCAGTACCCGCAATTTTTACTCCATTTAATGCAATCAGTGGTGGCTGTTCCATGCACATCACCCTTGAATGCACATGATTATTCTGTTAGGCAGTAGAAGCTGTTTCAATGTTTCATTTTCACTATTGATGCCCTGGAATATCATCCTGTTCTCTTCAATATATAGTATAAAATATATTTTTAAAAAGTGATACCAATTTGGAACATCATTAGTTATTTAAAAGACTTAATTATTTTTGCACTAGAGATTGTTTTATCACCTATCTATCAGTAAGGAATCTTATATAGCAAATATTGAATGGCATATTTGATCATGTAAGCCAAATAGCTTTTCATATTGTTGAAGCATCTGTGAATCCTAACAAATCATTTTTTCACCTTTCTCTTACATATAAAATATTGGATGGTATGCTTTAAAAAGTTACTTTGATTACAGTTAAGTAGGATATAATTTGAAGAACCATTTTTTGTAAGTTATAGGTCATAAAGCTTGGCTATAACAGAACAAATGGTACATGTATTTCACTTTATGTGTTTGTAATTACAATATATGCAATCATTTGTTAAATCACTTGATGAGATAAGCTTTCTCTCTGGAGTTTCTGTAGAGCTCCGTTTACTATAACTTCATGATTTAGTATTTTTTGCTTGTGGAGCAGCTAATTTAGGTTGTAATTGTAAATGAGAACCCAGTTTTTTCTGTGTCATGAGACTCTTGATGGTCAAACTGCCAGCAAAAAATATGCAAAATGGACAACTTTGATGGTAATTAAACTCTTCTTGCCCTTCCTCTCTTGTCCTAACCAATTGTCCCCGTGCATATATACAAGCATTGCTGCTGACACTGACATTCAGGCTCTAGGAATACCGTCCTTCCACACTCTAGTTCAGCTTTCTTTAGGTCCCCAAATACTGTGGGACTACAAAGCCCGTCATCCCCAGCCAGCATGGCCAGTGGGTGATGGGTGTTATAGTCCAATGACATTTGGAGATAGTAGTGCTGAGAAGGCCACATGTCTTGGACATATGCTGCATCTGCTGTGGAATCAAGTGTGGTTATGCACTTTCATTTCCTGGCCCCATGCAAAGGGGCTAGAATTGTGCCTATAAAAATGCTTTCTTATTTTGTCTTCTTAATTTACTGCTCAGATGTTAGGCAGACTTTATTTAATCAATCCTTTGTTTAAAAGTGATTTCAGTGATCTGTAAGAAATGTGCAGTTCCGAAGTGTCTTGGGACAGGCTTAAAGCAGGTGGTTCTGTAGGCTATCTGACTTGGTAGCTGGGGAACTACTCAAACTTCCTTTTCTTTTCATTTTTCTCTAGTCTCTAGCCCACAGAGTGCCATGAATTTCTACTCTTCCATGAAGTGCCTGCCCAAGTTCATGGCTATCTTTCAGCTGTCCTGAGATCCTTTGAGGAAAGGAGAGATGTGATGAGGATAATATAGAATAGCCTTCCCATAAATGATGATCTAGAACAGCAGGACTGGCGGAAGTTGTAGTCCAAAACCATGTTGAAGATCACCATGTTGAGGAAGGCTGGTTTAGAATGATAATAAGAGCCCTTCCTATTGGTCTTCTTCCGTATTAGTTATGGCTGGTCCATAGCATCCTCCTATGAGCAGGTTTGAAATTAGTTTGAATTTGCCTAAATACCAAATCACCATGTGCCTTTCAGCTTCTGCTCTTCTACCTAAGGGTTCTTTTCTTACGCTACCTGTTCAGAATTTCAGATAGTTCATTCCATCCCTTCTCCAGTTTTCCATCTTCCACCCCCTAAAACAAAACAAAAAAGTGGGGAGTCAGCATTCCATGGCTTTTTGCATGCACAGTGGGCTATTTCAAGGATTCCCCTAAGGAGTTTTTTCTTCTTCTAAAGGTTGGTGGCTTTTTTTGTTTTTAAAATCTTGCACACTGTCCACCTGTTTCTCTGTCACTCAGATCTCATGTTGTCCTAGGGCTAGGAGGATAAAGTTCAAGTGGGAGGTACTATAGGAAAGAGTTATGTGGCTTGCAAAATAAACAAATATGCTTAATGTATTCTAAAGAACTTGATTTTCCCAACTCTCTTTTTATGGACTCCAAGTCCTGACCTTACAATTTTTCGTCTGGGAATGTACCAAGCATGAGCCCAAACTTGCAAAATAATAAACAGTATGTGCAGGTAGTTTCAAGTAGCATAAATACAAGTTTACTCTTTTTATATCAGGGTTATGCGTATCCCTGCTTGAAGAGAGATTACATACTGCCCTACAGTTCCAGCCTAAAACTGCTTAGTCAAGATACTCAAAAGCAGACTTCAAGATACTATTTTATGTGAGTTTTTAGTGCATTCTACTTTCCGCTTTCAGCTGTTAGCATTCAGTGGGTCACATTTCACTGCCATGTTTCACGGTAATCAAATAGAGAGGCAATGGGAGCCTGACGAAAAAGCTGGTGTTACAATTTTGTTCAAATGCTAATTATGTAATTAAAATGTCCTTAAGATGCATTATACTGTAAAAAGAAGAGCTTTAATATGGCTATAATATAGGCAACAGTTGCTTACAAGAACTTGGTGTCAGCTCCTTTTATGACCTTGTTGCCCTGCTGATGTTGGAGGTAGATGAACGTGGCAAAGTTTAATTGGAGATTTAAGAGGGTCACATTTCTTTTTATTGGTTGATTAAATTAATGCAACTATTATTTAACTATGTTTTTTTGATTGATATTTATTACGGCCATTGGCCCGTCACACGACAGTTTCCCACCAACATATATATACTTAAATTAACTATGTTTTAAATTGACACAGAAAAATAATAATTCATTAATCGATGTTTCATGTCACTTCAGTAAAACTGATCACTGTGTGGAGGTACCAGCAATAAAAATTAATCCTTTTGGGGTTGTTAATGACACTAAGGTGCATTGAATGGCTTATTTGCCATTCAAACATTTTTAGATGTTTAAAGCATCACATTTTTTTTGTTTGATTTGTTTTTGGATCAGCCCAAATCAGGCAAGGCTGGCCTAAGGATTTACAGGAACTGATGATGTTACAGGAATTTGCCCTTGTCTGCCTAAAAAACAAAATTGAACTGATTTCCACCACTCCTCTTACCCAAAAATCTCTCTTCTTTCCATTTTTATTTCTGTTCTAGTAATAATAATAATAATTTATTTATACCCCGCCCATCTGGCTGGGTTTCCCCAGCCACTCTGGGTGGCTTCCAACAAAATATTAAAATACAGTGGTCTGTTAAACATTAAAAGCTTCCCTAAACAGGGCTGCCTTCAGATGTCTTCTAAAAATTCTTCAGAAAGAAAGAAAAAAGGTGCTGAGACAAACCTTAGATGCTTTGACCTGGGAAAACTCCCCTCAATGCTTAGTTTAACTCTATTGATCTAAAATTATGTTGCTCTTCTCCTGAACATGCAGAAAGCCTAGCTTTCCTTCTCCAATTTTTGGTAAGGAATATTATGGTGTTCTTGCAGATTGTACCTAGGAAATGTCCTCTATTTCTCCTAATGAAATTTGAATGAATATGGGGTGCTTGACTAGTTTGCAATGTAGCTACCCATGTGACAGTCTTTTCTCTTCCCCTCCTAGAACATTGCAGCACCATTCTGTAACTAAGGGAAATGCTAGCTGTCAGCAATATCTGAACAACAACCATTTCTATTGGTGTCTTGTTCTCGGTCGGTCTTATAAATACCATGCAAATTTATGGATCATTTTCACATTCTTACCTTCCTTCTCATGATTTATGCTATAGCAAGAGAGCCCAGAGGCAAATGGAAGTGATACTTCTGAACAAGGACTGTAAATGAGTAGAATTCTTATAGAAGCTGAAATAACTTGAAAGGAAATAAGACAATGAGAAATGCCTAACAATAACTTGCTAGAAGAAGAAATGATTAGCTGAAACTGTGTCAACATTTAATTGACAGAAAGTATGAAGACATTTTCCCTCTACTAGCTTAATAAGTCCAACTGGAATGTTTTAATATTCTATTCATAGAGTTCAGAATGGAATATTCCCAAGGGCAGAATTGTTCAAAGGAGGAAGGACTAGATAAGATACGTTAGAAAGTATAGCGTTAAGGTCATTTCACATATATTTCTTCACTGTTTTACAGTTTCACTGGACGATAGAATTACTTCAAAAAAGAGTCCTAAATTAGTAAAATTAGTGCCTTTTATTTTCTCTCTTTTGACACTTATGTCAACTTATGTCACATGCTGCACTGTCCCTATCTGATTGTGAGCTACATTTTATTATGTGTCCAGTTAACAGTCTTTAAGAGAACCCACCGTTAAACATTTCACTGAAAGATCTGGGATATAATTTATTCAATGTTTATTAGCATCTGTTGTATACCACTGAACAAATATTTTTTGGGGGGTTGTACTGGGCAGATTTAACTGGCTTGTTTCATTCTGCATGATTGACTACAATATGCAGGTAGATACCAAATATAGGATGCTTAAATGTCATAACAAAGCAGGTGATTTTTAACTCGCCAAAATTTCTGGGGAAGAGCTGATTCAATTTCATACTCAACCAGGCTTGAGCAGGAAAGTATTATCAAATGGTAGTCAATGAACATGGAATGGTTGAGAATTATTTTCATGTTCTCCCCATTTATATACGTATATAATGAAAACAGAAATATCAGTGCACAAAGACATACAGTTCATATAGTACTACACAGCATAGTGTAAAACACTGTAAAACACAAGGTATGAATGGGTTGTGAAGAGATATCTACTGTGTCATGAAAAAAATAAATCATGAAGATGTCAAATCATTCAGCTAAAGAATATGGAGTAGCAATTTTCCAGTACTTTCCTCTTCCTACATTGCTAGTTTTCCAGATATCTGTGGTAATAGAAAGCTGTTCTCAATTATCCCTTTCCACCTAAAACTCAGCAGAAAGAGAGAGGTTTTCTTCTATCCAATAGTGAGAGATTAATCCTGACTGAGTTAGAGAGTGCTGTTTTCTCATTTTAGAACACAGCTTGTAAATTGGCCCTTTTCTGTTAAAGGTTTTTACCTGCATAACAATTGGCGTTCCCCCTCTCCAGCACTGTTGTAGATGGGGATTTGTGGTATTCTTTCTTCTTGTCCATCATTACAGAAGAGGAGATCACTGAGATACGGGAAATTACAGAAGGGACAAAGGTGCATGGATAAGAAATTGGGGTCATAGAAGGCATAGAGGTCACACACATCAGGAACCTAGACAAGAACTTTATTATCTCTCTTAAATGAGAACAGAAGAGTACCAGTAAACTCCTGATGCCAGCTAGTGACTAAACTCTATAATGATACTACCTGCATTATGGGAGAGGTCCCAATAGGATAACAAGATAACACAGTGAATAAGGAGGTAGTGGCACTGTGCGTAGTATTGGTGCTTTCATTGCACAGTAAGGACCAGTACTCCTACAGGATCACAGACTTTCTGCTTGCTGCTAGGTAATAATAATCCATATACAGTATTGAATAAGTAAGCCTGGATGCATTTTGACACATACATGCAAATGCATTCACAGATATGCAGGCAAACACCCCTTAAATGAATCTAAGCATAATAAACATTTAAATGGTGCAGAATACAGCTCAACTTATTGTCAGAGCCCAGGACCAAAGGAGAGGGCCAACAGTAAGATAGCTTTCATGGACTACTAGGAAGTAGCCACCAAAGTAATCACCCTGCTAGACAAAGGGGACAGTGACGACTCCATTATCTGTTCTTGAGAAGGTTGCCCTACTTAAACCCATTGATTCCACTGACTCTTCCCCAGAACTGCCTGCAGCTGGGGGCAGGGTTGGGGGAAACTTCCATTACCATGCCAGTGTACCATGCCATGTTAACCTCAAATCATTTTCCTTCTGAAGCAGTGGGACTTTGGACAAAACATCCCATAAGAACCACTTAGAAACCACCCACGTTTCTGGCTTGTCTGTTGGTTCTACAGCTGCCTTTACCTTAAATCCAGTCTCACATGATATACCCCTGAAGGCTTTGGCAGGAACAGAATCCAGGTTGGTTGAGTGCTGGTGTGTAGTTGATATTTAGCTAATACACAGATGAGTTCATAAGAACCAGCAATTCAGTATGCATTCTGCAATGTGTGTATAGTTCTGCAGTGTTTGTGTCAGACCTTAAACAATTTTGATGTATTAGAGAAGTAGTTAGAAAACAGTATCTATAATGTAGAGATATTAGAAAGTAGTTCTCCATATTTTCTGAAATATATTTCCAGAAAGTTAAAACTAATGTGCCAGTCCCGCCTGTTCCTGGAGATCTCTGATCTGGCTGTGGTGGCACATGCCTTAGTTGCATCCCTTAGTTACATTGGATTGTTGTAATGGGGCATATGTGGGGCTGCCTTTCAAAAGTGCTCAGAAACAGGGCCAAACAGCTGCAGTCAGACTGCTGACGGGCTGGTTGCAGGGAACACATGATTTTCTTTTACAATAGCATCACTGGCTATCAGTCTGTTTCCAGACATGTTTCAAAGTGCTGGCTATAATCTACAATGCACAATATGACTTAGGTCCAGGCTATCTGAAGGACTCTGTTCTCCTATATGAACTTGCCTGCGCTCTGCAAACTTTGGAGGAGTTGCTTTTCTCAGTCCCAGCACCCTCAGAGGCATGTTTGGTGGGAATGTGGGAGAGGCCTCCCAGGCATTGGAACTCTATTCCTAGAAAGGCTAGGGTAGCTCCTTCCTTTTTGCGCTTCCCCCACATATATAATTTAAACTAGGGTTTCCATACGTCTAGATTGTCCACTTTGGGGGGGGGGGATAAAATTTGGGTTGGGGGGTTAAACTTGGCAAAATGTCTGGGTTTTTTTGTTTGGTAGCAGGCAAGCATTGGGAGCATAGGGCCCCCTTTGCACAGCCCAGCTGGGGAGCAGGAAGGCTCCCAATCCCCAGTTGAGGCAGCCATATATATATATATATATATATATATATATATATATATATATATATATATATATATATATTTGCTTTCGTAGATTTTCACGGGTACAGGAATGCAGGTTTTGGTGTCTTCGGGTATCTTCCCGTGTAAGAGTTGGGGTGTCTAGGCGACGTTTCGACGAGGTCTCACTCGTCATCTTCAGGCTGGTGCTTTCGGCTTCTTGTTACTAGAACAGAGCTGTTCTAGTAACAAGAAGCCGAAAGCACCAGCCTGAAGATGACGAGTGAGACCTCGTCGAAACGTCGCCTAGACACCCCAACTCTTACACGGGAAGATACCCGAAGACACCAAAACCTGCATATATATATATATATATATATATGCAGGTTTTGGTGTCTTCGGGTGTCTTCCCGTGTAAGAGTTGGGGTGTCTAGGCGACGTTTCGACGAGGTCTCACTCGTCATCTTCAGGCTGGTGCTTTCGGCTTCTTGTTACTAGAACAGAGCAGGATCTCAGTGTTTGAGTTCCTATAAATACTGTTGAGGGGGTGTGGTGTATAGCCTCCAACGTTCTGGGCAGAGAGGGAGTTCCCAGATTAGTGTGCCTTTTCTTCTTTTGTTCCTTAATTACTTGAGGGATATCTTGATATCCCTCAAGTAATTAAGGAACAAAAGAAGAAAAGGCACACTAATCTGGGAACTCCCTCTCTGCCCAGAACGTTGGAGGCTATACACCACACCCCCTCAACAGTATTTATAGGAACTCAAACACTGAGATCCTGCTCTGTTCTAGTAACAAGAAGCCGAAAGCACCAGCCTGAAGATGACGAGTGAGACCTCGTCGAAACGTCGCCTAGACACCCCAACTCTTACACGGGAAGACACCCGAAGACACCAAAACCTGCATTCCTGTACCCGTGAAAATCTACGAAAGCATATATATATATATATATATATATATATATATATATATATATATATATGTGGCAACCTTAATGTAAATACAATATGTAAACACACACTCGTGTGTGTGTGTGTTTACATTGTTTAAATTCCATAGATTGTGGAATTACTTTTTAAGCATAATCTTCTACATGTTTTTAGCTATGTGTGTTTTATCAGTATTTATTTTATTTATTTTTGTGAGCCACCTTGAGTCTCAGTTGTGAGGGAAAAGTGGGATATAGATAAATAAATAAAACTGTTTACTTATACTCACTTCCACTAGTTTATGAATACTGCTTCCCTTGGATTTGACAGGTTAACCTTTCTTTTCTTTTAGAAAACCCCCTGAAAACTTTAGATTTGGTTAATATGATTGAATGCCTTCATCAATAACAGACTGGAATTGATAATAATGCCCTTCTGAATTTTCATATTCAGATGCTCTCACTTCCTCTTTAGCCTAAGTAAAATTACTATTTCCATTGTTTGACATAATTAAATAAGAGGTTTAAACTTTATTTTACTCATAGCATTCACCTACTGTATTTGTACATAAGAAACATTTAGCTAAATGGATGTCAGTCTTAGCTGAGGTTAAATTTCTGTGCCGTTAGAAAATTTGCTATTGTGCCAGCACAAATTATTTTCTGATCATTGTAAATGTTATCACAAGAATGCCTCCCCTCAATTAATAAGATTTGTTCATGATTAAACTAGAAACTTGTACAAATAGTTGGAAAGGAATGGCATTTTATATAACTCTTTAATGGGTTCCTTGAACTTCACTGAATATGGAAGAAATTGGAAAACAGTATCACTCAGTTTAGCAATATCACTTCTGTTCTTTATTGCAATCTTACACAAATTGTGTAAAGGGGAGGTGGGTTTTTTTAAAGTCTTTGGTGGAAACCGTTTTTCTAGGTACAGGATGTAGCAAAACCAAGAGAATGAAGAACATTCCTAAGCATGGATAAAAGGAAAACAGCATTTTAGACTATCACAAGCCATGTGGGTATCATCTAAATGATAATGACAGAGTTGACTAGCCAACCATACAACTCACCTTAAAGGCCCCACATTGGACACCAGTTTCAACTGAATGCAGCAAGATGCTTCTTAAAGTGCATAGGGAATATCCCAGCTGTTGCTATGCTACTTGTTCTGCATGTTAAGTGGCAAATATATTGAGGAAGAACACTAGCTTCAGTTTTAAAATATGCCTAAAATAAAGAGGGAAGGGATGGCACATGTGCTCCAAAAATAATAATTTGCAGTTCTGCGGAGCAATTAAAAATACATTTGATGGAAGGCAGTGTAGCCTTACAAGGAAATAAGTCTGAAATCTCTGTGAGAGGTATAAGACCTATGGCTTTAACTGAATTATATTGTCTTTTTCTACAAAAGATTTGGCTTTTCAGCAAAGATGTAAAGCAGAGATGCGTACCCTCTTATCAGTTTCAGCCCACATGAACAATGGTCAAATTGTTGTTGTTTAGTTGTGTCCGAATCTTTGTGACCCCATGGACCAGAGCACGCCAGGCACTCCTGTCTTCCACTGCCTCCCGCAGCTTGGCCAAACTCATGTTCGTAGCTTCGAGAACACTGCCCAACCATCTCGTCCTCTGTCGTCCCCTTCTCCTTGTGCCCTCCATCTTTCCCAACATCAGGGTCTTTTCCAGGGAGTCTTCTCTTCTCATGAGGTGGCCAAAGTATTGGAGCCTCAGCTTCAGGATCTGTCCTTCCAGTGAGCACTCAGGGCTGATTTCCTTAAGAATGGATAGGTTTGATCTTCTTGCAGTCCATGGGACTCTCAAGAGTCTCCTCCAGCACCATAATTCAAAAGCATCAATTCTTCAGCGATCAGCCTTCTTTAGGGTCCAGCTCTCACTTCCACACATCACTACTGGGAAAACCATAGCTTTATAAGGACCTTTGTTGGCAAGGTGATGTCTCTGCTTTTTAAGATGCTGTCCAGTAGCTGAAATATGATACAGGCAGCAAACAATAAAATCATATGCAGAAAGTTAGCAATCACTGCACATTCCCAAAAGCCTGGGTAAAAAGAACATCTCCAATGTTGGGGCCAGACACACATCAGGGGAAAGGGAGCTGCAAAGCTGGGGCATTACAAATTTGTCCCATGGAGCTCCATCCGCCAGAGCCTTGTTGGTGGTGGAAGCACCAACAATATACCGTATTTTGCACCCCATAAGACGCTCCGGCCCATAAGACGCACCTAGTTTTTTGGGGGGGAAATAAAGGGAAAAAATTATTTCCCCCCCAGGCGCGGGGCTGGGGCAGCCCGAGCTTCCCCCGACCCCAGCCCCCAAACAGGCAGCTCTCTGCAAGCCGTGGGAGCCCAGCGGTGGTTCCCGCTGCTTGAGGAGAGATCCGCGAAGCCTGCACGTGCTGGGATCAGCGCTTGCAGGCTTCGGGATGCCTGCAACTCTCCCCAAGCAGTGGGAACGTTCCCGCTGCTTGGGGAGAGATCCGCGAAGCCTGCACGTGCTGGGATCAGCGCTTGCAGGCTTTGGGATGCCTGCAACTCTCCCCAAGCAGTGGGAAGGTTCCCGCTGCTTGGGGAGAGATCCGCGAAGCCTGCACGTGCTGGGATCAGCGCTTGCAGGCTTCGGGATGCCGGCAACTCTCCCCAAGCAGTGGGAATGTTCCCGCTGCTTGGGGAGAGATCCGCGAAGCCTGCACGTGCTGGGATCAGCGCTTGCAGGCTTCAGGATGCCGGCAACTCTCCCCAAGCAGTGGGAACGTTCCCGCTGCTTGAGGAGAGGTCCGCGAAGCCTGGAGAGCGAGAGGGGTCGGTGCGCACCTACCGCTCTCGCTCTCCAGGCTTCAGCGAAAGCCTGCATTCGCCCCATAAGACGCACCCACATTTCCCCTTCATTTTTGGAGGGGAAAAAGTGCGTCTTATAGGGCGAAAAATACGGTAATATGCTTCTGAATACTGGTTGCTGGGAATTACAGGTTGGCAGAGTGTTATTGCATTCATGCCCTACTTGCAAGCTCCCCACAGGTATCTAGTTCACAACTGAGATGGGCCATGAGCCTGATAAAGCAGACTCTTCTTATGTTCTTTGAATATTCACAACTGGTTAGGGTTGCAGGTAGTAATAATTGAAAGTGTTTCAAAATCATCAGGACAGTGTTCTGAATGTTCCCTCAGGATATCTACAACTTTGGTACCTCATTCTATGGGAATCCGAGCAACGTTATTCTCAGTGCTTTTTTTCTGGGGGCACGCAGGGGTACGCATACCCCTAAACATTTTGTGAATCTAAGTTTGGCCTCATTGAGGGGCAGTATTTCAATATGGGTATGAAAATGAGAGTATCCCTAAACATTTTTAAGGGGGGAAAGCACTTGTTATTCTCATGGTTCTTTATTTATATGAATCTTTTATGCATTATATGAACACTATTCATAATTAGTTCAGGTAAACAAGTTTCATCTCAGTTAAAAGTTGAAGCTGCTCAGCTGGACATTGTTCAAGTATTTCAAGGGGTTTTTTAAGTTTTTCACAGATGGCATGTTATGCCTTCTAAGATAATTCATGATGAAAGCTAGTTGAAATAGTGGTTAGAGTTTTGAACTGGAAATGTTGAACTGTTCTGGGGGTTGCATGTCGAGGTCCCCAGGGCCACCCCAAATAACTCACACATCACACAGAAATTTTGTTTAAGGTTTTTGGCATAATTTTGGCCACAACTTTATTAAAATACAAAAATGTGAGTGGTTGCTTAGGCATCAGTTGTGACTATCTGTCCCCCCAGTGGGGGACAGACTGACATTCCGCACACCTGCGAAAGTCAGAAAAGGGGAATACACTTGGGGGTAGCGACGGAGCAAGGAACCTGCCCTCAGCCCTCCCCAAATGCAACCAGGGGCTCTTGCGTGGCCCTAGCCCCTTGACAGGGTTGGACAAAAAGCAGTAGTGAGCCCCTGTATTCCTTTAACGGAATCACTTGCAACATCAGCATTAGAGGGGCAGGCACAGCCAATCCATGCTCCTCAACCAACCAAACCACAAACCAATGCCTAACCACAACCTTACAAGTCAACCCCAGCCAATCAGCCAGATGGACAAAATTCCTATCGGGCCCCTGCCCCAAGAGCAGACGACCCCATGACAGGCATAGCAAGGTCAAAGCGAAAATAGGGAGGGTGGGTGGTTGAAAGCTCTCAAAATGGCATATAAGCATTACTTTACAACTGCACTTTGAAATATCAAATTAATAATTAGAGGTTATCAAAAGGTTTTTAAAAGGATCCCTCAGGTGAGATCTTGTGAGATCATAAAGAGTAAGTGACGTGATGACTCTTTCCCTTTGGTTCTTAGCAGCAGGCAGCAGGCATTGGAGAGAAAGAAAAAGTTAGGCTGAAAAAAACTGCATTGCATTCAAACTCATTCTCTTCAGGAGGTACTTAACTTGGGAGAAGATTGCAGCCCTGGGTAGATGTGGGGAGGAAAGCAATAAAGTAAACAATAAAAATGTATTTGTCACTGGCAGCTTTATTGCAAAGCATTACTGTGCCAAATGATCCAAGCAGAACATTTATGTTAATTAAATTGACCATAAACTAGAGGCTTTGCTAATGTTTTATTTCACCTTTCTGTTGGGACTGACTATTATTATTTTGGCACAGACATTTCTTTCATCAGAATTACACTGCTTTGTTGAAGAACTCACATTTGTTGTTGGTAGAGGTTTTTAATCTATATTAATTACAAGCCAGTATGGAAAATGCAATAATTATTTTTGTACATTTTCTCAGTCATGAAATGAAGCCCTGCCCTGTTCTGAAGTCCGAGTTATGAGTAATATGGGATCATCAAATGGAGGTAACGAGCCTGAAAAAACAGGAAATGAGGCAAATTTGTGACTCTTCTGTTCATAGGCTTGCTTCCTTTGTCAAAAACAGAGATGAAAACTAAAGCAGTAACAAGGTGACCTGGAACAAAATGTTGTGGTACAGATTGTACAGAGTTTTCCAGGGCACTCCATTCCATCACCACCTATTTCTAGATCTGACCCCAACAATAAGTTAGCACCACCATACCTTTTAGGGGTCTTATTAAAGGGTTTTCTTGTTCTATAAGCCTTGGGGTTTCCCAAGCTTCCTGGTACCCCCCTTCATGCCTGTGTATGGTACTAGAATGCTCCCTAGTAGAAGGGAGGCAATTGAATGGCAGATAGTATTTAAAGCTGCTTTTTGCATGGTACTATCAGAGAGACTGTCAAAGTGCTCAGAGACTTGCAGAATGGATGGGTAGTGTTTTAGAAATGTCTCACCTTGAAATATGGGAAGGTTAACAGGGAAAGAGTGTGTTCTATTTATTTCCTTTGTAATTAACATTCTTTTAACAAACAAGTGTTAATGGAATATATAATTGAATTACACTGTTGACTAATTTTATTTTAATTATTTTGTTTGCAACATACTGTTTTTCGAATAACACACTCGGCAACTTAATAAATTGGAATGGTGATAGCAAGTGACAGTGTAAGAAATATAATTTATCTAGAGCAGCTTCATCATTACTATTGATTTTAATGCCTTGCTATTCACCTCACAGACACTGTAAATAATCGGAGTGAAAACTAAGGCAGCTGCGTGGTTGGTTATAAAATGCTTCATTAATGGGAAATAAATATGTGTGCACATGTTATTACTCTATGTCAAACATCTTTAGGGTTGTTTTCCAAAGAATGATTAACATGAGTTGCCAAACAATGAAGTCATGCTAATACCCCTACGTGGGAATCATTGAAAGTCATTAAAAAGTAGAAAGACAGCATGAAGTTCTATTTAAATTTTTAAATTAAGCTCAAACCTAATTAGTTTTTAAAAGTTCACCACAGTGAAAACTTTTTGGGCTGTGCTTCCTGGGTAGTGGCTTTGCCTTAGTAGAAAGTGCTTCTGCTGATAGGGCTGGTGAGATGAATTCTAGATTGAAAGTCAGAGCACCCAATTCTACTGCATCCCTCACGTCCCAGGAGTAGCCAATGTTTTCTTCTTCTAGATGCTGTAGGGCTATAATTCTCATCACTGCTAGCTCTTGACCATGCTGCCTAGGGATAAAGGGAGTTGGAGTCTTGGAATAGCTCAGATGGTAGAGCATGAGATTCTTAATCTCAAGGTAATGGGTTTGAGCCCCATGCTGGGCAAAAGTTTCCTGTGTTGCAGGGGGCTGGACCAGATGACCCCCTTCCAACCCTACAATTCTATGGTTCTATGAAATCAGCATAGAATCCTTCATACCAGTAATAGACCCATTTACCTGAACACAAGCATGGCCCAGACCAAAAATAAAAATAAAAATGAGGCTTTAAGCATTCTTCAAATAAATCTGAGTCTTCTGACAGTTTAATGTTAAGAAATTGCTTAAGTTGATATCAAATATATTTGTTGGCTGTTAATGGACATTCTAGCCTTTGCCTCCTACAAGAAGGTTAGGAGGCAAAGAATTTTAGTGCTGAATTTCATTAAGCAATAATGAATATACCTTTATTGCAATATAGCTCTATTCAGAGAAAGAAATACTGCAATAGAGAACATACCTTGTGCAATATTCTTAATAGAGAGGCCTAGTATAATTATGACCAAAGAGTTTTGCTGAGACATGGTAGAATAAAAAATATTTATGCCTTTTAGCCGAGGTTCATTGGAACACACTTCTAAAGGTGCAAAGACATCTACCAGCCTTGCAGTATTTCACACTGCAAAGAGGTTTAATGTCTCGTCTTTACTGTGCTACTTGCAGAATGTCACTATATAACCTTATTTCAATCCTAAGTGGTTATGCCAAGCAAGACTGTATATTAGTCCTGTAAAGTGATGCTATCAGAAAGCAAACAAACCCCTAATAAGAGGGTCAAAATTAAAATCAATAGAAAACTATTGGTAACTGTATGAATGATATCCCTCCCTCCTTACGGTGGTCTACAACCGTAATAAAGTGTTGTTATTGTTGTACGAATGATAACATTATTTGATACACATGTGCACTAGGTGGTAAATGTTGCTACTTCAAGATTTCTGCCTTTAAACTACTCCATGTAAAGAAATATTAACTATGATTTAAAATTTGCAATCCTTTGTATTTACCATGCAATATGGTCCCTTTCTTAAGGAGTGTATTCTGCAATCTATTTTACTGATTTGCTTTTAGAAAACATATTTCCATATTTTAATGAACATTATGACAATCACAATATTAATTTTCAAAAGCCGCCCTTCAGATTTTTCTTTACTACTGCCCCCTGCATTACAGGCCACTTGCCATAGTTGCTGAGGGACCAAATTGGATAAGCTTATATTACAATCTACAATGCAGAACCAAATATATTTTCACTTTTTAGGACTTCCAGATGAGCTGCATAAGGTCCAACTTGTAAGAAATTTATTTTCCTTCTGAAGATTTTGAGCATTTTAGTGAATTTTTTTTTACTAAACTATAAAAAATAAAACTAAATATTCTAGTGTTCAGAAGTACAGAGAAATAGAATTCTTTAAAATGTCTACCACTGTGCGTGTAACATTTTACCATATGAGCCTACTGCATACAACAGGACACAGCTAAGCTAAAAATTGGTTCCCTAGTGAAGTGTCTGAGAGTACTCTATTTCTATTTTCAGGTGAGAAAACCATTATGGGCTCATGAAATGGTTTTCAGCACTGAGAAAGTCAGTGAACCAGCACAGCAGTGAAATAAATACTGTACTTTGAAGTTCATGAACTTAAACAGTGAAAAAAGAACCAGAATCTCTATGGCTGCACTTCTGAGATGCAAGGATTGCTAATGCAAACCCTAATTGAGGAAGAAATAGCTTTCTGAGAAAAGTTATTAGGTTACTGTTACTGCTGCTAACTTACTGTTGAAGCCAACTGAATTAACTGAGGGTCAAACTAGATGAGACATTAATTGTGTGAAGTCAATTATTATATGCATTTTTGTTATATAAATTTCAGTTATGGATATGCCTTGGGAGTGGGAAGGGGAAGTTTAAGTTTTTTTTCTCCTTACCATAACTGCCTGCCTAAGCAACAACACCTTTCCCAAGTTTTTTTGTTTTGTTTTTTTGTATTTCATGATATGCTTACATTTGCACCAATTAACATTGCATCTGATTTGACCCTTAAAGGGAAGTAAGTAGGCATTTGAATGAAGTATGGTTTGCAAACAAGAAGATGTGGAGTCTTTAGCACCTTCTTGGAAATTGTGTCCTCCATCATGGAGAGCACGTGTTGTGGTGAGATCACCTAAACTGCCTCCCTGTTGTGGGGCGGGAACGTTTGGATGGCCACAACACCCCATTGGTTGCCTCTCGGTTGCTGGGGCAGAAATTTGGCCTGTTGGGTTGTCTATTGGCTACTGAGGGGCTATTTAAGCTGCTGCACGTTGCTGGGAGCTTTCTCTTTCTTGCGACGTGCATCGGATCACCCACCCTCCCACCCTATATTTAGGGCTGTTCTTTGGCCTTGCTATGCCTGTCTAGGGGGTCGTCTGTTTTGGAGCAGGGGCCCGGTAGGAATTTTGCCATTTGGCTAATTGGCTGTTGCCATTTGGTTTTTGCCTACTGTGTAGCAAATCGTCACAACTTTGTAAGGTTGGCGGTTAGGCATTGGTTCACTGTTTTGTGGTGGGGTGGGGAAGTGGTTGGCTGTGCCTGCCCCTCCATTGCTGCTGCTAGGGAATTCCGTTAAAGGAATTCAGGGGCTGCCTTGCTTTTGTCCAATCACCTTTCGGGGGTTAAGGCCATGCCAGAGTCCCTGGGAACATATGGGGTGAACTGGAGCCTGCACTCAATTCCGTGCTCCCCCAGTATGTTTTCTCTTACTGAACTCTGGTGGAGTCCAGTTGTCAGCCCTGTCCTGCCACGGTGCAGGGTCCGGTAGTCAGGAACCAATGCTTAGGCAACCACTCACATGCTGTAATTCAATAAAGTTGTGGCCAAATTATTGCCAAAAACCTTACACTAAAATTCTGTGTCTGTTGTGCATTTATTTTGGAGTTCTTCACACTCAAATACCAATATTTACTATTTCAGGTTCCCATGCAATTTTTTATGGGTTGGTTTTTAAATCTGATTTGCATTCTACTTTTTTTTACTTACAATGCACAATTAAGTTACAATGCACAATTTCAGGAAGCTTTCAAAACAAATATTGCTGTATCAACTGAGTCTTACCCCTAGACAATAGATGAGGATATGTTACTATTAGCTTAGAAATAATTGGATGATTGAAGGCACCGTGACAAGAGGAAAAAACAGTGCTGCAATGCGATACTGGTCTTTCTTTTCTAGATAATATGCAGTGTGGATGTGAAGGCAGTTATCAGAAAGAAACACAGAGGTGAAACTTCATCATTTATTATGGTAATTTGTTCTATCACAAAGTTGTATGTCAGTGTCTTCATTTCCATTACACCGATGATTAACGTTGGAATGTTTGTAGCTGATTAATGCCGATACAGACAATAGCAACTACTACATATGTAATTCTTTCTCTCTCTGTCGCACTCTCTGACTTTTTCTCCCTCTCTCATACACACATATCCAAGCTTCTCATTCTGGTGTAGTCTCTAGCTAGACTGTTAAGTGATTGATTGTAGCTATAATCAGCACAATTAAATATGTTGCATTCTGTGTGGCTAGAGCATGGACAAAATGTCATCAACTTAGTAATAAATGTTACTGCTGAGAGATATCTGGTATATTTATGTTTCAAAAGCAATATATAAGAAATGGCTCTTAGCAAAGACATTGCATACACATTCCACAACGTAGTCAAGGATTGTTGTTAACTATTTGTCTATCTAAGCCCCGTATTGTCTGTGACTGTCCTGTATCTCACGAAGAGGACTTTCACATAATCTAATGCCTAACACTTTTATCTATAATTGTCAAAGATTGAACTGTGGACCCTCTTCATGCAAATCACTGAGCTATGGTCCCTCTGTTTGTACCAAAACCAATTATTCATGCAACATGTTTTCTGTGCAATTTCTGGTTCAGATACAGAATTTCCATTAAGCTTACACAGAGGTTCTTGTGCTTCATATCTAAAATGAGAGATGCTGGAACTCAAACATACCCAGAAATCCCAAAGCGTGTCCTTGAAACTCTTCCTCAAATCCCATATTTATGATTATTTATTGTGGTTTCTTAGTGACAAGGCTACACTACACGTGTTAAGATGCATTGTCACATTTCCCCATATTTGAATTGTAGCAATGAAACTAGTTTCTTTGTCTAAGCTCTGCTGATACTTTGCAAAAAAATTAAAGCAGAATGTTCTTAGGTTAATATTTTTAAAGCCACTGCAGAAATGTGTTACATTGAAATGTGGTGTATTTATAAAATACATAAATGGATAAATTTGTTTGCATATAAGAAATATTTGCAGTATGGCTCACTTTCAATCTTATTGCTCTATCTACAGTATCTGTTCAAAAGATTAAACAATTAACACTTTTTCAATGCGTTCTGATGTGATTTTGGCACACAAAATTAAAATTAGTAGCATTATGTCATTATGAATTGCATTACATTATATAATTGGTTTTTTAGTTTAGCTTTATAAATAAGCTCTCAAATAAGAAGCTAGGAGAAGACCACTGACAGGAACTTTGTAGATCATCTGCCACTTAGACTGTGACAGCACTAGACTACGTAGATCATTGGTCTGTGTTGGTATAAGGTTGCTCCTTATATTATTGCAGTCTGGTTGCTAGATAGTTGAGTATGAATCTGGAAGACCCAAGTGCAAGTTAACCAGGACAGATTTTTTTTGGCGGGCGTGTTAGTCATGATCTTTCTTTAACATTATGAGGGCAGGCTAAAAAATAAATAAATACGCAAAGTACGTTGCAAATTTATTTTATTTTATAAATTACAGAGGGTCTGTCTTTTAAGCAGTTTGGGTCCAATGCTACCTTTGTCCTGTGTTTTTTTTGTTGCAATCTGCATTTAATTTGTCTCTAAAACTTTATGCAGTCTGTTGTTTAGCATATGGGTTGAGACTGCACAATTATTTTACTACAGTGTTGATTTATCCCTATAGTACCATCTGTGGGGAAGTAGAAGATCATCAGTTCTACTTCTGTACTGTATGTGTTTTAATATTCTTTCTGTCTGGCTGGAATTTTTCTGTCAGAAATAACAATTTAAAATTGTTATTTCTTCAATGTCCCATATATATTAACAATATTTTTAACATTCAATATCACTAATTCTCCCTCTGACTGCTCAGATTGCTCTGCAGATGATTTACACAACAGAAATGTGTATATTTATTGCATTCATGCAATAAGTCATGTCTAGTTTTCCCCAAGTTTTCATATTCTGCAACAAGTTTGTTAATAAAGCCTTTAACAAATAAGCATTTCAGTTCCTTCCACAAAATGCACCAAAGGCAAAATATATTTAAGAAATCATTATGTAGGGAGAAACATATGGTACTACTTACCCTCTATTGCTGTTCCTCTAATTAATGTAAAAAAGACAATATTGAAATCTAAGACAGTAATTGTTAAAATGCTAATTACAGCCATCTTAACATCGGCGGTAAGGTAATACTATTTTATTATTAGTTCCACATTTGAGGATCAATTAATTCACTGTCAAGGCACTTTTACAGTAATTTCTATGCAAAGCATTGCCAAGTACGTATGTCTAATGGATAATGACTTAGATATAAGCAAGTACACCAAGTCATTGTACCTTTAAAATAGGATACAAAAGAACTACATTTGGGACATATTGGGACTTTCAAATTAGTTAACTAGTCATAAATTCAAGATGTAGAAAACGAGATTGCATTGGGTCTGAGGAAGATCAGACCATAATGATAATGCTATTCTCAACCTTTTGCTGGTGGCACAGTCTTGGTTTTTCGTATTTCCAGTCTTACGTATGTGTTTGACTAAATTTAAGCATTTTGATAAGCACTCATGATGCCATGGAAGTTTTGTATTACATTATTATATTGGGTAAATGGCCTGAAGTTGGTTAGGAACAATAAAAATGGGTTGAAATGTACTTTTCAGGCTCACAATCTTGTTCCAGAACACAAATTTGCCATGAAATGTTTTTGTTAGCCATGCATGTGGTACTGATCAAGTCTTACTACCTTTTTATCCAGTTGTTATAATCCTGATCCTTCTGAAATATTGTAAGTATTGTTAATTAGACGACAATATACACTTCTTTGCATTTGTTTGGGAGATAAGATATCAGGACCACAGTGATGGTAATTGATTGATACAGTCTCTTAATAAGACAAGTAGCTGTGGTAGTCTCTTGCAGTGAGAACAACAAACTTTTGTGGTACCTTGCATATTCACAAAGGTATTATGGCATAATGTTACATGTACTACAGTTCAGTATCAGTAAAGTGTGTGGGTATAAACTGAGCTGTAAAGTGCGTGGGTATAAACTGAGCTGTAATATGTTAAGCAGGTTTAAGTATTATGTTTGCCATTAGTAAATGGACATGCTTTCTTTTCACCATGCTATATGCTGCCAGCAGCATTTCATTTGGGTTGAAAGCATTTCCTGATTAGACCTGTGCCTATGCTAGAAATAGGATGAAATTGGACATTGTGCAGCCTGGGATGTCCACAGAGCTGTGCTGCACTCTGCTTCTATTCTCCAAGGCTTCTGGGCATCAAAGTGAGGTCTAGCATCAACCTGGGAAATGCAATTAGATCCATTTAATAAATAGCATGGGAGATGGGTACAGTGTGGCCTGGATCACCCCTGGATGATTCCATGTCCCTCTCATATGCCTGGGGTTTCAACTGTACTGAGACTGGATGTTAAGCCTCTCTTCCCACATATATTTTGGAATCTATTCCAAAATCTGAATTCTATCTAGCATTTTACCACAGCAAAACATGTCACAATTTTGCTTTCTGGTCAATGTGCTCTCTACTGGTAGTGGGGAGTTGATATTCTCTGGCAGCTCCCAGCCTCACCTCCCACACTTATCTGGATGCCCCTCCAATTCTCTGGAACTGTGTGTGATGAGATGGCACTGGGGGCCACGGGGAAGGAGAAGGGAATTGCCAGCTGTAGCATTTGCTGAGTGGAGCTTCACTCAGGATGATTCTGCCCATGGACCCTGGAGTCTGGTACTAATCTGTAGTGATGGTACTGGTAGGTACTGTTTTGTGTTCTTATTTTGTATTTTTTGTGTGAACTGCCCTGTGAGCTTCAGTTGAAGGGCGGTATACAAATTTACTATAAATGAAAAATAAAGGCACTGTAAGACTGGTGTAATGTGCACCCATTACTCCAGCTCCATGAAGAGATCATTTGTTTCTTCCTTTTTCAAGCAGTGATATTTGGGAACTTCTCCACCTTGAATACATAAATGCGGTGTTTACTAATTACCATGTCAATGCTCCAGATGTATTTGTATTTGTGACATTTGTATGATGTCAAATAATATAAAGTTCCCTGGGCCTCTGTTACAGCTTCCAGTGCCATCGAGCAGCGCACAACATTTAATGATCTTCTGCCTGAGCAATTCAGCTTCTGGAAAGTTAAAAATTTATGTTTCACTGGTGTGATAGCGAAAGATCCCAAAAGTTCCCCTTATTTCTGAATTGTGCAGTGGTGGCATCAGCCATCACAGGAAGTGTCAGGAAAGTGACTATTAATGTCACTACACATGTCAGCATCAGACTATAAAACTGGCCACGTATTGCTGAGTCAGTTATCTTGGGAGGCTCAAGATGAAGCTACTTTGTTACCAGCATTAGCAAATATATATTGACAGATATTCTTGATATATTGAGAAGGGTAGAGAGTGCGCTAGGATTAATAATGCTTTGTACTCTGTTTAAAAGATCGCTTCCGTGTTACTGCTTCATATGAGGTGAATCCACTGGTGAAACAGCACACCCTTGCTATAAAGTGGGGTCCTTGTATTGAAGAACCCTGCGGCTTATGGCCAAACTGCACAATATGTTAAAAGTTATTTTTAATTAACATGCAGGCTTTTACAAATAGTATCACTTGGCATCAATAAGGGGGTCCCCGAATGTAAATATCAGCTTCAGATTAAATATTTTTCTGAAGACTGCTGTAGGACAGGAAAAGTTGAATTCCTTCTCCGTGGCGGCTTCAGTCCAAATAATTAATACCCTTTTCCATTTGGTGCCATTTGCATTTTTTTAAAAAACCACACAGCCAACTGCATATTAAATGCAAGGACACATTTAAAGACAGTTCTTTATTAAAAGCAAAAGGCAGTTATAATTAAAAACTTTCTAATGTAATAGTGAGATAGTGTGATAAAATGTTCGTGTTTGAAGCTTAAAAGTAATTATAATGTATTATAAAACTAAAGAGTTACATCATCATTTGCCTGACAAACACTAAAAATAATTATTAATTTTAGAATTTATTATTGGTTTGGATGCATAGTTTGAAACTGGTGCCATCTCACCATCATTGCCATGCATGTGCAACACACACACACACACACACACACACACACACACACACAATATCAATGTCAATGTGATATTATATTCCATGTCAATACATCTATATAAATGCAGAATAACATTCCTGTTTATAGTTACAGAAGTGTGTCCTGCTTTGGTTTAAAGGTATGGCTGAGCCACATCCAAAGTGTCCACTTTATCTCTCCCAAGATAACTTATTCAGAAAATCTGAGCAGTTTTATAGCATTTCTTATTCATGTATGTTGTAAATTTGGGAGGGAATTGTTGTGGTCACATGTTTTCCCATGCCAAGTAAGACATCTTACTCCAGTTTAGTGAGATTACCCTTTAGTGCATGAGTATTACTTTCACTCCTAATTACTTTGCCCTTAGTAATGATGTCATGCAGCTAAATCTGATCCATGATATGATGCTATATGATGGGATAATACCAGCAGTGATGAGAAACAAGCACTGGGAGCAAAACCCACAGGTTTTTGTAGGAAATATAAAAAAAAGAAAAGAAAAAAGAAATGAACATCTGGTGTAGCACTGTTTAATAGTCTTTGTACATCATCCCCTCTTTAAATACCATAGAATTAATTTACAGGTATACACAACATTACATTCACCTCTAAGGAATGAATATTTGATCTCAATTACCTTGCTGTGTTCTGTAATAGACTGCTACTTTCAGTTTATTATTTTAGCAGATCAATAGGTACATTAATTCTTACAGAAAGCCCAAGCCCTTAGTTTGAAGCTAAATTTGCCAAGTATTTTTTAATTAGTTGGGTTCTCCCATATGGCTGTATTTCTATAGGAGAATCATAGACAGAAAAGCAATTCACAAGAGCAAAAGCAAATCGTGCAGAAAATGCCAATATCCATTGCTTAAACCGAGTTGTAAGGTGATTGCCAAGAATACATTTTCCAGCACTGAACTTTAATAATGCAAGTAATCATAAACAATGATCAGGCAGGAGAATTTACAGGTGGATGGTTTAACTTTAGAAAGTGACCATTAACATTAAAACTATCTGAGCTTTAGCTATCATAATATTCTGGAACCACAAGGTCATGTACATAGGTTAAGTACATAGATTTGAAAATGCAGGATTATCATCTGGGAAGGTACCTCAAGAGTATGGAGCTCTTTAGCCTTAATGTAGTGATGCATGAACCACTTTAGGTAAAATCAAATCAAGTTATTTTTAGCTCATGAGTGTTTTATGACTAAAATGTTTTAATGTTCAGATCATGGTTAAAAAAATAGCAATAAAATATGTGTTTTTAGGAAAAAGCAGGGGAAACATAGAAGATGCATTGTACCATTTTTTTTCCTATATAAAATGGAAAAAGTCTTTTCCCCATCCCTATCTCCTGAACCAGAGCCTATTCACAACCTTACAAGTTGTGACAATTTGCTATGCTGCAGGCGAAACCCAAATGACAACAGTCAATCAGCCAAGTGGGGAAAATTACTGCCATGCCCCTGTCCCAATGACAGACGACACACGATGGCATAGCAAGGTCAAGCGCAAAACCCTAAAAGTATGAAGAGGTGGGCGGGTGTTCCAAATGCACGAGCCAAAAGAGGAAGCTCTCGGTCATGTGCATGGGTATAAATAGGTCCCTTGAACAGTTTGGACTGCGTCCCATTGGCCAGATTGTACTCAGCTACAAGGGACCTACCAATCAGGTGTTGTGGCTGACCAGTCGTACCCACCCACAACACAGGGTGTTGGTTTCCAGGTCTCACCGGAATACGTGCCTTCTTTAAGGGAGGACCCAATGTACTTATGAACTATAGCTCCTTCTCTTCTCTTTCTTTGGCTCTGCTAGAGACTTTGGGATCATGGGAACTACATTCCCCATTATATATTGTGGCCCTGGGCACTACCACATTACGTCTGGCACCCTTAAGGACACAACAGGGGCGCCACTCAAAATTCACTCTGTACTCTCCTCCTCTGTACCAAAAATATGCATCTACCCCAATATTAAAAAACAAAAACTATATGATTTCTCCACATAGAAAAGCTCAGTATGATTTTATACTTTTAAAAGCAATGCCATTATACTGGATGTATATTTTCAGAATGTAATTACTTAACATATTTTGCTAATTTAATCATTTGATCCAATTACAATTACAAAAGTATAAAAATCTATAAGTTAACTGTAAATCCATTCAGTGTACTTTCAATGTGCTATTTAGTCTTCTGCTGTTTTCATTTTGCTATGTAATTTTGTTTGAAATTAAATGAGTAAAAACTGATGGGGAAATGATTTCTCCACAGAGCCCATTAGGCTCCATTCTTCTCTTCGTATAGGAGTACAATGGATCTTGAATGTAAATGGGTCTAAATTTTTAATGGTTTAATTTAGAGCATCCATTGGACTATAGTCACTTTAATTCAGAAATTGTGGAAACTTTTTGTACTTAGTAAAATGCAGGGGCAGAAAAAAGACAGGGAGAGTGTGATCCTGTTGATTCTTCTTGATGTCTCACTGGCTCGATTATTCTGGATCTCTCAGCAGCATCAACCATTGCATCCCTCTGGACAAAATGTTCAGTGTGGGAGACATTGATGGTGGTTCTGCTTCTACTATGATTGCCATTTTCAGAAGGTGCTTCTGGAATATTGCTGTAGGACCAGGCAGGGAGAGGGCATTTTTGGTAGTGGCATCCCAGTTATGGAACAGCCTTCCCAGCACACTTTGTCTGCTGTCATTTTGGCACCAGATAAAGATTTTTCTGTTCACCCAAGCATTTTGAAAACCTCATGTAGTCAGGCACTCTTAGTTTTTAATTGTGGATATTAATTTTGGGGTACCCAAGAGTTTTGTTATCTTCCTTCACCTATACTGCTTTTGATGTTACTGTTTTGTGTCTTTTCTGGTGTCCAGGTTATTTTAATATTTATTATAACAGTTACTGTAAGCCATAACATGGAATAACCCAGGGCTTAGCCCTATAAAACGAAATGCCCAGCAATTAAAAAATAATAATCTCCAAAATATCAAAGCCACACGATTTCCTGTCCCACACATCCTTCCATAATGCATATGAATGTAGAGAGGCTCTGGGAGCAATTTCTGGCATTCTTCCCTTCTCTGTCCAGTCAGCTCTCCACACCACTCAGCCAATCACAGTGCAAAAGTATTGCTACGGTCAGGAGGTCCATTACTTCAGACACTCTATTACTGTTTTACAGTACTGCTTCTTCCACCTCAATTCCTAAATTGAACCCACAAGCAGTTTTAGAATTGGTGGCATTCTTCTTTAAAGCAAAGTGCTGAAATGTACTAGGCAAACTTCTTAAATATAAAAGTGCACTTCATCATCATATATTATTTAAGTTAACTCTAATTTACTTTTATCTTGCCAAGAATACAATGTAAAATATTTATCACAAAAAGCATGTGAAAAATAAATTATAAGGCTCCCCCCCCGCCCATTCTCTAAATTTCTTTATTCTGCATCTTCTTTTTGTATTCTGGATTAGTGATAAAATCTCCGTAGAACGTCAAAATTCAAAAGCTGCATGGAAAGCCTAACTAAACCTATATGAATTACAATTAAATCACCCTTTCTTTCTACTGTTTACATATGACAGCAGCCTTTGAATAAGCCATACTTTCCTTGTCCTTTTGCCTCCCTCTCCAGAAACTCTTTGAGGTTCTGTCTTTTGTTTCTTATTCCTTCAGATCTACATATGTGGTAGAACTGTGTCCAGGCCATGCCTCTGGAAGTGGGGACTCACAAGCTTCATAACATTTGATCAAAATGTTTAAACAACAACAACCTCTTTGCAAATCACAATGAGCTAGGGAGAAGAGTTCTAGCATAGCCTTCTGTCTAAAATGCAGGTTTCCAATGTGCAGGGGAATTTTTACATGGCAAAGCATTCAGTGTTGAGTTCTCACCTGTAATCTGATCTTGTACATTCCTGTTATATGTCACCTCCTCAGTAAAAACTAAGCTTCTTTCAGGTGTGTCTTTTTGCTTAAACATATAATGGAAGTAGGGACGCGGGTGGCACTGTGGGTTAAACCACAGAGCCTAGGACTTGCTGATCAGAAGGTCCACGGTTCAAATCCCCACAATGGGGTGAGCTCCCATTGCTCGGTCCCTGCTCCTGCCAACCTAGCAGTTCGAAAGCACGTCAAAGTGCAAGTAGATAAATAGGTACCGCTCCAGCAGGAAGGTAAACGCCGTTTCCGTGCACTGCTCTGGTTTGCCAGAAGTGGCTTAGTCATGCTGGCCACATGACCTGGAAGCTGTACGCCGGCTCCCTCGGCCAATAAAGCGAGATGCGTGCCGCAACCCCAGAGTCGGCCATGACTGGACCTAATGGTCAGGGGTCCCTTTACTTTTACATTTATAATGGAAGTATATTCTTCTAGGTTTATAAGCAACCAATCAGCCTGAGTCCCTGTGCTAGTTACTATCATGTGAGCTTCTCATAATGAACCTAGGATGTGGGGGGGCTATACATATTTTGGGGCACACTACAGAAAGGGGCTTTAAATATAGCAATGTTATGTGAGTCATGGCTCAGATTATATAGGTCATATATTCTATATATTTTAAGAGGGGAAAAAGCAGCAATGCACGTACATCCATCATTCCTCGTATATCTAACATGTTTAGATCTGCAAGTCTGTTGGTTGACTTTCTAGCAGATAGTCAATAGACCCAGACAACTGATCTAAAGTAGATAGGCATCCACTTTAAGTACATGATCAACTGCAACAGTTGATTAAACAACAAATAATTGATTGGTTGTCATCAAAGCTTGACCACTTAACAGTAATGTTATCATGTAACAGCTGATCAACACTGTCATATTGGATTTGCATTCAAAATTGGGTTTATCTTTCTGCCTTGCTGCATTTTTATGATGCACAGGTTTTCATATACTTACGGCACCAGACTGCTGCAATTTGGGACAATTCAGTTTTCTTCTCCTATTCATCAATAATTTGGGGCCTGATTGAATCTATATTTAATTTGCCATCTTCCTTTTCAGCCACTAGGGCAAAGACAAGATGGCATTTAAACTATTATTATGATTTTATGACATCTTGAGAGCTGAAATATAAATATATTTTATTCTCAAGAGAGGATACCTATATGAAGAATGTTTGTTCTTCTACTGTATGTCCTTTGATTTGTTAGATTGGTTTCAACTAGGGCCAGGGCCTTTTCAGCACTAGCCCTGACTTGGTGGAACGATCTGCCAAGATCTGTTGGGATTTGACATCTTTCCGCAGGGCCTGCAAGACGGAGCTGTTCTGCCTGGCCTTTGGCTTAGCCTTTCTCAACCTTGGGTCCCCAGATGTTGTTGAACTATAACTCCAATCACCCCTAGCTAGCAAGGCCAGAGTGAAGGGATGATGGGAGTTCTAGTCCAACAACATCTGGGGACCCAAGGTTGAGACACACTGCAAGTTACACTCACTCTGACCCCTTATATGGGATTTGGTATATAAATTTTCCCTTGGCTTTTTTGCAGGCCCATGTAGGACCAGCATGGATAGCTGGCTCTGGTGAATATCTGATGCTTCTTCCCTTTATGGTCTTGATTTATGGGCTACTACTAAAATGAGGCTGCAGTTTAAGCTGTATTTTAAGCCTTATTTTAATTGTTTGCTTGTTTGTTGTTGTTTTCTCTATTACATTTTATTGTAATTTATATTTGGTGTTAGCCGCCCTGAGCCCGGTCCTGGCCGGGGAGGGTGGGGTATAAATAAAAAATTATTATTATTTATTGTTCGCTGTCACCTTAGAATTATGTAAGAAAATTATGCAGCTGAAAGAGAACATAATATATAGACTGGATAAGTTGAAGGTGTTAGAGGAAGGTAGATACCAGATCAATCCATGGATGTGTGTTCTCTCTCTCTCTCTCTCTCTCTCTCTCCCCCTCCACCCTTCCCCTTACAAACTGCTTTAATCTCATTTGGTTGTTGTATCCAATAGTGTTCCACATGCTGATGAAAGACTCTTTGATCCAAGAATGGAGGCTTTCATTAGCAGAATAGCATGGAGATGATTTTTGCCAATTCCCGGTGGAGTCTACCCTCCCAGGTTGTTCTGAAAGGCACTACAGATTTGGGAAATGCACAGGAGACTGTAGGGGGAATTGACAAAAATTGTGGCTCTCTCCATTGTGCTGACAAGGACCGCTTACCTTCGTATAATAGCAAGGGGTGATTGTGGCCTAGCATGATGAGTGTGACCATGATCCAAGCCTGGGCAAACTCCCAGACCCATGTGGCCCTTGGGAGACACTCCATCCTCCTCTGGCTGTGAGGATTGCTGGGAGGCTTGTATTCAAACACGCTTATCACAGGCAAGATGCATTTTATGGCAGGCAAGCAGGGGGTGGGGTGGTTCTTTGTGGCAGACTTGGTTGAAGACTTCAGCCCTTGGTCTTCACTCACTAGGCATATAAATATGCCTTGTCTGGACTCATAATCTCAGTCAAAACTGGATTCCCCCTACCCACAGAGTAACAGCTATGAGATACCTCACCAAAAGATGAGAAACAAGGGGATCAGAGCGCAAAAAAATAAAATAATAGGCAGCAGAAAGGTATATGAGAACAACAGTTTAAGGGAAGTGAAAATAAATCAGAGAAATGTACTAAAGTGAGAACACAGATACAAAATGGAAAGATCCAGGTGTGCTAATAGAATAGAAAAATGCTCAACTCAAGTGTAAAACAGGTGATGCTACCAAAACTAGCACCTGAAGGCAAGAAGAACAATTGTGTTATGAAAGCCGGGCTTTGAAAGGTTTGTCTCTGTCAGAATGTGGGGAATGGAAATGTTTGCTTTGAGTAAATTTGTTGTATGAAGTACCGTACTTTTGTAGAAGATATGAATGTATAAGAAGATCTTACTGCCAAATTGAGCAATTAATAGAAAGCTTGCTTTAATATAACTTTCAATTAATCAGTTGCAGTAATATTTTTTAAACAATAATTTTACACTATTAAGGCAGGGATGTGTTATTTTTGGTTGTATTAAAAATCTTTGGCTAGTCTTCGGATTGCACCCCCCTCCTCCCCCCAAAAATCATATACTTCAATGAATCTAAGCCAATTTGAAACCTGAAGATTTGACAATGAGCAAATTGAGCTATTAAATGTTGGTGGGTCATCAATTTGATTTATGCATCTGTGACCTTTTATTATTATCCCCCCCCCCTTTTTTTACACTGACAGAACAAGTTAGTGACTAATGACAAAGTAGTCTGAAAGGGCACATTTTAACAAATGATTAAGATGCAGATTTGTATAAACCACAATTACAGTTTCATTGGCTTACAACTGTCTCTTTTAAACATTCAGAATCATCAGGGCAGAGTACAGCTGTACTTGCAGTATTAAATACTTAAACTAGGACCCTTCTGATGCTGTGGGACTCTTTGCAAGCAACTGAAGATATTGTGGTGGATCAATAGAGTGGGTTTGTTGGCACTACTGCAGTATAAGATTTACCATATTTTTTGCTCTATAAGACACACTTTTCCCCTCCTAAAAAGTAAGCGGAAATGTGTGTGCGTCTTATGGAGTGAATCCAGGCGGGAGGCTCTGCTCAGTGCTCCCTTTAAAGAGCCGCATGAAGCGTGTGTGCGGCTCTTGGGGGCTTTCCCCCTTGGGGGCTGCCCTTCTCCCTCCGTGGGGAAAAGCCCCCAAGAACCTCGCACACACTCCTGGGCAGGGGGAGCCTTCATCCCGCTGCCTGAGAGAGGCTGCATGTGGCCATCCCATAAGCTAGGACAGCCAGCAGGATCACTGCGCAGCGATCCTGCTTGCTGTCCTGGCTTCTGGGATTCAGAATATTTTTTTTCTTGTTTTCCTCTTCCTCACATGTTTACTATTTTTATTATAGAATTAAATTGTGTTATATTCTGAAAATCTTTTTAAAATCTGGTGTAGTGGTTAAGAGCGGTAGTCTTGTAATCTGGGGAACCGGGTTTGCGTCTCCGCTCCTCCACATGCAGCTGCTGGGTGACCTTGGGCTAGTCACACTTCTCTGAAGTCTCTCAGCCCCACTCACCTCACAGAGTGTTTGTTGTGGGGGAGGAAGGGAAAGGAGAGTGTTAGCCGCTTTGAGACTCCTTAAGGGGAGTGAAAGGCGGGATATCAAATCCAAACTCTTCTTCTTCTTCTTCTTCCAAAAACTGGGTGCGTCTTATGGTCTGGTGCATCTTATGGTCTTATAGAGCGAAAAATACGGCAACTACCAACATATGCATTATTGGGGTAGCTGGAAAGACTGAAGACTGAATAATAATTGCAGTATACTTCTCTCTTTTTTGAACCCATAGGGTTTTTTTTTAGAACACATCCTAAACATGAACTTTTGAAAGTGCTGTAAATTAAACTGTACACATTTATACTTCATTATGTGTACAAAATAGTTCTTGGCAAGCTAGCTTTTGAATACTTTGAATAAGCAGCATAATATTTCACACACTTTTTCAAGCATCATAATGCTTTACTAATATCCCATCTAGCTTTGGTAAAATTGAAAAACTTGCCTTCTGCTAAAGGATATCCAAATCATAATTACCTATCATGTTGGCATTGTTTAATTGAATGATGCCATATATCAACAACAATATCTTTCTGCAACCTCAAGTAAATCTGAATCGCAAGCAACTTCCGTTAGGGGTCATTGGACCCCTAGAACTTCAAAGGTTATTTTTTATCACCTTTTCTGCCTCACCGTTCATCCGCTGGGTAGAGGTTGGACACTAGCTTAGGCTTTATAGACCCTTTGTTGTTGTTTAGTCGTTTAGTCATGTCCGACTCTTCGTGACCCCATGGACCAGAGCACACCAGGCACTCCTGTCTTCCACTGCCTCCCGCAGTTTGGTCAGTTATAGACCCTAGCTTAGGCTATATCCATGACTTTGCCTGGTATTTTAGAGCTTATTGCCAGAGTCTAAATCTGGCTTCCTCAACCTCAGCCCTCCAGATGTTTTTGGCCTACAACTCCCATGATCCCTAGCTAGCAGAACCAGTGGTCATGGGTGATAGGAATTGTAGTCTCAAAACAGCTGGAGGGCCGAGGTTGAGGAAGTCTGGTCTAAATGGGAGGTTACTTGAGTGTGGACACTATGACCTGGTTATCCAGAAATGGCTGTAGCTGGCAGATCAGCTGGAATTTGAAATAAGCACTTCTTACCACTGAAGACACCTGGGCTCCCAGCAACAAAGTGGAATCTAGGAGTATCTCCAGACAATGGGACTGATCCTTCAGGCAGAATGCAATGCCAGCCAGAACAAGTCAGCCATCCAGTTCTAGGATCTGTGAACCATCAATCCAGAGCACCTCCATAATGCCAGGTATTAGCTTCCATTTATTTTCCCCAAACCAGCCCATTACAGCCTCCATACTCTGATGCAACCTGCACAGTGGTGTTTCAGATGAAAAGCAGAAGTAGGGCCAGATGTAACCAGTATGCTAGTTAGACCTCAACCTAAATCCTTGGGCCACCTTGCCCAACAGCGTCATACAGATATTACTTCTATCAATAGTCCAATAGACATTTTCACTACTGTACCTATTGAAGTGACGAGCAAACTGCACTGAAAGCATTGTCATTCCAAATGCTGAGAGTTCAGCGAAGTTCATTTCAAATGCGAAACCAGTTTCACTTTATGTTTTAAGAGTTTCAAGTTTATATGTTCTTTCTTCTGTTCTCCAGTGGTATAGTTGTGAGATTATTGAATCTCATTCTCATTATGTACAAAGATGGATGAATTGTGCTTAGTCTTAACAGTGGTTTATTACAGGGGTCAGAACCCTTGAGCCTGAATGTGGCCCTCCTGGACCCTCCATCTGACTGTCATAGCCCTATCCAGGCCACACCTACTCAGACCCTGCTCTTTGCCATAATTTTTGGGTGCTACTTGCCTGTCTAGAATTTGTTGTTGAATTATGATATTTTCTCTTGCTTGCATTGTTGTTTAGTCATTTAGTTGTGTCTGACTCTTCGTGACCCCATGGACCAGAGCACGCCAGGCACTCCTGTGTTCCACTGCCTCCCGCAACTTGGTCAAACTCATGTTGGTAGCTTCAAGAACACTGTCCAACCATCTCATGCTCTGTCGTCCCCTTCTTTTTGTGCCCTCAATCTTTCCCAACATAAGGGTCTTTTCCAGGCAGTCTTCTCTTCTCATGAGGTGGCCTCAGCTTCAGGATCTGTCCTTCCAGTGAGCACTCAGGGCTGATTTCCTTAAGAATGGATAGGTTTGATCTTCTTGCAGTCCATGGGACTCTCAAGAGTCTCCTCCAGCACCATAATTCAAAAGCATCAATTCTTCGGCGATCAGCCTTCTTTATGGTCCAGCTCTCACTTCCATACCTCACTACTGGGAAAACCATAGCTTTAACTATACGGACCTTTGTCGGCAAGGTGATGTCTCTGCTTTTTAAGATGCTGTCTAGGTTTGTCATTGCTTTTCTCCCAAGAAGCAGGCGTCCTTTAATTTCGTGATTGCTGTTGCCATCTGCAGTGATCATGGAACCCAAGAAAGTAAAATCTCTCACTGCCTCCATTTCTTCCCTTTCTATTTACCAGGAGGTGATGGGACCAGTGGTCATGATCTTCGTTTTTTTGATGTTGAGCTTCAGACCATATTTTGTGCTCTCCTCTTTCACCTCTAGGGACGCGGGTGGCGCTGTGGGTAAAACCTCAGTGCCTAGGACTTGCCGATCGTATGGTTGGCGGTTCGAATCCCCACGGCGGGGTGAGCTCTCATCCTTCGGTCCCAGCTCCTGCCCACCTAGCAGTTCGAAAGCACTCTTAAGTGCAAGTAGATAAATAGGTACCGCTTTATAGCGGGAAGGTAAACAGCGTTTCCATGTGTTGCGCTGGTGCAGGCTCGCCAGAGCAGCTTCGTCACGCTGGCCACGTGACCCGGAAGTGTCTTCGGAAAGCGCTGGCCCCCGGCTTCTTAAGCGAGATGGGCGCGCAACCCCAGAGTCGGTCACGACTGGCCCGTACGGGCAGGGGTACCTTTACCTTTACCTTTCACCTCTATTACTGAAGAGATATACATGGATAGATGCAGAAAGAAATCTGGGTCTTTGGCATGGTTGGGAATGTGGCCTATTGTTCAATTGTAAGCGTACCATCCATTGCTTCACCTACTTTTGCTTCTGTTTCCATCTTTGCCATCTAATCATACCCATTTTTTGCTGCCCTTCTTGAATCTTGTTGCACAGATTCCAGTGCCATGACATGAACCACATGTGCAACTCAGAGGATAAAACTCAATTTTCACTTTATTTGCAAAGCAAAATTATCTGTTAGTTGCTTATCTGACATTGCTGCAAACATCTTGAAATTGTGTGGAAAATATTTAAATCAGATTAAAGACTTTAAAGACTAAGCAATTGCTCACCCATTTACACTGTAAGTATCCTGTAAATTTTCCCTTAAGGCATTTTTGATTATTGTGGCTTGAGGCAGTAAGACTGTAGTGAATCTAAGTTGTATCTTCACACAGTTATGCATGTATTATAGTGCTGTGTACTTCTGAAGGGGTGTCTCTATAATTATATTTTTATTGCACTATAATTTTATTTTATAGTGCTTCTTAGTTTGACTTTTAGTTTAGAGACCATGCCCCTAAAGCAATTTTGCAAAACTTTGTAATACTCATGTTTAATGGGATTCTTTCCAAGATTAGTAGTTTGAAGACTGGGCCATGCGTATAATTTTAAGAGCACATTTTTAAATGCAGTTCTGAATAAATTATGCAAAATCATCCAATACCTCTGCTTGGTTTTGTTTTAATCCCAAATATCAGTAGCTTTCAGATTTTCATAATGAAAAGGGTGGGGGGGGGGAGAATGGTTGCATTTGGGCAACTTCAGAGACTGCAACAGAAAATATGACTGTATTCTTCCATATTTTCTGTTGCAGTCTCTGAAGTTGCCCAAATGCAACCATTCTCCCCCCCCTCCCCACCCTTTCATTATGAAAATCTGCTTTGGAAGCAATGATTGAGATTCAGGAAGTGTGCTCTACTCTTTTCCCAAATGCCTTGGAAACATTAAAAATAAAATAAAAGGACAAACACTTCGGAAAAAGCAACCAGAAGGGAACATTTAGCCTCCTGGTTTTAACTTCTGTTGCTTTGTTGTTTGCTGTTGTTTTTAATTCTCACTATTGCTGCCTTATCTGAAACTTTAATATTGCCTTATAAATTATTTTGTGTTAGAATTGATGTGGATCTTCTTTCTTTAAGATGGGAAAGCAGCATGTGAAGATCAAAATAAAAATAAGCCTGTTTTTTGACTGTTGTTTCTCAGCTGTAATTGAAACTCTGTCAGTTTTCCCCCTGTGGTCTTCAAAACTGTAGATGAGGCAACAGGGGATGAATTTAGCAAAACTTTTTTTTTTAAAAAAAAAATCAGCATCAAATAGCACCCCACTGGTTTCCCCCAGGGATTGCTGTGAAAACAATTATGACAGGAGTGGTAGAAATATTTTGCTTCCCCGTCGCTATCCACCCATACTTTTTTCTACACTAAATTGAAATGGTTACCTATTTGAATGAGTTGTGAGGACTTGGGTTGATTCCTTTGCCATGAACATGTATTACTTAGTGGAATTTGGACTTATGGAGGCTCTGGAACTTTGTAGAGTGCAGGACCGATTTGGATGTTAGTTCCACAGAGGCTGAAGGATCAAAATAATAATAATAATTGTTGTTGTTCTGAAAGATATTTGTGATGGGACTGGTAGTCCTGCTGAGGCCTGATTAGTTTCTGACACTGGAAGATGACTTGGCCATAGCTGTCAACTTTTCCCTCTTCTTGCGAGGAATCCTATTCAGAATAAGAGAATTTCCCTTAAAAAAAGGGAAATGTTGACAGCTATGCTTGGCTGATTTACAATATCACTCCTTGGTGTCTTCTGCTCCTAGGCAGTATTCTAGTGACATAGTAAAGTCTTTGGCAGGGCACTAAGATCATTTTGCTGTGGACTTGCAGGTGTTCAAACTCCATAGAAAAAGAGATAATGCAAAACATACCTGACATGCTCTGTATACTTTTGCATATGTGCAACCAGAGGACATGGAAAGGATGCTTGGTGGGGTGAGTTTATCACTTGTTCTCTTGATCCTTGCTCTTCCTGACTGACTAAACCCTCCAGCTGTGGAGCTGACATAGTGTAATGGAAGACATGGACACTATCTTGAGGGAAGGGTTGATCCCAGCAGCCTTTGAAGGAAATGTTCAGATGTCTATTGAAACCAGTTTTTTTATCTTAATTATGCAGTTGTGACCTTGAAGCATTTCACTTTTGCAATTTGTATTTATTTTTGTGTGACTTGGACTGTTATGGTTTTCTTGAACTATGCCTCTACAAAATTAATGATAACTGTATATAACAAACAAGAAACAGCTTAAAATAGAAACATTGAATTGATTCCATATGCTTTGAGAACTATTTTTTTAAAAAATGTAGGCCACGGAAGCCTACTTACATCTTATTTCAGGAGATACTGACAGATCAATCTATTTTGTGTCTCTGTGTTGCATGTGCTGACTTATAATACCTTTCTATCCTAGTTTTTTCATTAATCTGCAATTTAAAAATATCAACACAAAAATATATGTTTTAAATACGCATTTTATTATAATGTACATAATGTAATATAGTCTGGTACATTTTCCCCCTAGAATTATATAGAAACATTATGTGAAATGTGAAATCCAAAAGATAATTATGTTCCAATCTGCCCGTTTATCCTAGAGATGCAGGGCAAGGGAGTTCAAATTAGAATCCGCAGAAATTGAACTTCTAGAAAAGGTGTTGTTGCTAATTTCCCATGAATTGTTGTCAGTGTGTGAATGCCAGTTCATATTATCTTCTTAATTATCACATGATTTGAACCCCCCTCTGCTTATATTAGAATCTAATACAAACTTCCTTCCTTTACTCATAGAAGCTGTAACAGTTTCTACAACTGGCTTACCTTTCTCCTTTCCCTACTCCAGAGTGTTCCTTATTTCCTACTGTTTCATAATATAAAACACATGAAGAAGAAATGAAGAGGGGGAGGGCTAGAACCTTGTTTTTTAAAGATTAGCAGTATCTCACTGGCTTTGGCTGAGACCTTCTGCCCCACCCAGTTGTCAATTTTGAAGAGTCAGGGGTGGAATTCTAACTCAAGAAGATGGGTAAAAGGTAAAGGTAAAGGACCCCTGACAGTTGTCCAGTCGCGAATGACTCATCTCGCTCATCTTGCTTTACTGGCCAAGGGAGCCGACTTTTGTCCGCAGACAGTTTTTCCGGGTCATGTGGCCAGCATGACTAAGCCACTTCTGGTGAAACCAGAAGCAGTGCACGGAAATGTCGTTTACCTTTCCGCCAGAGCAGTACCTATTTATCTACTTGCACTTCGATGTGCTTTCGAACTGCCAGGTTGGCAAAAGCTGGGACCGAGCAGTGGGGATTCGAACCACTGACCTTACAATAGGCAAGCCCTAGGCTCAGTGGTTTAGACCACAGCGCCACCCGTGTCCCATAAAAAGATGGGAGGCATCCTCAAAATATAATGCATAGGGTGTCTCATATATCAAATTGTGACCGCCTTCAGGGGTACATTCAGCTTTAAGCACCCAAGTCCAGCAAATATACAAGAAAACAGTTGAGGTGTTCTAAAATTTATAATAATCTAATCCAGGGTGATCTAACATACAGCCTTGAGGCCTTTTGGGGCAGACCTTGGCAACATTTGATACACACACACACACCCCAGCCCTTGTGCTGCCTTGTGCTGGGTAAGCAAGGCTCTGGGCTTGGGAAGGGGGCGTGAGGGCTCTGACAAGGTCCTTAATAATAATAATGTTAATAATAATAATAATAATAATAATAATAATATACAGTCTGTTTGATTGAAATGGCTTGAACACATACTCACTGCCATGAAGTTGTGTTCAAACTGCTTTTACTACTTTTTTAGTATGTTTTGCCTTCACAGTTGGTTCATAGAGTGTGGAATCTGTATCCTCCAAATCTGGAATGAAATCAGCCATGAATTCACTGAGTGGTCTCTATTCCCTTCACTTCGATTTCCCTCTGTAAAATAAGAAGATTAATGGTGTGCCTTCTAGAGGTACTGTAAAATAAACGACAGAAGATGAGTGATGTAGGGAAAGCTAGGCACATTTAAGCACTGATGTCTCATTGATTTCAATAGGAATTATCTGTGCACTTAAGTCACATTGATTTTATTTTCAGTGGGATTTAGGTAGCCTAACACTAATGCTCTGCCTCCACAGTCAGAGGTCGTATGCTTCTGCATACCAGTTGCTGAAAACTGCAGGAGGGGAAAGTATTCTTGTACTCAAATCCTGCTTACAGGCTTCTGGCTGGCCACTAGGAGAACAGGATGCTGGACTAAATGGGTCAGGGGCCTGATCCAGCAGACTCTTCTTATGTTCTTACTATGTGCATTGAGTTAAATGATGCATTCCTGAGCCCAGCCAATGCAGAAATGACCCTTATCAATGAACGTGCATCTATTGTTGTAAAAGGAAGCTCTCTACCAGTTGTGGACATTTCCCTCTCATGAGCAAGAACACGGAGATGTATGCATGCATGTTGCACTATAAATGGGCTAGAATAGAAAACTGCATGCATTTGGAGTATGAGTTTGTACAAATTCTGGTACTTCCATAGTGGAAAAATAAATTAGGGGTAATAGTAGCTGCGATGTTATAATCTCTCATTAGGATTAATCAATGAAAGCTTCTACATATTGGATTAAATATAATTCTAATTAATTGCCAATAAATCTAAGTGATTATGTGCTTTGAAGTGGAACTGTGAATCAAATTCATATTTGTCTTTTGACTTTGTCAGACCTTCAAACCATGGATAAAATTGTGCTATATTTATTCTATGTGGAAAATACTGAAACCTTTTAATTTTCCTTTTCTTTTTTTAAGTACTGGTGCATTTGCATATATTTTTAGCATAATTGGATACGAACAAGATGCATTAACTTTAAAACATTTAGCATCTGGTTGGTTGAAGTTCAGATGAAACCTGAACTTATGAATTCAAAAATGATACCTTTCCAGTGACCTTCACTATGCTAAAATAACAAAGCTCCTCAAGTTCAGTACATTTGTTAGGTTTCATGTTAGGTGTATTAATAGAATACACTTCAGACGGCAGAGGAATTTGCATTCCAGAACTATCTCACCTGACCCATGATGCAAGCCATGTTTTCTTCCCCATAAAAATCCCATGAAAGGACAGGACGCCATCACATCCTAACACTGCAAGAGACATAAACACAGTGAGGGATTATTATAAGGATATCATAAACAGCTAGTGGTACTAGGAATCCAGTGCCATATAAGGAGGAGTGACCTAGGAATGAAGGCCCAGATTCACTAGGGGAAGCTTGAATGCATTTGGGCCACACAAGGACAGAAAGGATTGAAAGATCTGGGAAATGGAGACAGAAAAAGAGAGAGAGGAAAGAGTTAAAACACTAACAATTACTTGCTTCAAGGAGAAGAAAATGAACAGTATGATAGTATGAGCGGTATGATACCATTTTAAAAAGCTGTGGCTTCTCCCAATGAATTGAGTTGCATTTTGACAAGAGACCCTATTCTCTTCACAGATTTACAATTTCCACAGGTACCCTGTGAAGAAGGAGTGGTAAAATTAGGGCGGGGGAATACTGCCTTGTGAACCTTGCCCCAGTCCTATGATAGATTAGGAAATGTGATAAAAATGTCTAAGTGCTGGAATAGTAACAAATACTTTCAAGCAGCAGCAGATTTTACTTTTTGTGTTTTTATTGGTAGTCTATGGTCATGACAGAACTTTTGCTGGTGGCCACTATCTCTCTTCTCTCCCGCCCCAAATTTCCATATGTAGTATTATTCAGGGATGATCTTGTGGGGGGAAATTAGCCATAATTATATCTGTTTATTATGATTTTAAAGGCTGATATAGAGATTGGCAGGACAGATGTCTATTACCTCCCCGCCACTCATATTGTGTCATTCTGAATGACCTTGCATTTTGCTAGTTAAATTACCACAAGCATACGTCTGCATTCTATGCTTCGTAGAGCAACTCCCCTGTCCAGTTATTGTGAATTAACTCTTACAGTCTGTAGCCAGCGTGCCATTTCTCTTAAAGACTTTGGGCATGGATTCTCTTTCTTAATAATGGAAATCTAACTGTGATCAATACTGTTCTTCTATGTCATTTACAAATATCCCTTTATTAGGTCTATCCACACATACCTTAAGCATTATCTGAATGTCTGATACCAGATTTCTTTCAATAAGGTTGCCTAATTTTAAAGATCATGTGTTGTATCCAAAACATTAGTCCAACATCATCATGCTTCCAGAATTCCAGGGATTCTTTATTACTGAAACAATTGTTTTCATTCCTGCCTTCTTTCTTTCCTACCTGTCTTTCACTTTTTATCTCACTTGCAAAAATGTTGCAGCGTAGCATCCTTTTCTTGGATATATGATACACTCCAGGAATGCCTCCCATTTTTAGCTCTGCTGTCCTACAGTTCTTTATGATTAAGCATTGTAGAGTTCTGCCCACAAAAGTTTCCCCTAGGTATTACCGTGTAGTCCTTTTCACAGTTTTCCACAGGTCAACTCTTTTTGGCTGAAATATGCATGATTTTAACAGCATGACACATTTCAATTGTTTTTCCCAGTCTGAGGTCTATCACCTTCAACAGTAGGTCTCTCAGCTTGCAATTTGCATTTCTAGAACTATATCCATATAATCTCAGACAGCCAGAAAGCTCTGCAGAATTACATGGCAATGTTGCTGAATTTTTGTATTGGGGGGGGGAGATTTGTAACTCCCAACCCCTCAATTTTGCAAATACTGTACTTCTTTTGTTTATGATCCAACCTAACATTTATTTATTATTCCATTCCCAAATATTTCTGTGCCTTTTGCTTGATGCTTCCCGCTTTTTCAGCACAAGCCACTTCTCCCCTTCTCCAATGCAAGTTCTTGGACCTGAGAACACCCTTTCCAGGTCTAAAAAGGTAAAGGTAAAGGTACCCCAGCCCGTACGGGCCAGTCTTGACAGACTCTAGGGTTGTGCGCTCATCTCACTCTAGAGGCCGGGAGCCAGCGCTGTCCGCAGACACTTCCGGGTCATGTGGCCAGCGTGACAAGCTGCATCTGGCGAGCCAGCGCAGCACATGGAACGCCGTTTACCTTCCCGCTGGTAAGCGGTCCCTATTTATCTACTTGCACCCGGGGGTGCTTTCGAACTGCTAGGTTGGCAGGCGCTGGGACCGAGCGACGGGAGCTCACCCCGCCGCGGGGATTCGAACCGCCGACCATGCGATCGGCAAGTCCTAGGCGCTGAGGTTTTACCCACAGCGCCACACCGCGTCAGGTCTAGGTTGGTACAAATGCCCATAACAATTTTGGCACAATTTATATATAAGAGGCCTGAGCAAGGGGATTTCCCATGAAGATAGTGATGGACAGAGTGCAAGCATTCCAAGGGGATGTACTAAGGAAAGTGCATGCAAAGAATAGAGGAGGGCCTCATGTACTGCGTGTTTACATAGAAATGAGTCCCACTGAGCATACTGCCAAATGTGTGCATAGATGTGTGGCCTTAGATTCCCTATGATTAAAGGGCAACACTTCAGCCCTCTTATATTGAATAAATAATAACAATATTCCAGACTCCCCTTAATATTGCAGTCCCTGTTTTCCAATCCTGGCAGAACACTCTCCTGTGATGATAATGCTCGCTGAGCCTTCTTTCTCTTGAGCTATCCAGATGTGGAATCCAAAGGTCATTCAGTTGAAATATTCAAGTTGAGATGTGAATTTGGGGCACATTCCTTTGACCTTTTCCCAAGATAGGCTTGCCTTAAAATATTTAAAAACATTATATGGAACTGCCATGGTCACATGGATTGGCAACATCTTCTAGGGGATTTTTTTTTAAAAAGAGAGAAAAGTTTAACCTATTGTTTTCCTTTGGATTACACAATGTATTTTAAATTATTTATTGATTATTTTTTTTATAAGCCATTTCTACTGTTCTGTATGGTTCCTCCAAAGAGCTCAGACTGATACTTCAACCTCATCATAGAACCTCTAGCAAAGTTAGCACAACTGTAACTTGTTCAAGGCAACCCATTAAGAACCAGGGTTAATATGGGTACTAGGTATGAGATTAATGCAATATCATGATACTTTTGTGATTCCAGAGGCCTGGAAAGGATTGAGTCTTACTACTGCCAACTGCACCTGAGGCCTGAAATAAATGCAGAGACACACAAAGTTGAATAAGGTCCACTTTATTAAATGTTAAACAAAAACCCGCAGATGGAAATAATAGGTGTGGAAACTGAATATAAACTTGGAAATCCTGCATCCATAAGGGTGACTGTTCCTCTGCCAGGCCACAGGCAAGCCAATATGCTTACTCCTTACCTCAGCCACACTCTGAAGGGGAGTAGGGAGGCCCTCCAAACTCTGGGTGAATGATGCAAGTTGGCCTCATAGGCACTCCCTATCCTGCCCCTTACAGCTCTGAGTTGCAGGCCTCAGGCACTGCCAGTCACCCCAAGGGAGCCTAAGAAGGGGGTCGCCAAGCAGCCCTATTGAGTTCCTCTTCCCACATCTTCCTGCCAATGTGACCAGATTAACCTATTTAAGAAAACAGAACACTCAGATTAACCTATTAACCAGATCAACCTATTGGCTAGCATAGCCAATAATTAAGACACCAACCTGAAAGCCTCTAATCCCCAAATCACAGCACTGAGTAGGAAAAAATCCACCTGCAAACAAGGCAGGAAAATAAAAAAATCCTGCTTGGCCCTAAACTGACCATACCAGTTAACGTTGTAATTAAAGGGATGAAGGGGTGGGTGCCAGCAAAAAACAAAGGATTAGAAGAAGGCAAAGTGGGTTTAAAAATACTCCATCACCCATCCCAGCATGCTGACATGCAATGTTTGTAATGTGCATATGCATATCATCACCCAACATGGCAGCAGCAGCTTCAGTGCTGTCCACAAACTACCCAAAGCAAGCTCAGGGAGCAGAACAAGGATCTTGTAGGAAAATTGGGATATTTATTTATTTATTTATTGAATTTATATACCTCCCTATACCCGGAGGTCTCAGGGCGGTTCACAGAATATCAGTATGTACATGCTGTTCTATCCTTACTCACATGTTACTTGCAGGTAGGGCATTACCATGTTTAATCTGGAGTGGAGCTACATTTTTATCACAGCCACCAGCATTACATCTCATTCCCCCAACAACTGCAAGTTGCATGTGGCTGCCTCAACTGCTTGCATTTTGGGGTTTCTTTGCAAGCAGTTCATGGTTTTTGTAGGAAGGAGAATACAGTATTGGAGTTGGGGTGGGCAAGTAGGCTAATCCAGACCTGCTCCAGATTAAGCAAAGTGAGCAGTGCATGCTTTGTGTTTGCCTTTTTGTGCTTGCAACAGAAGTAATGTCAAGTATGATTTGGCCCTGAACCTCCCAGCCAAGTGGAGATGTGACCATGATCTTCCCTTTTCTACCAGTCATTGTATCACACATGTTCTCTGGCTCACTTCTGGATTGCTGAGCACAACAGGTCCTTTCCCATAAATCCTTAGTGTAGTGCAAACCTCATTAATTTCCCTTGTGCTGCCTCTTCCATATTGTTCTTTGTTGCTAGAAGCTATCACTTCTTGTCCTTGCACACAGTAAGCCTAGCCAGTAATTTGTCAGTTCCACTGTACTGAGGTTCCAAGAGCTCCCTTAAGGGTTGACTATCAAGACAAATGCATGCTACAGTAATGTGATGGAATGATGTTTCTAAGTCATCCCCATACAACTGAACTATGTAGTAGAAGAGAGTATTTTTATCTCTTCCAAACCTGTTTTTGCTCTTGGGCACCATGCAGTGAAAATATACTCTCAACAAATTCTTTCCTTATGATGGGTAGACCCTGGCACAGAGGAAAGTGAATTCAATATTAAACACCTTTCACCAAAGATGCTCCCAGAGCATTCAGCTGCTGTCCCTGGCAGTAGGTAGCTCAACCACTGATTAGTTTAACTTAATGACTACCTGCTTGTGAAATGATAACATTTGAGATTCAGGCATTCCATTGTGGACCAGTGCGAAACAGCTGCAGTTATGTGACTTTTTAGTGGCTAATGCAATTTTGTATGTCTATGTAAGATACCCTCATGCAAATAAATTTGCTGTTATCTGCTGTGACTAAGAATAAACTTCTTAAACTACTTTTAAAGGGCTTATCAATGCCTTTGGGGTTTGTGGGTGTTAAAAACAAAAACCTGACAACACACCAACAATCTGATTGCCTTTTAGGTTTTCGGTCACATCACAAGTCAATGGCGGTCGCTCCCCGTAGCCCCTCCGTGGGCTGTGAGGAGGTTCAGGCAGGGGAAAGCCAGGATTTATGAGGCACAGAACCTGACAATGTTCCCCAGTGGGGTCTGGGGAGCACACTGCATCCCACTGTGCTGTGCAAGCCCATGTCTGCCAACTTGAAAGGTAGAACTGGTGCGACCTGGGAGTGTGTCCTTGCCATGGACGAGCCTCTGTCTCCAGCATGATTTGTGGTTGGTTCCTCTCTAATTTGGACAATTGGGATTAATCAAGAGGTGCTCCTGGACCAGCATATACTAATGAGCTGCAACCAGTCAGCTGCCAAAAGGACTGGGCTTGGCTCTTTGAAGGTATCTGAATGTTTTCTTTGAAGCTTGAGAATCCTTATAACAGCTGGCAAAGGAAGGGGAGGACAAGGTGCTTTGTGCTTTCTTATGGTTTTCAAATGGTCTTTTTTCTTCTTGTCTTCCCTTTGCATTATGAAAGAGGTGTGTGTAGCTGCTGCCGCGTTACTCTGTTACTCCAGAAAAGGGGGGGGGGGGCTTTTGATATATGCTCAACAAGGAATTTAACAAGGCCCTCCTCCCTCGACCGAAGGTGAATGGACTGTATTTAAAATCATTCCTAGACTGGACAAGGAGTGCTGTTGGAGGAATGTAGTGGGGGAGGGGGAAGAATGAACTGCTGCCAAACAGATGCAGTAAAGAGGCTGAACTTGAGAAAAGATCTTGCTTTTAACTGTGTGCCGAGGAAGAACTCCAGAGTGGAATTTTAATGGCAGAGTTTGGATATGCACTCTGTGAGTTATTTATGGCTACAGCTCATACACTAATCTGTAAACAGCGGGGAAAAATGGAGTGTGACCTTGTACCATCCAGATAAACACTGCAAAAAACTGAACAATGGAAGATAGTAATTAACTCTCCCAGCACACCAGGTCCAGAACAACAATGTATATGAAGGACTACGCACATGAAATTGATTATTTATTTATAATATGTAAGCGAGGTGATATTTGTAAGGTGAAAAAAGTGGCTAGCTGGAAAAATGGTTTAATGGCAAGTGAAGAATGTCAACTGGACTCTAAATAAGAAATGATGCTGCTGTGCAAGGAAATGGTGATAATCATATGTTTGGAACTGAAACCTGATTTTAAGAAATTGTATTAAATTAATTTGGTTTGATTTGTAATAATTTGGAAAAAATAATAAAAATAATTTGGAAAAAAACCATCTGATTGTGGGAATAAACACAACTAAAATTTCAGAATCTATTGCAAACAAGAGCTATACTGAGGATTATGGTTGACCTGTTGCATGTGCTGATGTACATGAACATAGGAAGTTGTCTTATACTGAGCTGGGCCCTTGGTCCATCTATCTCAGGTTTGCCTGCACTGTATATAATAGAAGGTCTGTTTATAAGGCCATCTCAACTGATCTGGCTGTTGTTAATAGCCTGATCCAGTGCTTTTTAGTCACACTATATAAAGCCGAAAGGGAAAATCCAATAAGAACAATTATTTGCTGCCCTCAGTTGCTTTACAGTGTTTCAAATGAAAGGTTTTTTTTTTTAATATTGTTGTTGTTGCTTTGAAAAAGGTCAGTGAATATTGTTGTTATTGCCAGGGCAAATGACAAAGCTAGGTAGGGAACCATGTCCCTGCTACAGTTCACCTTTTGGTGGGGGTGGTACTGAATAGAGCCCTGAGCCTGCACAGCATGCAGATATTGGACAATGTCACCCTGTTAACAGTGCTGCTCCCATCCCCATCCCGGGTGGCGCTGTGGCTTAAACCACAGAGCCTAGGACTTGCCAATCAGAAGGTCGGCGGTTCGAATCCCCGCAACGGGGTGAGCTCCTGCAGTTCGGTCCCTGCTCCTGCCAACCTAGCAGTTCGAAAGCACATCAAGTGCAAGCAGATAAATAGGTACTGCTCCGGCGGGAAGGTAAACGGCGTTTCTGTGCGCTGCTCTGGTTCGCCAGAAGCAGCTTAGTCATGCTGGCCACATGAGCCGGAAGCTGTACCCGGAAGCTCCCTCGGCCAATAAACCGAGATGAGCCCCGCAACCCCAGAGTCGGTCAGGGGTCCCTTTACCTTTACCTTTACCTTTTCCACCCCCATTAACAAGGAGGCACTGACCAGTACCTGCATGTGGTTTAGGAGCTCTGCTAAGAACCACTGCTGACTCTCCCCCGCCGCCTCCTTACATCATCTATCTGTTATAGTAATCTGATTTGCTGCCATATTATCCTCCAAGCAAATATGACACTGCCGTTTCTCTTTCACAAGGCCCAGGTTTCTCTTTCACGAGGCCCTGCTTACCCTGACTCTTTTCCCAAATAACTGCATAAATACTGAATTCATGCTTAAGTACCACAGGGTAATAATCCACTTAACTTGCCCCACCCACCCCAAATCTCCACAAGTACATTTTTGCAGTACATTACAATTCCACGATTCTCCCTTCCTCAAGTGACACATATTTTCTCTTGAGGCAACAATATCACCACTTTGCCAGCAGAGGAAACTTTGGGGCATGTGAGTAATTTTATTGCACATGGATTATCTGCTGTCATATGTTGGGTGTTTATGAAATTGTCTTCCTGCTTCTTGATGTGATTGTGCCTTTATCTCAATTTCAGCAGGCATGTATCCTTCTGTGATGAATACTGCATAGTACAATAGGCTCAGCTTCTCATCTCCTAAGGTCAAGGATTTGGTCCTTGGAATTTCTGGCAAGATGCAAATTGGCAACAATTGTGGTGTTCTCTCTAACCCCAGGCTCACATCTGATCATATTAGATCAACGCCGTATTTGTACATATAGGCTTGAATGACAGGAGTCCACTAATTCAGTTAAGGGCAACCCCTGCTTGTAGATGCATTGATAGCACTGGTCAACAACAAATTTGTTGTCTGCGTTTTTTTCCAGCTGATTTAGGATGAATCTGATGTGCTGAATCCAAAAATCACATTGGTTTTGCTCAATCAGGTCAAGTTTTTGAGCTATGGCCACATGTCTTTTTTACATTTTTGTTCACATGTACGCTTGTGTGGAGCATTTTAGAAGAAGTTGGTGGGGGTAAAATGCCTTGTCAAATAATTGTTTTGATTGTAAATGATTATTTTAATGACTAGAAGTATTCAGGTCCGATAGTTCTGGGTGATTATGTCGAAAAGGGATCAGTTTGAAGTCATAAAACCTTGAAATCTTCCATAAATTGGTCCAGCAAAGCATAAAGTTGGGGGATCAAAACTACGTTAATGGGGCAGCCGCCCCACGAAGTATCCTGATCTTCAATCAGCACGTCGTCCTGTAGCTCATTGTGATGAAATTCCAGTGCCTATCTTCAGAGAACTTCCTGACATTAGTGACGAAGATGCCTCCAGTGTTGAAGGACATGAAGAAGAAGAAGAAGAAGTGGTTCTTGAAGATGATGCTCCACATCCATTTTCCCAAAAGGAGTTGAATGATCTAGTTCGTGACCTCAGCTTCTCAAAGGACTCTGCTGAACTGTTGGCATCCAGATTGAAGGAAAAAAACCTCCTCTCTGACAGTGCTCGCATCAGCTTCTTGCGCAACAGGCATCAAGAGTACCTCCATTTTTTCTCGGAAGAGAAGGACTTGGTGTACTGTGCAGATATTGCGCAGCTTCTGCTCAAGCTTGGAGTGCCACAGTATGAACCCAAAGATTGGAGACTGTTGATTGACAGCAGCAAGCGATCACTGAAATGTGTTCTGCTACACAACGGCAACCAGTTTGCCTCTATACCCCTGGCTCACTCGAGTACACTGAAGGAGAACTATGAAGCGGTGAAGTATGTGCTGGAGAAAATTGGTTATGATCAGCATAAGTGGTTTATTTGTGTTGACCTGAAGATGGTGAACTTTTTGTTGGGACAACAGTCTGGCTTCACCAAGTACCCATGTTTTCTGTGCATGTGGGATAGTAGGGACCGTGCTCAGCATTACACGATAGGACTGGCCTGTGTGGGAGGAATTGGTGCCTTGCAAAGAAAGGAATGTCATCAACGACCCTCTGGTGGACAGAGACAGAATACTCTTCCCACCGCTGCACATCAAGCTCGGCTTAATCAAGCAGTTCACCAAGGCTCTGGACAAGGATGGTGACTGTTTCATTTACTTGTGCCAGGCTTTTCCAGGATTGACCATGGAGAAGTTGAAAGCTGGCATCTTTGACGGCCCTCAGATCCATCAGCTCATCAGAGATCCAGAGTTCGGAAACTCAATGAACGAAGTAGAACTGGAAGCTTGGAAGGTATTTGTTCTGGTAGTGAAGAACTTTCTTAGCAACAATAAGGCCAGAAACTACGCAGAACTTGTCAACAACATGCTGACTGCTTTCAGAAATCTGGGCTGCAACATGAGCGTCAAGATGCACTACCTATTTTCACATATGGACTGGTTTCCTGAGAACCTGGGTTCAATGAGTGACGAGCAGGGGGAGAGATTCCATCAGGACATGAAAGAGATGGAGACCAGGTATCAGGGTCGCTGGGATGCAGTCATGATGGCTGACTACTGTTGGACTCTGAAGAGAGACCTCCGTGCTGCTGAGCATTCCAGGAGTTCCAAGAAACAGAAGTTCAAGCCCTGAAGTTTGAAAAATGGTGAAGCAACATGCAATTTACGTGTACTTACCTTTATCAATGCCCACCATTCAGTTTACAGAAAACCTGACCTGATGGAGAGAAACGGATGCCATTTCCTGATTCAGCAGTGCAAAAATACCCTAAATTAGTTGTAGAAATCTAGACAACATTCAATAAGTAAAAAATTGTTGCCCAGTGTAGTCATTATTACTGGATTCTAACACACCTCATTGAAGAAGCAGCAGCCAGTACCTTTCCTTTAGACACTCAACTTTGAAATACACAGGGAGCAGGATAAAAACTAGTTAGTTAGTTAGTTTTAAAAAGAACTACTACTAAAGCTGGGTTTAAAACAAGTAGGGGGAGAAAGCCAGGGGGGCATGCAGCAACAAAGATAGCTAGGGAAATTGCTGCTGCAAACCTGATCCATAAATTTAAAAGTACTTCAAGAATATGACAATGAAAGAGCTTTGGGAGATGATGAGGAATAGAATTAATGGTCCTGGAAAATAATCATGGCTTTGTTTCTAACCTCCACTTGAAGCCTCAGGGGTGGGAGGATTTTTAAAAATTTTAACATCTACAGGAGGCTATAAAGTGTCTGATGGTTACTTCTTGTGGGGAAAGAGCTTCAGTCTGAAGGGAGCTGGACGGAGATGCTTTCTGAATCTTTCTTTAGTAAGGTTAGTTATAGTGACCTAGTTTTTATTTCTCTGGAGGAAAGATGCCTTTTGAGTTGTAGTAATATGCATGGAGCTATTCCTAACTTGACGCAAGAAGGGATTTGATAGTGATAAGGATTTGGTTTATGGTTTGTTTGGGTTTATTGTTTTTGTTTTTTACAAAATAAATCCAGTTTCAAATTAATTGCTTATCTGAGTCTCTCCTCAGAAGGATTCCGTTTATTTAGTTCTGGTCAGGGAAAACAGTTGAGCATACTGACAGGAATTATATATGTAAAATTAATATATGCTGTCAAAATGGGTCAAACTGTTGTGCCCAGCAAAAACAGAAAAGAAAACTTCACACGATCACATAGATTGGATTCCTAGAATAAAGGGCAAGTATCTCTTACAGATTCAGGTAGCATGAAATCTTTTATCTTAAGTTAATATCCACTACACTCCATATCAGGTATCCTTTAAAGCAAAATTCTTAAATCAGTTTCCATTGAATATTGGAAAATACAAACACACACACACACACACCGTTTAATGCAACATCAGAGCTGTTATTACTAAATATAGTATATAAATCTATAATTGTGCCTGTTAATGCACCCATATATATTTATATATAACTCAGGAGCATTCAGAACTATTGCGGTTTCTCTTAGCTTTTTATCCATTAGTTTTCTTCATACATTTGGCAACTTGAGGCTTATGAATAACTTAACATACTAGTTCGTTTTTGCTTTAAGTGAGTCACTATGGCCTTAAATATAGCCCTAGATTTAACTTAAGAAAATGGAGATACTGTGTGTGTCCAATCTATCCAATATGGTTGTCTGAATTTGTTAATGTCATTTTGTTGCAGACATTTTCATTTTTGGAGAGGTCATATGGAGGCATGTAGAATACAATTTGGTATGTGATAGATTAGCGAGGATTCTTACAGAAACCTTACTATTTTTGTGTGTTTTAAAAAGTCATTATTGCAGAACTTAACAACATTGGCTTGAGCTTATCTTTATGTGTGCGTTAAGACCAACTATTACATCCCTTTCCCCCTGCTTGATAACTTCAGTCTCAGCTCCAAGCGCACAGTTAAATGTTACATTTTGTTGTAATTCTGACTTCAGTGGCCATCACTGGGCCACAAAGGTATTCCTTGGATTGATGCTGCTTGGAATTTGGAACACCAGATATTTAAAATACATTTAAAGTGCATTTAAACTATGGGGACCATAGTTTATCTCTCATAGAGCTACAATTCCCAGCATAGTTACCAAATTACAGTTCCTTGGATTCTTGTGGGAAGCCACATGATTTAAATGTATGGGGTGGGTGGGTTTGTTGGGCTAGTGGACAGGCGGGGTGAGATAACTGAAACGTTGTTTAATTTCTTCCTGAATCCAAGGTAGGGGTTTTTGTGGGGGAGGGGTCTTATTTGGGAATAATTATTTATGGACCAGAACTGGGACTTCAGAAACCCTTGGCGGCAGGAGAGACAGTTCCAGGTTTGAGGAGGCTTTTGGCAAGGTGAACTCTATTGGGGTCCCTACTATGTTAATGGGGCTGGTACCAGGCAGCAGGCAACAGAATGAAGTGGCATTTATATGTCACAGAATATCCAAAGTGACACTGCATCAGGGACATTGTGGGCAATTAAAATGGCAGATACTGTGCCCCCTGGTGCTGTTCAGAGTACTAGGCCTGAAAAATGTAAAGGGTGGGCCCTGACAAGGGCCTAATGAGAACCGGATTCTGGCCTTGTGGGACAGAGATGGAAGGAGGACATACAGAATCCTTTTCTTCCAACTTCTCTTTTCTTCCTTTCCTTTGTCTTCTCTGTTTTTCAGATCTACCCATCACAAACAACTGCCAACCCCGAGCTGAAATTCTAGAATCTTAAGTAGCAGATCATTGCATAGTGTTTTGCATTCTTAGGGTATCTTTCAACATGATGCAAATGTCCAAGCTGGTATTTGTGCTGAACTCAGTAGTGCATAAAGAATGTTAGGATTTCACATTTTAGGTTTTAGTTGAGAAGGACGTATCTATGCCGTAAATTCAGCAAAAGAAAGCTGAATTTAATTTCTGACTGAAAAAATAAGTATCAAGTTGTTTTCTTCTTGCACTTCTCAAAAGAGGCTTCTAACCTTGAAATCTATAGTGAAGACAGAATTACACAGTGATAATCAACAAGAAGTATCTTATTTGTGTCCCTACCTTTTAGTTCTGTTATTTTCTTGTAAAAATCAGGGTCAAGGTTGTTTCTGGAACCCTTTTTCTAACAGCAGTTGAGTATGCTATGTCACTGATTTTGAAAATGTTGCTAGTCATGTCTCGTTTAGAAGGAAGAATAAGTGGAATTACTAAGTTTTATGTAAATTCTGTAGTCTAAACATAAAATGGTCTATACTTGTACACAGTGCCTTTTGTTGAGCTACTATTAAGAGTAAAATGGTCAAGGGACAAACCCTGCTGCAAAAACTGATCTAACTGCACAGGTCTCTGGATTACGGTCATTTTAAAAAAAGAAAAAGATGTATCTGCAGAGAATCCGATGTGAGATAAGTGAAAAGACTGCTGTTGTGTTAGTAAATGGGTCCGCATCATATTGTGCATCCAAAGGACTGTTTATCCAAATATTTTGAATTCATTTAACAAACACCTCAAATCCTTCTAAAGCATTTCTGATGACATGCTTAATTCCGATAAACGTTTCATAGTTGCTGAAATGCATAAGAAGGAGAATCTCCAGGATTCCGCTTCTGACAGACTGCATAAAACCTATTTCATAAACCATAGCACACATCACTCATTAGAATTGTGATTAATTCACATTTTTATATTTGCTATGGGCCTATGGCTGACGTCAGCCCTTTAAAGCGTATTGTATTTGTATAGCTAAAGGTAAATTTAAACTCAAGATGTTTGAATCATTTCTATAGATAAGGGCTATGATAAAGGAGTAAATTTACAAAGACTCAAGTGTCTTATATTCCTCTGTCGTTTCATGGAGAAAGTCCAAAGTGCTGCATTATCTTGTGCTATAGATCAGCACTCACAATGTAAAGTCCTGAGAACAAAGTTCAATGTCTAAAAAAACAAGATTGCTTTTGATGTCTAAAAAAGCAAGACAGCTCTGTCGCTTTGGTTATGATGTGGGAGCTAGCCTAGAACTCATTCACAGTCTGTATTCATTATCAACAGGCATACACAACTTCTCTGTGGATTATGACCCTGTAATCAGGATCCAGAGTTGCTCTGCCCAGATCTCTACTAATTCAAAGCTTGTCATGTTTTTGTTTTGTGGAAGGCCATACTCATAAAACTGTTAACGAATTCTTTTTCTGGGTTGTTGCACCTTTCTAATTGTAATGGAGGATGTTAAGAGAGAAAAGACGCTATAAACAGGAAAACTTTGTTACAAGACTCCCAAAAGTTTGTAAATTCCATAATATATGTACAGCATGTTGCAGATTGCTGCTTGTTGTTCTGCATATTGTGCTAAACATTTTTGTGGAGATACTTTAATAAGATTTCATAAAATGATATGCAGCTATAAATGATTTATGAGAGTAGTAAATACTCTGAGAAGTTGTACATATTAGTTTCCAAGGTTCCATTTTGTGTTTTTTAAAAAAATTATGGATGTTCAAATGCTTTACATTTCTGGTTACTTTTGGCAGAATCTAAGAATTGCTTTGCCTTCCAACTTTTAAAAAAAATACTTGAAAAAATAAAACAGATAATACCCATATCAGTTCTCTCTCTTTTGTTGTTGTTAGTTTTGCATTTGTCAGAGTGTTATAACTTACCATCTGCAGAGTCAGCCAGAATTTTTAGCCTTGCAGAGGGTTTTATTTCATTTGAACATTTCATCAAATCCCAACATGGAGCAAGATTTCTTATGCTTGAAATCTGCATTGTTAAACATGCCTTCAGTTTTCACACATCAGTAAGTGTAATCAAATGCCAAAATGTTTTACAGCAGAAACTGAATCTTTTGACTATTTTAAATCATTTATCATTTCAGGATATCTGTGGATTTCTCTGTATATCGCCCTTTCTCTCCTAAGATTTAAGGGCCAGTCACGTGATTTCCTCAAGTCTCATTTCTAGCTGGCTGCCAAATCCAATGTGTGCAGAATTCCTCATTTTTTTGAGTTAGCTGTTGTATGATTATCTCAACCCACAGTGAAATCTCACCTCAGGCTTACTATAAACAGCAGGTGCTGTGTCATGAGGTGTTTGTGTGAATAAGTGTGGCGAAATGCAGAAATGCAATATGAATTTTACTCGGGTTTTACTCAGGTGGTGCTGTGGTCTAAACTACTGAGCCTCTTGGGCTTGCCGATTGGAAGGTTGGCGGTTTGAATCCCCGTGACGGGGTGAGCTCCCATTGCTCGCATAGGCGCCGACTCCATGGGGCCTGAGGGGGCCCGAGCCCCCTCAAAAAATCGTTTGGGGGCTCCGCCCCCCCAATAATCTCGGGCGCCCCTCCAGCAGAGCGCCACCGCCGCCCCTCCCCCAGCCCAAAATGTACAGGGTCGGGCTGCATGCCTCCTGCCCTCCCTCCCGAGCAAAAGCTCCACCCAATTTCCTTCGGAGCTGATTAATAGGCGCAGCACGCTCTCCCCTATTCGCTCACGAGGAGGCGGTGTCACTTTATCTGCATATTCATGAGCTTATTTATTATTCATGAGCTTTCGCGGGCTCCCCCAATATCGCGGGCTCCCCCCCAAAAGCCCATCTAGTCCAGCATCGTGATCTCACAGTGGCCAGCTGTCAAATACCAAATGAGAAGCCTGCAAGCATCACTTGAGTGCAGCAACACTCTCAACTTGTGATTCCCAGTTTCTGGTATTCAGAGTCCTATTCCTCCCAACACCCAAAATGGGCAGTATCTTGTATGTTACGGCAGTGTTGTAAAATGTTGAGTTAGAATCTATTAAATATAAAATTTTAAAATACGACATACTTTTAAACGTAATTAAGTTTACAGTAAGCTGTATGCTAATATTTATTTCATTAATCGCTACCCGTAAGGCATCTCAAAGCATTTCACAAACAATGACATGTGTGAAATGGTTACCATACATAAAAACAGTTGCATCTGAAATCAATTTATGGGGGGGGGGACCCTATAAATACAAAAACGGTTTTAAACACCACCACATGCAAATCAATTCAGATCCAAGAAAGATACCAACTGGGATAAAGCTTTGATAAGGCTTTTTGAAAGCAGTAGGCACCAGAAAGCCAAGAGAGAGAGCATCTGTCCGATAGGCAATGGGAGGGCGTTGCAAAGGGTAGGTGTTGCCACACTAAAGGCCAGATTCTGATATCTTGTGGAATGAACTTCATGCTAGGATGCCCTCTCCTGCAGAATATAGTGATTGGTTGTGTATGTGGGGAATGAGGCAACTACCATATTTTTTGCACCATAACACTCACTTTTTTCCTCCTAAAAAGTAAGGGGAAATGTCTGTGCGTGTTATGGAGGGAATGCCTACGGGTGGCATGCCTACGGATTTTCCTCCTCTTAAAACTACGTGCATGTTATGGTCAGGTGCGTGTTATAGAGCAAAAAATATGGTATTTAGGTATACTGGCCCCAAGCTGTTTAAGGCTTTGCATGCCCATACTAGCACATACCCTCCAACATTTCTGAGATGAAAATAGGGACAACTCTTTAAATTGCACAGAACAATTTGCTTTAATTTATTTTTCAGTACATTGAATGGAAAGAAAAACATTGTTAATTGCCTTTAGTTTGCTTTCCCATGGCTTTAGGACTAAACACATGGGTAAAGACCATTTACCGTAATTCTGACGGTGGCGGCTGTTCTAGCCCTGGATGGCTGCTGGGGAGCTGAGGGAGGGAGACAATTAGCTCCTGTCAGTTGATGTCAGGATTGGCCTCGGCCAGCCATAAGTGGCTGGGGAGATTGCCCGCCAAATAATTTTAAATTTAAATGGGCCTATCACAGGCCTGGAAGGGTTGATGATGCCCAATCGGCAGACCTTGCTGAAGCAGTTTTTGGTTGGGTCATCTTGCAGGGCATAGAAGCTGGTTGCGCTGGTATCTGGCTTTAGTTTGATTTCCCATGGCTTCAGGACTAAACACATGGGTAACTGTCATGCTGCAATAAGGCCTTAAATTGCCCATCTTCACCAAGATTACTCCTAAAACTCTGAAACTAAAATTTACTGACAAGAGTCAGTTGTGTTACCAAAAAGTAATGACATTTGTAACAGTAAGAGAACTACTGTTGAAAAAGGCACCCATTTCAGTCTTTCCACTTTTAGGTGTAATTGGTATTAAGTATATCTGAGACCTACTGCTGCAACAAAAATATCCTTTTATTACATTTTCCCCTTTAATTTGTCATCAGTGGCATCATGTTTGGTACTGTGTGCTTAGGAAATAAATGCTATGTGTTGTATATATTGTACTATAGGCAGTTTTATTTTGCTAGAAGTTCTGACGGCTTGGGAATTCTTAAAGCACGATAAAGATTTATTATTCCTCTATTTTGGTATGGTAATAGCTTTCGATGTGCTCTTTGGGTAATTTGTCTTGTGCTGACTACATTTTATGTATATCTGACTGATCTGTTTTATCTTTTAAAGCATTAATCTTAAAACATTTCCTCTTTGATGGACTGAGAGGTTTTTTTTTTAATCAAGCGGGGAGATTATTAGTATCCTCATTCAATTTTCTGGTTTATTAATTGGATCAATCTACTTGTTCTCTCTGTGTTTCTGCCGTGTGGTAATTTCCAAGCTATCTTCAAATGCAATTACCCATTCACAGAAGACATCAAGCAATGGCAACATGACCTCACGTCACCCTGCCTAGTAATACACTGTCTTCACAAAGTACCACCTCCTACCTAAACACATTCCCTGAAACAACGGACAGAAGTGCAATAACACACACAAAACTATAGGTCCTGGCCTCCTATCAGGCACTAGACTGAATCCCTTGACACAAACATTATTTAAAAAATTATTATCTTGAGGTTTTGTAAAACCTTGGGACATGTCTTATTCTAATAGATTAATACACTATTAGGAGAACTGAGAAACATTGATAGGGGAAGCATTGCACACATTAATGAGAGTTAGCTAGCATTTGCTGCAGCTCCTAGTAACACTAAGGCTCTTCGACCTCACATACACACTATAATTATTCAGAAGAGAAAATGGAATCTGGCCACATTAATCTTTATGGACAAGAAAGCTGAATACCTTAAACTGTACTTGGATGGCTGGCAAAAATCTCACTCATGACTGAATATGTCAAGGTTGCTGCTTAATGCTTCAGATACGGTATACACGGTCTCCCTGCAGATTTTTGTAAATTAAATCAGGAGGGGATATTTTTGTAACATATAATCACTGGTGGAGCAGATTATAGGTTAACCTGCATACTGTATCAGCAAATTGACGTAATTTATTGTGGGCTGCACAATGACAGCAAAGGGAGGCAACAATTAATTTGCCATTACCATGTGTTGCAATTTGTACGTTTCCATGAGTTGTTGGCTTTAGTTTTTGTGCTTTTCACCTGTTTAAATTTATTTCACAAGATTTATATACTGCCTGATTGTAATAAAACCTGAAAGTGGTTACAGAGAGAACCAGGCATTATTCCCCTCGCCCAAACAATATATTTCCATTAATGTAAACTTGTGGAGCAGGCACATTAACTGACTGGATTAACACAACCAGTTTCCCATGCTCCTGATCACAGAAAGTGCCTCTCAAGTTTTGTTGACCACCCCATCTTATTTATTTATTAACTTACTGTCCTTCCCTTCCTCCTCTGCCCCCTACTCAACTGTCCTCTGGGCCTTAGGAAATTCTTTTTGCCTTGAGCCCCACAAGAAGGAGCAGGAATTCACCTTCCACCCACCCCCTTTGCATCTCTGCATGTAGGTGAAATGCCCACACAAGCCATGGTACAGGGCTCATCTCAGAAAGGCTTCAACCACCAGCCGTGGTTTACCAGTTTGTGGTTCACTGAATCTGCCAGTTTCAGTTTCTCTCTTATTCGCATTTTTACAATCTTAAATTCATTTTTCCAATTTTCTACATCAGTTTGTGATCTAAAAGAAAAAGGTTCTCATGAAAATTCCTCAGCATTTTAATGCGGATTTTGACACACGCACACACACACACACACACACACACACACACACACACACTTTTGCAGCACAATTTTCTCTAATATAATACATTTTGGTTGTTATTTCTACTAATATGTGCATTTCCATGCACATTTTGCCTCAGAATGCACATATTTGTACTGCACACATTTGGTTGAAGAACTGCATTGCAAAATTCAGAGAAGTGCAAATTTCAAAGGATAGCTGTGTTTCAGTTCCTGTATTTTTTCTGATAGTGTGACATAGCCTTTAAATGTGAACTAAATCAAAGATATCCATAGGTCCTGCTGGTTCATATATCAGCATTGTGTTTTGTTTTGTTTTGTTTTAATAAATATTTTATCAAGTTTTCACAATAAAAAAACATTCAAGAAAATATACCAAGACAAAGAAAATACAAAATCACAAAAAACAATACAATACAAAAGTACAAACATTGAACACATCAAAAGAAAAAGAAAAAGGAGATAAAAACACATATAATAACAAAAAACAAAAATTCCCTCTTTCTTAGTTTCGCATCGTCAATTAACTTATTTTCCCGACTTCCTCACGTCTCCCGTTCTTGTATCCCTTTTAAAAATTAATTCAGCAAGTTCATATCTTATTAATTTATCTGTTATTAATCCAATCTTACATTTTACTTTGTTGCTAAAGCCCCTGCGATTCATTTCAATGTCCTCAACATTCAAAAATTTTACAATATTTCTGCAAATAAATTTTAAATTTCTTCCAATCTTCCTCCACCGACACCTCTCCCTGGTCTCGGATTCTGCCAGTCATTTCCGCCATCTCCATGTAGTCTATATATCAGCCTTGTGACCATGCGACAGTGGGGACTGAAGCCTTTGTCAGAAGAACAGCATGCTGCTGCAGGCACAAATGGAGCTTTTTTAAAGACCAAAAATAAACAGCTCAGAGTGTACTGTTTGCAAAGGTGTCCACCACCTGATGCGGCATAGTGATCACAGACAAGATTTATGGAAGTATAGCTTTACAGTGGAATTCATGACTATAGCACAGGTGAGATTTTATAAATGTGAATTTCAACCAAGAAGCAGATTGTTGCCATGAACAGAACTTGAGGAAGATGGCACCGGGTCAAGTCTCCACTGAGTCTCTGCTGAGTGAGTAGGAGCTCTATTTATCGAATTACTTTGATAAAAAAGGCTCAGGCCTTGAAAATAAGCGCCAACTCCTGTTAGAGAAGGACTTCAGGATCTACTGAGCTGATAATCTAATCTCCCCCTCTTTTGAAGCTATTTAAAACAATTAGAACTCCTCCCAAGCAAAGCCTTCAAAATTGTGGGCCAGAAAAAGCAGCTTCAGTTATTTCAATTATTTCTGAGTCCGAGCATGGTACTCACATGACAGTGCTACAAAGAACTGGGAATTTCCCCCACACAACCCATAACAACTCCCCCAAAGAAAAAGCAGGTCAAAATTTCATCCTCCTTTCAGCCTAAAGCAAACGAAGCAAACAATCCATGAGGTCTAAAAGCAAATCATGTGATCTTATGTAAATAAAAGTAAGCTCACAACAAGGTTCTTGCCATGTTTATCTTAGAGGTAGACTGCAGAGTTCAACACACCCAATAGGAAAGGCTTGTTTGTTTTTTGCTTTGTAGAAATGCATCTTCATTGTATTATCTTCTATTAGAAATGTAGTAAATGAAAAAGAAATGGCCTCATATTGTTATCTTCTGCTTCAAATGGAATAGCACAGTCTTTTAATAGCATACATACACACACACACAACAAACGTACAAACAAACTACTGAAGTATTAAGATATTAAGAGCACTGTAAAAGATATGGTGTTCAAATGTTTATGTAGCCTAGACAAGATCAATATACATAAACCCAGATGGTTATTTTGATAAGTTATCATTGTCATGATTTCAGATAATTCAAAAAGTTGCATGAACTTATTTGAAGGGATGGGAGGGCTGTATGTCTGTTTTCTCCAACATATTCTTTTGATATAGTTATTCAGACATTACAAGCTTTAAGAGCTCAGGAAAAGGACTTTATTCTTTGTTAAAAATGTACATTAATAATAAAAAATGTAGTTAACAAGTAAATAACCACATGATTAGGAACATGTAATACAGACTGGAAGGCCCCCATAAGTAGGCATGCCAGAAGAATCTGTCAAAAGTGAACTATCAAGCAGATTTCTTTCTCTCTGTCCATTCAGCCTCCATTGCAGCACAGACTCTGGCTGTCATAGGTATTTGCCTTGGTTCTACACAATTTTTAAAGCATGCACACACTATACACAAATAGCTTTGCAATATATGTTCTTTACATATTCATTGATGTATACAGGTGCCTATTCCCTGTGATAACTGAAATTACCATTTGCCGTGGCCAGACAATACGACAATCTTCCAACTATTTCCTTTTAAGCACTGGCATTCAGTGGTAGAGATGAGGATGCTGCAGCCGATGTGATACAGTGCATGGAGGGTTGATCTGAAATGGATGCCATTTACGACTTCCGGAGGCGGCGCGAAACTGTAATGGCGGTCCTCTTCGTTCTCTGAAGAGGGGCTCCGCGGAAAAGGGCCGTTCGCTGCGGCATAGCGACGACCCATCAAGAAAAACCACGGGTAGAGTGAGCCCGTGGCCGTGGGACTCGGCGGGCACCAGAAGCTAACCCGAAATCACAGAAGGAACCCCGTAAGGAGATCCGGAGTGAAGGAGGGGGTGCGGTGCTGTGAGTTCATCGCTCTTTCCGCGGAAGCGAAGCCGCGCGGCTGTTGCAGATGAGCGCTGACCTTTCTTCCTAAAATCAACACCAAGCTGCAAGCAACATACCCGTGAGTAAGGGGTTTAAAATTGGCAAAGAATCTGGTAAATTTGGCTGAAACCGGGAGACGAGAAAAGGGAAGTCCGTCTCCCGGCATTGCTGACAAGATCAAAGCAAAGCTTTAAGAAGCAGAAAGCGCTTAAAAGGCGACTGTGGGAAGTTTTAACTTTCGTGCACTCATGGACTTGCCTTTCTATAAATGGAAAGTAGAAATGGTTACTGATGAAAAGAGACTTTAAATTGGGACTTTCCTCTTATTGTCTTTTCTTCTGGGTTGCAATTTTAAAAAGCCAGATCGTCGGGCTGCCGGGGAGGAGAGACTGTGTTAAACTGCGGATACAGTTACTGAAACTTTTTGGAGTTTAACTGATACTTTTGAGCAGAAAAGACTGGATGTGACATTGTTACAGGCACCTTCTATGAAACTTTGTTGAACTTTAAAAAGTGCTTTGGGAAACTTTTGGTCTGTGAAGGGACTTTTGTGGAACTTTAATGGCGGAATACTTCCTTCTTTGTCTTTGAAACTTCGTGGCACTCCCCCTACAGGGCTTTGGGATTATAAAAACCTGGGAACTGACTTTTGTTTTGACTTTCCCTTGACTGGCTGTTTATAACTGGATCTGTCTTTCCCATGGAACAATAGACAATCTGACCTTGAACACTGACAGATGTGTAATGAGTGGTGCAGGGAGAACAAGAGCGTCTAAAGCTAAGGAATCTAAAGAGGCTAAGGAAAAAGAAAAAGAAAGAAAACCAGTACAATTTGTACAATCAACTCTGACCCAAGGACGCCGATCGTCGGTTCCAGCTGTACTGGTGGCACAAAAGGTGGAAGCTGAAACAACCGAGAAGTCCACTGAGGAAGATATGGCAGCAGGTGGATCAGATGTAGTTTTGAAACAAATATTGGAGCAATTGTCAAAGTTAAATCAAAAGGTGGACGACCAGTCTTTGAAAATAGATAAAGCGACGTCTTCGATTCAAAAATTGACTGAACAAGTTTCCCAGCACACACAAGCAATAGAGAATCTGCAAGGAGCAACAGCTGAAAATCGGGAATTAGCTGGGGAAGCTATTCAGAAAGTGGGAGTTTTACAAAAGGAGGTTGAGGAAATAAAAGGAGAAGTCAAGCCTCTGCACAAACAGGTGGGTGAACAACAAGCCTACCTGTCAATGGTGGAACTGAAAAATCGTGAAAGCAACATCAAATTGAGAGGCATCCCAGAACTTGAGCAAGGAGACCTGATTGGATATTTGACACAAGAATTTTCTAAGTTCTGGGGTATAAAGGAAGACACAGACTTCAAGATTGTCTCGGCATTCAGACTGGGAAGATTGGTAAGGAAGGACAGAGCCAGAGACTGTTTGATAATTTTAAGATCAAAGGAAGAGAGAGACAAGATCCTAGGCCTTCACTTTAAAAAAGCAATTGAAATACAAGACAAAAGGGTGGAAATTTATAGAGATATCCCGAGACAGCTGTTGGATCTCAGAGCCACCTACACAGAATTGGCAAAACTGCTGAGACACAACGCAATACCCTATAGGTGGGAGTTCCCACAAGGACTATCTTTTACTTACAAAGAAAAGAAGGTTAAAATTAGAACACCTGAAGATAACCAAAAGTTCCTTCACGACCACGGGGAAGATCTTCAAAAAGGAGCAACTTGGCCTCCACTTCTACCTATACCAGCACCACCTGGAGGTGGGCCAACGCCTACACCCTCGGGATCTGAGGAAAAGGAAGACACCCCTTCTTAAGAGCAACATAAATACAATAGGATGTCTCTGCAGCTACTTAGTTGGAATATAAATGGCGGGAATTCTCCGGAAAAAAGGAGGAGGATATTTCATATCCTAAAAAAAGAACAATTGGATGTAATATGTCTTCAAGAAACACATGTGACTAGGCTCCACAGGAAAGTATTAATTAACAAAAGGCTAGGTCAAGAATTTATCTCATCAGACAAAGTCAAAAAAAGAGGTGTGGTAATATATGCAAAGGAGAACCTGTCACCAAAATTTTTATTTAAGGATGACTATGGAAGAATTCTTGCAATTGAAATTCAAACACAAGGGGAGAAAATTTTGATACTAGGAATTTATGCGCCAAATGATGGAAAATCAGAATTTTATAAGAAGCTGCATGAGACAATGCTGGATTACTTGGACTACTCTAATATTATTGTGATGGGAGATATGAATGGGGTGGTGTCAACAAATATGGACAAATCCCAAAACCAAAATTTGACAACAGACGGCAGACTTCCTAAAACGTTTTTTGAAATGACAGACAATATGGATTTGATCGACATTTGGAGGACAAAGAACCCCTTGGGCAAAGAAGGAACCTTCTTTTCTGAGGCCCATCTGTCATGGACACGAATCGACCAAATTTGGATATCTAGAGGGCTGGCACCTAAAACAAGAAAAGTGGAAATCTGCCCAAAAACCTGCTCCGACCATAACGCTTTGAAAATGGAATTGAGATTTATGCCAACCGGATTCTTCAGATGGAGGATGAATGACACCTTGTTAAGAGACCAAGAGATTGTCAAGAAGGCCCAAAAAACGCTAAAGGACTACTTTGAAATAAATTTGAATACTACGGTGGAGAAAAGAACAATCTGGGACGCAAGTAAAGCAGTTATGAGAGGGTTTCTGATACAACAGAACACAATAAAGAGAAAATTCTGGAACGGAAAAAAGGAGAAAATTTTAGAGAAAATAAGCGAAGGAGAGAAAAAGTTGAGAACCAAACCAAAGTCAAAGGAGGTGCTAAGAGAAATTAAATTCCATCAAGCACAATATTCGAAATTGATTAACCAAGAGATAGAATGGAAAATTAAACAAATGAAGCAGAGATCGTTTGAATCAGCAAATAAATGTGGAAAGCTGCTAGCTTGGCAGCTGAAAAAAAGGCAAAAGTTAAACACGGTTACAAACCTAGAGATCCAAGGAAAAACAGTTCAGAAACCAGAAGAAATAAGGAAGTGCTTCCACAGATATTTTAAAGATCTTTACTCACAGGGGCCTCAGAAAGAATGGGAAATAGACCAATTCTTAAAGACAAATGGACTATCTAAAATAAGCCAAGATAAAAGATCAAATCTTAATTGCAAAATAACTCAACAGGAAATTGAAGGGGCCATTCAGAATATGCAACTTGGCAAATCTCCAGGCCCGGATGGACTCACCTCCAAATATTATAAGACTTTGAAGGACTTTTTGATACAACCGTTGTTGGAGGTTTGCAATCAGATTATGGAGGGGAAGAGGGCACCGGAAACGTGGAAAGAGGCATTTATCACATTGATACCCAAGTCTGAATCGGAAAAGACTCAGCTTAAGAACTACCGTCCCATCTCACTCCTGAATGTGGATTACAAAATATTTGCAGACATTTTAGCAAGTAGATTTAAAAAAGTACTAAATGAAGTAATTCACAAGGACCAAGCAGGCTTTCTCCCTGGTAGACATATGTCTGATAACACCAGGAACATCATTGACATATTGGAGCTTTTGCGGATTAGGAACACAAGGGCGGTGTTAATTTTTATTGATGCGGAGAAAGCATTTGATAATATCTCTTGGATGTTCATGAAGAAAAATTTGGAAGGGATGGGAGTGGGGCGGGGGTTTGAAAATGGATTAGAGGCAATATATTCAGAACAAAAAGCCAAACTGATAGTGAACAATGTGGTCTCGGATGAACTCAAAATTGAAAAAGGGACACGACAGGGGTGCCCTTTATCCCCTCTGTTATTTATTTCTGTCCTGGAGGTGTTGCTGAACATGATTAGGGAGGACCGGTTGGTGCAGGGTATAGTGGTCGGAGCGAAACAGTACAAATTGAAAGCTTTTGCAGATGACCTAGTTTTAACATTACAGGAGCCAGAATCTAGTACAAAAAGAGTTCTTGAACTTATCTCGGAGTTTGGTCGGGTGGCGGGATTTAAGTTAAACAAACAAAAAACTAAGGTTTTGGCCAAAAACTTGACATCTACAGAAACAGAGGGGTACCAGAAAGAAACAGAACTAAGTGTGGTTAATAAAGTGAAGTACCTGGGGGTATATTTGTCCACCAAAAATTTGAACTTATTTAAAGACAATTATGAAAAATGTTGGTTGGAAATTAAAAAGGACTTGGATATTTGGTCAAGACTGAAACTTACCTTGTCAGGTCGAATTGCAGCTATAAAGATGTGTGTTTTGCCGAAAATGTTATTTTTGTTTCAAACCCTACAGGTCGTGGACAGAATGGAATGTTTTGGAAAATGGCAGAAGGATATATCTAGGTTTGTCTGGCAGGGCAAAAAGCCCCGAATAAAATTCAAAATATTAACTGACTCAAAAGAAAGAGGGGGGTTTGCCCTGCCGGACTTAAGGTTATACTATGAAGCTGCAGCCTTCTGCTGGTTGAAGGATTGGTTTTTGTTGGAGAATACCGACGTCCTAGATCTGGAAGGGTTTGACAATGCTTTTGGTTGGCACGCATATTTGTGGTATGACAAGGCAAAAGTTCATAAATTGTTTAAAAACCATATTGTCAGAAAATCAATTTTTGCCGTCTGGATGAAATATAAGGATTTGCTAGAAAGCAAGACCCCGAGGTGGCTATCACCGATGGAGGCCAAGGTTCTTAAAAGAAGGCCCAATATGGAGGCCTACTGGCCAAAATATTGGGAATTAATTGAAAGAATTGGAGACAATTGGAAGCTACAGAGCCAGGACAAACTAAAAAGTAAGGTGCGAGATTGGTTACAATATGCTCAAATTCAAGAGGTTTTTAAAATGGATAAAAAAGTTGGTTTCCAGGTGGAGAAATCGAAACTGGAGACGGAGTTATTAGAACCAAAAACTAAGGTACTTTCGAGAATGTATAATTTGCTGCTTAAATGGAATACACAGGATGAAACAGTTAAATCTGCTATGATAAGATGGGCACAGGATGTTGGACATAACATTATGTCTGAGGACTGGGAAAGGTTGTGGAACACCGGTATGAAATTTACGGCATGTAGTGCCCTGAAAGAAAACATTATGAAAATGGTACATGACCCCAGTCAAATTGGCTAAGATATATCACCTGTCTGACAATAAATGCTGGAAATGTAAGGAGGCAGAAGGGACATTCTTTCACCTCTGGTGGACCTGCCCGAAAGTAAAGGCCTTCTGGGAAATGATATATAACGAATTGAAAAAGGTATTTAAATATACCTTCCCTAAGAAACCAGAGGCCTTTCTTCTGGGCATGGTGGACCGGAAGGTGTTAAAAAAGGACAGAACTTTGTTTATGTATGCAACCACAGCAGCGAGAATTCTTATTGCAAAGTACTGGAAGACACAAGATTTACCCACACTGGAGGACTGGCAGACGCAGTTGATGGACTACATGGAGTTGGCAGAAATGACTGGCAGAATCCGAGATCTGAGCGAAGAAACAATTGAGGAGGACTGGAAAAAATTTAAGGACTATTTGCAAAAATATTATAAATTGTATGAATGTTAAGATGGTGCACGATTAAGAAACGTTATGCTTCTGCAACTTGATTAGGTGAATGATAAAGTAAGTTATGACAAAAAAAGGAGACAAATTTGAAACAAATATATTATGTTTATTGTAAAGGTATTAAAATTAAACCACAAACTTTTGAAATTGGTAACATAATAAATTCAAAGGTACAATAAGCGGTGAAATAAGGTAATAAATTGCTGACATTGTTAGATTAAAGAATGCAATGTTGGGAGAACGTGGGGAGGTCCAATGGAAATTAATTTATTGAAAGATGATTTCAAATACATTTCTTTTTTCTTTTTTTTCTACTTTTCTATATTTCTAAAAACTGTTTCTTGTTTTTTGCTTTGTAAATGAACCTGTGAACTTATGAAAAGAAACGCAATAAAAAATTTATATATATAAAAAAATGAAATGGATGCCATTTACTAACATTATTTATGTGATCATCCACTCATCAAACAGGCAGCTCACCACCTGTCATTATACCACAACAACCGTTACTCTTCTAACAGACCATCTCACTGGCTAGCACTATTCCCTAACTTTAAAAATCACTGCTAATCACTAATATTTCTATTTTAAAGAGTGAATGGTTTGCCTAAGCTTACCCAGAATGTGTTTTTTGGGGGGTGGGTGGGTTCTGTCTTGAGCCTATGGAGATGTTGTGGCAGGATTCATTTGAAGGTGAAGGAGGATTGGGATGAGATTGCTGAGTATGATGTCAAGGAGGGGATGAGTAGTGCATTGGGAGACATCATTGCCCTGCTAGGGCTGGACATCCCAGCAAAGGAGGCAATGTCACCTGGTCTAGCCCCACACCACCACCTGTCAACATGGTTGCTCACGCAACTGGGGAGATGAGTGACAGACAGTGAGCTGGCCAAGCATCCATCACTAAGGATGCACCATCAAATGTGTCAGCCCATGCCTAGGAGCACCAACTTGTTTACCCAGTTCCTTTGCTTGGGACAAGAACTGCATAAATGACTTTGCCTGTCCTGCACTTCAAAAACAAGAGCCCAGGGTGGGTGGGTGTCAAGTACCAAGTCACCACCTTAGCTTATTCCTAGTCATGCATCATAGAGCTCTGTTCTGGAGCTTATGAACTATGTAGCCTGTAACCTGATCTGTGCTTAAACCATTTACTGACTTGTAGAAAAGAGTATTTGGGAATAATCAAGCTGAGAGTGAGTGAGAGCCAGAACAGTTTATCATAGCCCAAGTCCATCTCTCTATCACTTTGACCACAGTAGTTCTTGTTACTGCCTGCAATGTCATAGCATGATACCGTGCACATTTATTCAGAAATAAAGTTCAGTTTGTTCAATGGGCCTTACTCCCAGGTAAATGTGCAGAGGATTATAGCTTTATTTATTTTTTAGCAGCTTTCCTTCAGAAAAAAATATTTTTGTATGGGTTGAATGCCACTTAGTCTTTGCACACTTATCTTAATTATCTTCTCCTTTTATCTGAACTTGTGATGAGATTTTAAAGAATAATCCAGTAAAATAAAGGTCAGTTCTGAGACCCAACATATCTGCAGAAAGTACACATAGTTAAATTGCAAGTAATAGATTCTTTTAAGTACATCTTTGAACCTTTCAGTCAAGTATGAGAGTTGTTGCTAAGTTTTCACTAAGCATGAAGTGTAGCTCTTGTTCAAGCAGTCTTTCTCTGGATAATTAAGATTTAATCCAGCTCCTGTTCCACACATTTATCCTTGGGAAAGCTTTTCAACAGATTATGGAATCCTGCTGAAGGCATCTCTTTCAGAGATAGATAAAGGGAGAGAGAAAAAGTATCCTCAGTTTGCTATATGTTATTTGCCGGGATAGTTCAAGTTGTTTACGGAATCAGTGATCCTGAAATGACAACTCTCTTCGATCTTTGCTTGACAAGATTAAGGCTAGAATCCTATATATATGTACTGGAGACTACAGGTAGAATTCAGTGCCACACTATGACAGACATTATGTCTTTGCAGGGATTTCAGCATGGGTGGACTTGGGTAATATGGCGCCCTGTGCGATGGCCAACCAGCTGCAATGCTGCAATGAGAGGCTGGTGTTATCTTTTCCCTCTTCCTATCCTAGCCTCTCCTTACTTTCTCGCTTTTCCCCCAGCCTGATTTTCCCACCCAGGCAAAACACAAACAAACATACACAAAAACCCACAATCTCACAAAGACAGATGGAGGGATCTTCCCCTCCCCCACCTTTCCCTCCTTCCTCCCCACCTTCTATCCATCTTTTTCAAGGAGAAAGAAAAATCCACAGTTTCAGAAATCCTTCCATTCCCTTTTTGAAAGGAAGCAAGGCTGGCAGGCAGGCCATGGATCTTTTTAAAATTTCCCATCACAAACCATTCCCCATCAGCTTCCCGTTTCCAAACCTGCCTTACTGCCCTCTAAGAAAGGGGTGCAGGGATTTGGGGGGTTGGGGGAGATAGATCCTGCAATTCAGTCCTCCTACTGGGTGAAGAAACAGCTCTGCTTCTTAAAAAGGGAGGAAGTTGCAATCAGAAGAAAGGGGGAAAGACAGTATGTGAAGGTGGGAGATAGTGAGTCGCCCTGCTCATAGCCCAGGAAGAAACACTTTTTGGATTTCCTGGACTTTCTCTTTACCCCTTTCTGTTTAAGACAAATCTCACTGTGACCTCACTGTGCAGGATGTAGGGAAGACTCCCAGATACAGCCAACTGTTTCCCTCTACTTCCCTCGGCTTGGCGCCCTGTGCAGTGAAACTGCCCACAATGCCCTAAATTTAGCTCTGATTTCCGCTTGGCAGATGGAACGGTCTTCTCTCTCCTCCCTACACATGCTGTTCTGGGGGTTCTAATGACCCCTCCTTGCCAATTTTGGAGGACTTGCACAGTCTGTTCATGGGGCTCATTTGGTGAATCCTGCCCTAAGCTCTGGTGAACAGTGGGACATACCTATGAGTAAACACATGTATAGTATTCCTCAGTATGGGATTATATTCAAGGATAACCATATGTCCCTGATGGATCAAGCTATGCCCCCCCCCCCGATTCCTCTAAACCTAAGCCTTGGTAATAAAATCCACATAACTTCAATGTGCTATATGAAATTATGCATCACCAGAACCACACAAGTCACATCCACTGTGGAAATAAATAGGCTGTTCATCAGAAAGCATTCAGTTGCATTTATTTGAATTGAGAAGCCCCTCCTAGCAGAGAGTTCTGTGTGTGCATTGGAGACCCTAAATGCAACTGGTATTAGTGCTTTGCTCACTGTCAGTCACCCACATAAACACCACCATAGACTGATGCTTTCTTCCATGCTTTCGCTACCTGGGTTGGACCGATGATCCATCAAACCTCAACATCCTGTATGGCATAATGTGTAATTATATAGATGCCTGCATGGTGGTGTCTATCAAACTGCTAATGCCCAGCAAGTTAAAGCATACCACATTTCATTTATTAACCTCAAGGTTAGATTACTGCAATGAGTTATACGCAGGGCTGCCTTTGAAGACTGTTCGGAAACTTCAGCTGGTTCAGAATTCAGCGACCAGGTTGCTCACCAGAGCAAGACGGTTTGAGCATATTACACCAAACCGCACCGCACTGCACTGCACTGGCTTCCGATTAGTTTCTGCCCCAATTCAAAGTGCTGGTTTTGACCTATAAAGCTTTAAATGGCTCAGGACCACAATACCTCAAGGACTGCCTCTTTCCATGTGAACCTAACTGGACCCTGAGATCATCTTCTGAGGCCCTTCTTCGTGTGCCGCCTCAAGAGGTCAGGAGGGTGGCAACACGAGAACACGCCTTATCTGCAGTGGCTCCCCATCTGTGGAATGCTCTTCTCAAGGAAACTTGCCTGGCGCCTTCACTATACACCTTTAGACACCTGGCAAAAACATACCTTTTTAACCAGGCCTTTGCCTGACTTGATCTACATCCTATACCCTTTTTAAAATGCTGGCTCTTTTTTGGGGGGGGTATTGGGTTGTTTTTGTTTTGATTTTATGTATTTGATATTTTATGTGAACTGCCCTGCGACCTTCAGGTATAGGGCGGTATAGAAATTAAAATTAAACAAAATATCATCGTCATCACCATCATTATTATATGACTTGGCCTTTGCCGTAAGACCCATAGGAAAGGTTACAAAAAATTTAAAACAAATGTAGGATCGATCCCTTCACTTTTCAGCTCACTTTCAGAAATGTGACAAATGCTGCCAACAAAAGCTGTTTTCTACTGGTAATGCTTTGAGACATCTGTCTGTACAGATGTATTTTATTTACTGTGACTTGTTTTGAGAATCCTTGATAGAAACCATGCGATGGATATTAACATGATTTTGCAAAGGTGGATGCAGTTCACAATTTGCAGCAAACACAGTGACCTTAAATTACTCAACCAAGCAAAGCAATACTGATAAAACCATCCTGAGATTGCTTACAGCACAGGGAAACTATTCTGAATGCTCTAAATACATTTGAAATGCAATGTAACATATTGACCGTTGGCATCTCTCCTGTATAACATATGCAGGTTTGTTTACATGATTGCTAGCTATTCTGAGATGACTGCTTCATAGTTGTGAAGAACTGAGTGAGAAGCTTAAGTAAGGAAATGGAATTAATTGTGGAAAGGGTTAATTGTGGATCCTTGTTTCATTTTGAATTCAGCGATAATGCAAAGTATGGAACACTCAGTCGCCCAGTTTCATACCCTCCACCATTTCTCCAGTGAAAATGGAAGTCTCCCTTCCAACATTTCTCCTATGAAAATAGGGACATCCAAAGGAAGATTGGGACATTCCGGGATCAAATCAGAAACCGGGATGGCTTCTGAAAATCTTGGACTGTCCCTGAAAAATAGGGGCACTTGGAGGGTCTGTGGTCTCCATAAACCAAACTGTGACTTATTGCAAATGCACAACTGGATGCCTTCATCTGCCCCAGTTGCAGCAAAACATGTCCCTCCCGAATCAGTCCCCACAACCACAACAGGTACTGCAACCTTCCAACAGCTTGACTTCACCCCCAAATGCACACTTCTCCATTGTCTCCTGAGACAGATGGATGCCAACCAACAGCTGTGCAGGCTCCTGGAGAGGAAGATGCAGCTATCTTTCTCCTTCTCAGTCTTTTTCTACTCCTGCACCATGCTGAGCATGTCATCTGAACCTGGACTTGTGGTTAAGCTGTCTCTCATCATGAGCTGTAGCCAAGAACAAACCTTCATCTTTTCTCCCAGGCCCTAAAAACCCATATAACTTATCAAACCCATGTTACCAGAATGGAACTGAACTATGCTACAAGGAATGAGCTATGTAATGTAATAATAGCATATCAGGACACAGCCAGGACATGAATAGTAGAATGTTAATATAATGCCACTATAAGATTACAAGCAGCTGATAAATGAGCACAAATACTTTGCTTTCACTGGGAAGGTTTGCTGTTATTTATCCTGTCCTCCTTGCAGCAAGTGACCAGGAAATACGGCCCCCAAACTACTGTAAGACTCTCTGTGCGGTGACCTGAAAGTAGCTGTATCTGATGTATGTAGAATATTGTGTAACAAAAGGGCAATGGAAGGTCTTGTCGTCTTCCCTTTTGCCCCCATTCCATCATATGCTTCCCACAGTTTAAAAAAAGAACAAAAAACCTGGGTGCAAAGAAACACTTTTTGTTCTCTAGAGCATAAAGGCAGCTGTGAATGAGTTTTTCCCTTCCTTTGTGCTATGAACTTAGTCATACTGGTTTTCTTTCCTCCTGTTATCAGGAGGACAGTACTGATCTTTGTGTTTTCCAATAGGGAGGCCTAGTTTTAGCATCAACAAAGGATTTGGTTTATGTAACAGATTTTCTTCTTCTTTTGCTGGCTCTTCTGTTACCTACGTGCAGTTAGGGAAACCAAAAGACTGCTCACTAATAACTTATGGCAACAATACCTGAAAAGAGGTGGAGTGGGGACAATAACCACGAAAAGATGTACTGAGTGCTGAGTCCCACCATGGATGATCAGACAAAAAGACTACAGTTGTAGTCAAGTCCAATTCTGTCAAGTCTTTGCCCTCCATCCTCCTCCTGGAAACAGTACCTCAAGGTTAGATTACTGCAATGCATTATATGCAGGGCTGCCTCTGAAGATGGTTCAGAAACTTCAGCTAGTGCAGGATTCAGCAGCTATGTTGCTTAGTGGAGCAAGATGGTTTGAGCATGTTACACTGATCCTAGTCCGACTACACTGGCTACCAATTAGTTTCCAGGCCTTCTCCCTATCCCAATTTTTTTTTTCAAGAAAGCGGCTGGGCCCACTCAATATCCTTTGGTGACAGACACACATCACTAGCACACACTGTGTGATGTGCTTGCATCATGCGCACACACCATGCAATGTGTGCACGACACGTCAGCATGGCACGTAATGTGAGCATGTAACTTGAGCACTTTGTGCAGCGTGCACACATGACTTGAGCATGTTGCATGGCGCTGCCCCCTCCATCGCGTGGGGCAAGTTGGGGCACCTGGTATGCACAGTGTAAACTAATAATACTGTGCTGACAGCTACATATATTTTACAGAATAATTCTGACTCACAGAAACAAAACTTGTTTTTAATGTTTCTATATAGAATGCATGCAGAGAGACCAGGAGTATTTCAGTCAAGTGTTGGCTGTTATGACACTTGAATGTGAGCTCAGTGCCATTTTCTAGACAACAACACAGCATAACATGTTTGCCCACTGTGTAACAGTAGATGTCAAATCATTCCCTAGGATCTGAGATTAAAAGAGCTGAACTAATCCTTAAATCCTTATCTACTGGGTTTGTTTCCCTACCGGAAAAAACATGACAGTATGTGTCTTTCTGACAGAAAAATTGGAACATGCTGTCATATATATATTGGAATGTACATGGAACTGGCCTCTTACTCCTCTGAGATATAATGGATATTTATCTTGCTGTTGTCACAATAAAGGAAAATAATACTGGCCTACTCATTTTGTTTTCATACAGCATTAAGGAAATACAGTGTATTTCTGCCTCTTAAAAGTATGTGGTAGAACAGTGGAATTGTAGAGAGAAACTAGTTCTCAAATGCCATTGAAAAAAGTCCTTGTAGTAAACAGATTTCCATTTGAGTTAGAGGTTATGAGTTATCCCTAAAATCAGTTTTTGCATTCGACTGTCTAGTGTGTTAAATAAAAAAAACATATGATTCTGAATAGACTTACTGAGTAGACTTGTTTTGTTCTTACAAAACAACCCCACATTTCAGGGATTTGAGAAAAGAGGATCCACCACAGATGGTGTCACAGGAGTTTTGCATTTAAGAAACTTGAGCGCCAATATCAGCCAACCACCATCCAACAGAAAGCAGACACTACATAAATAAAACAATTTCCCACCAAAAGCATATGACAGAATAGTTCTCATACACCAGTCAGCTACACCTTGATCTTGTTTTAAAATACCTGCTAGAGTGTCTCTCCTTTTTTACCGTATGCTAACACTGCTGTTTTTCATATCTGCCATTCTTTTGTCTAAAGCTAGACAGAGGATCAAAGAAATAGCTGGAGGAAAGAAGCTGAACAGATTTGGTTGATTTCAGACATAGATTTCTTCCAATTACTTCATTCAAGTTACTAAAATAGGTTTAGATTAATGTTCTACAGATATGTCATTTCCCTCAACAGTTTCCACTGATGGAATCCCTTCTCCCTCTCTTTGATTGAACATTTGAAATTGCATACTTCATATTCAAGTCTATGTGTTCCGCTCTGAATAGGAACATTTTTTAAAGAATATGGAAGCAGATTATAGAAAATGTATTTTACCGATTTTGTTCACTGTACTGAACTGATTCTGTTCACTGAAATTAATTCAGCAATTGGATCTCCCAATTACTTTTCAATCTGATTTGATGACAGGAGTGAAGGTTTCTAATAAATAAGCATAAATAGGAGAGGGTGTTGGTGAGAAATTGAGGCAGAGATAAAAAGCTCTTGCATGGATTGTCCATTTTCTCCTTCAGCAAACGTTCAATCACAGAAAGAACTCGTGTGCATTAGAGCTTTGCACATTTTTTTTTAAAAGCTAGTTGTTTCTTTCTGTAAATAATGTTGGGAAATTGGATGGTGGGGGACAATAAAATACATGTCTTGCTTTAAGAAAATACAATCTCTGGTAGGTATATGAACATTTGTTGCGGTGCGTTTCTCTCAAGCAGCTGTGTTGAACTGTTCATAATACCAAAGTGAAAAGGACAGTTCAAGTTTCACATAGCTACATCAAAACATTTTAATGAAACCCAATAGAGGCATATTAATGAAATGATGTAGGCTTTTTTTAAGGCATATTTTCAATACAAACCCAATTTTGGCAGAGAAACACTTCATACCCATACACTCTGATGCTCCAGGCAGTAATTGTAATTAATGCTTATTCATCACTTGTGATGAATAGTTGCTTTGCAGGAAACAGTGGAACTTTGTCCCTCCCCCCTCCAAGGTTCCAAATAATATGACACAAATAATTATAAAAAAGTTAAATTCTCAGTTCATTTGATCCAGAATCTGAGAGCTCAAACAGTGTTTTGGGATAATGTATAATTAGACATAGCAAGCTTCTTAGGTTATGAAATATACACTCTTCGTGTTTAAATATTAATTTATATGAATATATATGAACAAATAATAAACGGGACCTTCCTTGTTGCTTTTTTATATATTGATGCTATGAAGTATAATGGTTGGCAAGAACTAATTCAAATGGAAAAGAATTTGGAATCGAAAAATGGTATATGGGGAAAGGATGATGAACCCTACCCCCACTACATCATTGTTGAAGTTTAATTACTGTATTTCCAAGGCTGCTATTCCTTAAAAAAAAGAAAAAGCCCTAATTGGACTATTATTTCAAGTGAGATCCAGTGTGGTATAGTGGTTAGAAACCAGAACCTGGAAGACGAGGGATCAATCCTCACAACCATAAAGGTCACTGAGTTACTTTGGGCAATCTCTCAACTTAACCTCCTTCAGAGGGTTGTGAGAATAAAATTGGGAGGTTGAGAACCATGTATGCCACTTTGAGCTTCTTGGGGACATATAAAGGTTATAGTTATAATTGGGATATAAATTGGCAAGCAACAGGGGCAGTGGGATGGTAGAGTGTGTGCCCTATTTGCCCTCCCAAAATGTTGGGGGTATGGAAAAATGGTAAAACAAATGTAATAAAACTAACCATGGAATAAGAATCCATGTGACAAAAGATTTTTAAAAAACAAATGTTCTTATTCCATAAGAAAATACTCCAAAACTGAGCTGGGCAATACCTTTTTTATGACCAGACCTTGCCACAATTTTGTGACATATTGGTTGACCCTAATAAAAATATTGCCCAACTGTGGATTCTGAAGTTTCCCCTAAAACATTAAGTGTGTAACAAATATGAACAGTAATGTTAATACTAAAAACATACAAACTATGTTGCTTCTACTGCTACTATACTTTATTCAAACACCAAAATAATTTATTCTTGAAGAATGGTGGTCCTACCTTAATCCATTACTCATAGTTGAATAAATATAAGAACTTGTCAATATAAATCAAAGCAATCTCATAAGTTTTCATTCTATGTTGTGTCCTGAGGGAGAGAAGGACAAGGGTTTTGTTTTGTTTGCCTTTCTTGACAACAGATTGACTTGCAAATATCCAAGAAGCTGGCATAGCAATTCAAGCCCACCAAATGCACTTTTGGGACGCGGGTGGCGCTGTGGGTTAAACCACAGAGCCTAGGACTTGCCGATCAGAAGGATGGTGGTTCGAATCCCCGTGACGAGGTGAGCTCCCATTGCTCAGTCCCAGCTCCTGCCAACCTAGCAGTTCGAAAGCACATCAAAGTGCAAGTAGATAAATAGGTACCGCTCCGACGGGAAGGTAAACGGCGTTTCCGTGTGCTGCTCTCGTTCTCCAGAAGTGGCTTAGTCATGCTGGCCACATGACCCGGAAACTGTATGTCAGCTCCCTCAGGCAATAAAGCGAGGTGAGCACCGCAACCCCAGAGTCGGTCACAACTGGACCTAATGGTCAGGGGTCCCTTTACCTTTATTAACCCAAGAACTACAGCTCAGTGTTACAGGGTGCTTTCTTTCTTGCAGAAGATCACTGGTTTACTCCCTGGCATGTGCAAGTAGAGCTGGGAAAGGCTCCTGTCTGAAATTCTGGAAAGCCACTGCCATCTACATGGCGCCATGGCAAATTCAATATGAGATAGCTTTCTGTGCTCCTTCCTATTTATTACTACATGGCTTAGGTTGTCTGTGTGACAGTGCAGTATGGCACTCTTCCTTCTTAGAATCTGTTCAGACACCTGGGAATTCTGCTCAGTTGTGTAGAGAAAGCTACCTCAAGCATCCTTCTGCACAAGACTGCTAACTAGTATATTGAGTGTGAGACCAAAGACTCCAAGCACAGCATTGACTCAGTCTTGTGGCTCAGCTCTGTGCCCCAACACCACAAGTTCATTGTTACTTAGCTCTTTGTACACCCAGCTTCTAACTAAGGTCAGGGAATTTACTCCCATCACACTGCTGCTAACAGAAATTACTGACTTTCTGTGGTGCGGCTGGGTGGGAGAGAGGAAAATAAGTATTTGAATATAAGTTTCAATTCAAATCTGAGAACAAGATGTGTATTCCAAAACAAGCTTTCAAAGTATCACTCTGTTTGAAAGAGAAATGAAGTGAATTGAATATAGCAGAAAGCAAGGCCATATGGGAAAAATCAATTGGTACACATGACTGGGATCTGTAGTGAAATTAATGAGTCACATTTTCTGACATGCTTTTAAAGTAAGATTTAATCAATGTAGTTATTAATGGAATAATTAATTTTCACAGTAATTGACAGATGCTGCTTGAGTTGTCATTAATTTGCCCATTTATGTGAGAGACTGCTTTTCAGTGAGTGGGGAATGATTTTAATAAGTGTTTGTCCATAAAGTGAACAAAGTGAAAGTTAAAGATCTGGAAGGTTATTTCTAACTAAATTATATGCCCAGAAGCTAGTCAATATTTGTCAAATAGAGATTTTGTTACGTTATGTGACCTCTCAATCTCCTTGTTGGTGGTTATCACAGTCAGGCAGAGTCCTCAGAATAATGATGCTGACATGAGCTCCATCAAACAGCCAAACAATATCTCTTTGTTATTGGCAGGAGATAAGGAGGCACCTTCCCTCATGTTGATAGTTGAAAGAAATTGCTTCTCTTCCTGAGACAGTTAGCATATACAGAGCCCAATTTCAGCTTCAAAACTACTTTCTGCAATAGAGGACAACATTCTTTATTGCCACATAATATTTGTGGATGCTAGTTCACCTTGCTGACTTGTACTGTACCCTTTTGGAAGTGTTACAAAGCACAGGGAGGAATCCAACGCTTTGCTCTTATGATTATTCCATCAGTGCAAGCATTTCTGCTCACCAGACAGAACAGTCTCCTTTCTTCTCTCCCCACACTGTTCTAGGGGTTCTCCCAACCCCACACAGTCAATTTGGGACAGGGGTGTGTGGCTCGGGAGATGTGCAGGGGGAGGAGTGGCAAAAGTCCCATTGTGCTAGTACTAGCAGGACTTAAGCTGGCTCCCACCATTAGTTTTGCTTCCAAACCACACAGGTGACCTGATGTCTAGTGATGTTACTGGACTGACAGGTGCGCAACCTTCCCCACCCATCTAACTTGGTAGTGAGGGCAATATAGATCTCTCCTGCATGCCAGATTCGGTTCCATAGCCTAATGTAGAGAACAAGACTCGCACCCTGGGCCTCAGACAAGCTTGGCAGTTGCCTGCCCAGGGTACTTTGGATGATGGAGAAACAGGCGCACCACAAGAATATGAGACATGTTGAATAATGGAATTTTTTTGACACCTTCTGAAATAAAAGCTCAGTTGAATTCATTCTATCAATACCTCCAAATAAGAATGTTTCTAATTAAAAAATCTCCGAGAAAGAAAGAAAATTAATATGGATCTAACGTGATTTGAAAAAGTAATAAATCAAGAAAGTGAGACACTGAAGTTAATGCCTAGTATATATCAATGTTTTATTGCCAAAGATGAAACTAAAGTAAATTACTTTCAATTAAGATGGGAGAGGATGTTACAGATAAAGATCATGAAGGAGGTTTGGAAAACACATATTTACTACTAGTTTAATTGTCTCACCATCAATAAGTATGAAGAAGAAGTAATGCAAGATTCTTTATTGCTGATATTTGACTTCAAAGTAATTAGCAAGCATTTACCCAAACCTTCATAGAATTGTAGAGTTGGAAGGGACCCAAGGCTCATCTGCTCCATGCTCTGCCAACCTTAGTGACTCTTGTTGGAAACGTAGACAAAATGAAATTCACTTCACATATGTTTGGTGTAGTTGCAGTAAGGTTAGAATTTACTGGGAGAAAATATTAAAGATAATAGAAGATATGGTTATTCCAAACCTTTAAATCTATTACATTTATTATTAAATAATAATAAAAAGATGTCTATCCAAAACATTTGATTTTAGTAGGAAATCTATTGAGAGCAGCAGAAATTTTAATAGCCTCTAAATGGGCACTTCAGAAGTACCCACAGAATGAGAATGACTTGACAAATATTTTGTGAAGGAGTAATGCAGGTGAGATAAAGGGAGAAGTAGTTTGAAAGTTGACAGCAGATATGATACTAATACAGTTTACTATATACAACTACCCTATAGTCCATAAATCACATATACCACTATATTTTATTTATCAAATATAGGGTAGTTGTATATGATATGTTTTGGTATGTATTTTGCACCTGTATGTTTAATAATAATTATCTCAAGCCACTCATAGAATTGTGAAATGACAAGCTATAAGTGCCTTGATCTACATGCTTCTTGGCTACCTTACAATGGAACAGGTGCATGGTTGTTCCCTTCTGCTATGCATTCCTGAAAGTGCATGCTGAAGGAGAGGGACATGCTTCTACTTCCCCACCTCCACCACGAGAGCGGACCGAATAACAAAATGACATTGGAAGTGGTGCTGTGTTTTAGTCTCGGACTCTCACTTGTGATAAGCATAATAACATACACAGGATGCTTCTGAGGGGGGATGAGAAAAATAAAATGCTATATGCTATGCACATGCACAATAAGATCTATCTGGTTGTAAATGTAAGAAACTGTCCCTAGAGGAGTCTAGCTTATAGGCTAATTGGACATTAGTGAATAGAAGGATGAGAGAGACTGAAGCAATTTTGCCTACCTCTAGCATAAAGCAAATCAGGGGTATAATACAGAATGCAGAGATGAAACAGTTAGTTTGAAATTGACATTGTTTTAAATCCTTTCTCCCTTGTGCTAGCTTTCCACAAGGAGGAACACTTCAAACAAGCAAATTTCTTGTGAGGTGAAACAGTATTGTAGGGGAAGACTGCCCTTCTGACCATGCAAAACCACTGAGTTCTTCTTTGGCGATCACTCATAGCCGAGTAAGATTACCTTCCAGGAACACGGTCTTACCAGTGAGTCCGTTAAGTGACTGTGGAGGCCAATTCTGGATCATAGTGGGGACATAGGCTTCCAGGCAGGAGTTGATCATGGTGAGGGTTTGCCAAGCATGCCTTCCTCTCAGCTCGTTTCTCCTTTTCATTCTGAGTTTGTGCTTCTTCAAGGTCCATGACAGCTTTGGTAAAGGCTGTTCTTCAGCTGGAGTGCTTGCAGGTGTTTCCCAGTTATCAGTGCTTGTGTTACATCTTTTTTAGATTTATTAGCAGGTGGCTGGCACATCCCTGCAGTCTTATTTTATTTGCCGTTACACTGAAATCACAATGCATCTCCAATAGTTGCAGATTGATTTCACTACATGGGATGTTGTTTATAAGAATCAGTAATCACACAGGAATTGTATGGAAGAATCTGTAAAATTTTATATAAACTGAGCTTGGTCCATGGAGTGCATCCATATAACTTTTTTCAGCTGTTTAGGGGAAGTCTGGGTCCCATTTCTCCCAGCAGAACAAACACCATTCTTTTCCAACAGGATAGTAATTTTCTCTTGTTTCTGCATCATGGATCCTACTGAGTTATGATTTATGTATCAAGCATCAAGAAGTATGCATATGTATTGCATTCAGAAAGGAAATAATTTACCAAACATAAATGATTTGTGGGAAATGATGCTTTATATTAATGCTTGCATGCTACCTTTATAGCACTGAACAAATTAAGGATTATTTAGTACTGTGGTTATAAAAATGCATATTTTTATGTGGGGTGCCTCAGGGTTCTGTCCCCTCCCCCATGCTTTTCGACATCTACATGCAGCCGCTGGGAGAGATCATCAGGGGGTTTGGGCCAGGTGTTCATCAATATGCGGGTGATACCTAGCTCTGCCTTTCTTTCAAATCGGAACCAGTGAAGGCAGTGAAGGTCCTGTGTGAGTGTCTGGAGATGGTTGGGAGGATGGATGGCAGCTAACAGATTGAGGCTGAATCTTGACAAGACAGAAGTAATGTTTTGGGGGGATGGGAGGCAGGCAGGTGTGGAGGACTCCCTGGTCCTGAATGGGGTAACTGTGTCCCTGAAGGACCAGGTGCGCAGCCTGGGAATCATTCTGGACTCACAGCTGTCCATGGAGACGCAGGTCAATTCTGTGTCCAGGGCAGCCGTTTATCAGCTCCATCTGGTACGCAGGCTGAGACCCTACCTTCCTTCAGACTGTCTCGCCAGAATGGTGCATGCTCTACTTATCTCTCGCTTGGACTACTGCAATGCGCTCTATGTGGGGCTACCTTTGAAGGTGACCAGGAAACTGCAGCTAATCCAGAATGTGGCAGCTAGACTGGTAACTGGGAGCGGCCGCCGAGACCACATAACACCAGTCTTGAAAGACCTACATTGGCTCCCAGTACGTTTCCGACCACAATTCAAAGTGTTGGTGCTGACCTTTAAAGCCCTAAACGGCCTCAGTCCAGTATACCTGAAGGAGTGTCTCCACCCCCATTCTTCAGCCCAGATGCTGAGGTCCAGCACCGAGGGCCTTCTGGCGGTTCCCTCATTGTGAGAAGCAAAGCTACAGGGAACCAGGCAGAGGGCCTTCTCAGTAGTGGCACCTGCCCTGTGGGACGCCCTCCCACCAGATGTCAAAGAGAACAACAACTACCAGACCTTAAGAAGACATCTGAAGGCAGCCCTGTTTAGGGAAGCTTTTAATGTTTAACTGACTATTGTATTTTAATATTCTGTTGGAAGCCACCCAGAGTGGCTGGGGAAACCCAGCCAGATGGGCGGGGTATAAATAAATTGTTGTTGTTGTTGTTGTATTATGATTGCTCAAATAGAAATGTCAAAACAGACTTCTATGTTTACAGCAACATTTCAGATTTAAAATTCATTAAAAGCTGATATGTAATGCTACTTTGATAATTTGCATCTCTTTTGAGTTATTCATTGTAAGCTTTGAAGAAAGTACACTATGTATATTTTCATTGCCTTTGGTTTGCCGACTGAAACTGAACATGGAAAGTGAATTGAAAATCAGTGCTATTTGGTCGTCTGTTCTGCCTCAGCAGTATGCGGTGTCAAATACCTCTTCAGTACCATTAATGGAACAAAGAATAACCCTTAGAAATGAATCACTTCTAGTTTGTCCAATAATATATTGAAATATGCATCTGTTTTCTGCGCACAGTTGATAGGGTGTTAGCAGAGTGTATGAATTGCTTACTGAATGATAATCTTCTGATTACTTCTGCTGAAAATGATATTGAAACTCTTGTTCTGAAAATGAGAAATCCTATTTCTTGATTCTCTTTATCATGGGGAATTGGTTGGTGACTTTCCCCTGTAGTTTTTGATTCAGTTTAATTGTTGACTCTTTCCTTCCACTTGAGGGGCAATGATTTGGTGGAGGCTAATCAACAGAAACGAAAATAAGAAGAAATATGGATTGAAGCGTAAGAGTGCTTACCTGAGGGCACAGGGCTAAATTCAGATAGCCTATCAATCTCTGTGAATCACAGTAAGAATTGTGGTGGCCCAGGCTTGGATCCTGTTAACCCAACACCTCACCACTTACTTCCTCGACAACCTAAATGTGTTTTTCTTGTCAGCTAACAATACATTCATAGCTGTCAACTTACAGATTTGAAAATAAGGGACCAGCAGCCTTGAAAATAAGGGACCAGCAGCCAAAATAAGGGACCTGCAGCCTCACCTGTTCCAGGCACTCCAGTCTTCCTGTCCTCCTGCAGTTTGGTCAAACTCATGCTGGTAGCTTCAAGAACACTGTCCAACCAACTTTGTAACCAGAGATTCAACTGAATAGAATCTGAATCACGTGCACCACAAAGCCTATGCAGACTCAACTTAAGATGGCTCCCCGGCCTGGCTTTACACTGCAAAGTTTGCAGCAGCACGTGCAACAAAATGGCGTCCAGCATTCAAAAAACCCCTCAGCTTGCATTAACTAGCCACACACAAGGCATGCAAGCTCCACCCCCCAGTTGTTCTTAGACTTCTTATTGGGTGAGCAACACAGCCAAGCAACACAGTTGGAGCCTTCCTCCTCCCTGGCCAGCAGGGAGGGAGGGAGAGGAGCTGCTTCCTTTGAAATTTAAGGGACATCATTTAAGGGACATTTAAGGGACATCCATCAATAAGGGACAGGAGCGGGACATGGCGCTGGAATAAGGGACTATCCCTTCAAATAAGGGACACTTGACAGCTATGTACATTGTGAAGTTTTGTTTGTTTCCTGCTAACCTCCATTTAAAAAAAAAAGCCAATTTCCTCTTTGACTAGCCCCTCACTTTGTTTCCACTGTCAGCATATAACTCTAAACCTTTATATTTTCCTATGCTGGTTAAGTTTTCAGTACCTATGCATGAACCCAGGATAAATCAAACCAGAGTACTAAGTTATAGGTCCAAAACAAGGCAATATAAATGTATTGACACTTACTTTATATATTAACAGACTATAAAGGGTTGTTGTTGGTTTGTTTTTTTTAAAAAGGCTTACTTGGATGACTTGTGGTATCACTTAGTTACTATTACAATCATACCTCAGGTTGCAAATGTGATCCGTGCGGGAGGCATGTTTGCAACCTGCAGTGTTTGCAACCCGAGGTATGACTGTACTTTAGAAAGCACTGAATATGTAATAAGATTATTGGCCCTACTCAGAAGGTTGCTCTGTAAGGTTGCAGTTCCACCCTCTAACCAAGTCCTATCACGCTCCTTTTCCAATTAACACACAACTCTAACCACACACAGAGGACTGTATGTGCAGTCTTCAAGGTGGTCCTCACTTCCTTCACTTCAGGCTGCTTTCAAGATTGCAGCTGTGGTCTCCAACAACTTTTGCCTTAGGTTCCAAACAACCACCTGTCACATAGCAGTAGCCCTTTCTTGAAAGCTGCCACAGAGCCTGGCTCCCTTCTTAGCAGACCTCCTTCAGTTCTTTGCCCAAGCTGCTGGGTTGGATCTTCAGCTTCCTTTCAGATTTGCCAGTGCCCATGGCTTCCTTCTGACTTCTGTTGCACTTCAGCTCAACCAGCTACTCTACTCTCCTTGAAAAGTACTGAATATGGCCTTTTATTTACACCAGCCAGGCTCTATCACCATCATCACAATTTGGGTTAAATTCTCCTATTGTTTACAGTTATGAGTCAATAAGATGAAGTAGAATGTCCACAAACAGATTAGTTAAAATAACAGACTTTTGATGCCTTTGATTCTGTATATAAAGTCAAGAACCTCCCCAAAACAGACCCATTCTCCTCTTGATACAATAAAACAGTTAGTTTAACTGCCTGCTAGTTTGACTTCCATACAGTGTACAATGATACCTCGGGTTAAGTACTTAATTTGTTCCGGAGTTCCGTTCTTAACCTGAAACTGTTCTTAACTGAAGCACCACTTTAGCTAATGGGGCCTCCTGCTGCCGTCACGCCACCAGAGCACAATTTCTGTTCTCATCCTGAAGCAAAGTTCTTAACCTGAAGCACTATTTCTGGGTTAGCGGAGTATGTAACCTGAAGCGTATGTAACCTGAGGTACCACTGTATACCTTTAGCTCCTTGCAGAAACATAAACCAGTTTTCAGTTAACCCTTTACAGACATTGTCTTGTTTGATATGATATAGCATTCTTATAACTTTATGCAGGTGAGCTTACTTCTGTTGCATGTCCTTGACCACACAGTGGACAAACTAAAGCAGGCTAGTGATAACACTGTGTATGTGTTCTTTTCTGAATGCTGAATTTGTTTTTTTGTTTTTTAAAAGAGTTTCAGGAAATAAGCCTAAATATTGACGTCATCTTGGGAAACCAAGATACCTCGCATTGTAATCTCAAATACATAAGAAGGGGATTACATGTAGTGTCTTGCTAATGTAGGTATATGGATCATTTGCACATACTGTAACATGCTGTTCTCTCTCTCTCTCTCTCTCTCTCTCTCTCTCTCTCTGTGTGTGTGTGTGTAAAAGTCCAGATTTTGTTGGAGGGTATATTATTTCTCCCTCAAGTGTGATATTCCATACTGTTTCACTAGTAAGCTCTAGGGTGTTGTCTGTTATCAGAAGATGCCAGTGTATTTGCCTAATACCTTGCATTAGGTGTTTTGTTATGGGACTGAGCTCTCCAAAATAGATTCTGGGGTTGGGTAAGCTTGATAAGCTTTAGTTCAAATTAATCTTTGGATGTGGCTATTTATAGTTTATTTGTTGCATTAACATTTTGAAAGTTGGCTACATATAATGGATGTGAAAGTCTGCTGAACTGTTAAGTTTTCCTTGTATCGTGTAAGAAACCTGACAAGGTTTCTGTTATGTTCAATTAAAACTAATGCATTAGCTAAAACAGTACATGATGCCTGTAAAGTCAACCCATTAAATGATGAGTTGCTGTGTTAAATCAACTGACAAAGGTAAAGAAGTCCACATACAGCTGTGCTATTGATTAAATGACTATCACTGTTATAGAAAATGGATTTTTTCTTTCGCTTTCCTGAGTTTAAATTAATATGTAAACAGGTCTCTCTCCCCTTTAAAGTGTTAGGATTCGCAGCTCAGCTGCCTCTGAAGGCATCTTGACACAGTGCAAGGTCAACACTTTCTGTCATTATTCTTCCTTGCTGCAGAAAGGAGTTTTGTAGCAATCAAGAGAGCATGAGGTGGGATGCATCATACCTGACCGAAACATTTAACACTGAAAAACAAAATGTCAGGGGTCTTAATTGATAAAAGGCATCAGTGAACACATGAACTGAATTCTAAACCAAAGTGAGGTTCTACAAACCAGTTCGTCTGGTCTATTTTAAACCAAATATGCTGAAGTACATACATTTGGACAGATTCATAGCCTCATAGGATGCAGCAAATCAAAACAGGTAACTAGTGCAAATTGCTAAGCATGGCAGATGAAGCAGTCACACACTAAAGAAAATTTCAGTGTCTTCTTTCCTGTTACACCTCATATCTTATCCCTTACTCATCTACTAAAAATTTGCCACCAGGCTTTGGAATCTATTGTTACATGCCACCCCAATTTCTGAGCGATGAAATATTCCAAGGGTGCCAGGTGTGTTTACAGGCACAGCAGAGTCTGTGGTGTCTTTATGATATATGGTTTCTTTACACAGATAGACAACCTGAATCCAATGGAATCCAGCCTTACATTCTAAGAGGTTCTGGCCTCTCTCATAGTCACAGCATTGGATTCAAAACAGACATTAGTATCCTGCTTTTTTGACTCTCTCTCCAGCCCACTCGGTCCCTTAACTCTTAACTGCCATTCTAAAACACTGGCATTATCTTTAAAAAGTATGGTAAACCCTCAGTTGAGAGAGGCTGGAAGCCAACACATCTGCAAATGGGATTTGCCCTTTCATCCTTTGTGTCACCCAAATGGCTCATCCCCAGGCTAATACCTCAAAAGGAAATTTGCTGAGTTTTGTTAATTCACCAATAGCTTAGTTGGTTAAAGCATGGTACTAATAATGCCAAGGTTGCAGGTTCAATCCCTGGAACAGACAGCTGCATATTCCTTCATTGCAGGGGGTTGAACTAGATGATCCTCTGCAATTCTATGATTCTAATTATCTTTAGCTTAATTAACAAAGTCTAGAAGTTAAGATATCCACCCAACGTTTTATACCAAACCCAATGTTTTGGTTTCAAAAACCACTGCCTCAAAAGCCAGAGAAATATATTCCCACCCTGGAATAGACAGAGAGCTTTGGCTCACTTTTCCTTTAAATGAAGTGTGTGTTGTCTCTTTTTGTTCAGATATAGAAATGAACTACATAAATCATTAGGAATCATTATTTTGATTTGCTATGAGAGCCAGACTTAAGTTAATAATCACTGGTTCTTGTGTGTTCTGTACTTACCTCAAGTTTTTCTGCCTATGTTGCTTTTGCTTCGACATAGTATTTAACATTCATACTTCTTTTGATGTGACTTCAAAGACTCCACAGCACCTGTTTTCTGTATCAGTTCTTTGATAGACAGTACTATATTGATGGGATTTTGGCAGCAGTTGTGTTTATCTAGATTGGAGAGGATTTACCTTTCAACAGCTTATATTTCACAAAAAGACTGGCACGTTAATAATTTTGTTATTGTTTTTAGATGACTTTCTGTACAGTGTAATTCTTTTTTGTCTGGAACATTTAACATTCGTTGGCATGTCTCTTGCTCTGCAAATTGCTCAGATGTCAGTCTTGACTCAATTCTTCAGCTTGTGCCAAATATTTTTCTTTTGTTACTTAGTAAGAGGGTATCACATGAGATCAGCATTACATTATGACACATCAGTAATTATGTTAGCACCAGAAGATCCATTACTTTAATTGACTTGACTCTTAACCAGTTTGTAACACCAGTAAATTATGAGCTGCATTATGCATAACTGGCTGCTGGTTCTTGTTTAAAAGAAGAAGAAAAAAATATTATTTTGTTATATTTGCAGTGCCATGACTCCAAAGGACAATTTGAAGGATGTTTAGGGGAAAGCTATGGCTCACCTGATTTATATGCAAAAGGTCCCAAAATTGATCCCTGGCTTCTACCAATAGGCATGGGAGTGTCCGTGTTTGAAACTCTCAGCACAGAAAATTCTGAACTGGATAGACCAATGGTCCTCCATTCCATCCCAATCTGTTGCAGCCATGTAACAACATTTGCCCATAGCAGAATAGGTTGGACATGATGTTGGCACAGGAATGTCAACATCATTCCTTCTAATGTAAAACTGCCTAAGGCTCTTGAGTTATTACTTGGTGACAGCTGAGTAAGAGTTGCATGATTTAAGTAAACACCAAAGACGTTGAGAAACCTATCACTTTCCTCTTGTAATTTATTCCTTTATGTTTGTGGCTTCATTACAGCTAATTGGGAAATAAGCAAATATATTGTTGTGGCTCTCAACTCTTGAAATTACCCATATTTTAAAATTCATCATGTTCAAGTCAAACCATCATGCTTTCTGCCTAGAGAGTAATGTTGGGGATATGAAATGCCTTATTTGAATGTTGCCCGTACACACACACACACACACACACACACACACACACACACACAGTGCAAACACAAAACAGTGCCTTTAATTAAAAACAGGGTGGCATTTTTGAGGGGGTTGGAAAAAGATAAACCAGAGCTAGTGCATTAACAGTTAATGTTAACAATACGTTTTATTTTGAAACGCATTAGCATATTTCTAGTATCAACATGTTTTCCAATTTGAACAACAGATAGCTTCTTAACTTTTAAGAAGATTTAACATAAAATTGTGACTTGGAGAGACATTGTTTTGATGTTCTGGGGGCATCTTATAATGCTCAGCTTGTTTTATTCATCATAATAAAAGCTTATCACTACATTTCAGGAAGCCAGTCATGCTGTCTTGGTTGCTTGTGTTTAGTGGTAGAAGAACCTGAGAACTGAAAATGCACAGCACCAGAATTAATTGCATTTGTCTTTAGTGTCTCTTGTTAAACAAAGTTGATGGAACTGTCAGGCAAAATGATCTTGTAATGTTTGATCACCAGACAGTCTACAAAAGTGGGTAGTTGAAATATACTGTAACATGTAAGGAATAAATGATTACATTTGTAGCAGTAAAGCAAATGACACTTTACCTCCAACAATGACAATGTAACAATGTAAAAAGACATAATGGAAATCTTGACATTATTCCTGTAAAGCTACGCTCTTTGGAGTCTATGGACTTAAAAATAAAATAAATAAATAAATATAAAATTCTAGTACCCTGCCTAAATTCAGACTTGTTAATATAAAAACTGTTGTTCTGGATGTCTACCCATCACTTTGGAACAGATAGACTAGAGAGAGAAGAGGGAGAACTACCATTTTGCAGGTCCTTTCACTAATGAGATGACTTTGTTGGATACAACCCTACGTATTTATATCAAATACTTAAAGTGACACAGCAAAGATAAGATAAAAGGAAGAATAGATCTAAGTATGAAAGCATCATTTAAAAAACCCTTTGCTGCTTTTTGATATACTAGGAAATGTTACATTCTGTTCATGGTTTTCTTCTAAGTGTTTACATTTCTGCAAATACATTAAGTAGTTAGAGTAGACTGACATTGTCAAAACAGTGCAACAGTGTTAATACAGATGTAAATGTCACCTATTCCTGTTTACTCAGAAGTATTATTCTAGTGGGTTCAGTGAGAATATCTCTAAGGTAAGTGTTTATAGAATCATCAGTGTAAGGTTTGTTTGTTTGGCTAACTATATAAATGCACCTAAATTAATTGTAAAGTGTGATAAAAATGCTTTGTTTGCATTTCCTATGGTGGTAATTTATCTCTGAACCTTCAAATGTAATTTGCTACTTTACATTATTGAGGAGTGGTTAATTAAAAACTTTACAGATATTTATTGTCTCTTTCTAAACAGTTGGAGGAATTTATTATCATTGTGTCTTTTACACTATTACTTTTTATTGCATTGTACTGCACATGTTGAGTTTTAATTGTTGTATTCTCCATTCCATTAATTTCAAATTAAATATTAAATTGTAATGAAGATTCAATCATAACGTCTAAAAGGTTGAGAGAGACTGCAGTCTAGGACAATAAGTAGATGAAAATATTGTTCTTTCTTATTTTGATCTTTTATATTTTATATAAAGTTACCTCTTCACAATCAGTATTTGCCTGTTTTCAGTGGTTTGCAAACTTCATTCACAGAACTTTCTTCACCTTATTTCATCTCCCTGCATGTCCACCACCCTGCTGCATGACAAAGTATTACTGGGAGTTGTCCAGAGCACATGAGTTGTCTCAGTTCACATGAGGCACTTGCCAGGCTTTGGGGCTTAGCTGTCATTTCTTGTAAGCCATCAGTGCATTCATTTACCCTTTCCCCACCTCACATCACTGGATGTCATTTGCAAGGGCTTGGCAAGCCATAGCTCAATAATGTCAAGTAATATATAGTGGTACCTCTGGATGCAAATGGGATCCATTCTGCTTCACACAGATCCATTCTGCTTCACTTCATATACAGTGGTACCTTTGGATGCGAATGGGATCCAGCCTGCTTCACACATCACACTAAGCCAAGGCCAGATTAAGGTGGTTGGGGGCCCTGGTGTAATTTCCAAATTAGGGCCCCCTTCTATGGTACCACAAAATAAGTCAATGTGGCATCTTAAAGACTAACAAATTTATTTTGGTATATGCCTCTGACATACAAAAATTAATAATGCTCTGAGTTGGTGGAGCATCAGAACTAGGGCTTCACAATATCAGTTTTTCAACATTGCGATGTATCAGCAGCTAGACATCGTAATATGGTGATACATCACAATGTTGAAAAGGAAGGCGCATCATTTGGCCCTGGCCCTGTGAGGCGCTGGGGTGAAACCTCCGCTGCCCTCTCTGCTACCAGCACCTGGCATGGAGGAAGGAGGAAGGAGCATCATCCCAAGCCCTGCTGGGGTGAAACCACCTTAGCTTCCTACATCACCAGTGCCCGACGCAGAGGAAGGAACAAGCAGCATTGGTCGTGTTCCCATGAGGTACCAGTGTGAAACAGCCTCAGCTCTCTCCACCGTGTTCTCTTAGAATGGCACTTGAGAGGTGCTGAACTGAGTTCTAGTGTGAGCTTGCTGAAAAACAACAACCCTGTTTATATCCTTGAAGCTATCCAAATTCAATCAGTGAACATTCAAAATGCAATTGCTATGAAGAAAGCCTCCCATACTGAACATAATGGGACTTGATTGTGGGGCCTGAAGCAACAGGGATCTCCTCTCCTGGAGCCCACACATTCACATTTATGCTAAGCCACGGTTTGGTTTGGTTTGGTTTGGTTTGGTTTGGTTTGGTTTGGTTTGGTTTGGCTTAGCATGACATGCAAACCAGGCCATTGTATAGACAGAACTGCGTGCAATGTGATACCCTTAATATGCGCTTCTAAAACCAAAGCACCAGAGTACAAGAAGCATCTTAGACTGGGAAATACATATGTATTTTCTTTCCCTTTCTGTATGGACACTGCTGCTATGATCTGGTACTCCAGTTGCCTGTTACTTCACCATTAAATGTCTTTACTTAAGATCCGGCTTAGATGGCTAAATTTACATGCACAACCAAACATTTTAACTAAACATAATATTTAACTAATTGAAACATAAACCTAGATTATGGGAACAGCGTCCAATGTTCTTTCTTGCAGTATACATGGTTTTACAATTCCAAGGTTTTCTTGTCACTGTGGTTTTGTTTTTATATGCTCCTACAAACAAACAGAAATATACTGAGAACTTGTGCTGCTTGCATCTTGTCCTTTACTAATGTGTTAAAATTTTAGTCACAGAGGCAAAGAATACCTCTGATAAGGCTCTGCTTTTCCTATTGTATCATAAAGCTGTTCAGAACCAAATGCTATTGTGCATTTTAATAAGGGATTTACAGAGAACAACTACTGAAATGCATTATTTCTACTTCAGATGCTAGACATAGATTACTCAGAGCTACAAAGGTGATATAAAAACTTCAAACCTGCAAAAGTTAACTGCCCTTTATTCCCAGGATTTTGAGTGGGAATTATTTATAATTTTGTGTCTGAATCGTCATTTATCAATGAGGGTTAAGCGCAAAAAACAAACAAACGAAAAACACTCTGACAGCAGGTACAAAGCTGCCCACTGGAAGCATTTTATGCAGGGTATATGATATGGCATGCATCTACATCATCATCATCATAAACTTTATTGCACTAGCCAAAGGCCATGGCATCATTCACAAAGGAAACAAAAAGAAAAGCAGCAATAACCATAAAAACCATAAAAACATCAGGCACTGCAAATACAATAAACCACAGTTACATCTCCTAGAAATTATTTGTTGCATACGATAGAATAGCAGGGTGTTCTCAGAATGTGCCAGCTTAAATGTTTGAATCACCTTTATCATGCATCTACATGCTACTGAGATGAAGGGGTCATGGCTTCGTGGATTCCTTAAGTCTGGGCCCGCTTTGCACTTCCTATGATTGTGTTCCAGCACCCACCCAGCCCATCATAGGTTGCAGTGCTGGTCTTGCTGCCAGTCACTGTGGAGCTGAGCAGGAATTTTTTTGCCAGTCTGCAAATTGGCTTCTTCAGGAAAGTGGGGGAAGGGTTGTAAGATGAGCAGATGAGCACCCTTTGGCACCTTCATAAATATATGTATTCAGACTAGCTTATTCTAAACTGTGTGACCTGTGGGGTTGCCTATGGCATGCATTTGGGGGTAGTAGCCAAAAAGTCTCCCTTAAGAGTTGGGCTCGGAAAGAGGTTATGATCAAAGTCATCCCTTTGCCGTAGTCAAGGTGGTTCCTCCAAGTTGAGTTGACTCATAGCATTAAGCCACTGCTTAGACTTCTGTTGAATACGCTGTTCAACCCTCATATTTGTGTCTTGTCTCCCCTTTACATACTCTGGCCGCAAGGTATATATAGTATAGTCTTCTGGAGAAAGTGTAGCTGGACCACACCTTGGAAATAGCCAATTTGCTACTAAAACAGATTTTGTTGACATATAAAGACCTATACTTGGATATTTAAAGGAACACCTGGTCCCACATTTGCTGAAATCATTGGAATATCTCCTGATGCTGCTGTTAACTGAGGTATGGCATCATAGTGCAGGGACTTAAGGAAGGTATTTTCTGTTGTGGATTTCTGTTATGGAATTTCTTCCCCTCTGATATAAGGCAAGTGTTGACTGTGGTGAACTTTTGATCTATCTGTTTACCAAACCCTTTGCTGTCTACCGATTCCCAGCTCAGAATAAGATTATTGCTGGCTACAGTGGGTGGAATTTTACAGTGGGTTAATCTTTTTAATGTGCAGTTTATCTTCCTGTTTTCTGTTTGTATTTCGTGAACTTCTCTGTTATTATTCGGCACATAAAAGCATATAAATGTTTTAAAATATGGAATTACTACTCTGGAAATACTTGTGTTGAAGAGTAGGATATAAATGGAATCACATTACAAGAAAGGAGATTCCGACTAAACATTCTTGTGGACTCTCCTTCGTTGGAGGTTTTTAAGCAGAGGTTGGATGGACATCTGTCATGGATGCTTTAGCTGAGATTCCTACATTTCAGTGGGTTGGACTAGATGGCCCTTGGGGGTCCTTCCAACTCTACAATTCTATGAAAGCCATGTAGTGAGTGTGGTCTATCCAATATAAAACACAGAGGGCCAAATTCACGACTGTCTGCCAGCTGGGAAGAGGCCATTGGGAATGTACTCAGTATGATGAGCTCTGGTCCTCACTTTCATATCTACATATTGCAATAGGTCAAATGTGCTTTCTTCTTATGTTCTTAGATGACTATAAATTTAGAGCCCAAGTTGTGCAATTAAGAGTGAATGGTTAGAGTGTGATTGTGCATAGCAAAGTGTCTGTGGGTATGAATGCTTTGTATGCTGCCAGGAAAGGCACACACACAAAAAATTCTAGTGGAATAATTCTACCATTAATAGGAGAAATAAGAAAAGTTTTCCATTGATTCAGCTATTGTAATACTGAAAAAAATATTATATTTGATAAATACTTAATTGACTTTGAAAAACATAGAATGTGACTAACATTTATTGTTCTGAGGGAGCATACTGGTCCACATTTGTAGAAACCATATTATGTCTTCTTCTGCAAGTATTTTCTTCAAAGAGTCCAAAATATAATAAGGGAGAAACATAAATTGACTTGCTTCAGACAAGGTCATGTGATATTAAGCGGACGCTGTGAGACGTAGATTTCAAAGGCTCAGCTTCAAATTCCAGCTAACCCATGGACTTATGGTGGACAAATCTCTGTCAGGCTCAGTTGTGCATTTTCCCCATACAGAATAGTGATGTGATACCTCTATTAAAATAGGTAAGCTGGGGATAGAGAAGTATGACTGAAGTGCTGCCTGCTGGAACAATATGGTGTGCATCCATGAGAGCAACGGCTGGTTTAGCAAGCTGGGAATGACTGTTGAGCATGAGTGCTCCTCCTTTAACAAGGCTGGCCTGCAACATTTTTCTGTCTGAGAGGGGAAGAACAAAAGTGGAATGGGTGGAAGTGCCCATTATAATACAAAAGCTAAGAAGTCTGACAGATGAATCTTACTTCATGACAGAACACCACATCTGAGGGCAGAAGACATAGGGTTCAACAGATTCTGTCTTCTGTGGCATTAGCTACCCCTTCCAGTTTAGTGTCATTTGCAGATTTGATGAGCATCCCCTCAATTCCTTCATCCAAGTCATTTATAAAGAGGTTTAACAAAAATGGGCCCAGGACAGAACTCTGAGGCACCCATTTGTTATTTTTTCCAGGATGATGAAGAACTGTTAGTGAGCACTCTTTGGGTTTGGTCAGTCAACCAGCTACAAATCCACCTAACAGTTACCTCATCCAGCCCACATTTTAGCAGCTTCTCCGCAACGGTATCTTGGGGGACTGTCAAAGTCTTACTGAAATCAAGAGACCATACATCCACAGCATTCCCCTGATCTACCAAGCATCTATCAAAAGAAGAAGTGAGAGTCGTCTGGCATGACTTGTTTATGAGAAAAAGTTTCCACAGTGAGGGACTTTCAGTCTCTGTTGTAGCTGAGTCTATTATGCAAAAATTGTGATTATGCATTGTTGAGGTTCCGTTATATGGGAAAAGCTGAGGTTGCCTGGAAACATATGTATCCTCTCCTGTCAAGTCCAGGTTAATTGACTAATTAAGTTTTCATTAGAGGAATATGTAGCAAAACCTCTTACTTGGGATAAGGCATCTCCAGCCCCATTTCTTGCACACGTCCATGTATGTTTCTAAAATTGGAAAGTCTCAACCTCAAATGCAAGCCTATGAAATAAAATATCATCTGAATTTTCTGGTTTCATGCTGGATGATGGAGAGTGTTAATTTCAGAAGAGAGCAAACATATTTCTTCCTATTCTTTAGTTGTTTGCATCCCCCTCCCCAATATTCAGATTTCTACTTCAGATTGGAATGAATAAACATGAACTGTTGACTAATCTTGACAGTCCTGTTACCAACCAGAATTACCATCTATGTTGTTTACTCCATTATTCCATTCATATATATCATTGTTGATTTTACTATGCAATGCAAATTGCACCGTTTCATCCAACACAATGCAAGGATAATGAAAATAAAGGTATTCTTGGATGTGAGAGCATTTATCTAGGATGGTGAGTTCAGCTCAGTTATTAACCATATTTTAGCTAAGATTTGCCGTGTACCCACCACCACCACCACATTCATTCACCATAAAAGTGGGTGGGATATTCAGAGACTTTCAGGGCAGGATAAAATTCTAAATATTTTCAGGTGTGGGTGGTAAAACAGGCAGCAGCGTTGCAATCAGTTTAATCCCTATATAATGCTGCAATCCTAATCCTTTTTACCTGGAAGTAAGACCCACTGAAATCAATAGAACTTACTTCTAAGTAGACATGGTTAGGAGTGTGCTGAAAGCAACAAGCTTTTCTGATCAACAACAAGCAGATAGATTCTAGCAAACACTTCTAATTTCTCTGTGTAACTGGACACTAGATAACCAAAACAGTAGATCTTCTACCATTCTAGCTCTGCAAGCCCATTTCTGTCTTCATATAGAATATTGGCGACACTTCAGATACTATGACATGTTAGAAATGCATGATGCTGAAAACATTTTTGTCCTCCCAGGTGTTAAGTACTTTCATAGCTGAACTGAAGCAAACATCACCAGGGGAATTTGTTGGAACCAGACAACAGGGCAACATTGTTTTGAAGGTCTATGCAGCTAATGCTATAGCTGTGATACTTTAAAAGAAAAAACAACAACTGTGTTTTATGTTTAAGAAATATCAAAGCCATCAGGGACTGTCCTTAAAAAGACCCCAATGTGTTATATAGGGTGGCTTATCTTTTGGAACAACAAGGATAGGGTTATACCCTGTAAGAGACCTATCTATATCTTCATGCTGTAGGTAGTTTCTGGAATCTTCCTAAACTATGCATATTTTTAACTTCATAGATAGAAGTGCAAAAATATTTTTAAATACAGTTTGGATACTCAAGCAATGCAGGTTACATATTTTAGGGTTCTTAACAATAGTTATCAACTTTGTGTCATTTTTATTTGTCCCTAAGTTAATGAGCAGCCCTGTTCCTGGTTTTCACATAAGACTGGAGAAATGTTGGCACTGCCTCTGAAATAAACCTTTTTTAAAAAATGAATTCACTCGCATAAATCAGTTTTTATATGAAAAACTGGCGTGCTTCAATTCCTGAGAATGTTGTATTGCTTACAAACTGGGCCAGAGGGTCGATACAGTAATAAAAACAAAACCCAGAAAGTCATGATTTGTATTGACGGATTGTATATCTGCGAAGAAAGCCGAGCACAAAAAAGGTTTCTTTTCCTGAATTTAGTAGATCAGATTTCTCTATTATGCTGCTGCTACTTACATATTAGTGTAAGGAACGATACTAAAGTAAAATGAAACTGAAGTCAACAATATTAATACAAGGATGTTTCTGAAAGAAATGATAACATGGTTGCCTCCACTGTATACTGAAAGATGTCATTATCTTTCCAAAACAGCTTTATAAAGATGTATAAATACATACTTCAAATGCAGAACTTCAAAGAAAATACTGTCTTATGAGAAGCTATTAAAGCTTCAAATGCACCTTCATTTTACAACTCTTGTAAATGGCAGTCAGAAGCTACACACTGATAACCGTGAGCCTTCTCGTGCATGATCCTCAGTAACTGCAGAAAGCACCAGGGGAAGCAAAAACAAAACTTACAAAATTAAGTTTGTAAGGGGATATTGGATCAATCCAGTACCGGTTTCCAGAGCTACATTGGGAATGGGTGCCTCTGTCTGTTCTGGGAATCATTTAATAGCACAAGAGCCCTAATTTAACAGGATATTTACTTTTTCTTAAAGATCATATCATTGGTCTAAAGACTGTCTGAATACAATTTGGGAGGAGGGGTGTATTTACACTTTCAAGTTCTATTTTAACGCTTTATTGTACATATAGAAACATTGTATGTGTAAGGTAGCTTCCAATCCTGTAGGTGGCAATGGACTGGGGAACGTAGGCAATTTTCCTCTCACCCCTAGAGCCCACAGCTCTCCCCTAAATATGTTTTGTTGTTGTTCAGTATGATCACATTGCATCTATATTATCAATATTATATAGCATCCAATTTGCTGAATCAGTGTGAAACCTGTATAGATTATATATTCTGTTAAACTGGGCAGACACAAGATATCCTCATATACTTAGAATGCACTTAGTATTGTTTGACTTCTTATTCCTTATACACGGTAGTAACAAACCACAAAACATAATAGTAATGTATAGAATATTCAGATTAAGAACATCTGAATTCTGTGATAAAAATATTCAGTATAACAAAAGGAAACACAATTTGTACTGTCAGAAAATCGCCATATCGTAGTGAAAGTCTGGGAATCAATAGGGAATTGTGTAGGAAATATGGGAAAGATTCTGTATTAAAAATCCCTGTCTCAACTCCTGAATGTTTTCATTTTCTCAAACTGCTTTCTGAGCTATAAGCACATAATTTCCTTCAGTTGCTGATGCTTTCTTAAGTAAAAGAAGGCATACATCTCTTTTTTATATCAATAATGGAAAAATGAAGTGCCTGATTCTGATATTCATGACAGTTTTCCAGAATAAAACAATTATTTATTTCTGCTCTTTTGCTGCAGAAATACTGTTTGTTGGTAACTGTTGTTTACTGTTGTATTCAGAAACCTGTCCACCTTGACTTACACAGGGTGCCATAATGCTCAGCATCATTTAATCAGTAGCATATAAATCAGCCTGCCTCCCTACCATGTAATTTGTGTTCTGTTTATTCCTTACAGGTGAAATCTGTGCTTTTAAAATCCATGGACAGGAAATGCCCTTTGAAGCTGTGGTGCTAAACAAGACATCTGGAGAAGGTCGTCTTCGAGCAAGAAGTCCAATTGACTGTGAACTGCAGAAGGAGTACACATTCATCATCCAGGCATATGACTGTGGCGCAGGGCCTAGTGGAACAAACTGGAAGAAATCTCACAAGTGAGTGACAACTGGGAGAGTGAGGCAGGGACTGTGGAATGTATTTACAATTCATGCTGAAGAGAATCTTTTAATGCTTTGCTTGTCAATGCTAGTGGAAATCAGATCAAAGTACCTTTATCACAGGAGATGATTTTTCAGCCTGTTCACTTCTGTTCACTCTTCCTGACTGCCTGAAATTGACTTCTGTTTATAGTGAATTCAAATGACACATTAAAGGTCCTAATAGGACTCTGGATCAAACTGTCTGCTATTGGAAAAGCCCTACCATTAAATAAATTGGTGACTTTTTGAAACATAAATACTGAGTGTTAATTGATCTTCATGTAATCAAATCATATTGAATTTCCTTGCTTCTTCATCTTCCTTTTTATATTTTCAGCATTCCTGCAGCATTGATTATTATGTTGGTGGGCATTCTTATTTATGTCATATAATAATCATAGATAAGATGGAAAATGGTTATTTTGTGCAAGCATACAAAGTATTTATGTATGAAATGGAAAATATTGCTTGATCCAGATTTACACCTTCTTTAAGTGTGAGAGGATGGGAACAGTTCAAGAAGCTATGATGCTGTGATCCAAAGAAGCTTAACAAGTTATTGCCATAGGGTTCTCCCCAATCTTAGTTCTACTTAGAGTAGAACCAATGGAATTCATAGGCATGACTAATATGGGTTAATAATAATAATAATAATAATAATAATAATAATAATAATAATAATAATTTTATTTATATCCTGCCTTCCCCAGCCATAGCCGGGCTCAGAGCAGCTAACAACAATAAAAGTAACACAGCATTCTAAAATCAATTCATTTAAAAATCATTTAAAAATCAAATTAATGGCAACCATTGGGCTAGAGTTCTGTGAGGATTACCAAAGGAGGGGTAATGGCCAAAGGTCTGGTGGAACAGCTCTGTCTTGCAGGCCCTGCGGAAAGATGTTAATGGGTTTACTCTGAGTAGAAAGTTGGCTACAAACCTAAATCTCAAAATCTGAGTTATGCAAGGCCACTTGTGCAGAGCTCTCTCCTAACCCCCTTTCTAATGTGTAGTTCTGGTGGCATCACACGTAGCATATACTCCAAAATTTCTCTGATGAAAATAGGGATATCTCCATTCCATAATGAATTAATTAATAATACTCCACCCATCTGACTGGGTTGCCCCAGTTACTCTGGGTGGCTTCCAACATATATAAAAACATAATAAAACATCAGACATTTATAAACTTCCATATACAGGGCTGCTTTCAGATGGCTTGGGAGTCAGATAAGTCCATACCCTCCAACATTTCTCTGATGAAATCCTAAGGAAAAAATGGGACATTCCAGGATCAAATCAGAAACCAGGACAGCTTCTGTAAATCCAGCACCGTCCCTGGAATAAAGGGAGGGGTATACAATTTGTATTTCCCACTCTGTATTTTTCCTAATTTTGCAAGGCTCAACCAAAGATGGAATCACGGACAGGGAAAGAATAGCAGTGCATGGGGTGGATTCTGATCCCTATAGCAACAGAAGAAGAAGCTTTTGTAGCCAGAGTCAGTAAGTGTTCCACCCTTCCAGGCCAGGTGGAAATAAGCCAGCAAAGCAGGAAGATTTATTGATCGTTGGGGAAATAATTTGTTTTAGCTAAACTTGTTTCAAATCAGCATAACGGAAAGAAGCCCAGTGCCATACTCTTATTTAAAATTTAGAAATTGTTCATAGACTCACAGTGTTTCATTTTCTACAGCAGTTCTTTGTTTAATTTGAAAGTTGACATATTTGAGCACAAAGTAATGCAAATACAATGGAGTGCTGAAATGTAAAGTCAAGTAATGCAATAATTTATTTCAACAGAGCCTCAATTTAATGCATATATTTTAGTTTTTACAGCTATTTCTTGCATGGGTTCCCATTCATGTTTAACTTTTGCATTTTCTACATGTCTTTCCTCTTATTTGATTGTAAGGATTGTGTGAAACTTGCTTCTACATTTTATTCTACTTAAAATAAACATAAAATATGTACATTTTAAATGTTTACACTTAATGACAGGCTTGGAATATGCATTGATATTTGCATTCTATTGTGAGACTCAAACTGATCTCTCTTCGTTTTAGGGCTGTGGTCCATATCCAGGTAAAGGATGTCAATGAATTTGCACCAACTTTTAAAGAAACATCCTATAAGGCTACTGTGACAGAGGGAAAGATCTATGACAGTGTATTGCAGGTGGAAGCTATAGATGAGGACTGTTCTCCTCAATACAGCCAGATATGCAATTATGAAATTGTCACAACAGACGTTCCATTTGCCATTGACAGGAATGGTGAGTTCTTACCGTTGCACAGTTATGAATTCTGAGCCACATCTTTATTTATGGGTTTTTCAGCTTGCCTTTCAGGGCACAGCCCTTCCCAGTTGACTCACAAATTAGAACTGCATAAAACAAATAAATTATAACAATTCCAGTCTGAAAGCTGCAAGATTTTAAAATTCCAGCACAGTACACTACAAAAATGTATTCAGCATGCATTTAATGACCCATACAGATAGGACCATATGAATGCATACATCTCTAGGGAGAGAATGCTGTCATTGCTAAATTGGCCCACTCCCTAGTACTCACCAGCTTGATGAAACTTACTTGACTGATGTACAAAGTAGTCCTAAATATAGGAAGCCAGTGGAACTCTTTTTTCAGGCAATCATGTTTTGACTTTTCTCAAGATAGTGTTTCTATTCTGGTGGGCACTGACTACATCCCTAGTCAAGCTATAATATTTTGTGACAATGAAATTTGAATTTTTAATCCGAGTTTACTTTTAACTGAGTGTTCTGTAGGAAACTGCTTGAGTTATTGTTGTGGGTATCTGTTTGACAGCATTTGTGATACCATTAGCATTTCTGTGAAATCTCACCAGCACCAGCTAGTTCCATGCCCATATTTTTTAATGCCCATTTTAAAGTATATTTTTAGAACAGTCTTTATAGCGTCTGATGGCTTCAGTGCTGGAGTAGTGGAAGATATGAGAGTGCACATACCATACTTTTCCGTGTAAAAGACTAGGTTTTTAAATTTAAAATAAGGTTAAAAATCTGGGGCTGTCTTATACATGGACAGTGCATATGCCCATTTTCTAAATTTAGGGTCCCCAAAAGTAGGGGGCATCATATACATGGGGGGGGATCTTATACACAGAAAAATACGGTATATTCCTTTAAAAAGAGGTGATATACCCAAGGTCATCCTTGTGCTACTCCCATGACGTGTATTGCAAATTAATTGACTCTTCATTCATTATTTAATTATTTGCTGGCTATGCACTTTTCCTTCTTCAAAATATAGAAATTCCTCAACCAACAGCAATGTGCACTACACCCTCCTATAAACCCAAAAGAGTGCTGTAAACGTAATATATATCCTGTGCTGCTATTTCTCCTGTAGCAAATATATTTTCCCATCCATCATGTGGGACAAGATGTAGCGCTATTGTCTCATTTTAAAGAGAATCCATAGGAGCATCACATGAAGACTAAAATGTGGATTCTTGAGCTCTCTCTCTTGGCAAAAAATCATTAGTTCCATCAAATTTAAAACCCTCAGTTGTGTTTGTTTCTGAGAACCACCACAAGATGACCACTGTTTATATCCCTTACTACAGAGCAGGGAGTAACATCTCTTTTCCACCAGAACAATTTAATATTTGTCTAATTTCAGAGATGAGCATCTTTTATATTTGAAGTTCCATCTGAGGGTTGCCAACACTATAAATTAAAAGTGTGCACAGGGCTTTTGTTTTCTCTTAGCAGCCATTTCATGCTGCATTGCTTTATCAGAAGCATCTCCCCCATTTGACATGGATCTGTCTTTATTTGAGCCGATTTCTCACAGAGCGCAGCTGAGCATCAAATCATAATAACCAGTTAGCAACAGTAAAATGCAAATGGTGGTAAAGAGAATCCCTGCTCTCATTACAATAGCATGAGTGGAAGGGAAATGTTTTGAATATTGTATGGAGGGAGCAATCAAGATGATTGAAATGGAGTTTAAGTAATCAAGAGCTATTTAGTATAGCTGTTTTTTATTGGAGTGGATGCAATGACAAGGAATTTTAAAAATGAAGTATAAGGTGCACGTGCTGAATAAAATGTGCACGTGCATGATTCCTTTTGTATTTCTAGATAATTTCTCTTTATTCCAAATTTTGAAGACAATCTGAGTATCTGGAGTTTTCAGTTTTGAAACATTTTGTTTTGAGTACTGCATAATTTCAACAGATTTATCATGCTTGCTTGGGACATGCATCTCAACACATCTGAAAGCAATTATCTCCATGTTCAGGAACATAACTGAATGAGAAGAGTAATTATTCTGATGGTAGGGGAACCTCTTCATTTTGCCATACCTGGCTTTATCTATGCCAGAAGACAGCATGCTGTCAGCCTGGTAGAAACTAGCACATTTAATCAAATGCATAGGGGTGCATCATGGCTAATGTCAGAAAAGTTTATCTTGATAGTAAAATCCCAGCTGCGCTGTTGCTTCCATTTACTGGGGGGAAAGACAAAGTGGCAGTGAGATTGGAGCTGCACTGGTGGAACCAACCAGACATGCTGGCATACTGAAAAGCCCCAATATCACCACCACCGCACCAATCCCCATCATAGTAATTGGCAGTGATGTTGCTGCTGGGAGGCTATTATTGCCGTTCTGCCCAGTGTATGAGCTGCTCCTCCCAAAATGAGAGCAGGAGTAGAATCCTTAGGAGCAGAATGAAATTTTTAAAAGGCAAAGGAAGTATGAATTCCTTTGCCATGACAGAGCTTTTATGGGGTAAGGAGTGATGAGGTGCAGAGACAGAAAGCCCATTTAGGAGTTCTAAGAGACTGATTTCTTGTCACTGTGACTGCTTTGTTGAAATCACACTGTGTTCAGGGTTCAGAAACCAGTTATGATCTTAGAAGAAAAATGGCTGAAGAGGTGTTCCCAAGGGAACAAAAAGGGTGGTCAGTAGGCCCTGAATAGAGAACACTAGACATTTGGTGAGTGTGTGTTGTTGCTAGTCGATGACTTGTGAGGTTATTTCCTAATTGCATTAGGAAAATTGGGACATTGACTCTTAGATGTCTTAAGATTTCCATAGCCTGAAGCACAGAGGGCCAGGATCACTCCTTTCCATTTCAAGCATTTAAAATAGGTTCTTTTTCAGATAATAACAAACAAAGAATACACCCCCCAGGACAGTGCAATATTATATTCCAACACCAAATATTCAAATGTTCAGTACAAGCTAGTTTTCTTTTGTTTTTCTATAAATCTCCATGAAATGCAGGTGGCCTGTATCCATTAACAGCATATGAAATAAAATATGGTTATGACAAGTCTCATAGCTGTCATGAGATGGATGAATTCCTGTACTTCTACAGCAGAAATGATTGCAACAGAATTTGAACTCTGATGGCATGTAATGTAAGATTGGACTGGTCAGTGAAGGTTGAACCATGTGTCCTATCACACTATTAGTGAGGGTGACCAGACTAATAGTATGTGATGTACTATGAAAAATGTGACACAGTTTATTTTATTAAGTAAACCCCCAAAGTAAAATGACTTTCTTCAACCAATGGATATTGCCAAATCCCACCATCTTTGGAAACAAAGGTACAGTGGAGGTGGTGAGGGCCTTGGTACAGCCCTAATAAAACTCTCCTTGCTTGTTAAACCCTCTGTGTGTCATTGCCATTCTTTGTTTCAGAGATGAATAGCCCAACTTATCACTGGGAATTGTTTTAAGAGCAGCTGGGTTACAATAGCAACAGCAGCAGTATCCCACCAGTTTTGGTATCCTCCTCTCTGACTGTGACTACCCTAATCCTAACTCATGGAGCCTCAAACCTGGAAAACTGTCTGGCAGAACAATGTGCCCTGAGTCACATCATATGTGGCAGGAACTGGCAAGGGTATCTGAGAACACCTGTCATGGCTATTAACCATTATTTCAAGTGAGCAGGTCAGGAAAGAGCCACAGAATGGACAGGCAGCATCTCATGGTTCTCAAGCTGATTCGGGAATTGCAAAGATCCCGAGTTCTACTGCTGTCGCTGCTGCCACCAATTCCATAGACAGATACAATAGCAAAGAGCAGATATTGAGAAGAGCTTCTGATATTTTACTTTTCTGTCCTTCTAAAAAGCATTGTAATAGGATAAGTGCTGGTAAAGTCTTTCTCTGATTGGCATCTAGACCTGCCAGTCATATATCTCCACACTGACAAGGGCTTTCCTTTGATAGAAAGACTCAGGTTAGTTATCAAGTGGTTCTGAAGCTTTGTTCACCTTGTACCACTTTGGTCTGATTCACTTTGGACCACTTTGGTCAAGAGCCTGTTTACTTTGGAAGCGATCCAAATACCACCAAATCAGTGTGCTCTAGTTTGCTCTTCAGACTTCATCCACAGCACATCCACACCCCTAATGTATAATCATTTAAATCTAGTTAAGGGTGAGATGGAAGATGAAGTGTAACAGAAGCTTATCCTCACATGATTTATAATAATCCAAAATTTAGCCAGAGTCCTGGCAACTCCTGCTCTTCACTTTCTTTTTGTGATAACACTGTGCCCTATATACCTCACTCATTTACTTGGTTAAAAACTTTGCTCTTCTAAGCCTTCCCATTCCACGGACAGTCCAGTCTCTGAAGGGCTCTTAAACCCCATCACATTGTAATGGATAGGGGGGGGGGGGAATTAAGAAACCAATTCTGCTCAATTCCTTTTAGTCTCCTTCACAGGATGAAGGCCCACATGTCTTTTTGTTTTTTTATTTTTTGGTGCGGAATTTTAAACTCCAATAATGTTATCAATACACACATTGATTCAACAGCCCAGGTACATGTTTTAAACCTGTGTCTCTGTGTTAGTATAGGTTGCTTGCTGCATTTTCTTCATCTGTAGAGGAATGTTCTATTTGTGTCATGGGATAATGAGCACAGAGCACTGACTCACATTTAAGAGAAAACTGCAGCCCCTGCAGCTTCACCTGAGCCCTGTAGAGCTGTGGATGACTGTTGTGGTGTTTTATATCCTTTCCTCCTAGGCACTCCATGGCTCGAGTAGTTTCCCCCCACCTGATTAAAAGTGTTTGTAGAACTCCATCTTGTACCCCATGGATATATCAGCTTGCAACTTTTTATTCAGCTGTAGGGGATATTAAGATTGATGTGATCATTGGGACTGTGTTTGTTAAGAGCACTGTGCAAATAGAAACTGTGCTTATAATGTAGCCCAAATGTACAGAGGACCTTTTTTATATTTATTTAATGGCTAGAGTGACTGCCAGACCTTGGGAGAGAGGTAAGTTGCTAGCTATTTAGCTGTCACAAGAATGAACTCGTTTCTGATATTGTTCTCCTGGAGGCTGTTTTCAAGCTGGTTGAAGTCAATGGCAAGTTGATGGAGTGATTGCCATCGACCTGAGTGAGTTTTGGAATGAGTGCTCATAGACAGTTACTTTTGACACGTGCTACTAAAGAAAAGTTGGGGGAAGGAAAAGAGAGAGAGAGAGAGAGTACACACACACACTTTGAATTGATTGATTGATTATATACCTTCACACCCATTTTCTCCTATTTCCTCTTCATGCTGCAGCCTACAACACTACATCACGTACTGTTATGGAAGTACAGAAGTTGCAGTGGGAATGAGGAGCAGGCTCAGCTCCCTTCATCCCACAGAGGTTGGGATACATGACCCATTGTTCCTGTTTCTACCACAGGCTGCAAAATCTGTCCTAAGGGTGGGAAGAACAGGTCGAGTCCATGGCAATGCATGGCTTTTCCCTCCCTTTCCTGTCTTCATGATTGTACAGAGTCTATTATAGTTACACAGGGTAGGCACCAGAAGTGGATCACTGCCACTTAACAGGAGGGAGAGGGTCAAGGCACATGGAGGTCTGTGCAGCTTAGGCCAGAGCACCAGACACACTCTTCCACTGTTAACACAATGTGCCAAACTCCCCACCACCTCAACCGACACCCTCTCAGTAAGTGGCTAGGAAATTAGTGTTGCCATTGTGTCCCACTAGACAAGTCGCTACTGGTATTAGGCACTTAATGATGATAATCAGAGATATTCTGCTACTGGCATATGTCAACATTTGCTGAGTTTCCACTTACTGTATGGCCTACTTACCACTGATCTACACAGGTTCTGTTTAGTTTCAGATTAGTTATTTTGCATATTCATTTTCTTTACATGGATTTATTTAAATTCCGGATGTGTAAAATGGTGTATCTAGGGGTTTGCCAGGGAAACTCATGATTTACCTCTGAATCGGACCAAATGGCAATTGGGTTTTCTGTCGGTCCATGCTTTTTAAGCATGGGACAAGTCGAAGTATGGAGAAGCCATAGAATCCTATCAATTTCCAACTCTCTGAGCTGAGGTTCTTGGACTTCAGACTTTCTAAGCTTTGGAACTTGTACTAGATAAAGTTGATTTTTACCTGTGTATATCATGTAAGCTGCCTTGTCAGGCTTTGCCCTAAAAGGTTCCCTAAAATACATTAAATAAACAAATACATCCAGGTGTTTTGCCTCATGGGAGCTGGGAATTGGGTCATACTTAGCATAAAGCTTAAAATTTAAAAGCTAAGTGGAAAAAAAAATTAGTTAAATAAAGAACGTGTAATAAATCTATGATCAACCTATATTTTAAAAATCTCCAAATGACCTTCCAGAAAAATCTTTTTAAAATACTCATAATTCTTGAATTGCATCTCTTTTTTAAAAAAAGCATTAATGAACTTCAAATAGCTTTAATGAACACACTGATGATTTTTTAAATCTTGGGGGCCAGTTGATATGCCAAGGAAGTTCCAGAAAGCTGCTAATGTTGATTTATCCAACTTCAGTGTCTTGGGAATTCTCCCTGCAGATCACAGAGTAAAGCATTTGTAAAGCGAACGCAAAGTAGACAAAGGAATATTTATAAAAGGAAATGTTAATAAAATAAATACACCAAATAAATAATAAGCAAATAACAAAAATATGATAAGTAGACCCATTGTATAAAGTGCTAACTTGGTAGAAGAGAAGCATTATTTAGGCAATTTGTGGAAACTATTTGCTTTTGTGATTTTAATAGAAACTCAGTATGTTTCTACATGTCTGTGAGTTCATATACCAAGCTAGTGCCAAATGTATTGCTCTGATTTCCTTTGGACCAGATCAGTGAGGCTGGGGGGCGGGTCTTAGCATCTTGGCAGCCCAAGACCTCCATACACACTGCCAAGGCTTGTGTCATGGGAGGTCATTTCAGTGTGGCAAACACAGCAATTTGACTTCACCCCTGGAGGCGCACTCCATTCTCTCTTGAGACAAATAGATGCCAACAGAACAACATATACTATGGGTGCCGTCCAATGCCTCTTTATTGAAACTTCAGCTAGTGTAGAATTTAGTGGGCAAGTTGCTCACTGGGGCAAGACAGTTTGAGCATATTATACTGATCCTCTTCTGACTGCACTGGCTGCCAGTTAGTTTCTGGCCCAATTCAAAGTGCTGGTTTTCACCTGTAAAGTCTTAAATGCCCCAGGACCGCAATACCTCTATATACCGCCTCTCTATATATGAACCTACCCAGACCCCGAGATCATCCTCTGAGGCCCTTTTTCATGTGCCTCCTCTGCAAGAGGTCTGGTGGTTTAAGACTCAAAGCTAAACGCCATAGTTATTTTGGTTGGAAAGCTTAAAAATCATAACTATTTTGACAAAACTATTTTAGTCATGTAATCCACTTTAGTGAATATGTAGACTACAGTATATAGACATGAATACATGTTGAAAATGTTCACAGCTTCAGGATATGAGAAAGATTAAACATTTCTTTGCTACAGAAAACTTTAATCTGTTAGCACACATAATATGAAATGTATATTAAGGTAAAGGTACCCCTGCCCGTATGGGCCAGTCTTGCCAGACTCTAGGGTTGTGCGCTCATCTAACTCTAGAGGCCGGGAGCCAGCGATGTCCGCAGACACTTCCAGGTCACGTGGCCAGCGTGACAAGCTGCATCTGGTGAGCCAGCGCAGCACACGGAACGTCGTTTGCCTTCCCGCTGGTAAGCGGTCCCTATTTATCTACTTGCACCCTATTTATCTACTTGAAATGTATATTAGAGTCTGCCAACATTCAGCTTGCAAAGGAACTGTCATTCACCAAAAATGGCCTGAATTAAAATGCTGAACTCATTAGTTAAAGAGACTACTTTAGAATCGTAAGGTCGTCTACCGTTTCCGAAGGTGGGAACTGCAAGTTCCAGTTCCCCTCTGTTCCTTTTTTTCTTGTGAACACTGCCATTTCTTTGTTACCAGGACAGGTGATTTGTCACATTTATGCTTCTGTCAGGTTGATTTTGTTGCTGCAGAATTTTATTTTTCGTCTGGTAGCACAAAATCCTATCATTTAAAAAAGCTGGTCAGATTCTCCAAAGAGATGATAAAGGAGATGCTTTCACCACCAACTAACTTTTCCAGTGTATCCACACAGGTAGCAGAAAGTTTGATGAAGGATACTAGAAAGACAACAGACTCTGGAGTGTCACTGTCACTTATTCCTGATAATTAATGTTGCCTTTGTAAACCAGGGCCAAAGTCCATGATATTTGTGCCGCAGCGGGAGTCAGGAAACAGAGGCACCATGGACACATTGTTTCTCCTTGAAAACCCAATCACATATGCTGAGATTCCATAGCCTGTAGGAGGAACCCTAGCCTAGTGGAGCAGCTCAGATTTCATAGGCATGGGATCCTAGGTTTGAGTCCAGAATATAGCTTCTGCTTTGACATTATGATGTGGATGGGGCTGTTGATGGTCATGGTTTCCTTCTTCTTAATCAAGGGAATGGTGGTGGGGATTTTCATTCTCCTGGCACTTTAATCAGTGGAAGTTTTCATCATTGTCAGGGGTGTGCTCAGAGTATGTAGAGCTAAATGATTTGATATTTTTGTCCTGCCCTTTCAATGGTAAATGTAAAGGACCCCTGACAGTTAAGTCCAGTCACGAACGACTCTGGGGTTGTGGCGCTCATCTCTCTTTACTGGCTCAGGTAGCTGATGTTTGTCTGCAGACAGTTTTTCTGGGTCATGTGGCCAGCATGACTAAGCCACTTCTGGTGAAACCAGAGCAGCACACCAAAACACCATTTATGTTCCCGCCGGGGCGGTACCTATTTATCTACTTGCACTTTGACGTGCTTTCGAACTGCCAGGTTGGCAGGAGCTGGGACCGAGCAACAGGAGCTCATCCCGTCGTGGGGATTTGAACCACCGACCTTCCAATCGGCAAGCCCTTGGCTCTGTGGTTTACACCACAGTGCCACCCGTGCCCTGCCCTTTCAATACCACCTATATATTCACCTCATCTGGGCTGTCCTGCCAATGAAGTTGCACTTGAACAATGGGCACACCACCATTTCAGAAAATCTGTACCAGTCTGTCTTTCACACGGCACCATATCTCACATTCCATAGCATGGCAAGAATTATGCCTTATCTCATTGCAGCTTTATTATAGCCTTTCAGCCAATGTATCTCATATCTAGATTTTTGCCCTTAATGTATAAATAACCATATGGGTTTTTTTCACTAGGGCGGCACTGAATATTTTTTTCAAATTACGGTATGTCTGGATTCTGTTTTGTTTCCTGTGTCTGTTGAACCCAGTCCTGAAAGCATGTGCTCCACCCTGTGTAAGAAAGTAGTGTTATTTTCAGTGTTTGAAGGCGGAGGGGGGAAAAGGAAAGTTAGATTAATAAGAAGCATTTGGGAAGGTCAGATCTTTCCTTTTGTCCTTTCTGCCCCCACTTTCTGTTATATCTGAGTCCTTTTGTATACTTCAGGCAATTATTGCTGCTTTTATTATATGAACCCAGGATCTTGACAATGAAGCAATTGCAGTTTATTGTCCTGTTTCACACCTGCAGGGAATATCAGAAATACCGAGAAGCTGAGTTATGACAAACAGCGTCAGTATGAGATAATGGTAACGGCTTTTGACTGCGGGCAAAAACGTGCAACTGAAGATGTGTTGGTACGAGTTGAAGTCAAGCCTGTATGTAAGCCCGGATGGCAAGGTAGGGATTGTGTATTGTTCTTTCTTTGGAAATGTTGACGATGAATCTTGAGATACAAATAAAATGTTAACTCTTTAAAGTTGTAGAATAGTGGCAATTTCTCTTTTTTTATGTAATGCGCTTTTCAAGTGATATAAATACTCAAAGCAGAAAGCAATGACAAAACCTTGAAAAAATACTTCAAAACAAAATAATTAAAATATAGGGGAAAGCAGGGGAGATAAACCAACTAGTTCACTAACAGTTAGAGGCTTCCCACATTCAGAGAGCAATCCTACAGCATGGTTCAGCTCTGTCACAGGACCTGACAACCCAGTGTAACTTAAGCTGGCAAAAAGGGTAACTCAAGCACTACGTTAAAGGCTTGTTTTTCCTCTGCTAGGCTTAGGTTGGCTTAGCCAGCAGCGGCCCTGTTCCTGGATCCAGCTTCTTGTGCATAGGTTTGCTCCCGTAATGACCAGGTGCCTGGCTAAAGCAAGAATGACACCGTTCCTGGGATGCCTCCTAGTATTCAAGGGCAGGCAGATGGGCAGCTCACAAGGAGCAGCAGCAGCAGTAACAGTGATCACTGCTTCTTCCAGGAGAAAGCATCAATTCATGCTGTAGCCCAGGGCCCCAGCTCTTACTTGAGGATACCATGTGCTGGCAACAAGTCTGCCTGTTTTGTTTTGTTTTTAATTAAAGTTTTTGTTACAACTGAATAGTGCCACATTCTAGCGACAGATGCTGGGGTTTGTAGTCATAGCATCCACTTCAGCAGGATTGGGCTTTCAAACCACACCTGCTTCCTCTTATGAGTAGTGCCGGATTTACGTATAAGCTAAACAAGCTATAACTTAGAGCCCCACTCTCTTGGGGGCCCCTCAAAAAATTTAAAGGAAAAAAACAACTGGGTGTACATTTCCAAAATATCAGATAAAAAAACAAATAAAATAAAACCTACATACAGCAACAGTGTTTTGTGTTGTGTATGAGGAGATTTCACCCCTCCCATATCCAAGAATCTGCTGATGAGTCTGGTGATTTTCCAGAGAGGAAGGGCGGTGTTCTGCTCTCTACTTATTCCGCTCCAGCCTAACATCAGTCAGTCAGTCAGTCAGTCAGTGTGTCGGAGAGAGAGACTGCGTGTTAGAGATTGTGTGTATAGATAAGGTTGCTGCTAAGAGCAGCTGCACACTCAGTGCAGTTCAGCTTTTTCATTTAGCTCTGTATATAGTTGTATTATAGTTGTAGATAGAATAAAGAAGATATTCTACAGAGCTGCTCTCCGAGTCGTTTATGCTCTGCTATACTCTGCTATACTCTGCTGTGCGACGACTGTCTTCTTATGGAAGTGAATCCGGCGCTCACAACTCTAAGCTGTGAGTCCACAGCACTTTGACCTGTTCCTGTGCAGAAGGTGGTCTCTGGAAGTGCTACCCAGCTCGCCTAGCCCAGTCGGGGCTGAAGTGTATGAGTCCAGTTGGTGGCACTGGCTCAAGGGTGATGCTGACAGTGTAGGCTCCTATGATGTAAGTAATGGGCCCCGCCTGCTAGTCTGCTCCCTAAAATATCACTTGTTTGCTCATATCTATATATAGGGGGCCTACATTCTGCATGTGCAAATGGCTTTAGATACCTATTAGGTCCATAAATTACCATATAGCATATACTCAACACAAAAAACAGTGACAATTTGTTGTTGACAAAGGACAGCTGGACATATAAAGGGCCCCATTACCTTCAATAGCTTAGGGCCTCATCAGACCTAAATCCGGCCCTGCTTATGAGTACCCCCTTTGTTATTGCTAGACCTTATTGCTACATTTTATTGCTAAAACTGAATGAATCTGAACACACATCTGGAAAAAGGTCCTCCCATATTATATGTTCAGGATTCAGTTCCTAAAATGCTTTAGTTTGAGTTGATGGGTTAGGTTTCAGCCTTACGTACTACTGTTGGAGGCAGTATGCCTCTGAATGCTGGTTGCTGGGAATCTGGGATCACAAGTAGGAAGAATGCCATTGCCCTCAGGGCCTTCTTATGGAATTCCCATAGGCATCTGGTTGGCCACTGTGAGAACAGGATATTGGAGCAGATGAGCCATTGCTTTTCTTCTGTTCTTATTACTCAGCTCAGGGAACACCAGGTACTGATCCCTATTTCAAAGGAGCAAATATGTGCATTCCTCAAAAGTTAGGATATCAATGGTTTTCTCATATGTTTTAGTATATTTCTCTCTCAATGCAGAGAATACCTGAGATGCTTTGTTTGTGTGTTTTGTTTCTGATGATTTGTGACTAGTATGTGGCACCACTCAAAGGTTCATTTTTAATATAAGACTTTCTTATTGCAACTGATTAAGTGTCAGATGTGACCTATTTAATAATCCATTGGGATCAATGCAGAGGTAGAGCATTTGAGGTAGGAAATCTAGGTCACACTCCTTTGTGATTTCTACAGGTGCTTAAAAGTTGTTTTCTTTTTTTTAACAGAGAGCAAGCATTGCTTTTAATGGATAGGGGCATAAATCTGGAATATCCCCCCCCATCCCATTTTGGAAACAAGAAACCTGTGTGTAGGTGCAGCAAAGTGTGTAGGTGGGAAAGTGCAGCAAAATGTATTTGATGTGATTGTCCACTTATTTATTGTTATTTTATTTTTAGTATTATTATGGCATGAACAAATTCAAACTTCAAACAAATTTCATATCCAGGATTTTGAAATAGTTAAGTTAGTCTCCCCCCACCCCCACCCCAACTGCAAAGGTGATTGCTGCTTTTTAAAAATTCACAGCAGGTTTAGCCCTAACAAATAAATTACTGCAGGACAGAATCTGAGCACTTGTCTCTCAATTCTTCTAAGCTTTAGAATCTGCAGTCTAGTGAACTTTCAAAAAAATGGAAGAAAAGCAATGCTTATCTTAGAGATATAAACTTGTGACCTTCTGATCTCCTGATGTGCAGTGCCTCAAAATGGAATTCTATGAAATAAGGTATTCAAAGGCTGAAACACCAGAAGTGTTTTCTTCTTCAAGATGTATTATAGCTATTGATCCTTGACTACTTAGACATTCTTTGTGTATGTGGCATAGGCTCAGCAGGGCATTGATGACCTGTGATATGTTCTGCAACTTCCTGTTTCATTGATATTAATAGAGCCATAAAAAGCAGTACCTATCCTCTGCATTCTACTTATTTATCTTGGATATCTTGGGGTTATATTCCAGATTGCACATATCCTAAAATGCCATTTATTTGGACCTTGTCAAGTTTTTCATTTTATCCAAGTTTCATAGAATGTATAAATCAAAACATCTGTAGGCTATTTTGTAAGGCCTTTCTGCATAGTAAACTTTCCTGATTCTCCAGGAACCTTCATTATGTGTCTTTGATAATTGGGTTGGATGTTTCCTTGATTTAATTCTTCATCTCAAGATCTCCCTGACCATTTTGATCAGGGGGACATTTGCATATCCACAGTACTAAATTATTCTTGGGGTATGATATTACCACCTGCAATGATTCTATAGAGGAATCTGCCGCTTTTGAGATTTCCAGCTTTCAGGACTCTGTGAATGCCACAGAGTAGACAAACCTTTAGTAGATAAAGTAACCAACAAAACCTTATGCCAAAGAAATGTGGAGCTAGTAATAAATGATGTGTTTTATGAAACAGAAAGGCAATAACATGAAAAAGTATACCTCTTTAAGTCATAGGAAATATTATGTGCATTATTTATTCTTGTTTTGCAGAGGAATCAAATTTTGCTGTAGGACAATGATTGACACTTTATATGCTGTATTGTGATAAGGTGATAGAAAGATAGTGTCCAAAATCAAACAGCTGCTGAGTTTATGTATGAATTCATACTGTTGCTTATATGCGGTACTTTGCACTAACAAGTAAATACAAAAATTGCAGTGATCATCCATCACAATGAAGGGTGCACAACAGCAAATGCTCTTTTAAAAAAAAAGTTAGGATGTAATTTTTAATCAGATTTATCAATATAATTCAGGTCTTGTGAAACTGGGATATAAGAAAATGTAGAAAGAACATGCCAGCTTGCTTCAGTGCCATGCTAGTACCATGGGGCAGCCCAATAGTTCTATGTATTGGGCTTTGAGGAGAATGAAAGGCATCAAAGTATGCAATATGAGACCAGACACCTACCTAGTCCAGCATCTTGTTTTCCACAGAGGCCAGCTATTATGAATCTGATAAATCTCTAAGAACATGAAGCAGCAACCCTGTATAACTGTTGCTTTCCTGCTGTTCAGAGGCATGATGCCTTTGATCCTGGAAGTATTATATAGCCGTTGATACTCTTATCCTCCCTGATCATTTCTCTAGTCCCTGATCCTACAGTATATTCTAACTTCTACATGTTCGGATAGGCTTGCCTAAACAAAGATGTTGCAAACAGGTGCTGGAAAGAATACAGTTGAAGGTGCTTGCCTTATGTTGGGGACTTCTAGAGCACAGGAACTGCCAGGCTAAAAGATTGATATCTTACCACTGTAGAATGAGCATTATGTGGCACTTGTAACAGGGCCAGTTCTGCAGGTGGTGTACAGCAAAAGACTAACAAACAAAAACCTTTAAAAGCAGTACAGAATAACTGCTAAAATGACTGGCTATATGTAGTTAAGCTCATAGCACGAGTAACTGTTTAAAACTATTCTGCAGCCTTTTGTGCTCCCAGTTAGGCAGTTACTTCTCCAGACCCTTTGTATGCACTTTCATTGCACATCAAAATTTGATGCTTGCCCCCTTCCTCACAACAACTAGGAACACAGCCTTGACTGAATGGATTTGGCCTGGAGTGATCTATGCATGCTCATCCTTCCCCATCTATCCACATACGTTAAACCTTTGCGTATCCTCTGGCTATTTCAGTAAATAAACTGGTAGTATCTTGACAGTGAAGAATAAGACCTTGACCTCCTTGCCGTTGAAGAACACGCCATTTCAGTAAAATCACATTGTCCCTGTCACTCAAGGCTTCAAATGAATTTATTTGCGTTTATATAAGAATATTTCATTTTCCCTGGATCTCATTAGGAGCAGACATTTTAAAATTGCTGCAGAAGGGAAAGGTGGAGCTGAGAAATTCATTTTCACAGATTTCACTCAACATATCCAAATGTTCATGTTCAATTAGGGATATCACATAAAAACCATGTTCTCTGCTTTCTGTTTAAGCAGTGGACACCAATTGCGCCGCAGACAGAGCTGTTCAAAAGCCCCCAAAGGTGAAATAGTAAGGCTACAGAAACTCTGCAGCCCTTGAGCCATGGCAAAGGGCACATCCCAGGGAAATGGCAAGCCTTTTTCATAAGAGAGCTGTGCAACATTGAACTTGTCTGATCTAGTTCAAGGAAGATGATCTCTGACCTGCTTGAGGTGAAGCATAGAGAGAATACCTTAGGCAAGAGCACTACCATCGTGTCACATGACTATAGGTGGGGCCTGGGACAGAACTGGATCAGCACTCTTACCTAGGTCAGCTTATCTAAATCTTGGGTCCCTAGCTGTTGTTAGACTACAATCCCCATCATCCCTGACCATCAGTACAGGCTGGCTGTGTCTGGAGGGACTTGTTGTTTGGGGGGACCAAAAGTTTGGAAAGGCTAGTCTAGGGAATATAAAGCAGTACTTCAGCTAATTATTATTTTGGGGTTCAGGACTTGGTGTGCATTGCTTCAGTTCTGAAGCACACAATTAACATTTCTCTTCTCCTTACCCCCACTCCCCAATTTCATGCTTTGCAATTGTTTTTACACTCCTGACTTGCTAAAGCAAAACAACAAACAGAAAGTATTTGCCTTCCCTTTAAAAAGGAAATACTCAGAGCATGTGCAGGTTTTGCATTTTAAACTCACTTCGATCATAGTAGCACCATGACTGTAGAAATAAAATGGAGTTTTCTCCTGCTGTCTTGATGCAAAACTATTTACTTGATAATAAGCACTGTTTCGTTGTTGAAAAGTTTGACATTTTTTCCAAGCAAAAACAGTAAAGTGTACATTGTAGCTGTGTATATTTCCAGCTGGCTTCTGCTGACTATAAAACACTTTTAAAAATAAAAAGAGAGGTAGGATGTTGTGGTGATCTGCCCCAGCCCCAGTGAGTCTCACCATGTCCCTCAATCCACTTGCTAATGACACACCCACTTGCTACTGCTTTTATCATTTGCTGCTCTCTGAGTGGGACCCCTGAGCTTTGGGTTCCTAGATCCCAGCCCCCCTCCCAGTTCTAGGCAAAGCTACAAAACTCAAATTTTATTAAGGAATTCTGCTTAAGCTATACTCCCAAGCTTTATTAGCCAAGTTTAGGAATTGCTCAGCAGCTTTGCTCCAAGTCTCATAGAATCATAGAATCATAGAATCATAGAGTTGGAAGAGACCACAAGGGCCATCGAGTCCAACCCCCTGCCAAGCCCCTGCCAAGAACCTTTCTTGTACGTTGTTAGTTCAGGGACTGCATGGTACTCTGAACATTCTTCAATCAGCTTTTGCACACTTCCTTCTTCAATTGAAAGTAGGAGTAAATTTTTGAGTGGGCAACAGTCAACTTTGGCTCATCCATCAGAAACTAAAACAATTTCCGCATGAATCTTAGAGTACAGTCCCAGTAAATCTTTTAAGAATGAACTAAGGAACTGGTCATAACTGAAGCAAGATTTGCAATTTAAACTCCATTTACACTTAAATAATCTGAGCACGTTGTTCTCTTTCCTCCTTGATACAGAAAGTTTCTCATTTGCGTCTTCAATCAAACCTTGAAGTGAATGAACATTTGATCTGAAATGAGTTTTATTCCATTCACCGCATTCTTATGTGTGCAAGGCTAAATCAGACTGACTAGATATGCATATTATCAATGTGCACTGTCTGGAAAACCTTACAAATGAAATATCCAGATGTGCAGATTAGTAGAAGAGCTTAACTGGGATGGTTGCTTTAAAGAAACATCTGCAGCATCTAAACATCTCTGTGATAATTAAGCAATATGTTTGCACAAAACCCATTGTGCAAACCTGAAATACATGCATTTATTTATATAGTTTTAATAGACCAATATTTTGAAGGGATCAAAGTCTCTCATCTGAAACTGTTTGCAAATTCCATATTTAGTCAAATATTTGAAAATAAAACTCTCTGGTTGAGAAGGTCAGTGTGCTACATGCAGCACAGTGTGTGCTGTTGTTGATGGTTTAAATCTTCTGGGTCACCAGACGTCTGGCTGAACAAACTCTGGATTAGCCTGTGAAAGCTATGAACCTGAAGAATTCTTTCATAGACAGTTTGTAACTTGCTTTTATTTATGCAGTTATAGATATTATTTGGGGGAAAGTTTACACTGTTTTTGGAAGCTGAAGCCCTTTGTGACAGAGTCTGGATTTGAAATAATTTAATTGTAAATGTAGTTATTCTGGTAGCTGCAGACTAATCCTCAGAAGACTTTTGCTCATGCTCCAAAGAAACAATATAAACTGATAATTATTGTCTAGAGACTCTGCAAGTCCTAAGACTTCAGCCCTGGATGGCTGAACGCCAGATGGATTTTCAGGTTTCAAGTTATATTAATAGCTTGCATATTTTCTCTTTAACAGCAATATGCTTTGTTTTCTTGGTTCTCTGCTGGGGAAATTGTGAACAACAACCATTCCAATTATAGAACTGGAAGAGAGATTGGAGATCATATTGTCACACACACCTTGCTCGGTGCGGGCTGTACCAGGCTACACCAGCCCTGTTCCACTTTCTATCAGCTCTCACTTTTAGGAGAAATGTCCTAACAGCCAAAATCTGTCATTTTTGTATGTGGCAGGCCTTCAGATATTTGAAGGCAAGCTATCATGTGAGGTCTTCCTTTCATTTTCTCTTCTTCATGATAAACATAAGCAACTCTTTCAATTGTTCCATGTACAAATTGAGTTCCAGACTTGTTTCCTTCTGTTCCCTCTCCTCTGTGCGCACTCTAGTACAGGGGGCAAGGAGACCTGCATGATTCAAAGGGAAGTAGAATTCTGTATCAGGGACATCTGGAAATGAGTGGAACTGTTCAGAGGGGTTAGGACTGCATAGGGGAGGAATAGAGGGCAGGGTGAGGATGGATAGGGGTGCAGCATTGTGTAGAGGAGTTGAGTCAGTGTAGAATGATCAGGGCTGTATAGAGGAAGGGTGGAATGGATAGAGGGGGTGGGGTGTCATAGCAAATGAGGTTGTACTGGCAGCACAGTGTCTCGTTGGACTGGATTTTGGAGGTATGCTTTTTTATGTGTGGTTCCATTTTTTTGCCTATTCAAACCCCCATACCATCCTGGTCCCTTTCCCCTGGGCACACTCCAGGTTTTCAATGGCTTCCTTGAAATGTGGCATTCAGAAGTGGACATAGTACTCCAGATGTGGCCTGATCACCAAAGAATATGGTCCAAATGTTATTTCTCATGATTGGAGACATTAATCCACATTTACCCAAATATGTGTTTCAGTACTTTTCTTTGGCTCGTACAAGTGAACAGTAATAAGAATAATAATAAACACTGGATAATGGACATTCAGATAATATGTTTTTGATACTTCTGCCATAAATTTATACATGTTTTAGGAGTAGGGCAGGTTCCACCAGTCTGGCCCTCTCTGTGCTGATTCCTAGCTATGCTGGTGCAATATGGGCAGAGTTGAGCAAACTAATAGTATCTACAGAACTCTGTATACATATACATTGCCTTTTGGGAAGGCTCTGCGTATAAAGTTATCCAAGGCTTTCACCAGTATCCCAAAGTCAGTTATGCAAATTTTACTCAGTTTTTTTTAAAAAAACAACAAGCAATTATTTGAACTCCATAGCAGTGTGAGTGATGGGATGAAACCATGCTTCTGACACTGGAATTGCTGCTGCTTGCCATGATGGGGCAGGGCACCAGTGATGTTCCCTCACACCATCCTCAACCACATAAGCCAAAGTGATGCTGGTTTTGAGAGGGTGGCTCCATCCCATCACATGTGTTGCTTCAGCTGCAAATATATTGACATTTCCTGTTTGTTTTCCTGTGTGGTATATTTGACTGGAAATGCAAACCAGCCACCAACAGAAATGGACCTGATGGGGCATGGCAGTGGTAATAAATAACATTTCCTGCAAGTATATTAAAGAAGAAGAGTTTGGATTTGATATCCCGCTTTATCACTAGCCTAAGGAGTCTCAAAGTGGCTAACAATCTCCCTTTCCCTTTCTCCCCCACAACAAACACTGTGAGGTGAGTGAGGCTGAGCGACTTCAAAGAAGTGTGACTAGCCCAAGGTCACCCAGCAGCTGCATGTGGAGGAGCGGGGAATCGAACCTGGTTCACTAGATTACGAATCCACTGCTCTTAACCACTACACCACACTGGCTTCAACCAGTGATTCAACCACACCACTCTGTGATTCAACTGCACTTTTTAATGTTCTGATTATGAGAAAAAAACAGCTGAGGGAAGTTGTGACATTCATTAAAGCAAGGAGTGATAATAGAAACTTCTATTGGAGCCCAAAGGGAAAGTGTTAATCATAGAAACATAGACACTCATTCTAAGTCAAGCCGTTGGTCCATGTAGATCTGTAATTTCTGATACTTGGTTTCTTGCTCATTCTACTTTTCTGTTTGCAAAATTTATAAAATACGAATAATTTTATTCTTGTGGAAATCATTTGATAGTGTTGGTCACAATACAGTGTGAATTAATGTTGTTATTCTTTCTAGACTGGAATAAACGTATTGAGTACAAGCCTGGTTCTGGGAGTATACCGTTATTTCCTAGCATTCACCTGGAGACTTGTGATGGACCTGTTTCTTCTATTCAGACCACCATTGAATTGCAGACTAACTACATTGGAAAGGGCTGTGATCGTGAGACATACTCTGAAAAATCCCTGCAAAAATTATGCGGTATACCTTTAGCATTTTCATGAATTTACTTGGCATTGCTATTTTGAACATTTTGATATTTACACAGGGGTTGCTTTCCAGGTCATTGAGCACACATTAGCCAACTCTGCCCTCTTATGTCTCCTTTTCCTGTCACTTCCGGGTCACAGTGATGTGTGCATGTGTGGTTGTGCAACAACTGGACACGCGCAAATCAGTTCTTGCCTGTGTTACAGACTCCCTAATGTGTATACTTATGGGCTCAAAAGTGCAAGCCTGGCATTATCTCTAAGTTGAAGCAGGCAGAGTCAGAACAACTCCTGCTTTCTCTATCTCCACTTCTGCTTTAACATGCAGTAAGATCTTCATCTCCAAATGCCAATTGAGGCTAAGGGATTCCTCTGCAAATAGCCCAAGGAGAAGTAACAGGCTGCTAGCTGTTACGCTATGCAACCTCTATGCAAGCAGGAAATGCAGAATTGTGCCCCTTGTTTCTGTCTCCCACTTCATTACTTTAGCAGCTCATATATTTATATCAATGAACTTGGTGAAGGGCAGTAATAAACCTCTGAACCCCTCTTTTTACAAAATCTGAAAAATTAAAGAAGTTATTCTAGTCTGATGATCCTGCTTAATTTGCATTTTGCCAAATGTGCCAGCGTTAATAAAAGTGAAAGCAACTTCTCACAGAGTAATATTTAGGACAAATCAACATTAAACACACACACACACACACACACACACACACACACACACACACACACACAGAGAGAGAGTTTGGTGATGTGCACAGTATTGCTTATTGCAACTGAAGAAATAAAATTTCTTTTGGAAAAAAATTGTTTTCGCTGGGTAGAACTCTAGGCAATTTTGCAATGTTTATTATAGATTATGCCATCTGGGTAAGCTGAGCTTGAAGCTTTCCAGTAGGTAACATCTGTGTATTAGGGAGCACAAGCTGGTATATTACGCACAGTTAGCGCTTATAAAATAAATGCTGTCTTTGTACACGCTTAAAAATGTATGTAGTCTTATTTGTTGATGTTGTTAATTGAAATGACATGCAAATGAGGGAATTAAGTTCATTAAAAATTTACCCAACCTTTAAATATAAACCTAGGGTGGAAAACCTTCCAGAAAAATTCAGTGGAGCACATGTTTTGCATGTAGACACTCCTAGATCCAATCTCTGGTGTCTCCAAGTCGGGCTAAGAAAGATTCCTGCCTGGAAAGCCACTGCCAGTCAACCCTGACATTACAAAGCTAAATTGCCTGACTTGGCATACGGCAGCTTCCTAATATTTCAGAACAGTGATACAGTTCTACAGTTCCTTCAATTAATTCTTTAGATATGCATTTTGGATGCTAACATCTCACACTTGGGACCCTGGCAGCAAAGCTGAGAAGGGGGTCTTGCCATCTGGGCAAACCAGGACCTCCATACACACTGCCTGGGCTTGTGCCCTGGGGAGGTGACTTCATTGCTGCTAATGCAGTGGTTTGATTTCACCCCTGGAGGCGCACTCCATTGTCTCCCGACAGGTGGATGCCAACAGCCAATCTGAATATCATTCTAAGCCATAGTTAAACTTCAACTTCTTCTTCTTCTTCTTCTTCTTCTTCTTCTTCTTCTTCTTCTTCTCCTCCTCCTCCTCCTTCTCCTCTCCCTTTACCATAAGGTCCTGGTCAGGTCACAACAATTGAAAATTAAACATTTAAAACAAATTACAATCAGAATAATAGAATGGGTTCTAAACTATTTGTCAGAGCTGCTTCCAGATCCTAGCTCACAGAGGACCGCGCTAGCCAGCGGTCACTTGTAAAAGTCTTTATTGAGTTACAGTTTCCATTCTCAAGCTGCTGCGCGCAGCTCTACGTCTTACAGGTTAGACCAGCGAAGCTCCGTCTGAGTCTCCGCCCCCTGTGCACCAGCTTACTAACCTAGCCTTACTCCACCTCTTCCGCCTGACCGTTCTTCTCTGGGTCCCTCTGCCCCCCCGTGGTCTCTTCCTTCCGGGATTCTTCTGACGCGGACCCCCCGGACCCTCCTGTCTCCTTGCGCTGGGCTTTAGGACCTGGCTCCCTTTCCGGGCTGCTTACTGCGCCACCTTCCTGTGCATTTGAACTTGGCGCGCGCGCCCAACCTTCCACTTTCCGCCTGACCGTTTCTTCGCTCCCCGATGGAGGTGTGGCCACTCCTGACTCGTGCCCTCCCTCCTGTTGCGAGCTGCCAGCGCTTGATACCTGGCGCCCTTCTTCTCCCCTGCTCTCTGTTGGTGACGCTGGTCCCGATTTGCAACTGCTCCCCTCTGAGCCCCCTCTGGACCCTTCTTCCTGGGGTGTCCCCCTAGGTTCCCCCCTTGCTCTGGCCACTGGTGCTCCTTTCTGTGAATCTTCTGATTCACTGGAAAGACTCGGAGATCTCGGGTCGTCGTCATCACTCATCTTTTCTTCTGCCTCCTCCCCCTTGTTCTCTGTTTCCTCCCTTGCCCTCGCCTCTGCTCCTGAACCCCTGACATCCATCCCCCCCTCGAAGCCCCCCCTTCCCCCCTCCCCTCCTTCCGGTGCGGGAGCTGGGTGCTGCCGTGTCATGGGGACGAATGTCGGATACAGTTCGCTTCCCGTGGCGGGCCTCCAACTGAAGGCTTCCAGTTCTTCCTCCCTGCTCTCGTCGACAACGGTCACCTCCGCTTCCATCTCTGTGCCGCCGTGCTCGAAACCCGGGTCGTCCCCGAACACGTCCATGTCCGTCTCTTCGTCGGTCCCTCCTGGGGGCGTTGCTCGCCCGGGACCCTCCAGCCACTTCCTGCGCCACTGCTCCTCTGGTCTATCGTCCCACCAATACGAGGGTTCTGAGGCAGATCCCGAGGGTGACCCCTCCGGGGAGCGGGCGTCTCGTGTCGGTTCCTCGTCCGAGTCGAACCCCTGGAATGTGCTGGCTGAAAGCGTGGGTGTGAAAAGTCAGTCGTCGAAAAAGTCTGCTGGCATGGGTCTATGTGGGAAGAGGGCATGAAACTCGTCTTTGAGCAGAGGTTCCTCCAAAGCGTAGCCCGGCACCCAGCTGTTGGCACTGGCTGGGGTGCCCTCCTTGGCGAGAAGGTATTCTACCCCCTCTTCCCCCCATCTGGAGTCCAAAATCTCTGTGACTTCGTTGATGGGCTCCTCCTGTGCCACTCCACCTTGCTCGGTTCCCTCTCGAAGCGGACTCGGTGCCGTTCCTGGTTCCTGAAATCTGTGAGGTGCCTTGTAGGGAGTGAGCACCGATCTGTGGAACACCGGATGCATCCTGGAGCCCTCCGGAAGCACCAGCCTGAAAGCCACCGGGTTGACCAGCTCTTCGACTTGGTAGGGCCCCAGTTGTTTATGCCCTAGTTTCTTCTTCGCTAACGACCTGGCCGGCACTGCGTGGGCTGCTAACCAGACCCAGTCTCCCACATGGATCTCTTCGCCAACCCTCCTGTGTCTGTCCGCTTGTACCTTGTATGCGTGTTTAGCCAGCTCCAGGTGCCGCCGAAGCTGATCGTGGACCTCCTGCAACTCCGACGCGAACCCATCCGCTGTCTGCGGCTCCCCCTCCCCCATTCTTTCCAGTCCCGGGAAAGTTCTGGGGTGCCTTCCGTTGTTGGCGAAGAAAGGCGTCACCCCCGTGGACACGTGCTTCGTGTTGTTGTAGGCGAACTCGGCGAGAGGCAGGTAATCCACCCACGTTGCGGGCTGTTGATTAGCATAACATCTCAGGTACTGCTGCATGATGGGATTGACCCGCTCCGCTTGCCCGTTGGTCTGCGGGTGTCTAGCCGAAGCCAGGTTGATCTTGACGTTCAGGAAGCCCATCAGCTTCTGCCAGAAGTTCGAGATGAACTGCCGCCCCCGGTTGGACAGTATAGACCGCGGCAGACCGTGAACCTTGAACACGTGATCTATGAACAGTTTGGCGGTTTGTTCCGCCGTGGCCACCTTCGCACACGGGATGAAATGTGCCATCTTGGAGAACAAGTCCACCACCACCAGCACTGCCGTCTTGCCCCTCGAGCTGGACAGATCCGTGACAAAGTCCAGGGCCACTCTCTCCCACGGTTCGAACGGGGTTTGCAGCGGTTCCAGCAGTCCCGCCGGCGGTCTGTGTACTGGTTTGGCCCTCTGGCAGGTGTCGCACCTCGCCACGTAGTCCGCGACCTCCCCTCTCATTCTGGGCCACCAGAAGTCCCTGGCGACTAATTCCATCGTCTTCTCTGTGCCAAAGTGCCCGGCAGTGGGTGCGTCGTGCAACTGCTGCAGTACCTTGGCGCGAAGATCGTCCCCCGGCACGTAGATGGCCCCTTTACGGAGTAGTAATCCATCGCGAACCTGGAACTCGCCGGTCGCCGCCGTGCCCCCTTGCGCCTCTGCCATCTTGGCTCGCGCGAAGGAGTCGTTCTGCAACGCTCTCCTCACCGCATCCAGGTCAACTGTAGCCGAAGCGCACGCCCACACCGTCGGTGCGAAGATGTGCATGGCAGCCGCTGGCGTCGCCTCCTCCAGATACTGTGGTTTACGGGATAGGGCATCCGCCATGACGTTGGTGTCCCCCGGGACATACTCTATTCGGAAGTCGAAGTTTGCAAAGAATTCGGCCCAACGTATCTGCCTCTGGTTCAGGAACTGCGCCGTGCGCCAGTGCTCCAGATTCTTGTGGTCCGTGCAGACCTGCACCGTGTGCTTGGCGCCGATCAGGAAGTGCCTCCATGCCTTGAATGCTGCATGAATGGCAAGCAACTCCCTGTCCCAGATGGTGTAGTTCTGTTCAGACTTGCTGAGGTTCCTGGAGTAAAACGCTCCCGGCCTCCAAGCCCCCTGCGGGTCTTGCTGCAACAGGACTGCTCCCACGGCTCTGTCTGATGCGTCCGTCTCCACCCTCATTGGCCTGCTTGGGTTGACATGCAACAGCTGCTCTTCCGACGCGAAGAGACGCTTGAGTGCCTGAAAGGACTGCTCCGCCTGTTCCGTCCAGATGAACTTCTTTTTCTTGGAACTGAGCGTGTCCGTGATGGCCACTGTTTGCATAGCGAACCCCTTGATAAACTTGCGATAGAAGTTCGCAAAGCCAACAAACCGCTGGACCTCCTTCCGGTTGCGCGGGCTCTTCCAGTCCAACACTGCACGAACCTTGGCGCTGTCCATGGCGAGCCCCTTGTCCGACAACCTGTAGCCCAGGAAATCCACCTCCGTCACGTCGAACTGGCACTTTTCCAGCTTGGCGTAAAGCCTATGTTGCTGTAGTCTGCTCAGCACTTCCTTGACGTGTCTGTCGTGATCCTGCTGCGATTCCGAAAAGATCAGGATGTCATCCAAGAAGCAGACACACGTCTTGTAGAGGAGCCCTGCCAGCACGTGATGCATGAAAGCTTGAAAACAGTGGGAGCCATTTTGCAATCCAAAAGGCATAACTCTGTATTCGTAGGTGCCCAGGGGCGTGAACATGGCTGTCTTCCACTCATCACCCTCCCGCATGCGAATGAGGTTGTACGCCCCACGCAGGTCCAACTTGGTGAACACGCGGCCCTTGCGTACCGTCGCGAGGAGGTCGTCGATCCTGGGCATGGGGAAGTCCGATGGCTTGGTCACACTGTTCAAGATGCGATAGTCCACTACAAGTCTTTTTTGGGGCGTGTCCTTCTTCTTAACAAAGATTACAGGACTGCCCCCCACTGCCTTGGACTCTCGGATGAAACCGCGCTTCAAATTATGATCTATGAACTCTTTGAGTTCCTGTAGTTCGTCCTCAGACATGGAATACAGCTTCCCCTTGGGCAGCGCCGCCCCTGGCAGTAGGTCAATCTTGCAGTCATATGATCTGTGGGGGGGTAGCTTGTCCACCTCCTTCTCGCAGAAGACCTCTAAAAATCCCGCGTATTTGTGGGGGATTGCTTGCAGCGTCCCCAGCTGCAGCTGCGCTTCCTCCTCCTCTCCCTCCTGCCGGGGCAGAATGCAGTGTTCAGCGCAGTATGAGGAGCCAAAGACTAGCTGCCGCTGGTACCAAGCCAATGTCGGACTGTGTCTGTCCAGCCAACTCATGCCCAAGACAATAGGCGTGTCCGACAGTCTGGTGACATTAAAACTGATGATTTCCCTGTGATTTCCAAGTCGCATCACCATTGGAGGCGTTTGCTTCACCACCTGCCCCCCTAACAGCTCCCTGCCATCCACCGTGACGACCTGCAGGGGCAGCGTGGCAGGCAGCAGCTGTATAGCGTGTTTATCGACAAAGTCCTGCCCTATAAAATCCGCATTGCTTCCTGAGTCAACGGTGATTGGCACGTCTAGAGTGAGGCCATTGGGCAGCTGAAGCGATGCAGTGAGCTGCACTACTGGTTTGGGTGGGAGGGGGTCTGTGGGCTGCAAAATCTCTGGGGACTGCTTCACTGACTCGTCTGGCTGGGCCCCAGTGCCTCTGTCTCCAGCCAGACTCCGTCGTTTCCCTGCTGTGCGTCTCTGTGCTGAGTAGCTGCAGTCACCGTCGCAGAGGCTGCATTGAGCTTGTGGATCCTCTGGGGACACTCTTTCGCCATGTGCTGCGGACTTTCGCAGATGTAACACTTCCTGTTCCCTCTAGGAGGCTTCGCTTTGACTGCTCCCGGTGCTGTGGCTCTGGTTGCTGACTGAGCCCTGGCCCCGCCAACCTCCATCGGTTCCGCTCCCCCTCCTGGCGGAGGCGTGGATTGCGCATGCGCAGCTTCCCTGGGAACGAAGGAGAATCCTCTCGCTGGTTCGCGCCCTCCACGCCCTTCGTCCCTGCTCCATGGACGCTCCTCCAGCCGCACCCCCACCGCCAGCGCCCTCTGAACGACCTCCTGCGTGGTCCTGGGTCTCTCCCCCCTTGCAATTTCGTCTTTAACCGCACTGTTCAATCCTTCCCAAAATAGGTCTCTGACTGGAGCTGAATCTCTGTCCCATTCCAGGGCACTGACCAATGCAAAAAAGCGGGCATGGTACTGTCTTACGCTGGCCCTCCCTTGCTTCAGCCCATGTACCTCCTTCCAGGCAAGATCCACGTCTATGCTAGATAAAAAGCAGCCATCCATCGCTTTAATAAAGGCATCCGCGGTTTGGAGCGCCGGATCCTTATCTCTCCACAAATTGCGCAGCCATGCTTTAGCATCTCCATGCAAATGGGACATGATAAATCCCACCTTCTCTTGCTCATCTCTAAAGTCTTTATCCAGCAGTTGCAGTGCACACTGTACATCTGCTCTAAAGTTGGGGTACTGTTGTAAATTCCCATCGAAGTGAGAGACTAGACCGCCTGTTCTTCTCCCCAACCCAATCCCCTCCGGTTTGGGTGTCAGTTGCCCTTGCTTCGTAAGCACTTCCAACCTGACCTGGAGATCCCTGTAGGCGGCAGCTGCGTCCTCCTCTCTCTTCCTGGATGCAAGTATCTCGGCATTCAGTCGTGTCACTGCTTCTCTGAGTTCTCCTATCTGCTGTTCGGCCGTCATATTGTCTGCCGTTCGTGAGCTGGGTCGTAGGCACCCGCCTTCTCTCCTGTCCGCGAGGCTGTAGATGCCCACAACTGGGGACGGAGCTTACTGTCAGAGCTGCTTCCAGATCCTAGCTCACAGAGGACCACGCTAGCCAGCGGTCACTTGTAAAAGTCTTTATTGAGTTACAGTTTCCATTCTCAAGCTGCTGCGCGCAGCTCTACGTCTTACAGGTTAGACCGGCGAAGCTCCGTCTGAGTCTCCGCCCCCTGTGCACCAGCTTACTAACCTAGCCTTACTCCACCTTTTCTGCCTGACCGTTCTTCTCTGGGTCCCTCTGCCCCCCGTGGTCTCTTCCTTCCGGGATTCTTCTGACGCGGACCCCCCGGACCCTCCTGTCTCCTTGCACCAGGCTTTAGGACCTGGCTCCCTTTCCGGGCTGCTTACTGCGCCACCTTCCTGTGCATTTGAACTTGGCGCGCGCGCCCAACCTTCCACTTTCCGCCTGACTGTTTCTTCGCTCCCCGATGGAGGTGTGGCCACTCCTGACTCGTGCCCTCCCTCCTGTTGCGAGCTGCCAGCGCTTGATACCTGGCGCCCTTCTTCTCCCCTGCTCTCTGTTGGTGACGCTGGTCCCGATTTCCAACTGCTCCCCTCTGAGCCCCCTCTGGACCCTTCTTCCTGGGGTGTCCCCCTAGGTTCCCCCCTTGCTCTGGCCACTGGTGCTCCTTTCTGTGAATCTTCTGATTCACTGGAAAGACTCGGAGATCTCGGGTCGTCGTCATCACTCATCTTTTCTTCTGCCTCCTCCCCCTCGCTCTCTGTTTCCTCCCTTGCCCTCGCCTCTGCTCCTGAACCCCTGACACTATTGTTTAAATGTAAACATGGCGTATGCTAATGCACACTGCCGAAATTGCGGGTGCTTCACTCCCCTTCTGCTGCTGCCACACTGCTGGGGAAGTCATAGTCTGGCTTAGCATTATGTCCAAACCCCAAGAACAAATCTTGGTTTTAGAACTCATTGAATTTTTTTTAGGGGATGAGAATGCAAAATGATGCAGAAATGTGGCAGACTGAATTTAAGATTGGAGTAAAGTGAGAAACTGATGGAAGTCAGTCTCTAAAGATGCAAAGGGCATCAATTCCTGGCCAGAGATTAAGGAATTTGTAGTTTGAAAACCTATATTTCCCCATGTAACTGAAGCATCATTGCCACCTGTAATCCCCTTCCCTGAAGCAAGGGTCTTTTGTTTACATTTTGGGGGGAAGCCAGAAGGGGCTATCAGGGAAGAATATGAATTCCATTTCAAGCTGGACCCAGTAGGGAAAGTTTGCATTTGAATTATTTAGTTAAAATCTGACACCATTAATATAAAAAACATTAACACCTGCTCAGTATTCAGCTGGTACCTTGACTATTCTATGTTTGCACATAAGATATATCTGTGAGTTCCACAGTTGGCTTGCTTTTGAAATATGTGAAAATAAACCGTTAGTCAGATAATGTTGCATGGCGGCAAACAATTAACCCTGAGGAATACTGCTTTTCCATTATAAACACAACTACACAAACCAATTGCTACTGGTTAAATATTCTGTGCTTGCCACTGCAAGTCTTCAAACACTAGAAATAATTATTTTGAAGAAATACTGGGCAGCCAGTAAACATTTTGTGGTTCATTTGCTTTTTCATTCAGTGAAGGTATAGTTAATGAGAAGTGAGGAAAGAACTCTAAAGAATAGCAGCATGTCTGTCCAGGCCCATCACAGCTCATATGACTGTAAGCATCCTTTTCCACAACAGGAATCTTAGCCCTGGATATATTTGCTTCAGGGCTCCATACATAGCACAGTGTGAATATGCTTGTATTCCATGAGTACCTTTGTTCACCTCCACACATTGGTACTTCCAGCTGAACTCTGTCTCAATTATTCCCAACCACACTAGTGGGCGATTGTTAATAAGATGTATCCACACTGTGTGGTGTTGTCCTCTCCCCTCAGGGAAAGAAAAGTTCTGAAGGGTCACTGTTCTCTAAACTGGCAAAAGAGTGATGGCCTGCATATTAAGAGGCTGAACACCTTGATGACATGGGCAGAAGTCCTCTTTACGCATTTGTCCCTAGTATATGTGAACTTAACATATGAAGCTGCATTGTAAGGAGTCTAACTATTGGTCCATGTAGCTCACTGTTATGTACCCTTGACAGACCATGGGTTTCCAGGATCTCTTCTGATCCTGCTGCTGCTGAGATCCTTTGAAGTGGCCATAACAGGGCATGAGCCTTGGATTTTCTGCAAGCAAAGGAAGAATCACTGCTAATCTATAGCGGGGGTGGGGAAAACCTGTGGCTCCCCAGATGTTGTTGGACTCCAACTCCCATCAGCCCCATCCAGCATGGCAAATGGTCAGGAATTATGGGAGCAGTGGTCCAGCAACATCTGAAGGGCCATAGGTTCCCCATCTCTGCTCAATAGTCTAGTAGCATGGACACGTTTATGTTTATTTTATGTTTGGGTATTTTTTCAGCACTTGAAAACAAAGGCAGCATTAGCAATAAATGAGAGGGATTAAGTGTGTCAGAGTGTCTCCTACAGTGAATTCAGCTGAACAGCTTTCTCATTAGTGTCTCATCAGACTGTTCATTATATATCATCTGCAGGGGCGTCATCAGGTGCCATTGACTTGTTACCAACTCCCAGTGCAGCAACTAACTGGACAGCTGGTCTTCTGATAGACAGCAATGACATGATTTTTAAATTTGAAGGGAAACAAGGAGCCAAAATCCCTGATGGAATAGTACCAAAGAATCTAACAGATCAGTTTACCATCACCATGTGGATGAAACATGGCCCAAGTCCAGGATTAAGAGCAGAGAAAGAAACTATTCTGTGCAATTCAGATAAGACAGGTGAGTCAGCTTTATTTAAAACTGCATTTTCTTCACCCTTCTCCATTGCTTGACATGCTGAATAGAAGTGCGTATTGAAAAATGTTTTATATTCAGTCGTGAAAGTTGGCCTCAGGGTGCTTCTGATATTGAAAAAGTGGACTTTAGAATAAGACAGGTAAAGTGAAAACACACTCTGATTTCAGTAAATAATACAACCTAGCTAAATAATAAAAACCGTGAAATATATCTTTCTTTTAGAAATGAATCGGCACCACTATGCACTATATGTGCACAATTGTCGCCTTGTGTTCCTGTTGCGGAAAGATTTTGACCAAGCTGATACCTTTCGACCTGCGGAATTCCACTGGAAGCTCGACCAGGTACTTAGTTTATTTTTTATTACGGTAATTCCTAAATTTCATTCAGTCACTGTAGTGGATTGAGTGAAGAACCGCTAATAGACACAAAAACTTAACTATTATTTGAGTACAGAAAATTTCTGTTGCACGTACAATCTTGCCACTGTTTTCCACGCCAAGTAGAGAGAGTTATTGCTGACATCCAAGCTAGATTACAGCAACATATTTTATGTGGGATTGGCCTTGAAGAACATCTGGAAACGACGACTAGTAACAATCCTTCATACAGCAAAGTGATAGATTTTCTGACTTCTGCTCTTGTTGCTGCCGATATTGATGGACACAAAACAATGAAAAAGGAAGGAAAGGGATAAGGCAGAGAAGGCTTTGGACCAGGCATATAGAATAGACATACAAAAAGGAACTGAATCAATATTGGGGCTAACTGACATGGGACAGGATCTAGATCCACAGCTTTCTTACACCTTCCCCATCTCTCTCTCCTTATGGCCAATTGGTTAGAACATTGTTTGAAAGATAGAAAGCTGGATTTTGAGAAAGGCCTGTGTGTGTGTGTGTGTGTGTGTGTGTGTCTGTGAGACACACACACACACACACACACACACACACACGGGCAGGAGGGAGGGTTAATCAGGCCCTAATAGGCTATTCTGTCGCTATGGGCAGCCCCACAGTTGGCTGATAGATTTTCAGACTGATTGCCTCCTGACTGCCACTGAATTTCATAGGACAGATTAACACTGAGGAAAGTGACATTAAGTGACAGTCCTAAATTCATAGAATCATAGAATTATAGAACCATAGAATCATAGAGTTGGAAGAGACCACAAGGGCCATTGAGTCCAACCCCCTGCCAAGCAGGAAACACCATCAGAGCACTCCTGACATATGGTTGTCAAGCCTCTGCTTAAAGACCTCCAAAGAAGGAGACTCCACCACCAAATTGTACTTGTGGATATTAATAAACAAAGTAGCTTTATCCTAAAACAATATAGAAAAACAAATTACACACTAAAGCAAATTTTATGTGTGAAAGAGAACAATCCAAGGGCCCAGGCAGTGCTTCCATCATACATTTGGTCCCCCTGCCCATAAAGAAGGAGGTCTGCTATATCATCATCATCATTTTTTATTTCTATGCTGCCTTTCCACAGTTAAAAACAATGCTCAAGGTGGCTTACATGACAAGATTTACATAATTACAAAAGTCATAAACAATAAATAAACCACATCAAAAAACACACAACCAAATGGAAAACAATTTCCACATAAATCCACATAAACCATATCCTATGGTTCATGGGAAGCCATTCCAGGGTCCACAGAACTGCATTCTTAACAGCACTAAACTTTACAGCTAGTACAAATTTTCTCCATTTTATATTTTTATTCCTAATTATTCTAGAAAATATGTGCATATGTATTAACACAGCAGTTTACTGGAAAATTTATACAAACAGGCCTACTATGTTAGCACAAAGTGGAAATGAGGAGAGTGGCTTTATCAGATATGGAAGAGCTTTCATCTCTAAATTACATTTTATTCAGTTTTTATGCCAATAGGAATTTTAATTGTTTGGTGCTTTTGAAGCTCAGATAATTTAACTTGATGTCTTTCTCCCTGAGTTGATGTGCAGCTTATGACACAAACCACATTTATAAGATACACAGAAGATTAGAAAGCTCCTTGTTTATACCCTATACAACAAGTAAGAAAGAAATTGGTAGATGAATCATGGTAATCCTGCAATAGAGAGAAAATCATTTCAGACATAAATCAGACACACCAGCATACAAAGACTTCACAGCACCTTATCTTTTAGATCCATAATACGTTTTCTAACCTAGATTATGTACTGTTCTTTATTAGTCTTCAAATCCCCTTTTCATCCATTTCGGCGGAATTGTCTTGTTTACCGCAGTATTGCAGAAACACAAACGGTTATTATACTGATGCTGACAATTTTAGTTGATGCTTATTGTTACATTTATATTTTAAAAGGATGTGGTGTCTTAAATTGTTGTAAATGGTAGCTGGGATAGATGCATGCTAAAAATGTAATAAGGCAAATAAAAGATAGATGCATGATTTACTCAAATATTAGGGACGCTGGGTGTTTTGCCATTTTAAAACAAAAAAGAAAGCTGGATTTAAACAAGATTATGTCCTCTTCATTGATCTATGAAGCTAATTCATCTAGGCATGTTTAAATTATAACATGACAGAAGACAGACATGCTGCAGTTATGGTTCATGATAATCAGTGCTTTCAGGTACTTTCACTGTCAATGTGATAAAAAGGTTTCATTATTTAAAGCTCTAATTAAACCATCCATATTTCCAGGAATGCAACAGTGAGCACAGTGGCATCTGCATATTGTTATTCTCTCAGCATAATCCTCGCAAGACTGTAGCATCTATGTGCACTGCTAAGTGGTCCCCTTTCTTTTGTTTTGCTTATCCTTAGACATCAAAGGAAGGTATCTGTTTCGGCCCTGACACTTGTCAGCAATGAGCGAGTTTGGGAATAATAGACCACAGGTGTATATTTCTCAAACTTTATTGACCGATATTGTCCTCTTGTAGGTATAGATTGTCTGGAAGAGATACTATTCTTAAATGAATAATACCGTTTAACCATGCTGGCTGTAAGGCAGTAAACAGAGGCTGCTTTAGTACTGAAATCAGCCATTGTTTGTTTTAATCTTCACAAAGTGGAGAAGGAGAGAGAACTCCATTGTTTCTTGAGACCTTCGGAAGCCAACAATAACAACAACTCTTCCATTGTGTATCCTGTAGACCAGCCTGTTGTACCATATTCCACTTGTCTTATATTATTATTATTATTATTATTATTATTATTATTATTATTATTTAATTATTTATATACTACCCAAAAATGGAGGTCTCAGGGCAGTTCGCAGAACAAAATCAAAATATAAAACAACAACCCAATAACCCACATACAGTGGTACCTCTTGTTACGGACTTGATCTGTTCTGGGGTGCCATTCGCACCCCGAAAAGTCTGTAACTAGAGCGCTGCTTCTGCGCATGCGCACAGCACGATAGAGCCCTTCTGCACATGTGTGAAGGATGCAGAACACTTTTGTGCACACACACACACACGACAAAACCCGGAAGTATACATTTCCGGGTTTGCTGCGTCCACAAGCCAAAAAGACTCAACATGAACCTAACGCAACACGAGGTATGACTGTATTCCCATATTCAGATGAGCCCATTTTTTCTCAAAACCCCTGAGCAACAATACTAATCAGACCACTAAAACCTTTATGAAATGCCATTATGTTGCCTTTTAACCCAATACATTTGTACAAATTGGAATAATGGTAATAACCAAACATCTAATCTTAATTTCTTCGTTGTAATTCTATCCTTAGTACACTCCATTTATTTAGGAATGTAACATGAAGATGACTTTTTAAAAAAGAAAAGAAAGGGTTTGAGATAAGTAATTAAGCTAATTTCACATTACAATGAAATCACGCTGACAATTTTGCCGTTCTCTTAATTTAACTTAAATGATGGCAGGAATATCAAATTCAGGTTAGCAATGCTGGTATGTGATAGCTGGGTTTTCATTTGCTATATACATGATGCTTGAAGGGTTGGTGGAGCCTTATCCTATTTGATGCCATTATAGCTTCACTTTGATAACTGACTGCCCTAGAGAATTGCCTTTTGGCTGATAAATTCTCAGCTGCAGTTTTTGGTATGACAGATGTAGCGTGAATGTAATTTCCCACCCTGAGTGCATTCTGTCTTCACACCCTTCAGATACTTTTAGTCATCCTTGAGAAGCATGCAGGAGGGGCCCCATAATGTGTTAGTCCATTCTAGATGTGCTGTCTCTGTAATGTCAGAAGGAGGTTTCTGGATTTTCTGCAAATGGATAAATAGTGTAAAACAACTTATGGAATATCAGCGTTCAAAACATACTGGCTTATCATAATGAGATTTATCTGTATGATCACTTTTGAAACACAAGCCACTTGTTTTAATGTAAAAAAAAAAAAAAATTCCTTCCAGTAGCACCTTAAAGACCAACTAAGTTAGTTCTTGGTATGAGCTTTCGTGTGCATGCACACTTCTTCAGATACACAGGGGGAAGTATGTGTCCAGAGTGTGATTCTTTGCAGCCATCCATTGTGGGTGTTTTTTGTTGTTGTTGTTTTTTGGCTGCAGAGTATATTGCACCTGTTTTAATGTAGTTTGACGGGAGATCTGTAGACAGTGCACATCTTTTAAAGGAAAATCAAAAGTAGGGATAGGTTGTCTTTTTTTGCTCTGTTTTGTAACAGTTTGAGAGAATACCTTTGGAAATATTCCACTCTGCTGGCTTCTGCTAATCTGATGGGGATTTCTTTTAAAGTCCATTTTACACACACACACACACACACGTATGTATTTACATGTTCCAACATGTGATTTCAGTTATGTGTCTCTTTCCTTCAGCATTTGTTATAATTCTTTTAAGCGGATAACAGAATGATCCCATGCCAATGATGTGGTGAATGAGCATTTATTTTACAGAAAGCTGTAATTAACAAAATTTGTTGTCGAAAATGGCAATTTCACACACACAGGGGGAAGTATGTGTCCAGAGTGTGATTCTTTGCAGCCATCCATTGTGGGTGTTTTTTGTTGTTGTTGTTGTTTGGCTGCAGAGTATATTGCACCTGAACCAGGAGCCTGAGCTCAGTAGAACGTATCATATACACTGCCTGAAAATTGAATGTACATAATTTTGGAGTAGAAATAGCAATGTTTTCTTGGCAGCCGCATTTCAGAAGCACATATGAAAGTTGTATCCATGTGGTATGTGGTACTGTTCTTCTGATAGCATGAATTCATGTTCTGCCAAAGAAGAGGGTTTATTATTAGTAGTATTAGTATTTGTATTAGTATTTGGACAATGCAAATGGCACACAGATTATTTTCCTTGATAGATTTCATTTTCAGGCAGAATGAGAAAACAAACCAAGGAACAAAGAGCAAAGCAAAAGCAAAAGGCAGAGATCCCCCTCATTAAAGCAATGGACAGACTCCTGCAATGGCCAGTTTGTAGCATCTTCTGTGTTCTTGGTCTATGCTGAGGTTCATGAGAGTTTCCAAGAGACTATGTGACTAGACATCAGTGCTCCTTTCACAGGTGACTGACCTTGAAGCCCTGCCAGGAGCTTCAGTAGGTGTCAAAACACAACATAAGAAATGTGACTGGCTAATAGTTAAAGGATCCCAGATACCCAAAATAAGGTGCAGACACAAAAAGAGCCATTGTGGTACACCACCAACTCCTTGCAATACCCAGGTCCTCCACATTTCCATTACAATTCATCCTAAACGAATAAACCAATGAAGGGCAGACTAGATAGTTCTACTACTAATGTTGGTTTAAGCTCAGTTTGGAGAGGGGTGTGTGTGTGTGTGTGTTTCTGTTTCAGTGCTTTTCAACAAAATAGGCAGCAGTGTATAACAGACTAACCAAACCAAATACTATATGACTTCTATGTATGGCAAATTTTCAGACAATTGTTATATATGAAAAATGAAAAAAACAACAACACCACATTGTAAACAAATATGGCAATATAGAATGTGCTGGTCCATGTAGCTGGCAGGGACATACAACCAGCATTGCTTGCATTCAATGCAAGCATGTCCTGTGGAAAAGAAAGCAGCATTTTAAGGGTTTTTTCTGTAGTACATTATTCTTTAATTGGAAATGGGGGGTGCATTTTGAATGTGCTGTAAACTATGCTTATGGAGCTAGTCATGTCTTGTTAAGAAAGACTGGAATTCTGATCCATAAATTTGCACTAGCATATGTTTTTGCTACTCCAGTGTACCATCTCTGTAGCATAATGATGATTTTATGGCTTCTTTGTGGCCACATATAATCAGGAATATTCTGTCGTAAGCAGCTGTTTATTGGCAGAGCAATGTTGGTATCTTCATTCAACTTTCAGTCAGAAATACCATCACTTGTATGTATACTGCAAATTACATGATCTGAACCGTGGAACTTCAGTCAAATGCAGATACTTTGTTTTCAGGGGCACTAAACAAGTATATACGAGTGGGGGGGGTGTCCCTTCTTTTTTCAAATAGTCAGTTAGGGTCATGATCCCTGTTGAAAGCAACAGACATTTTAGAGAGTAATGGACAGAATGGCCACCCACTTAAGCATAAGCACTTGGATTTAAGCTGTACTGGCCCCCTGAAATGAATGGGATGCTGTTTAAAACTTAGGTGTTCCTTCATACATGGCTTGCATATTTGGTTGCAAATGTCTTCAGAATGTTGGGCTACACATGGGAGCATAGAATTGGCACTTAATTTGTGGCTATCTCTGCCATATCCAAGACGTCGCTGCAAACATCTTTGACAACCCATAGATGCTTATACCAAAATTGAAAGGAATTAGATTTCTAAGTCCCAAGTTAAAGACTTTAAATATGGAAATCATTCTGATTCTCTGATTGGATGCATATACACACTGCTTCAGATGCTTAGGTTTGTCTATGCCAAATCAACTAGATTTCCAGGAAACAACTTCACGGTATTGAAAAGGCTTTCCTATGTACAAACATCTTTGTAAAGTGGTTATTTCCTACAGAATACCATCTGTTGGCAAAGACTATACTTTAACTATCACACAGGCTTAACAGGTACATAATTACCTTGTCTGTGGCTCCTGGTATATAATCACTCTGTCTCTCTCTGTGGTGTTAAGAGATATAATTAAATAGCCAGAAGGTACCATTTAAGTAAAGTGTCCATGCATAATACTGGGGATGTATAACTTCCAAATTGATTCCTTATTATAAACAGATAAAGTGAAGATCCACACTCATAAGCACACTGCCAAAGATTGTGTTCTGACTGCAGAATAGGATAAGGAATAGCCAAATATTTGTATGTGCCTAAATATATCATCATGACATAAACTGAAGTGCCATTTATAAAAGCAGCTCCTTCATGGATGCTAATAAATTGCCTTCATATAGTTTTAAAGAAGAGACTTTCCATTTATGGTTTAAACTAGCAGAGAATGTTGATCCTCCCTGTGTTTAATAATTGGCTAGCCTTCACTCTTTCCCAGCTTCATTGCTTTCCTTCCCTACTTTTCTTTTTAAAAAATTTTCTCTATAGTTCCTGGGGAGGAAACCTAATGCTAAATGAATAAATGGGGGCAGCAGAGTTTAAATAAAAATAGTGGAAGATATAAGAATACTAGGAGACAAAAGAGGCAGGCAACAGAATAACCATACTTCACTCATTCAGTTTCTGGATAACAGAGGAAGCATTCCCTACACAAACTTATCACATTCTGCACTTGTCATAGTTACAGTGGAAAACAGTGTGCAGAGAGTGTAAGTACCATTTCACATGCTACTATTCTGACTTGGAGGCCACATCAAGCTGACTGTCACATCTTTGGCCACCTCTAAAATCTCATTTACATTTACTCCAATCAGCATGGTTACTTCTGTCATTGAAGGGCAGGAAGGACCATTGAAGGATGTGGTATGCTGAATATACAGTAGTACCTCGGGTTAAGAACTTAATTCATTCCGGAGGTCCATTCTTAACTTGAAACTGTTCTTAACCTGAAGCACCACTTTAGCTAATGGGGCCTCCTGCTGCTGGTGTGCCACCAGAGCATGATTTCCGTTCTCATCCTGAAGCAAAGTTCTTAACCCGAGGTACTATTTCTGGATTAGCAGAGTCTGTAACCTGAAGCGTATGTAACCTGAAGTGTATGTTACCCGAGGTACCACTGTAATTATGTTAAAGTAATCATGCAGGTCTATGTGCTAGGAATGGATGGATCAGTATAGCTTTGGTCTACATGACTTTTGCTTGTGTTCACTCATAAGTCTATATGTTATTCATAAGTTTGTCTGTCTGCCTGTCTATCTCTCTCCCTCTCCTTCTGTGTGTGTGTAAATATGCATTGAAGTACACACGGGTGACGCTGTGGGTTAAACCACAGAGTCTAGGACTTGCCTATCAGAATGTTGGCGGTTCAAATCCCCACAACGGGCTGAGCTCCCATTGCTTGGTCCCTGCTCCTGCCAACCTAGCAGTTCGAAAGCACGTCAAAGTGCAAGTAGATAAATAGGTAAGGTAAGGTAAACAGCATTTCCGTGCACTGCTCTGGTTCGCCAGAAGCAGCTTAGTCATGCTGGCCACATGACCTGGAAGCTGTACACTAGCTCCCTCGGCCATTAAAGCGAGATGAGCGCCGCAACCCCAGAGTCGGTCACAACTGGACCTAATGGTCAGGGGTCCCTTTACCTTTTACACATTTTCTAACAAATGAAGGATTTAGTGGTAGTGAAACTGGCACCCCTGCCATCAGACATGTTGAGGGCAAGTCAGTACATAAGACTATATGAGTTGAGAGTAAGTGGTATGGAAGTCACTTGACTCCAGAAAGTTGGGCTTGGGTGGAGGCTTCTATGATGTTTCTGGCTCAGCTCCAGCAGCCTCCAGACCATAATCATCAGAATTTGCAGACCCATGACCACCAGTTTCATGCTCAGCCTCAGAAGCCTAACCTCATTTCCCAGCCAGGGATATAGGAGCATCTTCTTCTGACCTGGAGCTCAAGGACAGGACGGTGATTGTTGTTTTCTGGAAAAAAAGAACTCTCAACATGTTCAGATGTATTCTGCCAAGGTATTCTGGTAAAATAAGCTACCAGTCATTTCTATGACTATATTCTGCTGACCCTTTTTTCAAGATCAGAGCAGAAATATAAAACACCTTGACTGTTCTCTGGGGAGCATAAGAGCTAGGATATAGATGACTAAGAATCAACTTAATCCTGTTTCAAAAAGTAGAGGAGACTGAAAATTTCATTAACCATCATTTTCCAAAATAAAAAAAATTCCTTCCAGTAGCACCTTAAAGACCAACTAAGTTAGTTCTTGGTATGAGCTTTCGTGTGCATGCACACTTCTTCGTATCTGAAGAAGTGTGCATGCACACGAAAGCTCATACCAAGAACTAACTTAGTTGGTCTTTAAGGTGCTACTGGAAGGATTTTTTTTTATTTTGACTATGGCAGACCAACACGGCTACCTATCTACTACTGCATCATTTTCCATTATATCTAAACTGAACCAAAACTAAAAGAAACTAATTTCATAAACAACTGTTGGAAGGTTCAGGTTGATATGCCACACTAAGCTGTGGTTAGGCAAAAATAGAACCAAATACTGTCAAATTCCTGTGCCAGAGGCAGAGGAGATAGAGAAATCATGCGAACCTGAGGCCTGCAAAGGCTCATTCTCATAATGCTAAATCATGGTTTAGTGCAGGATTGGAGAAGATTTATTAGCTTGAGGCCCATATTCCCTTCTAGGCAATCTTCTGGGGACTGCATGCCAGTCAAACAAGAACAATGAAAATATGTTTTACCTTTGTATAGTAGGCTAGTTTCTAAATACACTCACACTTCCCTCTCTATCATCCACACAGGCAAGCATGACTATTATCAGAGTTAAAGGACATGTTCCAGTCAGGCAAAATCACTCAAGGATGATATGAAACAAAACTGGTGAGGGCTAGGGGAAAAGATGGTATGGCAGGGAGGAGGGGCTGGATAGACTCCCAAGTCCAGATAGAGAAGCTTGGGGGGTGCATTTGGCCCCTAGTTTTGAGTGTTATGTCCAACAAGGCTATTGAGCATGGTCACTTGCTTTGTATGTTTAAAACACACTCAGTAGACTTGGAGACACTAGTGATAACTGGAAAAAAATGTATAAAGTAGTCAACACTGATCTGAGCCAGCTTGGTTTTATTTCACTTGTAGATGGTCTTTTGATCATAGGATTTTTGCAGAGTGCCCTTCCCCCCATTTCAGTGGTTCCTGCAAATCAAGATTTAAGTCTTTGCAGTGTTTCACCCTGCAGTGCAGATTTTACTTCCAAAGTCATAACATGTTTTGCTATTTCTGCTGAATCTCAGAATTAAAATTGGAGGTGGGGAAGAGCAGAAAATGTGGAATATTTTGCATAAAAGGCAAAACACAAGCAGCGGCTGAGTAACAGAAATATGAGTTCACCCGGTAGTGTGAGGATTTACATAAATAATACCTGTAGAGATTATAGCAAGGTTTAAAATTTATTGGTAATATCCCTAAGCACATGTCTCTGGAAATGAAAACATTTAACAAATTCAGAGAAATGAGCTCCATTTTCCACTGGGGCAGAATTTATTATTTGAATTATTCAGGGGAGGTTTATATATAGCCACAAAGATATGTGATATGCTAACTAATTTCTAATTATATTAGTCAGAAGCGCTCTACTGGGAACACTGTTTTCTTCAGTCAGGCTAAAGCAATTCACATATTACGGGTTCTAAAAATATATTTATTATATTACCAGGGTCCATAATGTAGGAGTCTAAAGAGAAAATTAATTTTCTTGGATCACATCTATTGAATATTTAACTTTATATCTGAGGAAATCATTTATCTAAGGACCAAATAACAATCTGTGGAGGAGGGAAAAAAAGATGCTAATCATAGCATTGGTCCTCTCTCTGTAGGAAATGACCAGGCAGCTTAACAGACATTTGATTGTCTATGGCGCCTGACAATATAGAGAATAGCTTTGAGAGAGACCATGCTGTGTATGAGGATAATAAAATTTAATCTTACCCTTCTTTCTTGGCTGTTAGCCTCCAGTCATTAAACCATGAGTGTGCTGTTAGCGAAAAGCAAAAGAAGAAAAGAAATAGGTGCAGTTCTTAGAAGAGTATTTCTGTTCCTTTGCAGCAGTATCTTTATGAGAGCATTTTTTAAATTATTATTGTTATTTGCTATTCCCAATAAGATTTCTGCATACATGAGTCTTACAGAAAGTCATTTTCTGTGTGTAAAAATAAATTCTAGTGTGTCAAACTCCCATCATTGGTTCTGTTTATTCATTTCCCTTTCAATAGCTGAAGATATGGTGCTAAGCACACATGGAAATAATTCCCACTGAAAGAAATTACACTGGTTTTTTTTAGTGAACATGGTAAGAATCTAGTGCTTAGGCTGCAATCCTAAACACTGGGGAATGCATTTGATTGAATTCATCAGGTTTTCTTCTGAGTAATGCATAGGATTAGGTGGTTAATCCTGCTTGGGTAGAAGGATAAGAGAGAGAAAAAGAGAGAAGCCAATTCTCATGGAAAACACTTTGCACGGGAGGAGCCAGAGCTACAACAAACAACCCGATTGCACATCCCCAGTTGAGACAAGTTTGTTCAGAGATGCTGGTGCCTTTGGACTATTTCTTTTTTAATGGACTACTGCCTAATTGGCAGGCAAGCCTTGAGATCTTGTGTTATACGGAAGGAATATGATAGGCATTCTTTCTCTCCACATCTGGCATTTTTAAAAAGCTTATTTTCTTCGAGGAGGTTTACTGTACCTCCAAATGATTTAATAGAAAGGTTGGAACAACAGGGCAGTGTGTAATATGTATATCCTGGTAAGGATGCAGGAAGGGAGAGATTTGATTTAATTTGCATCTAAAGGTGGACCTACCTAATATACACTTCACACTTTCCTAAATGGAGAAGGAATCCATAATGGCATGCTTGAAGGGCTAGAAATTGAATTGATATTATTTTTAAAAAAGCAAGCCTGTGTGATGTAAATCTCTGGTGTAATAGAGCTCACACTGCAATAAATTCAGGCCTGTTATCAAATGGTGAGGCCTAAGTAGGGTTACCATATTTCAAAAAGTAAAAACCAGTACACCTGGAAAGATGTTGAGTTGTTTTTAGGAAACCCCCATAAATTGTTGAGCTTTGATTGACTTGCCTAAGATCCAGGACAAAGTGCTGCCTTTTGTAAATCCCCCCTGGACGTCAATTCCGCCTTTAAAATACCAGTAATGTCCAGGAAAATCCAGACATATGGTCGCCCTAGGCCTGAACATTTTGCAGGAAGAAGAAGAAGAAGAGTTTGGATTTGATATCCCGCCTTTCACTCCCTTTAAGGAGTCTCAAAGCGGCTAACATTCTCCTTTCCCTTCCTCCCCCACAACAAACACTCTGTGAGGTGAGTGGGGCTGAGAGACTTCAAAGAAGTGTGACTGGCCCAGGGTCACCCAGCAGCTGCATGTGGAGGAGCGGAGACATGAACCCGGTTCCCCAGATTACGAGACTACCGCTCTTAACCACTACACCACACTGGCTCTCAACCCACCATTGCTGACACACCTCAATATATATATATATATATATATATATATATATATATATATATATATATATAAAAGTTGCACCAAATACTCACACACCTTGGTACTTTCCCCAGACCCCATCTCACTCCCCTGACCATACTCCTCTCTTTGCACCATACTCTTCTCTTTGCTCCATACCCCTGCAGGTGCTTTTGCCTGGGTAAACTAAAATAATGCCTTTTGACTGCTTGTCTGGAGAGAGATGTGCGTCAATGGTAAAGAAACCTCTGGCTTTTGTGTGGCTAGAATACCGCCTGCTGAGAGTTACATCCATTGATGCATCCCCTTTTATCCCTGTCCCCACCCACCAGTGGAATGCAGCCCCTGGTAGGCTCTCTGCCTCAGTTTGAAAAAAGTTCCCTCCCTGTGCGGTAAACCTTCAAAATATATTTTATATTAAACCTTAGTGTCAGGGAACTGACATCGGAGCCAGAGGCGGAGGCGAGGCTCTCAAACGATGCTGGAGAAGGGCCCAGCAGGGGGAGAGGCGGCTCACCAGCTGCGGAAGGAAATCAGCGTAACACCGGGGATAAAGGGGGGCAGATGGGGGAATCGGCGAGGGGGCTCTAGGACTCCTCGCCGGAGATCAGCGAGGAGAGCACGGGTCCTCCGCTACCCACGCCCTCCCTGTGCAGAAGACTTCCACGCAGCGAGAATAGGAGGAGACTTGGAGTCAAACAACTTTTATGCTGGGAAAGGTTTAAGAAACGCCCACTGACGGATTCTGCCAGCGACTGAACAGCCACAAAGTGTAGGGCTGTCCAGACAGAAAAGGTTTAACAAGGCAAACTAGCCAGGAGTGGCACCTACTTGCGCACGAGTAACCCCTACATTTATTACACTTAGTGACTTAAATAATAATAATCAAATGGTGTATACATTTTGTTGAATAAGCTTTTTACACTGGTACTTGAATCTGAACAACCTGCCATTCTGATAAGGGCCATCAGGTGCCTGCCTTGCTGTTTCCTGCTTTCTTGGCTCCTAATGAGCTCCTGCAGCTCCTGGAGAAGTGGTGAGGATCTGACCTCCTGGTAGCAGCATCACTGTGACATACCAGGATGAGTAGGGCAGGCTGGTGGGGCTAATCTAATACTCCCGCCATCTTGCCTATGGTGCTCCAAGCTTACTTATAGAGAGCCAGTGTGGTGTAGTGGTTAAGAGTGGTAGTCATGTAATCTGGGGAACCGGCTTCGCGTCTCCGCTCCTCCACATGCAGCTGCTGGGTGACCTTGGGCCAGTCACACTTCTCTGAAGTCTCTCAGCCCCACTCACCTCACAGAGTGTTTGTTGTGGGGGAGGAAGGGAAAGGAGATTGTTAGCCGCTTTGAGACTCCTGAAGGGGAGTGAAAGGCGGGATATCAAATCCAAACTCCTCTTCTTCTTCTTCTTCTTCTTCTTCTTCTTCTTCTTCTTCTTCTTCTTATAAAGGGGCATCCTCTGTATGTCAGTTACATTTCTGTCTTTCTTTTGCTTAGGAATTGACCGTTGCCACTCAGTTTGGACAAGCTTAAAAAAACACCCAAAAGAAAAGAAATCTGAATGGTGGTATCTGCAGAATTTTTAATTGCTGTGGGTCAGCTATAAAAAAATGCATATCAAAATAAAAACATTAAATTGCTGCTGACAATAAGCCTGTTTTGCATATGGCTATTACTTTTTAGTAGGCTATGCATTTTACATAAGTATTACATTGCAGGTGCAAAGGCCATTTCAGTGCCTTTTGCAAATTCTTGGCTGAATAATGCATGGCTCAATGACCTACTTAAATATGTATTAACTTAGTATATCATCAAAAAGAAAATATTTGGGCAATCAATATTACTTAAATAATGAATCTTTATTATTATTATTCTAAACCTTATAGTGATGATGTGAGCAGGAAAAAAAATCCCAAGGGGTATTTGCTGAGCTCAGACAGCTTAAGAAGAGTAAATTAAATGACAACTTGTTTTTAAGATTATCTCTCTGTATGGAATACAGTGCAATTATGAATTTGCTCACCTGAATCTGAATATAGAAAGAAATACCTAGTCCGGTTCCTATTTTAGGCTTAAATTAAAAGTTCCAATGTGAACGTTTACATATCTTGAAGACTTAACATAGTATAAGCTACAGTTGATTTGAACTTAGTTTTGTTTTCATTATTTACAAAACGTGCTTCTGCTTTCTGTTAGCTTACTAATGCCCTATCAAAATTTCATCTGCCCACCCCGCCAAGTCCTCAGTACCAGAATAGAGTATTTTGAAAGCTTCCTAGCTTTTGTGAAGCTGAAGAAGCAAGTTCAGGAATTCCACAGCTTCCTTGCTCTGTAGGCTCAGGCACCTGAGATGCAGTCCTGAACTTGCCTGTCCAGGGTCACAGAAGCTCTCCAACCCAAGTAAGGTTAGGGAAAAACTCTATGTTACATTTATTGTGTGGTGTGTACATGGGGAGGCACATCCCTTTTTACCACTTGAGGCAAAAAAGGAAGTGCTGCCCTCCTGTTGCTACTGTTGCTTCTGCTCCCACCACCACCATACCTGCTGCTGTCTGAATTGCCTGCTCCCCAAGAACTTACTCGATTTTGGGCGAGAAGTTACCCAAAATGGACTCAATCTTGTCCCAAATCAGCACTGATGGCAGTGGTGGCAGGGCAGCTATGATGGTGCTGCCCGGGGGTTTCTGCAGTGGTTTCACCCTGTCTAATGGCTAGGCCGGCTCTGGTGTGTACCCCCCCCCTCTCTCTCTCTCGGTTAAATGAATTATAGGCAAGGGTGGTACAAGTCCTATTGTAAATGTGGTGTGTGGTTAGCAGAAGCTTGCCTGTTCCCTTCCTAGCCTTGATTGGAATGATAATCAATCCTTCTACATGGCTGGGACTATTAAGGTGGAAATTCTCATTGATGTCAATCAGAATTGCCCTAGCTCCTAGTCACTGTCTGTGGATTCTTAACAGGACATAATTCAAATATGTATTGGAGTGTGGGAAGCAAAGAAACAAAAGTAAAGCATGTTTCTTTACAAACCACCCCTTCTCCCATGAAAGGATAAGAAGGAAACAGATTGAGAGAGCAATGATAGCACACACGTATCTTTCGGGGAAGGGTCAGGTAAGGCAGCGCATGCAACTTTGATAATAGTCCTAAATTACATGTATTGAAATAAAATAAATAAAACTGTCAGAAGAAGCTCAGGAACTCAGATCTTTCCAAAAACTGCCCTGTAACCCATTTCCCGCCATATTGAGTAGTAGTTTGTTAGTTCTTTTGTTGTGCTCTCCGGAGTTGCAAACATAATGCTTATAAATTCACATGATTGGGGGGGGGGGTTAGTTTGGAAAATAAAAAAGTAATAAATCCTTGTAGTGTACATGTTATGTACTGAAGTTCTCACCCTGGGCCAGCAGGGGGATACTGTAGATAGTTATGCAAATGAAGGATCGAAAGTAACGTTCAGTGATTGGATAGTTTGTATGCAAATAAAGGATCGAAAGTGACGTTCAGTGATTGGATAGTTTTAGAAAATGGCAACAGTTACATTGTTCTGGAGCTCTATATAAGCAGGCTGACTGAGCTCCTCAGCCAGTTCTGTTCCAGCTTACAAATAAAAGAGCTGCTTTGGAAGAATCGCTGTGTCGTCTGCTATGTCTACCCACAACTTAACAGTACAGGTCCTCTTTGTGCTGAAACTTTAATGCCCACATTCAGAGTACTTTCCCCCTTTTTCAGATATTGCCTGTTCAACAAATAGACATTAAATGAACACATTGTTCTGGATACCATGAATTATATGAAGCAAGGGGAAATAATCATTTCTGCTATTGGTGGGGTTTCCCCCCTGACATCCCATTCTGCCAAGTCCTTTAAAAAGAATTGTATTGCAAATGCCGTTCCCATTGAAATTTTGGTTTCATAAGCTTTGTCCATATTCCTGCTGCTGCTGAAGCTGTCGACTGAAAATGCTCCAGAACAGCACTAGTTTCCATTGAAGTTGCCCTCAGCAGGTAGTCCTGCCTCTTGAGCTATTTTATTTAAGATATCTCTCTTGTTGTATTTATTTCTCTTCATACAAGTTTTTAAAGATAAAGCCAGTGCCTCTGGAGATCAGTCAGAACTCTTTGGTGAACTTTGTTAGTCTTTTACTGCTTTAGATTTCAAGTGCTAAAGCAGAAACAGGAATATTCACCCACTGGGAAGTCTTTTCATTTGTTTTATTTTTTCAGTATTTAAATATTTACATTTGGGTCTTGTTTTCTCTTTTTGTGTGTTCTCATTTTGCCAACCAATAATCATCAGACCATTTAGACACTAATGCTGTGATTGAGTGCCGTACAACAAGAAGCCATGCTATGCAGAAGAGAGCACTGATTTGCCACCAAATCCTTTAGCATATGAAGCAGCTATTTTAGGCAATACCAAAAGCGCTTCCAGACAACCTGTGTAATGAAAATCCAGCCTGACTTCTTTTCTAGAGAGATTAGAGCACACGGGCTCTTTAATGAGCATTCATCTTAATTTGTTTGTGGGGTGATTAGATGGTGCTGCATCAAGCAGGTGTTATCCCAGACTTTTCACTGCATTTTCCTATCATTTTCCTTACCACAAAAAGTGCAGGCTTAGGGGGAAGTGAAATTGGTTTGCAAGAGTTCCAGATTCCAGCCTTAATGGAACAACCTGAATTTGCCACTATGTGATTGAATCCCACCTGAAAATAATGACAGTCTGGAAGCACCTTATGGCTCTGGACCTTGCCTCTCAACTGACACTTTGTTTTGTACTCTGATTACTTGGACCCTAATCTTGGGCTGCCCCTGGATATTGCTTCTGCCCATATTGCTGCTGCTGCTGCTGGCAGGTACTCTGATCACCCAGGAGCTTAGTGAGAATAGCAAATTGCCCTATTTAAGTTCACATGCACAGAAGGGAAACAGCACTTGTACCCTTTTTTGTTTCATAAGCTGAATATTTATTTATGATTATTATGAGCATTTGCAAAGTAAACCTAGACTGAGGTGTACCCTGTGCATACTTTACTGGAAGTTAACTCTGTTGAATACAGTGGGACTGACTTCCAAGAAAACTTGCATGGAATTGTGTGAGGAGGAATAAATCAATGAACTACAGTGGTACCTCGGGTTACATACGCTTCAGGTTACAGACTCCGCTAACCCAGAAATATTACCTCGGGTTAAGAACTTTGCTTCAGGATGAGAACAGAAATCGTGCAGCAGCGGTGCAGCGGCAGCAGGAGGCCCCATTAGCTAAAATGGTCCTTTAGGTTAAGAACAGTTTCAGGTTAAGAACAGACCTCCAGAACGAATTAAGTTCTTAACCTGAGGTACCACTGTATTGGGAACATGCATTAAAAGAATATAAAAGAATAATCACACTTGGATTTCCTGTGCTATGTAAACAGGAAAGGTGACACAAAGAAGATTCGTCCACTACTTGAGTAATGCAATTTGTGATGCCATATCTATCTATCTATCTATCTATCTATCTATCTAAGAGTCACTTTTGTTCTAGTGAGATTGCAAGACAGCTCTAATCTTGATTCTTGTTAGACCCAGTTTAAAATACAATTTCAAAATTCAAAGGAATCTTCTTTTTCCAGTCAAACATGACTGGCATTAATGCTGGGTTAAGCCCTTGGAGATGGCACAGGCAGAAGAATTGTCCTTCTGCTAGCCAGATAAGAAATTGAAGGTCACGATGTAAGACAGGAGTGAAAATTATGGAACAGGTGGCACCACATTCAGGGTTCCCCGTGCCTTCTCCCACCTAACCTGTGTGATCGACATTGTAAATTGGCTTTCCAGAAATGCACAACTTGGCCACATGATCCAGCTGCCAACCTACATACCTGCTTTGCCAGTATCTGAATGAAATCAGAAGTGTTATATCATACCACCCCCTTCTTTTCCTGCTTTAAGAATCAGCAAAGACCTCTGGACCTCTCCTTCACTTTCTACCTGACTCAAAGTGTGAAAGTGACAGGCACACATTCTAGGCTTCACATCTATCATCTATCTATCTATCTATCTATCTATCTATCTATCTATCATCTATCTATCTATCTATCTATCTATCATCTATCTATCTATCTATCTATCTATCTATCTATCATCTATCTATCATCTATCTAATCTGTCTGTCTACTCACACAATTTCTGTTGCATAAACCCTTCTCATCACTATTAAGATACTTGATACCAGCCCTGTCTGGGCATAAGAAATTCCTGCTACCACTAACGGGGCCTGGGAAAACATGCCCTCTGTTTCAATTAGAAACTCTTCTAAATCAGCCCAGCAAAAGGCATGAAAGAATATTGCAGACTGAGGAGGAATATAAATATTTATAAATACAGATGCAGTACCAACTTTTCCTAACCATCACTTCTAGAGCCAAAGGTTCCAGAGTTTTAATAACTGCAGTTGGACCTTTGTATGAAAACTAAAGTGATTATCCAACCACAAGGAATAGGAAAGAAATTCAATTCAGTTCATATTAAAAGGTGAACCTACCTATTTTGCACTTTCCAAAGCAATATATGAACTGAAACATAGCCTGCCTTCAAAATTTGCTAATATCTTCATTTTGTGACACAGTTCTAAGTAATGTATACAAAAATGCATATATTAGGGTATATTTTAGTGAAAAGCATATTCAAAATTGCATTTTATTAGGCGAAATCCCTTTTCAAATTTTTTTTTGTATTGGACAAATTTGCAGTAAAATGCTGGTAAATCTTCATTGGTCTTTTTTTTAAAAAAAATAATAATCATGAACTGAATGAGAACTGGTGTCTATGACATAGTCACAGAATAATTTGCCAAACTGTTACTGGTTGGTTCTAAATGGACTGCAAAAAGTGAACAAATAAATGTGGCCTTTGTCCTAATGCTTTTATATTTTCCATTAATTTCTCACTCAGAGCATGGTGCCTACTCAATATAGCTTCTTTTTTTATCTTTGGGAGTTCTTTGACTTAATACAACTGTGATTCATACTTTCCATATATTTACTAGACTAGATTCTACCTAAAGGAAATGTGGAGAAATGCCCTTGAGATTGGAAAAATGAGAAACTGAAAATTGGGATATCTACCCAAACCAAAAGTAGAAACAGCAAGAGTGGCACATTTCCAGTAGTTAGTCTAAGAAGAGAACAGACTGCATCACAGGAGAATTGAACCTCTCAGCAGTTAGTGTTTGGGACAGTATTGCTATTGCCATCTCCTAAGTATAGGAGTACTGGACCAAAGCAAAGCAATCTGCCTATTCCTTTTACTAGTCACCACCAGCTGTCACTATATACAATCTTGCTCAAAGAGACTGTGTGATCAAACACAAACCCTTGTTACACAAGCTAAATTCAAGTGGCTGGTTTGATGTGTGGGAAGAACAGTGCGACTGTGTTCTTTATTGCAAGGAAAACCATGAAAATAAAAAAGAATGTGCCATCTTTCAATTCACATTCCTTTAATTGAAGTGGCTTGAGTTTACTGGATCTTTTTTATTTCTTCTCCCGGACAAAAAAAGCCTACAGTCTTTATCATTGAAGTTAGATGCCTGTCACAGAAACCAAAAGCATGCTCAAATGTTTATAGGAGCTAAGTGGGGGAATAACTACTCCAGAACACTAATTTTAGCAGTGACCATTGCAGTATAAGTCATTGGGACTCACTTTCCCTTAAACACAAATGCTTGTTTTGTTTTTTAATTTATTGGACTCTGATAGAAGCTTTTACTTTCAGATAGCAGTTCAGATATCTAACTTGCAAAATTATAGCAAAAATCTGATACAAAATGTTGTGAAGGAAGTAAGATAAAATGACTTCTAAGATATTACAGAGAAGTCTAGCTATTGTGTTTCAGGTATTGTTGCATATTCTAGACTTCCACAAATGGTGTAAAGTCCAGGAGCAATGCCATATAATTCATTTGTATTTGGATTAGAGAGCATTAGCATTTTACAGTGTTTGTAGTATCTGTTTTAATTACAAATATAAACACAAAATACAATTTTGTATGCCAGGCTACAAAATTTCTCATTATGCATCTTTTAATGAGTACATTTGTATCCTACTCCCCCCCCCCCTTCCATCATGGGGCTCAAAGCAGTGTGCATGGGGTTTTCAATCAGTCTCCTATCCAGATACTAACTAGTTGTAGACTTGCTTAGCTACAGCAATGTGGCCGTGTCATCTGCCTTCAGAACATGCCTTGACACACAGAAACTGCGTGGACCCCTGCAGCTAATCTTGCAACTTCTGCCTATTTTTGAAATCAAACTACAGTACTGATTCTAGCTGTCTTTCTGTCCTTCCCTCAAACTCTCTCATGGGTGTCCCATTTTCAAGGCTGGAGAGAGATGTCAGATGTTATAGGCCATCAAGCTGCTTGTGTAGCTCCCTTGATTGTTCAACAAGTTTGTCAGGCAAAACTCTTCTGGTCCTCAAAAAAAGATATAGGTACCCTACAGATCTTATTGAAAAAGAAGATAAACCGACAAGTTAACAAACAAACAAAAATATACATATTAGGTGATACATGGGTATACATAGTTATCTGTTTATATATTTACAATTTACTTGGAATAAACAATCCATGTACCAATATCCAATAAATTTTATTTCCCCCTAGACAAAACTATTGCTGAAATGCCTTCTAGGCCATTTCCATTAAGGGAGGCAGGAGGATATTTACAGTACTACCCAAAGCCATTGTCCCAGTCTCAAATGCATGGGGGTTTTTTTTAACATAAATATAGACTTCTATTTACTATTTCAGAGTGGTTTGCCACTGCTATCAAACTGACTTTCCTTGTCATAACGGTTTCACTTTTCTCCAAGTCCTTGCACTTAACACATTCTCTAAGATGAATGGGTTTCTCTAGCACGCGTATGACAAGATCAAAGAGAATTTACATGTCACCATGAGTGTATCCCAGAAAGCAACTGTCTAATTCGATAAAGCCAGAAAGCTCTGGCAATGTTTCACTACAAGAACAGGTAAATACTGGTTCTAAAACAACACCACACAGATTTTCCTACACGGGTTAATTATTTTCTTTGGAATCCTCCTCTAAACATTAGCTCGGCTTTCACAAACATAACAAAAATCTTGCTATGACCCACGTGATGCCACCTTTCAAAAGCTACATTTCCCAATAAATAGTTTGCCCTTGTCAATTCATCCCAGTTTCTTTCTGCCCCAATCAGTGGGAGAATTCAATATGGCAATAAGTTAAAGTTCCTTAGCTGTGCTAGCAGAATGGCTTGTGTATTTTGAATGCTCAGAGCAATCAATTTCCTTTATTCGACCGATAGTCAGAATTAAACATTGCACAATAATTATAAACTATAACATCATAGGGGGTACATAAATAAGGTAGGGCCACAGTACTAGACCTCTCACAGATAACCCACGTCAAAGCATTCAGTTATACGTTTCCGACACTTGAGTGCCTGGAAAAGAAATTTAGCCACTGACAAGGTTGTTTTCCCAGAAGAATGGCTTGTGTAAGTTATTATGGTTGTTTAAGCAACAGATTGTTTAGCCCCAATACTTCCTGTTGCACAGGCTGCTGCACAGCCAATAGGCTTCTGCTAGCACAACTGTTGCACTGGATTTCATATTGTGCAGCCATTATGAAACTATTAATTCATTGAATAAATGGTGCTTTGGGTTGTTTGCTGTGAAGCCTAGTGGGTGATATTTAAATGGACACTTTTTCAAGATGAAATGGAGACGTGGAAACCTAATGTAAAAATCAGCATATGAACTGTAGGCACTTGAGTGTTTAGGGCCCCTGTACTCATCCTCTGGAGACATTTAATATTCACCAGCAGCATTTACACTTACATGCTGTTTTTGGAAAGAGCTTTCTAATAGAAAAGGTTGGCCAGGAAGAAAATAAAAGAATGAAGAAATTGTATTTTTGCCTTTTTTCTGAAATAAAGTCTAAAAGCTCATGTATTTTCCCCCCTAAAATATTCCTATATTCATGAGGAATGAGGCATTTAATCCACTCTAGGAGTGACAGAATGCCTTTGTGTTCTCACCTTCAGCTCACCTCCATGCAAAACTCATCAATCTCACACACAATGACTCATTTCACAAACAGAATAGTTACAGTTCTCATATGACTTCTGGGGCAGGTGAACAACATACATATTTTTAAGCTTAAAAATTCAATTTAAATTCTGGAGTCTACGGAGTTTCTGAAATGATAAGTCTGTATCACCTGTGCTGAGTTTCTTTTCAAATGCCATTTCTATTCTTTGAATGTAAAACTGTCTGGAGAAGATACTGATGAAGCTGTCTTTTCAAATCTTGAGCATCATTTACCTCAGAAGTGGTAGTTTGTCTGGGGCATGGATATGTGTAGGATATTCTGTGTGTAGGATATTCTAATGGAATATATATATATATATATATATATATATATATATATATATATATATATAGGTTTTGGTGTCTTCGGGTGTCTTCCCGTGTAAGAGTTGGGGTGTCTAGGCGACGTTTCGACAAGGTCTCACTCGTCATCTTCAGGCTGGTGCTTTCGGCTTCTTGTTACTAGAACAGAGCAGGATCTCAGTGTTTGAGTTCCTATAAATACTGTTGAGGGGGTGTGGTGTATAGCCTCCAACGTTCTGGGCAGAGAGGAAGTTCCCAGGTTATTGTGCCTTTTCTTCTTTTGTTCATTAATTACTTGAGGGATATCTTGAGTGATTTCTTGAGTGATATTCTGAGAACCACTTAGGAGGGTCATTAGGTGTGGATTAGTTGCTAAAGCTTTCGTGTCTTGACCTCTTGACCTTGTAAAGAGTTTTTCTGAGAAGATGGCTGTACTCCACTTAGTTGTGCTCTGGCTTGGCTTCGTGTATAGGGGCGAGCTGTGGTTTTGTGCCCTGTGCCAGCCAGATCTGTGTTGGGATTGCAGGGGGGTGCAGCATCCGGAGGTGCCACTATGGTTTGGCTACTGGATGGTGTCTGTAATTTATCTGTGGAGAGGGTCTGGGTTTGGGTCTGGTGTGGTTGATTGGAGATGGCGTTCTGTGTGCCTCTGGTTCTGGTGTCGGTTTTTGTGGGGAGGGCTAATTTCCAGATGTCTGGCAGGCGGGACGTGTCGTCACGCTTGTTCATGTTGTGAGGGTGTTTCTCTATCTCGATGGCTTCCATGATTATTCTCTTGTGGTGATGTTCCATGTTAAAGAGCAATTTGGAATCTGCAAAATTAATTTCGTGTCCTGTTTCTTTCATGTGTTGGTAAAGAGAGGAAGTTTTTTCTTCTTTTTTTTTGACGGCATTCTTGTGTTCTGCGATACGTGCATTTATTCGTCTGTTTGTTTGTCCAATGTACGTGGCTGGGCAGACTTTGCAGGGTATTTCATAGACCCCTTGGTTTTCTAACTGGATTTTATCTTTTGGGTTTCTGAGGATATTGGCTATTTTTTGGTTGGTGCAAAAGGCTGTTTTGATATTGTGTTTATGGAGGATTTTGCTAATTTTATCTGTAGTGCCCTTGATATAAGGAAGGAGGGCCATGCCATTGTTTTCTTCTGTGTCTTGGTTTTTGGGGGGTGTTTCTTTTTGGATTAGCTTCGTAACCCTGTTTTGCTGGTATCCGTTGGCGATTAACACATTTGAGAGATTCTGTAACTCAGTTGTCAAGTGGTCTTTGTCAGCCAGGCGTTTGGTTCTGGAGATGAGAGTCTTGGCTACGGAGTTTATTTGTGCAGGGTGGTGGTGTGATTGTGCATGTAAGTAGCGGTTGGTGTGTGTTTTTTTCCGGTAGATAGTGTGTCCTAGGGAGCCATCAGGTTTTTTGTAGATTAGGACGTCAAGGAAGGGAAGTTGGTTGTTGGCTTCTATTTCCATAGTGAATTGTATTTTGGGGTGTAGGCTGTTGAGATGTGTGAGGAAGCTATCTAGTTTTTCCTTCCCGTGTGGCCAAATTACAAAGGTGTCGTCAACATATCTGAGCCAAAGTTTGGGTTTGTGTTCTGACTTGTCTAAAGCATTGGTTTCAAAGTGTTCCATGTACAGATTTGCGATGACCGGTGAGAGGGGTGATCCCATAGGTGCTCCTTCTATCTGTTTGTATCTTTGTCCATTGTGGATGAAGTACGTGTTGGTTAGGCAGTGGTTGGTCAGGTCCAGGATGTATTCGGGGGGATTGTATTTGTTTTGAATGGCTGTCAAGGCTTCATTAATGGGCACTTGTGTGAAGAGAGATACAACATCGAAGCTCACAAGTAGGTCATCGGGATGTAGGTTTTGCTTCTTTATTGTTTCTATGAACTGGAAGGAGTTTGTAACGTGTGAAGCGATAGATTCTGCATAGGGCTGAAGTTGCTTAGCGAGGAATTTAGCGAGATTTTGTAGAGGTGAGCCTATGGAGCTGACTATTGGTCTGAGTGGTGTTCCTTCTTTGTGTATCTTGGGGAGACCGTAGAGTTTGGGGCATCTGGATGATTTTTCTCTGGGGATGATTCTTAGCTGGATTTCTTCACTGATAGGAGAGGCTTTTATTTTGGATTTGGTGGTTTTTTCCAGATAGGTGGTGGGATCTGTTTTTATAGGTTGGTAGGTAGGGTCTTGGAGTAGATTTGATAGTTTTGCTTGGTAGTCCGATGTGTTCATCACAACAGTGGCATTACCTTTGTCTGCTGGGAGAATGATTATGTTGTTGTCTTTCCTCAGGTTGGTGAGTGCTTTTTGTTCTTCTTTGTGTAAATTGCTTCTGGGTGGTTTGCTGGAGCAGAGGATGTTGGTGACTTCGAGTCTGATTTTATTGGCTTCATCTGGGTTGATTTTGGTTAGGCTAGCTTCGACTCCGCATATGATGTTTTCCGTGGGGATGCGTCTCGGGGCGACTGCAAAGTTGAAGCCTTTGGAGAGTACTTTGGTTTCAGTTGAGGTGAGGATCCTGTCTGATATGTTATGTACTGTTTGTTTCATGGGTTGTTGTGGAGGGTGGCTGGGCTTCTGGCGTTTCTCTAGTTTGTGGAGTTTGTTGGTGTGTGTGTCTGTCTTATGTGAGGACTCTGTTTCAGCTCTCCAAACGGCTAGTTGTTTGCATTTGTCCCAGAGTGCAGGGTGGATTTTGTTACAGAGTTTGAGGTGAAGAGTGAGCAGATCTTTGTTGGTTTGGTTTAGTAGGTATCTTTTCTTATGTAGTTCGTTTCTGATTAGGGATAGTTCAGTTCGTTTCAGGATCCTTTCGGTAGCTGGGGTTTTAGAGTGGAAACCTGCATATATATATATATATATATATGCTTTCGTAGATTTTCACGGGTACAGGAATGTAGGTTTTGGTGTCTTCGGGTGTCTTCCCGTGTAAGAGTTGGGGTGTCTAGGCGACGTTTCGACGAGGTCTCACTCGTCATCTTCAGGCTGGTGCTTTCGGCTTCTTGTTACTAGAACAGAGCAGGATCTCAGTGTTTGAGTTCCTATAAATACTGTTGAGGGGGTGTGGTGTATAGCCTCCAACGTTCTGGGCAGAGAGGAAGTTCCTAGGTTAATGTGCCTTTTCTTCTTTTGTTCATTAATTACTTGAGGGATATCTTGAGTGATTACTTGAGTGATATTCTGAGTACCACTTAGGAGGGTCATTAGGTGTGGATTAGTTGCTAAAGCTTTCGTGTCTTGACCTCTTGACCTTGTAAAGAGTTTTTCTGAGAAGATGGCTGTACTGCACTTAGTTGTGCTCTGGCTTGGCTTCGTGTATAGGGGCGAGCTGTGGTTTTGTGCCCTGTGCCAGCCAGATCTGTGTAGGGATTGCAGGGGGGTGCAGCATCCGGAGGTGCCACTATGGTTTGGCTACTGGATGGTGTCTGTAATTTATCTGTGGAGAGGGTCTGGGTTTGGGTCTGGTGTGGTTGATTGGAGATGGCGTTCTGTGTGCCTCTGGTTCTGGTGTCGGTTTTTGTGGGGAGGGCTAATTTCCAGATGTCTGGCAGGCGGGACGTGTCGTCACGCTTGTTCATGTTGTGAGGGTGTTTCTCTATCTCGATGGCTTCCATGATTATTCTCTTGTGGTGATGTTCCATGTTAAAGAGCAATTTGGAATCTGCAAAATTAATTTCGTGTCCTGTTTCTTTCATGTGTTGGTAAAGAGAGGAAGTTTTTTCCCCACAAAAACCGACACCAGAACCAGAGGCACACAGAACGCCATCTCCAATCAACCACACCAGACCCACACCTGCAATCCCAACACAGATCTGGCTGGCACAGGGCACAAAACCACAGCTCGCCCCTATACACGAAGCCAAGCCAGAGCACAACTAAGTGGAGTACAGCCATCTTCTCAGAAAAACTCTTTACAAGGTCAAGAGGTCAAGACACGAAAGCTATAGCAACTAATCCACACTTAATGACCCACCTAAGTGGTACTCAGAATATCACTCAAGATATCACTCAAGATATCCCCCAAGTAATTAAGGAACAAAAGAAGAAAAGGCACAATAACCTGGGAACTTCTTCTCTGCACCACACCCCCTCAACAGTATTTATAGGAACTCAAACACTGAGATCCTGCTCTGTTCCAGTAACAAGAAGCCGAAAGCACCAGCCTGAAGATGACGAGTGAGACCTCGTCGAAACGTCGCCTAGACACCCCAACTCTTACACGGGAAGACACCCGAAGACACCAAAACCTACATTCCTGTACCCGTGAAAATCTACGAAAGCATATATATATTTCTCTCTCTCTCTTTGTCTGTTTGATCCATTCAACTGAATGTCATCTGCATAAAAGGAATAGTGCCAAATCTTGTTCACAAAGCTCTTTTGAAAAGGATTATTTGTAGTTTATAAAGCCTGATTCAATATGTTTCGCTCCTGCCCAATCATGATTATTTACATCTAATAATGGTCTTGCAACCGTGTCTTTGGCTGAAAAATTCCAATTAGTTTCAGACTTCCCCCATCCCTATGCTCCTGGACACTTTTTGGACCCCACCCACAAAAAACAACAACCCAGTAGTGTTTTCCTTTGAAGCCAGTGCCACAGAATACCTCCTCTTCTAAGAATGTGTGGGGTATTTTCCTTCAGCTTCACTTTCTTAGTGGCTATCAGCTTACTGCCTATGCCCTTCTTTCCTTCAACTTATTAGGTTCCTGCTTCTCCTGAAACTAGGGGTTCACCAATACACACACAACTGTCTTATGTCCAAGAAACAAGCAAAAACTTAGGCTAAAGATAAAATGGTGCCATATTTGCTTGGACGTCTCCACACCACAAATTTAAAAGCACAGGACATCTCCCAAACAATCCTGGGAACTGTAGTTTAAGTTAAGTTTAAGAATCCTGGGAAGTATAGTTCCCAGTTAAGTGTGCTGGGAATTGTAGCTATGTGAAGGATAAAATTTGGTTCCCATGATTCTTGGCGGGTCATGTGCTTCAGATGTATGGTACAGATGTTACCTAACTTTAATAATCTGTTGAATCTTTGGTTATGTGAGGCAAATTCCCACCCCACACTTCCAGTTAAGGAAGCAGGCTTGCAGGTCATATGGCAATAATCTCACACAGACACAGGCCTGAGACCCAATGCATTTCTTGTTAGAAATTTATGTATTCATGTTACATTTATATACCACCTTTATCTCCCAAGGATCTCAAGGTTCTCCTCCTCCCCGTTTCATTTCATCCTCACAACATCCCTGTGAGGCAGGTTAGGCTAAGAGATGGTGACTGGCCCAAGGTTACCCAGTGAGCTTGGTTGAAGTGGAATTTTGAACCCTGCTTTCCCAAGTCCCAGTCCAACACTCTGAAGATTATGCCACACTGGCTCTTCCACCACTTTCCCATCATAAGGTGAAACTAGAGAACCCAGTCTTTCTCAGCATGAAGTAGATATGTGCATGGGATCTTATTGAGATGGCTGCGTGGCTTTTCCATGCCCCTCCCTCTATTTTTACAACATTAAACAAAAGCAATCCATTGCATGTATTGTGGTGTAGTGGTTAAGAGTGGTAGTCTTTTAATCTGGTGAACCGGGTTTGCGTCTCCGCTCCTCCACATGCAGCTGCTGGGTGACCTTGGGCCAGTCACACTTCTTTGAAGTCTCTCAGCCCCACTCACCTCACAGAGTGTTTGTTGTGGGGGAGGAAGGGAAAGGAGAATGCTAGCCGCTTTGAGACTCCTTCGGGTAGTGATAAAGCGGGATATCAAATCTAAACTCTTCTTCTTCTTCCAAAACACAATGCACAGGGAGAAATGATATCTGACCCCACAGGCCTATTGGAGTTACTTTCCCAGAACCATTCTTAAGAGGTTTTTAAAGCAACCTGCATTTGGCTGCTGAGTGCACTGGATTGCCTTTAGTTAACTTTCAAAAAGAAAGGAAAGAGACAAAAGATAGAGTTTCTGGCCACCCCATCAAATAGTAAACATCCTCCCATCCCAAACTCTTTTGTCTCTCATCTGGGGAAATTCAGCACGGTTGCATGTTCAAGTAAACACTAACAAAAGCTCATCCATGGTTCCACTCCACTTAATCCCTTGCTAATACCTCCTCACAGAAATGCTTTCTGTCCAACCCAATCTTCCTCCATTGCCGCCACCCAAAAGGCAAGTTCCCTGTTATCCCAGCAATCTCTGGTGCGAGAGCTCTTCTCGGTACCAGCACTGAACCTATGCTTTGCTTTGCATCCACAAATTTGCTGCAGACTCCGTCTTTCACCCACCCACTTTCTTCTTGACAGTTCTCAGTCTTATTCCGGTCCCTGACACATGCAACTGTTGCTGCTGCTTCAAGTACATTACAATATAAGACGTTCTCTGGTGGCAGGCTCCGAAGCAGATTTACAGAGCATGTGACCTCTTGTGTAGTAGAGCAGAATGTTTGATCTGGGTGCTGTGGCTGAGAGGATAATGCTAAAGCCCTCCAGCTAAGGATCAAAGGGAAATTTTCCTAGCTGCTTGTGTTATTCGCTCTCTTGCAGTTAAATAAAAATGCAGAGCCTAAGCTAAACTGCATGTTTACCAACTTTTCACAACGGTGACATCTCAAAATTCTGCAGAGACAGGCTTAGCAATTGGAATTCTACGCCAATGCTGAAGATTTATGTTTGAGCAGTGTGGATGTGTTGTACTGCAAAGTCTAGAGGGGATTCAAAGCAAATGGGTTGCTTGGGGTACACCCTGCTGCATAATAAATACTGTAAATGCACTGAGTTAAGACAATGAGTTTATGTCATTAGGTGTGATGCTTATTTTAGTAAGCAGGCGAGCCCGTTATCATGGCTTCTCATTAAGAACAAAGCCACTTTAGATTTCCCTCACCTTCCACGCTGTTTGCATGAGCATGCAGAAATGTGCCAAATGCATTAAAGGAGACGAAATAGGATATAACAGCTCTCCCCCCAGTGTCACAAGACACTGCTATTTTCTGAAATGGACTCATTCATGATCATGGCCCCAAGGGGTAAAGTCACATGGTGGTGCCTATAAAGCAGCTATTAGTATTCAGGCAAGTCAGAGGTCTGTGCTTGCTATTGATATTACTCTGTTGTAAATGGAGTGTTATACTCTCTTCCATTACCATCTGGATCGTAAATAGTGGCTCAAAGTACAAAAAGTATTACTGGTTGCAATGTCACTGAGCTGTTGGGAACAAATAGCTGGAAAGGACAGCAAGGAGAATATTAGAAGCCGGGCCTTTGCTGATGGGCTGGACCTACGCAGCCCTGCCCACAAATTTTTCGGATAGAAACATCTGGGGGGGGGCGGCAGATGCTGCATTGACACCATTACTCATTACTGTCCTTGCAGTAAAGCTTTGAACATATACTACTAGAAGAACAAGACATGTTTGGCTTTGTGATGACTGTAATAAGTGGAGCTTGATATATGACAGTTCCACATGTTGCAGAACTAAAATTCACATCAGCCCTAGTAAACATGGCCAATGGAGGGCAATGTGTGGAGGGCCAGAGTATCCCCACACCCGATGTATGCCTGGTTTAAGGATCTCCAGAGTTTTGAGGGTATAGGTTTTGCAGTAAGGATGTCCTCAATTGTCTTGCAGTAATTTAAATTGTCATGTATTTGCTTTCATGCGCAAGAAAGAAAAGACCAAGGATGTCTTCAAACACTTTTCGATCTCACAGCTGGCAAGTAAAAGAATATGTGATGTTTCTTTGCCACAGAGCACCTAAAATAATTACTTATTCAGCGTAGATTCCCTCTCATTTTCCATGGCTCTGCGTGCCATTGATAATAGTCTTTGCACTTCAGTTCATGTGGTATGGAAATTTGGTATAGGGTGGGGGTTTTCTTATCTAGTGGATCTTTAGCACAGAAATCTAGACATGCTGATTTTGCAGCTTCCTTTTCATTTGAAGAGCAATTTTGCACTGATATTGTTTTATAATTTTCAATGTGTTTTGCCATGATTTAAATGCAGGAGTTCAAGGGAGACAAATCAGCCCCACTGTGCCAGTTATTTTATACAGTAGCCAGCAACTGGCATTGTATAGAAACTGTTTTATCAAAAAAAGTAAAAATACTGCAATTTATTTTCTCTGTATTTTTAACCTTAATTATACACTGCAGTACTTCAAAGAATTAAATACTGCAGGTGCATAGTGGGGAGAAAAAATATTAACAGTGGAAGAGAGAAGTAAAGGTAAAGGCAATTGTGAAAAGATATGTTGCCAGATAAGATCTGAAAAACAGATGGGAAGTCAACAAAGCAGAGAGAGAAGGGATGCTGTTATGCTCAGCAGGAGCTGAATAGGAGGTGTTTTTCATTTCAACAGTTAAAGAAGATAGTAGAAAGAGACTGGAGCTAGATAATCAGTGAGAATCTGATAAATAACGAAAAAAGCAAGGGCAGAACAGCATTAACTCATTAGATTGCCAGAATTCTTTTAGCAAAACTATAGTCTCAAAGGATATATTTTCAGATGGTATGCTCTACAGTCTAGTAGCTTCTTCACATTAGTTCCATAGATTATTATGGGCTAATTTTAGCAAATGCCTGTAGTGCAGCCCCCAACCGGCACTGCAACTTATAGTGGTAAATTTTAGAAGGTAGAACAAGATACCCAAAGGATTTGTGTAAGAAGAAACAGGTATTTAAAATTAATGAATATCTTATGTAAACTCTCTTATTCTTCACAGCTTCTCTTTAATTCTAAACCCAAAACACAGTAACGCAGAACAAGAAGATAAGGAACAATCAGTGACATGCTAGAACTCCCTGTCATGTCCTCACTCCCTTGTTCTCTTAGAATGGCAATGCTGCCCCACCTGAGAGGTGCTGGAATTGAGTTCCAGCGAATTCTGACTAGAAAAAAATCCCCGGGAACAATAATAATTGTACTGTTGGTCTTCTTCTGGGCTTTTAAGGATTTTATAAATGTATTCAAAATAATTTGGCTGTGATTTTTAGCAGTTCCATTATAATATTCTCCCCCTTTTAAAGCTCCTCCTCCTACTTGTTCTTCCTTGTTCTTCGTTTTAAATAAAAATCTAGGAACAGGGTAGGGTAGATAAATAAAGGAGAGCTATGCATGAATAGGAAAAACAACAAAGCATTCCGACTACAAATTTACAAGGGTCAAAAATGACATCAGTAGATCTGTTGTGTTAAGTTTTCTATGCATTATGTATAAGGTCTGCGCCATGCATTTAAGGCAGTATGATACCACTATAAACAATCTTGACTTCCCTCCAAAAAATTATGGGAACTGTAGTTTGTTAAAGGTGATATAAGTTGTTAGAAGGTTGATTATTAAACAACTCTGGGAACTGGGAGGGGAATAGGGGCCTGGAACAACTCTCACCATCTGTATAAAACTGCAGCTCCAATAATTCTTTGGGAGAAGTCATGACTGTTTATAAAGTGGTATGATGCTGTATTAAACATATAGTGTAGGTGAGGCCTAAGTGTGTGTGCAAATAATTTTATTTGTATGCCACCTTTCCACAGTTCAAACCTTGCTCAAGATGGCTTACAGCATGTAAAAATACATAACTACAACATAACAAACGTAGTCATAAACAATAAATTAAGCATAAAAAAATGCAAACTGAACATTTTCAAGATAAATTACACCAAAGCCTCTCACAAAGATACAAAAAACCAACAGCAGCAGCACCCCAACAGCCTCAGTTTTTGCAGCTGGAGTCAGTCAGGGCTCCACCCTCCCTGGTCAGGTGGAAAAGGCCTTCAAGGCAGAGCAGCAGGTCTTCCAGGACTCGCAGCCAAGATAGTCTCTGGCTTTTTCAGCCTCAGCTTCTGCAACTGGAGTCAATAATAAGAAAGGCAGTATGTTTGGGCTATCTGTTCTAGTGTTTGAATGAAGAGGTGGGTATGGACAGAGCCTGTATCCTTTCCTATGCATGCCTGTTCTACACAGTGGATGAATGCCTAAAAGTTTTTGCAGCTGTTCTCCTAGCTGTTTATTAGGCCCAATTGCTGCATTCTATTTCTAAAAGATAATGAAATTGGCATTTGATTATTGAGAGGGTATAATTACTATAAGAGTAAAGTTTTAAGCGTGTGGGGGTGGTATTGATTTTTGAAATGCTTTTGCATTTTATTTTATTTTATTTTTAATGACAGAATATTTTTTCATTTGCTTGGACAAGTTTGATGTGGGAAATAATTTTGAAGTAAAGCACAGTTCTGTATTAAAATGCATGTTTATGAACTGCCGCAAGATCACTGATACTTTTCTTCAAATTTCAAAAATGTTATCACCCTTTTGATGACGTTACAAGACTCTGCGCATTAAAAACAGGTGCTAAGTATATTTTCTCCCCTTTCCTTCTCTTGTTTAGATTTGCGATAAAGAATGGCACTACTATGTCGTAAATGTTGAATTCCCAGTAGTTACTTTGTATATGGATGGTACAACGTACGAACCTTACCTTGTAACAAATGACTGGCCTATTCATCCATCACACATAGCAATGCAACTTACTGTTGGCGCTTGTTGGCAAGGTAAGTAGAAGACTGAAATGTGTAAATTAAGATTTGAGGACATCTACTGTACAGTAAAACCTCAGTAATATTAACCAAAAGCAAGGTCCTATCATGTGTGTATGTGTGTGGCCTATGCTTCAGAACAACAACACTGAGCATAGTCTTTATGTGGTCTCAGAAATGTCAAAGATTTCATATATATATATTTTTTAAAAAGAAACAGTTTCTGGAGATAAGGATATAGAGTTAGGACTCACCTATACAGCTGCAAATAAAATGTTTTAAATGGGTTGTAAAGTGCAATATACAAATATGGCAGTAGATGGTGAAGGTGAGTGATGCCAAATTCACTGTATTTTTCAAAACTTTAAAGCATCTTCACAGCATGGTTTTGTTTTTTTTAAAATGTATGTAGATTCCACCCTAGAGATCTAAAGAGAGGGCTGCGCAGGAATACAGTCATACCTCACGTTACGTCCACTTTATGTTACGTTCTTTCAGGTTATGTCCCGCTCGACCCGGAAGTACCGGAAAGGGTTACTTACTAATAGAAAGTAACCGGAAAGGGTTACTTCCGGGTTTCGCTGCTCACACATGAGCAGAAACACAAAATGACATTACACGCATGCGCAGAAGCGGTGAATCACAACCCGCGAGTGTGCAGACGCGCTGCTGTGGGTTGCGCGCTTTTCATGTTGCAAACGGGCCTCCGGAACAGATCCCGTTCGCAACCAGAGGTAACACTGTAGTAAAGTGTCATAGGGTTGCTCCAAATCCAGCTCCTTACTGCCTGACCAATAAAGCTCCTGGCCAAAATTTTGGGGTTTTGTTTGTTCTTTTGGTTGATTTCAATGTTTTGTTCTGAATGGCTTCATTTATGTATGTCACTTAGATATGCAAACGATTAAGCAGCATATAAATGTATTGAGTAAGCTAACTTTTTATAAAGGAACCCTATTCTCTGATAGTGTCATCTAGTTTTCTGCCCTTTTGGGTGCCACTAAAGCAGCTGGTCTGAAGGAGCAACTAGAGGTTTATGGTACCCAGAGCCCAGCTGACTCAGTGGTATGTCAGGCGACCTGGGGAACCAGTAAAGTGGCATATTGATTATAAACCTTCAAAACACCCACCTGCTCTTTGGTCGGAACAACTGGTCATTCTAATGAGGACCATCTGCTCCCTACCTTGCCTGACTCCCTAGGTTCCTTATAAGACTTACTAGGCTCTCACCTGTAGTCTTCTTTCACAGTTTTGGTTACAACTATCCCTTTGAGCACCACCACCTGGAATTATTGCATTTTCCTTCCCACTAACCTGATGCCAATGCAAACATACGAACTGGCTGTCCATCGAAGCTGGCAAGAAAACAGACTTCTCTTTTTCTTTTCTCTGGCATTATTTCCATAATTTGCTGCTTAATCGAGATGCAAGTACTTTAACTTCCCTCCTTGCGAAAAGACTGAGCAATGTGCTGTGTTCATGCAGTAATCTGGCCCATAATAGATTTATAGTAGGGGGGATTTTGCAAACAGTGTGACAAAAATATTGGACATAACTTGAGCAAGAAAAGAGACGTGCTGTTTGTTGTTTTGATGTGGGAAAAGCTTTTGACTACCTGGAAGCAGGTTGCCTCGAGGTTGTCTTTTTAACTTACTGCAAAAGAAGAATTTGGGAATGGACTGCCTTTGGGAAGTCAGAGCTCGATGCTCTTAGTGAAGGTTAATAACTTCCAGTGTGGAAAATTTCAGATCAATTGTTGGAGCAGGTAGGAATGCCCACTTTCCCTTTGTGCTGTCAATTGAGCTTTTAGCTGTGAGTGTGACAGTCCAAGGCAACGCAAAGGCCAAGGGAATCCAAATTGAGGGTAACTGTCATAAAATTAGCTTATTTGCTGATGGCATAGTTCTATATTTGACCAAACTGGAAACACCAGCAGCAGCACTATAGGAACATGTTATGTGCCTGTTGTAGAAACTCCTTATGTTCTGCTAACTTCACAAAATCTTAAATGTTTCTGGTAAGTATCCCTTCTCAGTGTCCGACTCTGGGGTTGCGGCACTCATCTCGCTTTATTGGCTGAGGGAGCTGGCATACAGCTTCCGGGTCATGTGGCCAGCATGACTAAGCCGCTTCTGGCAAACCAGAGCAGTGCATGGAAATGCTGTTTACCTTCCCGCTGGAGCGGTTCCTATTTATCTACTTGCACTTTGATGTGATTTCGAACTGCTAGGTTGGCAGGAGCAGGGCCTGAGCAACGGGAGCTCACCCCATCACAGGGATTTGAACCTCCGACCTTCTGATCGGCAAGCCCTAGACTCTGTGGTTTAGACCACAGCACCACCCGTGTCCCATTTAAGGTCTCATTTAAAGGTCTTATTTAAAGAAAACCCAGTTTAAAGATGAAGAACGGTAAGCAGGGAGAGTGGGAGACTTGAGGTTGCATATCAACAGTTAGCAGCAGCTAGCCAGCTGACAAAGCTAGCACACAAGTCACTGATGTCTTTCCCACTATGGTCAGAGATAGTAATGGCTGGTGATGCAGCCTGGGTGGGGCTGCCTTGCCCTTCCACCTTCCCAAATCATCCTAGGGGAGAGGACCAATGCAGCAGGGAGCATGGTGCAGGCACCGTGATGAAGCCAGTTCTTTGCTTCTGAATCCTAATGTGCCAATCCCACCCCCTTCACAGTAACGGGCAATAATGCACGGAAAGCAGGAAACCAATGAAGCTCCATTGTGCCCACCACACAAGCTGCTGCTGGTCAGATGTGGGTTTTTTTGTTTGTTTTTTGTATGACAATTATTGTTTCTAAATTTGCATAAAATATATATTAATATAAATTTATTCGTATAAATTGCCATGTACAATATTTATGCAAATTTGTTTCCTCTTTTGGCGATACCAATCCTCTTTTCTTTGGCAATGCATAATATCCCCCCCACTAAAGTGGTAGTAAATTTAATCCTCTGCAGCCTTGTGGCATGGCCTGGCTCCTTTTGGTTCTTAGAAACTGCTTTATCAAGAGGTTGGTTTAAAAAGCTGGGGAATTAATTCTGAGGCGAGTTCTTTGAAGATGGAGGGGAGTCTGAGCAGACTGCAGACAGGGAGAAAAAACTATCAAGAGAAGGCAGAGTAGGAAAAGGAATCTGCAGCCTTCAGTGGAGGCTGATCCATTAGCTCCCTTAGGCAGGCCCCACCTGCTTGTCTTCTGGCATCCAGTCCAGGAGATGACTCTGTGTGGCAGCTTCCTCCTTCTCCAACGCAGTGTTGTTCTTGTAGCACTTAGCAGGAAGAAGGATGCAAACAAAGCTAGAATTAGAATACAGTCATACTTCAGGTTGAAGTAGCTTCAGGATGAATATTATCAGGTTGCGCGCCACGGCGACCCGGAAGTAACGGAGCGTGTTGCTTCCGGGTTTCGCCACTTGCACATGTGCAGATGCTCAAAATGACATCACGCCCATGCGCGGAAGCACCAATTCGCGACTCGTGCGGATGCAGGTTGCGTTCACTTCTGGATGCAAACAGGGCTCCGGAACGGTTCCCATTCACATCCAGAGGTACCACTATACCACAAATCTCAGAATTCCCTCCACAACAAGAAGTTGCTAGGAAGGAAAGCTGAATTACACAAGATTAGCTACAAATGGATCAAGGATGCTTGGAAATACCCAGTGCTTTTTTTCTTAAAAAAAATATGTTTAGGGATACTCTCATTTTCCTACTCATATTGAAATATTGCCCCTCAATGAGGCCAAACTTAGATTCACAAAATGTTTAGGGGTATGCATATCCCTGCGTCCCCCCAGAACAAAAAGCACTGGAAATACCTATGGGTTGCATATTCCAATAACCAACTATCCAGGATTCGAAATCATAGAATTGTAGAGTTGGAAGGGACCCTGAGGGATCTAACCCTCTGCAATGCAGGAACATGCAGCTGTCCCATACAGGGCTCAAATCTGCAATTTTTGTGTTATCAGCACCTGCTCTAACCAACTGAGTAATAAGTTTAAAGGACAGCCAGGATTTTAAGAAAAAAACTTGCAGGTGCAAGGTACACGGAATGCATCATTGATGGCATTGGAGGACCTGTGAGAATGGTGATATTTCTGCAGCTGTTATATTATTTTCAGACCATCCACATCTGCATTCCACCAAAAAACTACAGCACTGGCAGAAAGCACTAGATGATTTTGTACAGAAGGGGTTTTATAGAGTCCCTTCTGTGGCTATAAAATGCTTACCTAGCAAGGTGAGACCCAGGGTAATGGATTTACACTCATATCATAATACAGCCCATTTAAGGCCTGTTATGCATTACGTAAACTCTGCCAAGCAAAATAAATGGTTAGAATAAAAGATAGAGCATTCCCATTCAGAACTGCCACTCCTAGGCAGGGATGAGGGCACACTTCATTCACTTTCCATTTAAAGGAAAGTCTATCTAGCTAATTTATGCTTCTTGAAATAATACATAAACCGAAACACAACCATCATTGAAGATTCACACTACTCCAAATTTTGAAATGTAGTTCTCCAGCCAAGTAATGTATACAAAAATACATTTAGGCAGGATCTCTCTCTCTCTCTCTCTCTCTCTCTCTCTCTCTCTCTCTCTCTCTCTCTCTTTCCCTTCACTACTGGTGATGAGATTCTGGAATGGAATTATAAGACATATCCCAAATGTTACAGGATCTCTCTCACCATTTGAGACTAGGGCACTTTTGCTGGGAATTCTGGATGGAGAGGGAATCTCCACAATTAGGTATGTTCATATCTTTCTCTTCTTGGTAGCAAGTAGAATTCAAAATGTGCTTAAATGGAAAGGTAAGACTCCAACTCAACATTTTGGTTGTTTTTACACAGAATGGGAAGACAAGATATCTACTCAGCAAAAAGTAATATCCATTTATAAATCCAAAGAGTGGAATTCAATGTCACACTATTAAAAACATTCCATTTACACAAGCATTTCAGTTTCCCAAGTGGAACAATCCCCATCACCTTCCCCTCTGCTCTGTTCTGGGGGTGCTCCTGATCCCCCTGAACCAATTTTGGTGTGTATAGAGGGGTGCACGGGGGGAGTTGGGGCTGAAAAGGCCCATTCCATAAACAGAAGACCTAACTGAGTTTGTTTGGTAAATTCTGTTGTAAGACATTTATTTATTTACTTATTTTCAAATATGAATTCTTTTACTTATCAGAAAAGTGCAAATACAAATGCCCATACAAGTTTTTGTCAGTCCTCGGCAAAAGCTGGTAGGAAGAAGTCTGCATGCCATTCTAACTAACTCAACCCCAGGCCCCAACACAGATGGGGTAGGATTGTGTTGTTTTACTTGTATCAGTTTTCTTCATTATGGGACACTGTATCACACTATATCTTTGTTATATAAATGAAATCCACTAAATGCAAGGGGAGAGACTGTATTATCTGTGTTCTGCTGCAGAAAAAACCGACTTTCCTTTTTTTGCAACTATTGCTCATGGCTAACAGATATACAGTCTTGTTTCATTGATTTGACCATAAACAAGACAAAACAAAACACTGTTGGCATAATTCTATTCCCTAGTAAACAGAAAGTCAACAAGTTTTGGGATAGATCTTCGAATGAGTCCTCACCACTGATGCCTTGAGATCCTACATGACTAAGACCGCATATGGCATCTCTTTGAACCACAAAGAAGAGCAAAGTTTCATGACAGGAAATTTTGGTTGTACAAAAAGTATTATTGGTAAAATGTAAGGAAAGTCTAATAAAGTCAGCAGTCACATTCACACGATGCTTATGTAGTAAATCTGGATCAAAGCAGCATATAGATTTCATATTATTGCATTTCCAAACCTGACCTCCAAACTAAATGCCAACATTTCAAAGGACATTAATCTGTGATCACTATAGTACTGTTTTAGAGTTATTATTTTCCATTTTGTTGTATTTCCAGAACAGTGTTCAAGTTCAAAGCTTAATCCTTTGCTTTAAAAGCAGGTCATCCTTTTTCATCCATACTTATTTGCTCTTTCTCTCTTGTATGACCTTTTGTCATACAAAAGGCATTCTCTGATTTTCATGGTTTCTATAAATAAATAAATAAAGCAGGCTAGACCCCTTGTCTTGTAATTAGGATAACCAGCAGCAGAAGGACAGACAGTCCAACAGGTTAAAAACCTTCCAGATTTTCTAGGATTTATTAGGTTGCAGTTTCGTGAGAATCGGGATCAAAATCCATTCATGCCAAAAATAGTAATACTAGCAGTAGGAGAAAATGTAGGAAAGAAAGAAGAAAAAATCGGGATGAATTCTATTTAAAAATAAAAACAAAGGTTAAAGGAAATGTTTAATGTATTACTGTTAACTGTGAAGAAAAGTCTTTTTCCAAGATAAAGACATTTCATTTCTTGTCTGGAAAGCAGGATTTGTTTCATGCTGGCTGCCTTCTTAACATGCCTTAGATCACATGAGAAGCAGGGCACTCCTGCGACCGATACATTTTAATTCTGTTTACCATAGGTGAGCTCACTAAAATAATGCTACTTATAAGTCTGTCTCTTTCTCGAAAATATCATAAGCAAGACTGAGGGAACATATTTGTTCATAAGGTATTGCTTCTTAACAGTCTTTCGGTATAACTTTTTAATTTGATAACATTCTTTATATTATAAGGTATACTGAAATGCTGGCAAGCTGTTATAAGAACCAATTTTTATGGAACAATGTGTCGTGCTTCCCAATTGAAATACAGGACTGCCAGTACTCCATTTGGAATCAACTGTGTACACAAAATGCAGTCTTCCTAAAGTTGTTGCGTGTCGAGGTCCCCAAGCCACCCCTCAAAATAACTCACAATTCACACATAATTTTTGTTTAAGGTTTTTGGCATAATTTTGGCCACAACTTTATTAAAATACATAATCTGTGAGTGGTTGCTTAGGCATTGGTTAAGGCTATCTGTCCCCCCGCCTGGGACAGAACTGACTTCCAAACTCCCTCGGAAGCCAGTGAAGGGAAAACAATATATGGGGAGCAATGGAGCTGAGTCACAGGCCCTCACCACTCACCCACATGCTCCCCAGGGCTTGCCAGCCCTGGTCCCATTTCAGGGATTGGACGAAATCGTGGCAAGCCCCTGGATTCCTTTAACGGAATTCCCTTCCACACCACCATTGGAGGGGCAGGCCCAGCCTATCCTTACCCCTCCTCCACCAATTTTTATAACCAATGCCTAGCCACAACCTTACAAGTTGTGACGAATTGCTATGTAGTAGGCAAAAACCAAATGGCACCAGCCAATCAGCCAAATGGACAAAATTCCTACCAGGCCTCTGCCCTAATGGCAGACGACCCCATGACAGGCATAGCAAGGTCAACCAGAACTCAGGGCGGGTGGGTGGGTGATCCTATGCACTCAGTGAAAGAGAAAGCAAAAGCTGAGTGCCCCAATATTTAAAGCCTTTGGTCCCACCCACCACATTGCAACATGCAATTTGCCCCAGCAACCCGGCTATCCAATCGTTGCCCCAGGCCAGCTTGCATTTACCCTGCCTGGCAACAGAGGGTTGGCTTGGCAGACCCCACCGCAACACGTGCTCTCATTTCAGGGAGAACACGCTTTCTTTCCCCACCCCCACCCCCGTTGTTAAAAATGTAAGATAAGCCACACAGAGTGACCCACACTTATATCAAACTCTAGATTTCATGCACTAATTAAATCCATACTTTGTGAGGCTACCTTAGAAGACAGGAAGTCTCAATCAGTGCCAAATGTGACTGCCTGGATGCTCGCACTGTCCAGAAGGCTAGAACACGTGCCATCAATTTTGCACCACATGAATTGATTACCATTGCATATCTGGACTCAGTTTAGAGTGATCATGTTAACCTTTAAAGCCCTTAACCATTTGGGCCATTATCTGCATGGTTTTTTTTTAATGTTATGTAAGTTATTGATACATTTGTTGTTTTAAATTGAGTTTTATTTTACTTCACCCTAAGATTGTTGTAATGATGGATGGCTGAGCTATAAATATTTTAGTTATAAGCAGCTGCTTATAATATACTTTTCTATGTTGGTCCCAGGCACCAGCCAAACATGGTGAGTGCCACTCTGTTTGCGATGGCTATTCCAAGAAATGGCAGAATTAGCCTGGCAAGAGTTTGACACCGAACTATACATGGGGCAGGAGGGCACTATATAAGGGTGGGGGTTTTTTTGCTGATAATAATAATAATAATAATAATAATTTTTTATTTATACCCCGCCCTCCCCAGCCAAGGCCGGGCTCAGAGCGGCTTACAAGCAATAATAAAAACAAGATGAGTGATTACAACTTAAAAACAAAAATAAAATACAACATTAAAATAATGGAACATTAAAATATTAAAATGGAGCCTCATTGCAGGAGAAGGAAAAGAAAAAAGAAAAAGGGGGCGGAGGGAATCAAATTGGCTCCAATCCAAAGGCCAGGCGGAACAACTCTGTCTTACAGGCCCTGCGGAAAGAGATCAGATCCTGCAGGGCCCTGGTCTCATGAGACAGAGCATTCCACCAAGTTGGGGCCAGTGCTGAAAAGGCCCTGGCTCTGGTTGAAGCCAATCTAACTTCCTTAGGGCCTGGGACCACTAGGGTGTTGTTATTTATGGACCTTGAGGCTCTCCGTGGGGCATACCAGGCGAGGCGGTCCCGTAGGTACGAGGGTCCTAGGCCGTGAAGGGCTTTAAAGGTCAAAAGCAGCACCTTAAATCTGACCCTGTACTCCACCGGGAGCCAGTGCAGCTTGAAAAGCACTGGATGCACAGTAACAGAAAATATTGTAGTAAGAGAGTTGTGTTGCATCCTTTGCACTGTGGCTTTCAAAAATACATTGCCCACAAGAATTTATTTTTAATTAGTAGAAGCTTCTTCAGGATCCGCTAACGTATAGCTGCTTTCATCAAGCTGGTTTTTAGAACACAGTACTACTGTCAGTGCCTGACCTCCCTACTCATGAGGTTGTAACCTCCATACAGATTTTATTTGAGTCTTATTTACAATGTGCTCCTGAAATAGAGCAGCTTATAGACCTTCTGTGGTAGCAATGTATGGTAATGCTTGTCTTGATCAGGTGAGTAGAAAAAATAAGGAATTACTGTATATGCCTTGTTTTCAGTTTATGAAAGGCAGGCTTCTTGAATACACAAATTGACAGTGATAAAACTTTGTTGGAACATGTGTAACATCTCAAAGGGTCTCATAGAGCATTTGCATCAGTATGTTCCTCTTCTTTATTGTTTGCAGTTCTTTTCTGAGCTTTCAGACAGTAAAATCAGATTAAGTTTGATTATCACATTGTTATATTTAATAATAGCACTCTTTGGCAGCAGTCTTTTAGTTGTATAAGAGGCCATTGTGTTCTGATAACAGTTCATCTGCCAATGTGGCAAAGAACCTCTCTTACTAAATGATGACTTCAATAATGCCAAGGTTTAGAAGCCTTTGGCTCTTTAGTTACCAACAATCATTTTGTGGCAAAGACAGGCAGAGAAGTAAGCAGGTTATATGAACTCTTTTCCCACAGACTTCATCAGAGTATCTTTGAAAAAAGATAAAGTCTCAATTTCATAGTGTTCCCCTCAGGAACCAATCCTTTCTATATGTATAACTCTTTACCTCCTGTCACTATAGCCGTGACATGAGTTAATTACTGTCAAAAGGTTGCACTTCCATTTTCCATAGCTGAGAAGTCATTACTTCCAATACTGCAAAGCCATTTTGGTATCTTAAGAGTTGTGGTGAGGGATGAAGTAATTAACTTGTGTCATTTCCACAATGGAGTCAACACTGAGTAGCTCTTTCAGACAATGCCTCCTAACAAATTAAGTCACATTACCATATAAACAATGGAAGTAATTTTGCTGTTTTCTTCCCCTTCTTCTTTGTGTCCTGACAAACCATAATCCCATGTTTAAAACAACAACAAAACAGATTAGTGAATCATCCTCCTTTGCTTTTTCTGCCTAAAAGGCATGGTTGGTCATATAATCAAATTAATTAAAACACAACTTTATTTAGCGTAATAGGACCAATAGTGTTTTGTAGTAAGTGTTGATGCTTCTAAGGACTGCTAACTATATTTTCTGTTGCTCATTTCTGTCCTAAAATTATCACGTGACTACATGATACAGAACAATTTTAGTTCATACATATTTCAGACCATAACTCTATCTACTATAATCATAGTGTGTGCTTCTTTGTTTTTCCACTTCATATACACTGCAAAAAAGTACATGATGTGATAAACACTGTACACAACGTGGAAAAAATGTGTATATGGGCCTCAGATATTACCAACTTAGTGGGTAGGCTTCAGAAGACTAATATATTTTGCTCATACACAAATAACACATGGGATTTGGGTATATTCTTGCAGGAGACAGAAACTGACACTGCAAGTCAGTGTCATCACCCATCTATTCAAGAAGGCCACACCAGGCTTTAGAAAGCATATCCTATTTGACTTTATAATTCCATGCTCTAATCACATACTTAATAGTTGTATGTGTTATGTTGTCCTGAAAGTCATTATTTATTTATTTGACAATTGGCAACTTCATATTCAGAATTGCTCGGGATTTATAGGAATCCCCCCCCCAAAAAAAATGCAGTTTCAAAGCTTCAGTCTACTATCTTGATTAAAAATGGTGTCCAACTGGATCCGAACACAGATGGCAACCTGCTCTTCGATCTCAGGAACAATTATGCAAAATGTGGTTATGTTATCTTAAGAAGCGTCCAAATACATAGAAAACAGATATACGGACAAACAGCTTCCCAAAATATAAATGTAGTAGATTTCAGTTGTATCACACATTGCCACATAAATGTACTCCAAGTGGCTTCCAACACAACATCAAAACATACAAACCAACACATCATTGCATAATAGTCTAGATGCCACTTCATTTCAAAACATAACATGCCAATTCATATAATTCATCATGGAAAAGTCTCCCCCCCCCCCCCCGCTGGCCACTCATCACACTGAGGTAAGGGATGGGCACAGCAGGAGGGGCTTCATTTGAAATCTTAATGTGTGAAAAGGATGGTACAGGTGCAGGCCATTCAACAAATTATTTTTCATGAAGTTGCAAATAGAACCTGAGAATATGCATCTCATGTGAGATGGGCATTTTGTGTCAGAATGCAAGATATACTGTCCTTTCTTTGCTTAGTTCAATACAGATTAGTCTTTGTTGTTCAATTAGGTTCTCCTAATTAAGGTATGGGTGTGCAGTTTATGCTCTGTTGTTCGCCAAGTAGAATTCATGTGCAGTACTAATTCCTTGGCATAGGGTGTGATTTTATTTTTTAAGATACCCTTTGGAAATCAAAACTGGTGACATTTTTTGATACCTGAAACGGATTAAAATTCCGTTAGGAAAAATAACTAAAGTTTTATTTAACAATGTTTTTCTTTCCTTTCCAAAGCTGATATGGTACCATGAACCTAAGTGTTTATGGGTTTTCCATCATTGGTAATAAAAGGACAGAGTCATAAAGTATGAATGAAGCCTTTTGGCAGAAATAGACTGTCCTTTCAATTGTTTAAATTGTTATATTTTTTTTTTCTAGGGAGTTAAAATAAATAAGCCCATCTGTGTGTCATTTCAATGTTGACAACACTGTCACTCCCTTTTTATTGTTGTTGTAGCTGTCCTTGCAAGTAACTAAATGGTTGTGAAGTTTGGCTACATTTGGTTGGGCTCAGGTGGTGCATCAACACTATGGTTCATCATTAATTTTTATGATGCAGGTGGGTTTGTCTTCTCTGCCGGATCTATAAATAAGTTTCAATTGGACTGTCTCTTTTATTTATACTAGTTGTCTGGCTGAAGCTGCTCAGGTGGACCTAGAAGGTGCTGCCAATGGCAGACGTGACCAGTGTCTGTACTATAACCCCTTGAGAAGGATAACTGTTCAGCTGGATGCTTATTTTTAAACCATAACGCTTCTGATGCATTTGTCAGTGCTGTGTACTTCTCTCTATTTGTGTCCCAAGGAGGGTGTTGGTTAGCTTTTGCAAGTGACACTTTAAGGGATTGCATTTCTCTAACAATTTAAAAATACAGTTAATGCATCTTGTAAAATGGGAAATATTAAAATATCTGTTGGCCATGTCTCTTTTGCTATTAGTATACACAAGTCTCTCTCTCTCTCTCTCTCTCTCTCTCTCTCTCTCTCTCTCTCTCTCTCTCTCTGTGGTTTGTTGTCAGTTATAGTAATTCTGACTCTCCCTTCTGGAAATGTGGCTTCTTCCTTAAAAGCAATAGTAGTTCATTGTTAATACGGAAATATACATCATATGGGTTAGTATCATAATGTGGTGCAGATGTAGAAAATATAAAACCAAGTAAAAATGTTCTGTGAAATGTTTGGTGGTAGTAATTGCAGGCTTGATGCATATTATAAGGTACCGAGTTTCAGGAATCAGTAAGAGAATCAACCTCAGTATGCAATTATGATATTGATGAAATCAAACCAAAGCAGCCTATACCCCAATAAATCAATGTGCATGAAATCAATGTGCAAAATCCAATTGCTTCTGATTCACCCATACCTCACCCACTGGCATGACTGAAATCAGATGTTAATCTTGAATGGGTTTATTTCCTTAATTTACTCCATAATGAGTCTGTTTTTCTTTCCTCTATCAGCCACTCATTTCTATTTAGTTTTATATATCACAGGCAGTCATTACTAAGCAGCATAATGTTAGTTTACATAGAAGGTAAGCAAATTTGGTAGGAAGGCCATTTTGTTAATTTAACAGTAACTAATTGCATATTGCTTTATAAGAGATTTACTATTCCCAGGACCAGCAAGCAGCATAGATGGCCTTTTCATTTGGTTGGTGCTTTGTTTTTAAACAGCATGCTATTTTCAGGTTTCCTTCTTCATCTACAGAATCACAATTATCTTCTAAAATATAATAGAGTTTGATGCTTAGCTTTTTGCTGCTTCTAAATTAAAATTGTAGAAGCAGTTTTTACATCACCTGCTGCAGGGCTGATGTTTTGCAGGCCTAGTCTCCGACTAGAATGCATTTTCACATCAGACTCCCGTATGAAAGCAGGAGTTTTTAATAATATAAATGGTGATATTTAGACATTCTAATCCCTCACATGAGGGAAATGAGTGTGCTAGCTCCAGCTCCCTCTGTCATCATACCTGACACCTTCCACAAGTTGGAGGAATAACTTCGGATGTGGGGAGTCTTTTCTTCCAGGGAAATTGCATGGGGAGTAGAGCACTGCACACATTTACCTTCAGCTTGTGACAGATGATAGGGACAGGGATGGAGGGGGCAGAGCTAGTGCACATGCCCCCACTTTCCCTCATGCAATCTAATTGCATGGGAATTAGAATGTGCAGATAGGTCTGGAGCGTTATAACCATAAATAGTAACAATGTACGAGTCATTTTCTATTTGGAATTCTGTTTGGGATTACAACAGCAGCTGGATTGTCAGTTGTCTCAGACATTTAAAGACTGTGTTGGAAATATTGATAGCCATAAATAAAAATGTATCTATGAATTATTATCAGCTACGATTTGTGCTTTTTTTTTTAATAGGAGGTGAAGTCTCTAAACCCAGATTTGCTCAGTTTTTCCATGGCAGCCTTGCCAGCCTAACCATCCGACCAGGCAAAATTGAGAGTCAGAAAGTGATTTCCTGTTTGCAAGCCTGCAAGGAAGGTTTGGATATTAACTCACTGGAGAGTCTTGGCCAAGGACTAAAGGTGAGGGATGAACTGACATCATTTTTGATAACATTTAAAGCTGATTTATGAAGTGAAGAGCACAAGGTAGAGTACAAATGTATTCCCAGAAGCCATCTAATATGCCATGAAGTCATGCACGGAAGCAGCTGAGCAGAAGAGGAGCTATGCGGCGCTGAATGCTTACATTTTTGCCTTTATAAACCTATAGGTACCAAGTGCGCCGTGGGTGTTTCATAACCCTTCGGCTTTTCAGCATTCAATTCTGCTCATGGTATGTTTGAGACATTGTATAGAAACATGCACGTTCCCCAGGAGATACAGCACACATATCATCAGGCGTGTGCTACAGTTACTGTAGCACCTTGAAGATGATTACCATTAGAGCAGGGATGGGTAACTGGATGGAGGAGGCAAATGGGATCAACAATTCAGCCACCACAACCCCATGGGCCACTTGGACAGGTGCACAGCCCCGCCCACCTGCCAGTCACCTGACATTACCACCAAATGTGATTTCTCCCCCTCTTGGTTTTACTATTTTATCATTTGTAAATGACTTTGATGAGTCTTTCAACGACTGAGCGGTGTACACATTTTATGAAATAAATAATAAAATAATATATAAACTTTCCCTCCGTCATCAACACTTTTTTATGCCCCTTTTCCACGCAAAAGTTACGCTCAATGTAGCTTACAAAGATACATCACAAAATCAACAATTGCAAGTATAATTTCATAGTAACAGCAATAATAAACACAGCTACATATAGTAAATGCAACGGCATACAACCCCCCCCAAAAACCCCAGTATTATAAATGTAGCAACATTGCACCTCCTAGCAGTGGCAAAAATAACAAGGGAGTTTGAACTGTTTGTCCTTGGTCCTAGAGGTGTGGGAAACAGTAGACCCTCCAGATGTTGCTTAACTACAACTCCCATCAGTCCCGGTAAGTATTGCCAAGGGCCAGGGATTTATGGGTACAGTGGTACCTTGGGATGCAAACGGGATCCATTCCGGAGCCCCGTTCACATCCCAAATGGAACGCAAGATGCGACAGCGTGTCTGCGGGTCGCGTTTCGCTGCTTCTGCGCATGCGCGTGATGTCATTTTTAGTGTCTGCGCATGCGCGAGCGACGAAACCCAGAAGTAACGCGCTCCGTTACTTCCGGGTTGCTGCGGAGCGCAACTCGAACACATTCAATCTGAAGCACGTTCAACTCGAGGTATGACTATATTGTAATCCAGCAACAAATGGATGGTCAAAGGTTCTCCACACCTGTCCTAGATGTCCTACCCACTGTTGCTATGTCTGCTACAAATTAGGCAACTATCAAGTTAATCTGATCAAGCATCTAGTCCTCAGCTTTCCCAAAGAATCCACTTCCCTGCTAGCATCACCATTCAGGCAGTAACTCCTCACATGGTGTTACTCACAGTTTCTCTCCTGTAGCAGCTTCTTGTTGTTGTTGTTGTTTAGTTGTTTAGTCGTGTCCGACTCTTCGTGACCCCATGGATCAGAGCACGCCAGGCACTTCTGTCCTCCACTGCCTCCTGCAGTTTGGTCAGGCTTATGTTCATAGCTTCGAGAACACTGTCCAACCATCTCGTCCTCTGTCGCCCCCTTCTCCTTGTGCCCTCCATCTTTCCCAACATCAGGGTCTTTCCCAAGGAGTCTTCTCTTCTCATGAGGTGGCCAAAGTATTGGAGCCTCAGCTTCATGATCTGTCCTTCCAGTGAGCACTCAGGGCTAATTTCCATAAGAATGGATGTGTTTGATTTTCTTGCAGTCCATGGGACTCTCAAGAGTCTCTTCCAGCACCATAATTCAAAGGCATCAATTCTTTGGCAACCGGCCTTCTTTATGGTCCAGCTCTCACTTCCATACAGCACTACCGGGAAAACCATGGCTTTAACTATACGGACCTTTGTTGGCAAGGCGATGTCTCTGCTTTTTAAGATGCTGTCTAGGTTTGCCATTGCCTTTCTCCCAAGGAGCAGGTGTCTTTTAATTTCATGACTGCTGTCTCTCTTGCAGCAGCTTCTTACACAACTACAAATTCAGGGGGTGGAATAGCTGGAAACACCTCTGTGCCTCTCCAGCTTGCATTGAAACTGCAAACAAAAGATAATTCTTTGGATCCCTGGCTTGAATTCAAGCTGTCCCTGCAATGGAAGATTATTTACTCTTTGAGCTTGAACTCAAGACCAGGATGCAAAAGAAGAATAAGGAACATTTTATAATTTAGTTTATGTGTTGCATTTATGTCCCTCCTTTTTTACAAGGTGGGGTACATGGTTCACCCCCTCCTCATTTAATCCCCATGACAACCCTGTGAGTTAGGTTAGGATGAGAGGCAATGACTGGCTCAAGGCTCCTGGCTTCTGGGCACTGGGAACCCCAGAACAAGGGATTTTGTCAGCCCTGTGCTCAGTGCTTTGGGGGAGTGCCCAACAACACTTGGGCACTTGGAAACCCCTGTACAAAGCAGCAGAAAGCAGACTTGGTGGTGGATGTGTGGGGAGAGCAAAGCTTTCTTTTTGTAAGCTTAAAATCTAAATATCACAGTCGTAGGTTAACAAATGGAAATGTTCCAAATATTTTCAGCAGTTGCTTTTCCATTGTAATGATGCAAACACATGATTTCCCAGGGTTTTCTTCATCTTCAAAGAAACAGTAGCAGCTAAATTCACATTTATCAAACATAAATTAAAAATATTTTGTATAAAATCTTGGCTGTGAGCAAATATGTATAAAGAAATACGTTGTTTATTAAAAATGTATGTTGCCCTCCATCAGCTCTTGCTTATCTCGTGATCAATAGGAAACACAGTTTGTACACTGCTCTTTGCAGCTGACAATTCTTTGAAGCCTGCTTGAGGAGTGCCAGCATTTCTTGTCTTCTGTTTTGCCTCCCAACGGCTGATCTAGTATGGACAAGCGGCTGTCTCTGTGAAGCAGCTGCGGGTGGGAGAAATAAATGCAAGAGTTTAATTTTTCAGCTTCAAAACATTCTCTGTCTCCAATCTACAAGCTGGCATGGCTCAAGTTCCTCCTTTCATTTTTACCTTTTCAGCTATTTTGAGTCAGTGTGACAGCAGGAGAGGAAAATGAGAGGAGCTGTCAGAAATAGGGTCTCGTGCAGCATTTCCTAGTTGGCCTGACAGTGACATGTCCTGATGAAAGAACTGCAGTTGGCCCTAGAGTTGAACAGAACAGTAATAAAGACAGATTGTGCCTGTCTTTCAATAAAAATAAAAATAAATCTGTATACAAATCATACCTGTTCATAGAAGCAAATCGTGTGCATGCATGCCAAGTAGCTTTTTCATAAAAATATAAAACACAAATCTGGAACAAAGAGATAGGAAGCATTGTCTGAAACTTTACCTAATTTGGGAATAAAGAACAGGATGAATGTGCAGGTGAGCTTGGTAATTAGATGTTCACTAGTCATCTGTTGTTACACTTGCCATTTCATATACATGGATTGTGCCGTTTTGTCTAGGCCCATGGTTCCCAACATGGGGCACATGCCCCACAAGGGGGTGATTTGAGGGGCAATTCGAGAATGAGTTATTAACAGTGAATGGCCTTTTAGGCTTCCTACACATGAACAGGAGTTCATTTTTTGAATAATAAGAATTATATGTCATGGGGGGGGGGGAGTGGATCAGGATTTTAGAGATGCTTAGGAGGGGCATGGCCAAAAAAAGGTTGGAAACCACTGGTCTAGGCTAATGAAGTAAGCAAAGGTAAATAAGGATACAGATGTTGACATTTTAACAAACTTGAGCAAGCGAGCACAGTTTCTTTCATCTACAGCGAACTTAGCAATGTCTAGTGACATATATGTGAAGTAAAATATAATCCTGATCTCATATTTATTTCATTTATTGAATAAAGTTTATATTCTACATGATTGTTTAAAGCGGTTTACAAAAAAGGAGAAAATCAAGAGAAATTTTCCACCATACTTTAAAACATACAAATGCTAAATTACTAAAACAGAGTAAAATTGCCTCAACTTTCTAAACATAATTGACATATCATACAGCCTGCTGCAGGCGATGACGTTCCCTTCCAGCGTTTACATGTTGGATAATTTAAAAATATGGCACATCTTCCTGTAGTCAGAAGTTGTATGAATTAGTCTCTACCAATTCAGATACGCACACCATATTCTGCCTCATGTATGGACCACGAGGCCAATAGCATATTGTGATTTGGATTTACTAGACACTCATTGCTATAGTGGAATAAGAAAGCATCTGCACATTTAGAATAAAGATTTGGAAGGAATTGACAAAGTAGAATATTTTTGTTGAACTTGCAGAGAAAAAATGACCCCCATATTTCATTGTAATAAGCTGTAGTTATGGCAAAAGCACGATGGTTAAATATGAAGAGTAGAGGAAATTGTCTTGATTCAAAGTGCTTCCACTGACTTCTAATTTATTTTACTGTTAATTATAGCTGCAATAATTACTAAAAGGTATGGTAGATGAGTGCCTGGTGGGTGCTTGCTCATAAATGGCTTTTACATACTGTATAGAACAAACATTAGCTAATAAAATTACAGGGTTGTAGGTTTGTTTTTTTTAAAAAAATGATGGGAATATAACTGGTCTCTGTGAAACAGTTTTTAGAAGCTTGTTATTCAAAATGTTCTAATGACTCATCCTATATTACTTCCCTAAATACTAATTATATTCTTTGCCCCCCACCCACCAGTATCACTTCAATCCTTCCCAGTCAGTACTTGTAATAGAAGGAGATGACATTGTGAATATAAATCAAGCTCTCCAAAAGGTCTCCTATATCAACTCAAGACAGTTTCCAACTTCAGGCATTCGCCGTCTTAAAGTCTCATCCAAAGTCCAGTAAGTTATACTCACTGAGCTTGATTCAACCATTGCTTATACTTCATTAAACCTCATATCAAGAACCTTACAGGTTTAGATGTGGAATAATGGCATGAAAATAAAATCTATCAATATAATTGGTCTTTTAATGAATTGGCGAATAGCTTAAGAATTACATTTACTTTTACAGTGAAATAATTTCAGCTATACAGTAATTTCCTAATTCCTGCATGCCCATTGACTTCAGATAGAGTTCTGGATGTGTGTGAAATGGCCTCCTGATGCATTCAGTATAAAATGGATGATTAGGTTCGTGATGCACATTTAACAAGATAGCTATATCAAACCCATTAAGTATCAATTTGAGTACCTAATGTAAAATGCCTAACAATTAGAAGCCATCTAATCAGATTTAACAATTGACTGTTGGTTATATGTTATTTAAGGGGTTTAAATGGTATGTGTGCATTGACCTTACTAAAGATCATGCCTACCAATGATATGCTCAGCTACCCTTTAAATAATTTGAGTAATTGTGCTCCTAATGTTCACAGGGAGCTGAGTAGGTTCATAGCTGCCCTATGGGTAGACAGGGGGGAAAGGCAAATGTGCTAACATTCCAAAAAAGAAGAAAAAAGAATTGGCTGAAATGTTTTTTTCATCAGACTGTGTGCTTCTTGCAAAGGAAGAATGTACACTAAAACCTCTTCCATGAAGTTAATGAATAATATATTTTTCAGATGTTTTGGTGAAGATGTCTGCATTAGTATCCCAGATATAGATGCCTATGTAATGGTGTTTCAGGCCAAGGAGCCCAAGATTACAATAAGTGGGATGGATCATTTTGCAAGACCGGCTGCACAATTTGAACAAGAAAGAGGCGTGATTCTTTTACCGGATATCAGAATTGTCAGCACAGTCACTAAAATGGAACACCCTCCTGACTTGAAGGAAACTGAAGATAGAGGTTTGTGGGTTTTAAGAGTTTATGGTTTCTGTGACAGTAGAGACTGAGCACCAGGTAGCACTGAGGAGGACATATTACTGAGACAAAACCTATTGCATGCTTAATATTAAAAAATAATAGACCCAGCTAGGTTTCCTCCAAACGTTCTGTAGCCTTCTATAATCCATGAAGCTTCTTAGGTACACTGAAAGGCAATATGTTTTCACCCTTTTTAGGCTCACAACAACAATTACAATTTAGGGGGGAAATGCTGCAGAGTAGATGTGGCTAGAAGAAGTACTGTACTCTGAATGCCTTGTCTCTGTTGTTCGTGCTTGATCTCACCATTATATATTTTGGTGAGGGGCAGTAGCCTCTTTCCCATGACAGGAGCCACATGCAAAGAAAATGCTGCCTCATGTCTGGGTGGCGGTGGCAGTGCAGCTGCTGTACTCAAGACACTTGTGCCTGTCTCAGTGCCTCCCTCCTTGGACGACAATGTCCTGTCTCTCCAACCAGGCTTAGACAGTGCAGGTTTCCTCTTAGGAGCCAAGTAAGATTTTTTAGATTCCTGTCAGAATTGGCCAGATGAATGGTCCCTTTTATTGCCTGCACTGTTGCATGAGTTGCCAGTGTAGTTCCCACTGAGTCCACACATTATTTTCCATGGTGCTCACAGGATCCTGTCCTCGCGCCCAACATTAGGTTGAAAGAAACTTTTATCCAATAGAATTTTTTACAAGCTTAAATGTAGCATGGGTGATTTTTTTTGGAGAGGGGATTATAATAGAGGAGGGCAGAGTTCATGGAATCAGACAACTGTAGAGTTGGAAGGGATCCCAAGGGATATCTAGTCCAACCCTCTGAAATGCATGAATCCCAGCTAGGGAATCCCTGAGAGACCAACAGATAGACACCCAACCTCTGTTCAGCAACCTCCAATGAAGGAGAGTGTGCCACCTTCTGAGGTCATCTGTTCCACTGCCAAACAGCTGCTACTGTCAGGACGTTCTTCCTAATGTTTAGTCAGAAGCTCCTTCCTTGTCATTTGAATCCACTGGTTCAGGTCCTGCCCTCTGGAGCAGCAGAAAACAAGCTTGCTCTATATTCCATGTGCCTGCCCTTCCGACATTTGAAGTGTAGTTGTATGGCCAATATAGTTTCTGTGGCTTGCAAATGTGCCCAAAGGCTCCCAAAGGTTGGTGGCTACTGTTTCTTGTTTCTTTCTCTTTTTTGGCCTTTATTGACATAAGTTTAAACATTAAAATCACACAAAGCCATCCAAATACACTGATAATCAAAACACATACAATATATAAAAGACTAGAGAGCAGCCACTGAATAAATCAGACAACTTTAGCTTTAGCTTTAAAGATCTCGGCTAAATACCCCGAAACAATCTTGATAGTTTTGGGAGTACCACCCCTCAACAAATATTGGATTACAAACTTTTTGTAAATCAATATTTTAAACTGTAGGGGAGTCCCTAGGAGATCTCTGTGAAGGGTGTCAAAAAGAGGGCAATCCAAAATTATGTGATGTATTGTATCTGGTGGGTTCTTATTGTTAAGCTGGTTGTTTTTAACACAGTAGGTCTCAGTTGGCAGGCACAATACATGTGGAAAGAGGTAAAGAGAGGATTGAAAGTTATTGTCACCATCCTGATGAATCAGACTGCTGAAAGGAGGCTTACCTGACCCAACCTCTCACAGGAAACATGGGGAAGATGCCATAATCCTTAGGCTTATTACTAAGGTTGATTAGCTCAGTAAAAAGTAAAGGTAAAGGTACCCCTGCCCGTACGGGCCAGTCGTGACCGACTCTGGGGTTGCGTGCTCATCTCGCTTAAGAGGCCGGGAGCCAGCGCTGTCCAAAGACACTTCCGGGTCACGTGGCCAGCGTGATGAAGCTGCTCTGGCGAGCCAGCACCAGAGCAGCGCACGGAAACGCTGTTTACCTTCTCGCTATAAAGTGGTACCTATTTATCTACTTGCACTTAGGGGTGCTTTCGAACTGCTAGGTGGGCAGGAGCTGGGACTGAACGGCGGGAGCTCACCCCGCGGCGGGGATTCGAACCGCCGACCATACGATCGGCAAATCCTAGGCACTGAGGTTTTACCCACAGCGCCACCCGCGTCCCCGATTAGCTCAGTACTCTCAGTCTAAAGAGCGTTCTCTGTGTATGCAAAAGTTGTGGGTGGTGAAGAGCACCAACCAGTTTAAGACTGTTTTAACTGATACTTGGAACTATGCAGGTCAGGTTCTGAAGGCTGCCCATCAGAAGCTAGTCATGGGAATGGATGTTCCTGACTTTCACCTTAGTAAAGGGTATAATTTGTACTGAAAGGGGGTAAAGTGGTTTTAATTGATCACACACAGGTCAGGCTTCCTGTTATCCTTATCTGGTGCCCATGTCTTCATTCCAGTGATATGGACGGGATGTTGTTGGCAAGGAGTTACACAAACTCAGGCTAAAATCCTCTACACACTTAGGAGTTCCAGTGAGTCCATTGGAGCACACAGTGCTTCTCTTGACTCAGTAGAAGAGCCAAATCTTGCAGTGGGCTGATAACCACAGTAGCTCTGCAGCAAACAAATTATTGTTGTTGTTGTTGTTGTTGTTGTTGTTGTTGTTGTTGTTGTTGTTGTTGTTGTTGTTAGAGCTGAGGGACATGCACACTAAAGATAATTAAGAATAGTTAAAAACAGCAGATATATTTAAATAATGACAAAATAGTTTCTATTTCCTCCCATTCTCATTCCACTTCACCCCCCAAAAAGCTTTTCTTCTTGTTTATGCAAGGTAGTGAATGAGAAGCCCATAATCACACAAAATCATACAGATCAAACTGTGCATACAATTGTTTCATTTTACATCTGATATTACAATAAAATCAAAGTCTCGGAATTCTTAGCTGCCCCAGTATAATTAAATGAGAGTCCAAATGAAAAGTAATGCTGTATATTTTAAAACAATTTTATATGAAAGAGATGTAGATGGAGCAGGAAATTACACTTTGAAGATATGTTCAGTGGTTGATGTTAATCCAGCACTGCTGTAAAACTAGAAAGTTCAATAAGAGAGAAAATAAAGCTAAGTGGGGAAATAATGAAACTTGTTCATTTTCTCTCTCTCAGAACCACTTACCTGTTTCCCCCTTTCTCTGTCATTGTAAGAGCAAATTTTGTCTTTCATTTCTGATTTTTCAGGCATCATCTTTCACTGTTTCCTTCCTTTATCCAGGCATTTGCTAAATTTGATGCTGCTTTTATCCATACAGACACATGTGCATGTACATGAACACACCACTTTGCCTGCATCAGTAGCATTTTACCCTGATCCCTGCCTTGGTCATGCCCCATGCTCCACAGGACAGTAAAACAGATGACAGTGCTACTGAGCTAAACTGGGTCAGAAGACAAACATTTTTCATGGGCGGTTATGGCATTGTCAGTCCCTGAGCCATGTAGGAAATACTTAGATTACATCTAGAATTATGTATTATGGAGCTTGAGAGGGGCTGAAATGTTTCACAATGAGGAATTAGTTTCCTGAAACATTGGTACCACAATGCATCTAATTGTTAGTTGGCCACAAACTATTTTGAATGGAATTGAAAGCATTTGCTATCAAATGTTGACAATCTAATTTTGAAAAGCATTCAAGTCCATTGTAGTTATAAGCTTATGCTCTTTTTAATAATAGCTGGAAAAAGTGGGTAAAGCAAATTGCTGTAAACCATGCTGCTACCAACATTAATCATTGGCTCACAACATTGAATTATATATTTTATCAGCGACCTATTTAAGTTGAAACTATTTTCTATATGTTATGTTTTCTTTGGTAGCTAAAGCAATATTAAAGTGCCTGTCTTTGCACCTGTGAATATATATTTAATGCACTTGAGGGAATCAGTGCAAATGTCACTCGCCCTCAGCATAAAAGAATAAATGGACTATATTTTAGTGCAAACAAAGAAACTAGGATATAGTGCTATGTTAGGACTAGGCTTCCTAACGTATCGGGATAATTTTGTTTATGCTGGAACCGTGCAATCCAATTTAGGCATTACTTTTCCACAATCAGATTTCTGAGAAACTCTTTCTCATGTTGCATTATATGCAATTCACTTACAAGAAAATTGCACGCAGGAACTTTACAGGAGTACCAGGGATATACAGACTGGCTTGCAGACCCTGACTTCGGTTCTGATTATCACAGACCATAGTGTTTTTAAACGTTATGCCAACAATATAAGAACCACCATGGTGGAAAGGTTTTCAGCAATCACATTTGGGGGCCAAAGCCTTTCATAACTGCAGAAAGACTTTTCTACAAGAGACATTCCTTTTATATTTTTCCAAATGTATCCCATGAGAGAAACAGTTTAAGTCAATTTTCCAGCCACTTGATGCCAAGTGGACCAGAGAATTAAATATGAAATTTGCATACTCTTCCTTCTGTGACAAGATAGTTGTTATTCTCCGCAGTGAAATAGAGCAAGTTTATATCTCAAGTTTTACAAGCGTTGCCCATTAAGAATCATCAAGTTGCATAGATGGGTGGTACTGGATCTTGTCTCCTTTAAGTAATAAAGTGACTGAGACAAATGTACTGGCAGAGAAGAAGTCTTGCTCCAGTTCACAACTCCTTAGTTACATGGTTTCCATACTTCATACTGTGTAGGCCTTGTTGGTGTCAGTACACATTGACAACAGAACAGCAAAACTATCCATATGTAAATTTGTTTACAAGATTAAATTTTAATTCTGTGCTTTCCAAATAATGTCCAGGGCCTATACTGTGCTTTAGTACACCTTCCAATTGGTGTATGACAGCTAGCAGTTAAATGGCACATTAAGCCTAGGTTATGGGCGCAACAACAGAATATCTAGGTGTGCTTATTTTTATAACCAGAATACAAAGCTGAAAATGAATGAACTGCAGCTAAAATATTATGTTCATTTTTCACATGGTCTAGTTCTTCCCCTGCCCACCCCCCTAATATTCTTAAGAGGGTTTCATCTCCAGTCTTCAGCTGGAAATGGGGAGGCAAAAAAAGGTCCCTCTTTCCTTCCACTGTGCAGTTTTAATCTGAAATCCTAGGCGCAGTACTGTGCCCAGAGCTCAGAAACTGCTTGCGCTAATGAAATTCCCTGTCACAAAATGCGACTAGAACAATGGGAATTTCAAACACTGCTTCCAATTGTCCTAGCGCAAGGGTTACCAATGTGGCACCTGGGGGTGCCAGTGTGCCCACAGTGCCTCCTACGTCACCTACAAAAATCTACGTAAATGTTTCCTCAAAAATCCAAAATGCGCAAGAGGCTGTTTGTGTTTCCTCCTCAGCCTGCATTTGTATTGGCTAAGACTTTCCTACATTGAAACCTCTCCCCTCAATGGCCACATTTCACTGGATACCAGGGCTGGATGTCTACCCTCCCATTCCATTCTGAATAGGGGAAGGCTGCAAAAAGCCACTTTCTCCAAGTGAGTGCAGCGGTGGCTGATGTAGGTATATTTCCCCTATTAAGGGGGCAGCTCATGTTGCAGTGCATTGTATAGTATCACCATAAGTTGCTTTTTAACTTGGATCTTTTATGTGTGTCTCCTGTTTTATCCTCAGTCCATAAACCAGTTACCCTAGAAGAAATGCACCATAACTTGGATTTTTGTGACATTTTGGTAATTGGAGCAGAACTGGACCCCAAACATGAATGTTTAGAACTGGATCGGACAGAACTTCAAGGAAAACACTTGGATGCTACAAACTCCACAGCAGGGTATTCAATATATGGTATGTTTAATTTCTTGATCTTTCCTCCCCTTTTCAACTTATTTTCTAAGTTTAAAATTAAATGTTCTTTTTTTGCGATTTGGAAGTTATAGCCTTTTGTTTAAGGAAAGAGTAGAATTCATTAGCATGGCGAAACTTAGAAAGGGTTGCTTCAAATTCATCATGTGAATAATTGTTCTCTGAAGGATGTGGCCTCCTCCTATGGGGGAGAAGACCCTGCTGCCTCCATTTGGATGCAAATGACCTGGTGATTGCTGACTTCCAACAAGTAAATGCTTCAAGTTTTCTGTACTAGATCTTGCTTTTTATAAACCAAAGAAATAATAAAATACCTCAGATTTCTAAATACGGCTAATGTAGCACTTAGCAGAAAAAGAAGTGGTGTTTATAATTCGAATGATAGTCCCTAAATATATGCCTGTTTTCTTCAAAATAATATTATGAATGGAAAATGTTATATCCGTATAAAAAGATGCAGCCCTAAAGAGGATTGTTATTAGCTACCAATAGTATATATTATTTTTGCCGGAGTTATGCCTGGCTTTTGTTCTGTGCATGTTGAGGAATATATATCTTATCCTGTACTACAAGATGGTGGGATGTGGGTTGATAATATGCCACTTCAGATTTTGGGGGCAAACACATATGGTTTCCAAGAGGAAAGGGAGCCCACCTGGAAGCTCGACCCCACCTCCTACAGGCACTGGGCTCTGGCTCTGTGTTAAGGAGGAAGGTCGGGAAGGGGAATCTCAAGATAAGGGGATTTTCAAAGTAAGGCAGGGATCCCAGTCATGGGAAGGATTCTCTTTATATTCATTAGAACCTGCTTAGAATCTCCCTTCAGACCTTCCCTCTCAGTGTGGGGACAACTGTGTGTGCATCTCTCCTCATTTTTAGCCCATGTTTGAATAGGGCTAACAAACTTCGATTTTCAGTGCGTTTTGTGAAACTAACCTTATTGATTTAATGCTGGTGATGACATGTCTGTTTGTTCCCATTATGATTCCTAGGCATATACCTATTTTGTTACATGCGTTGATCAGACGCATGTGTTTTTAATGTCATATTTTAACATTCAAATTATTAAGCTATTCATTTGCCAAAACAACAACAGCCGTATTTTTATTTCATGTCTATAGTCTGTGCAGTGTATGTTTTCATTTACTTACTGATGATGTCTTATGGCTTCAGGTGTGGACACAATGAGAAACTATGCACAAGTCTTGCGACAGTTACGCTATCGTAATTGGCACACATCTTCCATCTTTGACAGGAAGTTTAGAATCAAGTGCTCAGAACTTAATGGACGTTACACCAGCAATGAATTTAATTTAGAGGTAAGTCTTGTGTAAAACGTATGTTGACCACTGTTTCCATGTTAAAAAAGGAGTTTTATTTTTGCCTAACTATTCAGCACAGTAAATGTTTAAAATCCTGCATTCAAGCAGTGTGAAATTTATTCGTTTCTATAATGTGCACCCTATACTTTCAGTGCATTTCCATGGATCAGTTCAGATGTAACACTACCCAACAGGCTGGGACGATGCTCCATCTCCTCCCCCAGCTTTCACAAACCCACACACTGAAAATCTGTAATTAACATAACTATGATTCAGCATTACCAGAATTCATGTGTATCATAGTTAGATTTTAAACCAGAGATTGAAACTGGTCTTTTTTGCCTGTTGTGTTCATATAAAGTTTACCTCAGAAAATATTGCTTCTTGATAAGCATTCTCCAGTATTTACTGGAATATATGAATAAACAATGAACATAGCCATTTGTGGTTAGCTTGCATGGCAATTTAACCATTGGCTTGAGTGGTTCCAATGTGTAGACTAGGCAGTAAATGATAGCAGTTGAAATGGTAGAATTATAATCAGATCAGAGGCACAGAGAGCCCACTATCTGTGAAGCAGTTCTATACATCATGTTTTCCACCAATTCCCAACAACTGCATCAATCCTGTTATGTAATACATTTTCCCAGTATCCTATTGAATAGAAAAGCAGGGATCATGGCAATAGCTTACTTCAGAGAGCTAATGGAGGTGTGCTCTTTATTTATTTACTTACTTATTCCTCAGATATTACTTGATAAATATACTTTCAGATATTTAGCAACTGTGAGAGTGAATTTCATAACAGTAGTTTCAAAGGTAATGCATCTGATTGACATGGATTGGCAAGAAGTTCCAAATGTAAGTCCAGGAGAGGAAAGAATTGATCTCTTCCAAGTATATTAATAAGACAGAAATGGGGGACCTAAAAGCATCTATGATGCCTGTGATCACTCTTTCCTGGATGGAACCCACTCTGTACCCTGTTTTAGTTACTAGACACGATGTATGTGGGGGTCCCACCTAAGGAGGCACATACAGTGGTGCCCCGCAAGACAAATGCCTCGCAAGACGGAAAACCCGCTAGATGAAAGGGTTTTCCGTTTTGGAGGTGCTTCACAAAACGAATTTCCTATGGGCTTGCTTCGCAAGATGAAAATGTCTTGTGAGTTCCTGCGGGGTTTTCTCCCCCCCCCTTTTTCCCAAGCCGCTAAGCCGCTTATCAGCTGATCCTAAGCCGCTAAGCCGCTTAACAGCTGATCCGCTAAGCCGCTAAACCGCTTATCAGCTGATCCGCTAAGCCCGCTAAGCCGCTAATAGTGCTAATCCGCTAAGCCGCTAATGGGCTTGCTTCGCAAGACGAAAAAACCGCAAGACAAAGAGACTCGCGGAACGGATTCTTTTCGTCTTGCGAGGCACCACTGTAGTTGGAAGGCTTAGCCTTAGTTATTTCTGCACATGCATGGCACATGTGAAGTATCTGGAAATGTTATTTTATGACATATTGTGTTATCCAGTTGGTTAGAATTCCTCGTGCCAGGGTGCCATTCTGTTTATAATTAGCTCTCCTTCAGCCATCTCTCTCCTAAATTCAAAGGCTCTCGACTATTTGTCTTGTGCATACTAAACTGCTGTTCTGCACACCTCTCTGGCTCTCAACTTCACACACACCATGTAGATAGCATCTCAGTCTAAGAGCAACAGCTGCTGACTGTGGCAGCTCTTGTCAGAGACATTATGCAGTGTGTAAGTGAAACTGGGCAAAGATGAGAGCAGGCAGATGGAAGGGACTGAAAACAACTAGAAGATAGAACTAAAATTGCATTCCCATCATGATCTTCTTTCATCTTTTTTGTGGGGTGAAACAGCATTTCAATAAGTCTCACTAAGGACTCACAGCATCCTCTCCTTTGTAGAGAAAAAGGATTTTCCATCACTGTGTCAGGAGTTCCTACTTGTGGACTTTGTATCTCCTTTCACTAAGTGACTGTCAATTGCTCATTACAGTCAGAGCCATCCTATTTTGATATAACAGCCCTGCCATTTCACGGTGGCACATGGCCACTTCTCCATCACCCTTCTATCACAGTCTTTTATCTATCTTAGCCAGCTAAACAACTTTCTAGAGTGCCCTCCTTTGCTAGAAACTCATATTTTGTGAACTCATATTTTGAGTGCCTGTACTTATGTAACCAAAACAGCAGATCAACACAAGAGGTAGTTGAAGGCAAGCTTGGGGAAAACCTGAGGGTTGCAGAAGTTCAGCAGATATTTCGGGGGCTAAGGGAGAGGAGTCTAAAAGCAGCTTACTGAATACCGAGGATGCTGAACAAGCATAAAATGCTTACTGACTGTCGTTGGAGCAGCAGGGAAAGAAATTGATTATGACTATATACTGCTTAATGCCAAAATAGGCTTCTAAGCAGTTTACAAAGTATAAAAAATATTTAAAAAAACCATAAATATCCATAATTAAAATAAACAGTTAAATGGTACTGTCAGGGGTTTAGGTGCAGAGGCACGGGCAAGGGAGGAAACAGAGAGCGAAGGGGAGGAGACAGAGGAAAGGATGAGTGATGACGACGACCCGAGATCTCCCAGTCTTTCCAGTGAATCAGAGGATTCACAGAAAGGAGCACCAGTGGCCAGGGCAAGGGGGGAATCTAGAGAGGCACCCCAGGAAGATAGAGCCAGAGGAGACTCAGGGGGGAGCAGCTGGAAATCGGGACCAGCGTCACCGCCAGGAAGCAGGGAAGAGGAAAGGAGCCAGGGGGGAAGCGCTGGTAGCTCACCACAGGAGGGAGGGCAGGAGTCAGGAGTGGCCACACCTCCATCGGGGAGCGAAGAAACGGTTAAGAGGAAAGTGGAAGGTTGGGCGCGCGCGCCAAGTTCAAATGCAGAGGAAGGCGGCGCAGTGAGCAGCCCCGAAAGGGAACCAGGTCCTAAAGCCCGGCGCAAGGAGGCAGAAGGGTCCGGGTCAGCGTCAGAAGAATCCCGGAAGGAAGAAGCCCCGGGGGGTAGAGGGACCCAGAGGAGGACAGTCAGGAGGAAAAGGTGGAGCAAGGCTAGGATATTAAGTTGGTGCGCACGGGGCGGAGACTCAGACGGAGCCTCGCCGATCTAGCTAGTAGACGTAGAGTTGCAGACAGCAGCGTGAGAATGGAAACTGTAATTCAATAAAGACTTTTACTTAATGACCGCTGGCTAGCGTGATCCTCTGTGAGCTAGGATCTTGAAGCAGCTCTGACAGGTACCATTAAAACAAATAGGGAAGGAAAGCTGAATTAATAAATAATCACACACAAAGTGAAGGAAGAGCTACTTGGCTTTCTCCACCTATTGTTGGTCCTTCATCTTTCCTCTTAGGGAATGGAGAGCCAGTGTGGTGTAGTGGTTAAGAGCGGTAGACTCCTAATCTGGGGAACCGGGTTCGCGTCTCCGCTCCTCCACATGCAGCGGCTGGGTGACCTTGGGCCAGTCACACTTCCTTGAAGTCTCTCAGCCCCACTCACCTCACAGAGTGTTTGTTGTGGGGGAGGAAGGGAAAGGAGAATGTTAGCCGCTTTGAGACTCCTTAAAGGGAGTGAAAGGTGGGATATCAAATCCAAACTCTTCTCCTCTTCTTCTTCTTCTTATCCCTGCTGCTTATCAGAGTCTACTGATGAATATAATAACAGAGAAAAGGGAGGGGGGGAAACAATGAATGGAGAAAGGCAGTCAGTAGCTTCTCCATAGGTACGAGTGTTCCAGCTTTCTCTTACCATTGGTGGAGAAACTTTCAGAACAGTTATCGCATTGTGGGTTCTGCTCCCATAGACTGGCTATAATGTTAAGTGTGCCCAAATTGATGTATAGCATTTCACTGTTAAAACCTGAGAATGTTGAATGTTGTCATTGAAACTGACAATGTAGGGAAGTAATTCTACATTATTTGAGTCCACAAATGTCTAAAATACTGACCAGCTTATGACTTCTCTTGTTGGTCATAAAAAACAACAACAGGAAATAGAATGCTATTATCAAATATTGCTGTGTGGAAGATTGTAGATAAGCCTCCTGCACCCACTGGATAGCAGAGCCTTTTTATAAAACTCTTGTTGTAAATTTATACCAGTGTAAGATTGTGCTGGACTGTGAAACTTCAGTCATTCTTTCAGGGTGACAGGATGCTGAATAGCATCTGGACCACTTCACGCCACCGTTCCACTTCAGATTGACAAGGATATTGACATGACACTGTAACACTGCCTTATTTACTGTTTTGAAATGTTTATGCCGCCAAACCATTCAGTCCAGACTCATTCTTTTTATGACTATAGCAAATGTTCCCCAAAATTCCCGCCACCCCCAAAGTACTGATGTCATAGTGCCAACAATCTGGTTTTTCACAACCTTTCCCTCTAAATGAGCATTTTCTTCTCCTAATGCATCTTTTTGGGCAAATTTTGAGGCTGATTCTTCACATCAAGCCTTGAATTAACTGCCTTCTCTCAGAGGAAGGGAACGGCTCAAACATCTGTTCAATGATTAACTTTTCTACCAGAGTTTTAGACAGAGAGAGGCAGGTGATTGAACTGCCCACTTACTCATCTGCAACATCAATCCTCTTTTTCCTCTTCTAGGTTAATATTCTACATAGCTCCAACTCCAATACTATGGAATATGTAAATCATATGGTAATACAGCCGCAGTTTCTCCAATCTATTCATCACCCAGAGGAAAGCATAAACAGTATTCATGGCTCAGGTATTAAATGTATTAAGAACATATGAATTGCCTTGTTGGATCAGACCAAAATCTATCTAGTCAAGCACTGGGTTCCGGGTAGCAGCCAAACGTTATTTGGCTCTTATGAGTGGATGTGAAGGTGATAGCCTTTGTTTGTTGTCCTCAGCTTCTAATTCAAAGGTCAACTTCTTTCATATAGTCTACACATTCAGCTATAATCAACAGGCACTAGTGGAACCACTTTCCTTTTTTCTATATAAAAAAGTGGGGGTTTTTTTGGGGGGGATCATATTAGTAAGTATGATGGGAGGTTCCATATGCAAGCTCCATGCGCAAAAGGCAGTTCAGATTTGTAACCTCCCTTACAGATGAAAACTATTATTTTTCACCAATTCGGTATCATGAAACTACACAAAGGGAAGTGTGACTATGGCATTGACCATTGTTTTTGCTTGTTGCCATGGCCAGCAACAAGGGGGAGGGTCACAGTAAGCATTTTAAAATGACAGTATTCTATAATGAATATTTAGTTATTGTTGTATTTCTATCTGATGAAAATATGTGCACATATATCTTTATAGAGATGCTATGGGACAGCTACGTTTAATTTTCCCATTTTTGTTTCATTTCAGTACTTCCAAGTGTGGCTACTATTGTCATAGTCGTCTGTGTCAGTATCTTAGTCTTCATAGTAGCTTTGGGAGTATATAGAATTCGAGCAGCTTACAAGCACAGCTCAAAGGAGAGTGAAAGCAGTAAAGAAAATGAAATGGACTGGGATGATTCAGCTCTGACCATCACTGTCAATCCTATGGAGGTAAGTAGCAATGCCATGATGCCAGATGTTGGGAACCTTTGGGCCTCCAGATGTTGCTAAACCACAACTCTCATCAGGCCCAGGAAGTGTGCCCAGTTGTCAGGAATGATAGGAGCTGTAGTTCAACAATATGTGGAAGGCCAAAGGTTCCACACAACTAGTCTATACCATCTATTTATGATGACCCATACACAAATGGTATGAAAGAGGCACCTACACATGTACAAGTATGAAACTGCACAATCACAGTTTTAGATTGTCTGTGCAGCTGTACTGCACCTAGGCACTCATTTTAGACTTCCTGCCATACAAGTAGAGGTCAAGAGACCAGAGTGGTGGATATGTCAATGTTCTGCCCAGCATCAGTGGTGAGGAACTTTTGAAAACCCTAAAATCAAGACAACAAAATGATCTGGACTCCTTGGCAGGTTTTGAATAAACACCCACACATTTATTAGTTGAACACATGATAGATAAGACAAGGATATGTACAATTTTATAACATGCAGAGAACAATATGTGCAAAGAAATTAGAGAGGGGAGCTGAGGGAAGTCCTTGATGGGGGGAAATAATTTAATTGATTATTTGGACTGATAATTTGCTACATTGAAAATGAAAAAATCATGGAATTATATATGACGAAGGGTTCTCTCCAGTCTGCTACTCAGCTTTAGGATTAATCCTCTCCAGTTGTAGAGGAGGTGCAAGCATGCCTAAAAACTGCTTCCAATATTACAGGCATAGGCAAACTTGGCCCTCCAGATGTTTTGGGACTACAGCTCCCATCATCCCTAGCTAACAGGACCAGTGGTCAGGAATGATGGGAACTGGAGTCTCAAAACAGCTGAAGGACCGAGTTTGCCTATGCCTGCAATATTATTTTCAGCAGTGTAGCTGCCTCAGTGTGCCCCTTCCAGTTTTAATTGTATGAAAGATGAAGCAATTCAGCTTAATAATACTGGAGTCATATGGGATGAACCCATTCTGCAGCTCCATCCTAACACCAGGAAAATCTTAGAACTGGAGCCACAGCATGGGCTTCTTCCACATGATCCTGGCAATCTAATAGTAGTGATCATGGGAGGGAATAAACCATGACAGCTGTTACACTACTGAAGATTAATAAACTGAAGAGGACGATGGTTTGGTCTAAAATTGTCTTGACTTTTGTCAATATGCAGCTCTTTTTTTCATTCACATCACTGAAAGGAACCTTGTTTGATCATCCTGGAGGAGCATATAACACTCACAGAACTCATTTTTTTCAGAGTTCAATCAAGACCTAGTATATTGGGGGTGGGAAGGACATTAATTATTTGGAGCTCTCTGTCAGTCATCCACTGGTGGATATTATTCAGTAGAATTGCTTTCTATAAATAATTATTTTAAGCTGAGTTTGCTATTTTAGAGAAGACTTCAGGTCATATGTGATTGACTGACACCTCAATTACCTTTGTTTTCTAGCTCTATCCTTTAGCTTGCCCCCTCTTGCAATGAACATCAGTTTCACTTATCACATGGTAGATAAGTCTCCTATGCAGTCCAGCACAGCCCCATTAGGGTAATAGCAGCTGTCAGATTATGGATGTGTACTGTAGCATCTGAAGGCAGAATCCCAGCTTCTTAGTACTTCATCTCACTTTTAAAATCAGGAAACTTCTTCCCCCCATTACCTTTTTAGCCTTTAGTAGTACAACTAATCTCTTACTAGCAGCTCTTCCCTGTGTTCCTGCACAATACAGAAATATGAAGAACCTCGTCATATACAAGAAGAAAGCGAAGAAGAGGAAGAGGAAGAGGAAGATACAACCAGTGCTGAATCAGATGAAAGTGAAGAGGAGGAGGAGGAGGAGGAAGAAGAAGAAGCAGCTATTGGAAATAAAGGAGACAAACAAAATGCAACCAGGCAAGATCAGCTGGAGTGGGATGATTCAACACTACCCTACTAGAAACCCTTAGTTTTATTGCTCCTTTTGTATACACCAATACTGTGTATTTCTGAGTCAATCCTACTGCGTCAACCCCATCTTGGATCTATGAGTTAATTGGCAGGATTTAACTCTATTGACTTCAGATGATAGAACTGCATTGCCTGAATTTGATGTAGTTGTATCAAACTGCTCCAGATAGTTATTCCTTTCCTAGTGTATGGGTAATGGCACCTGGTAAAAGCACAGGGTACAACCGTTTATGTCTCACCTGTGATAACACCAACCTGACGCCATATGTTCCTTACCACTTCTCCCTTTCCAGGAAACTCCAGTATCTTCTAATAAGATAAATAAGAATATGCAAAAGTCCTGTTTGCCAGACCATAAAGGATACAGTTCAGCTTTTCTTTTTCTATTTAAGTGAATTCAAGTCCAAGTAGACATACCCCCTTTCTGGGTTTGGTTCGATTTGGTTAAGAATCCTATGTTCAGAAGGAAAAATGTAGGTGCTACTCATTAGGGCAACATTAATTTGCTCTCATTTCCACTGTTCTGTTTTAATTAATTGCCTTCTACAAGAGGGATTCAGAGTACTTTAAATTGGGTGTGTAGGTGTGACATACACCCAAACACACACAGGAATGGATAATCAATTTCGCTGCTAATGTTCAAATTCGGCAAGGGGAAAATCCTTATCCAATCCACCTACTCATACTCAACTGTAAAATCCTATAAGCTGATACCTTTGCATGTGATGACTTTTCCCTCTATCACACAAATGAACCAAAATCATGCAAAATATAGGTTTGACTGGAGTGTTACTTGGGTTAAGACCTTTGCTTCTGATTTACACAGAAAATCTATTCTCTGCACTGTAAATCATTACTTTGTTGACATACCTTATGGTAGCATTATACAATAGCTTGGCTTGGCTGAGATTTACACAAGTGCTGTGTGTATGGATCTAAACATATGTAGCCTAGGGGAATTTTCCCTAGCACATATTAGAAAGACAGACCCTGATTTTATTTCTGCAGCTAGAACTGGTATGTTCTGTTTTCTACCAAAATATATTGGGCACCAAACAAACAAGGCTACAGCTGAAAGGTCTCTCATCTGAACCCCAGACTGGTTTCATTTTTGTGGTTGAAGGAAAGGCATGTTTGGAAAGTGCAAGATAATGAAACACAGAACTTTAAAGCAAAAACAACTAGTAGAGTTTGGGAGGAAATGCAGTTTATAGTATAGGGTATGTTTGGTTCCCTCCCCTCAACCACTGTATTCTAAATGTTGAAAAGGCATTGGCATGTCTGTGTGGTTTGTTGTATAATTCCTCCCTTAATTTTCTCTGTCTTTGCAGCTACATGATTGTGGAACACTGCATTACTTGATGCTGTGCATATTTTAGACATATAGAAGCCAATGCATTTTGATGCAGAAGCAAAGAATGTTGTTTTTAATTTCCAATTTCTAATTTCATATTTTCCCCCTAAAGGTTTTTGTGTTTGCTTTTGATTTTTTTATCTCAACCTGAGTTTTGGAGGAATGCCATCTCATCACCCTGTGATAAGAAAGCATCAACGTGTTAACAGAGGTTAGAGCAGTCTGTGGGGTTTGGTGGAGAAAAGCTTCTGCTGCTATTTTATTTTCTCCAGGAATAAGTTCTGAGCAAAGGGATTGCAGGAAGCTGCCTCTGATTAGGTCAGACTATTTGTACATCTGTCTTTGAGTATGTCTAGTCTGACTGGCAATGGCTCTCTGGGGTTTCAGGCAGAAACTGTCACTTGCTAGCAAATCCTTTTTAACTGGAGGTGCCTGGGATTGAAGCTGGGACATTGTGTATGCAAAGCAGGTGCTTAACCACTGAGCTGTAATATAGGAAGGAAGGAAGTTCTTGCCTGCTACCTAGCTGCCAGAGTTGAAGACCATAGACATTCTAAGGTTCATGGATAGGAGCATTTGAAGCTAGGATGGGCTAAAGAGAATCTGTCTGGGCAGCTGCATTGTCTCATTTGAGCACTATGAGATAAGCTTACTTTCTCCTTTGTTTAAATATTATCCAGGCATGAGCCCATAGGTCTTTCATACCTATGGATGAGGTCTGAAACATTTTAAAGCAGAAGCAGGGAAATGAGAGAGAAAGGTAGTGTGTGTATAGGGTTTGCCTTCTTAGTTAACCCATGGACATGTCCTCAATTAAATAATTTCTGTATTAGAATATATCCATATTACTTTGTTAAAGTAAGCTGGGAGGGGGGAACCAATATTTAATTTTGTTTTGTTTTAGCAGCCTACATGAAATTTTCTGACAATAAATTAACACTTCCCAAATATGAATTTAATTTTTAAATTTAAGTTACACCAATTTCTCTACTAAAAAAAAAAAGTTTCCTTCTGATTACCAAACCAGCATAAGAATTGCCATACAATTAAGTCTGAGAACTGCAGCAAATTTTATCATCCCCATGTGGATTCATAGAGGTCCAGAGTGGGCAATGACACGCTTGTGTGTCAGAATTCTGATGATACTCAGAAGTGCTCAACCATTCGGATGCACCCGAAGGAAGCAATCCTGTACACAAGTGTAAGTCAAGATGGTGTAAGGTTACACCCAGTCCAAACTCTGCTCAGCAATGGAGCTACTTCTGAATGAAGAGGCTTAGGCTTGGCAGAGGGGAAGCAAGCCTTTAAAAGAGTGTTCTTTGCCAGGTAACATGACTGAGCTGAATGAACTTAGGATCCAGCCTAAGTCCTCCCACTCTGGTCCCACCCCCCAGAACACCTGTTTTCTTATGCTGGTTTAAGGTTTGCCAGGCTAGCTGGAATGGGGGAGATACACCAGTATATATCTGGTGGAGCTGAGGTTGGGGGTTTAAGCTGGCAGAGCCTGACTAGCTCAGCTGGAGATCCGCTTACCTGACCCATCCATCCCAGTAGATCTTGAGATAGAATTGCTCTCTTAATCCGCAGTTGACTGGAAAAGGAAGGGAAAGTTCAGCTTCAGGAATAGGCCATTCATTGTTATTTTTTACATTCAGAAGTTTGTAATCAATTAGACTCTATAGTTTAACAAGTGTCAAGTTGAATTGTTAAATTTGTTAACATTGGTTGCACTTCTTACATTAAAAAGGGAAAGAAAGAACGATGTCTTTCTCAAGAGGACCACATGGGAGAATGTTTTAATGAATATGTTGAACGAAAATGCTAAGGTACCTGATGAAAGTCTAACATGCAAGACTTGCATTAAAGCTACACAGACAAGTCCATTGTAATCTACTTGCACTGGGCATTCAAACAAATACCAATAATCTGTAATTAGTTATTAAAAATAAATCTGTTCAGATTATGCTGGTTCATTATGGAAGGCAAAGTTGCTTTATTTTTAAAATTGTAAATATTTCCAGATTCTGATTTCAAAGCCAATACTCCCTCCACAGTAGCTTTACACAATTGTTCTGTACTCTGCATATGAGTGCTATTTTGCTCATGTTCTGCTTATGGAGAACAGAATGCAGGGCTAGATAGGCCTTTGGCCTGATCCAGCAGCCTGATCCTTCTAGGTTCTTACGTTTAAATGCATTCTATATTATCATCCACATACTTTGCATGGTACATCCATGTAAATCAGGGTGGAGAATGTTTGGCCGTCCAGATGTTGCTGGACTGCAAACCCCTGATCATTGACTATGCTGGATGAGGATGCTGGAAGCTGGAGCCCAACAACATCTCAGTTCCTTAACCCTGAGTTAAATGCTCTACCAGTTCTGCTTCGTATAGTGAGAAACTCTTATTTTCATCTAGAATTCTACAGTAATGGTGGAAACAGGAAGAATTGTGCTAAATTTTCCCTCCCCTGGTTCTCAGCAGTATTTCTGACAGTCATGGATTTATATTTCCTTTTCTTCATTTCTGTTTCCTTGTTTACAAGGTGATATCTTGATTCTTAGCTTAAAACTATCAATTATTTAGGGATCAAAAACAAAGAAAGGATTTCAGGCATCCGTACCTTCTCAGAAACAGGCAGCCTTTCTATTTAATGAAACACTTCAGTTGACCAGAGCTACTCTAGTTCTTTCTGCGATATCTATCTTAATCTGTACTGAGATTGCCTGTGCTCCATAGGAGTATCTGTGGTCTTTCAGAGTGAGATATACATTTACACTTTTGTGTGCTATAAGACCAATATAGTTTGCTGCTTCAAAGTCTCAAGTCTTGGGATGCTTTGGGTATATGGTTGCTGTGTCTACAGAGCTGATTTTCTTCCCTGTGCTTGAGAGGGTGATGCTTGGCTTGATCATGTTTATGTGTGGAGTGGTTTATAATCCTTGGGTGCATTAGCAGAAATGTTCCATTTGTAAATGCACAGATATGTAGTAGAAGGTACTGGACACACCAAATGAGTGTCATTGTCCATCTGGCCAACCAATAAATGCAAGCAACATGATGTGGAGGAAGAATAACAAGCTCAAGTTTGTCTTTTCAGGTACAAAACTTGCAGCATTTAGGAACAAGAGGGCGATCAGAAGGCGGAAAGAAAAAGAGGGCTTGCAGCAGGAGGGCTAATGGCAAGTGTAGGCAAGGTATTTGGAACAAATCTGTGTGGAAAATACGTTTATCTGGGAAGCCCCTAAGCCAAGTGCAGACTTTGAGGGTTATGGCTTTTGCCAACATTTTGTTCCAGTTAAGGAGCAGCATTAATAAATGCAGGCACATAGCTTCATGTTTGCTGATATCTAGATGCTCAACAACAAAGGTCCAAGGCTTTCAGGGACAGCATTTTCCAAGGAACCCCAGTTGTGTTTGGATACAATGGGAATTTTGTGGTGCCTAAATAATTAAAGGCACTTGAGATATCATTGGTATGAACCTGGATCCTAAGATCTGTGTTACAAGGTGTGTCTGTGAATTTGAGTGGTCAGATAATAGGTCATGAGTACAAAAAGGGCAAGGTAAGAAAAGGAAAGGAAAAAAAATCATTATAACTAATTTAGGCACAGATACACAATATGTATCAAATGATTCAGCAACTAAAATCACTTGTCCCATCGAGTGAATTTAATTCCTCTTCTTACAGCCTGTTTGAAGTGCAACATGTGCTACTTAGCAAAGCTGGCCTGATGGGAGGCTGGGCCATACCTAGGCTTAGTGAGACCATGCAAAAAGGACAAGGACTCAGGGCTCCAACTTGTGATTTGTGAGAAAAGCATATAGCCATGAGTCATGGTTGGACAAAACATAAGCCAAGTGTTGGCTTAGCTCGATGCAGCACAACAGTAGGAAAGGCGAGAGAGGAGCAAAGCAGCTGAAAGTTTCCCTCTGGAGCCTGAGAATGCTTATTAAGCCAAGTTTTGCAAACCAGACCACAGGTTCTGTAATCACCAAGCGATTAGAAAATGGGAACATTTTATGAAGGCCATGTTCTGATAATCCTATCTTGATTTATAAAGCTGAGGTATGAATGAGCTTTCTGTCTGCATAGCATATGCAGGTCCTTTGCTCTTCCCTTCATGGATAAGCAACCAAACCAGGAAGATTCTAACTATAGTTTCCAATTTTGTCTTAATTTATACCCATTCAATCAGCATGAGCTGTCAACCAAGGACATTTGTTATTAACCGTAGAGTCTCATATCATTCAAACTGGGAAACTATGGTTATCTGCTTTGGAAGAAGCCCAGGTAATTAAAACAATGGTTTGAAGTTGATTCAATATCCTGACTTGCTTCATGGCTGGTAACTGAAGTTCCCAATTTTGAATAATACGGGGAACTATAGCTAATCATATGGTTCGACTGCTCATGCCATGAAGAGTCTGAGTAGCTGGACAAAACTCTTGTTCCTATCTTGATTTATTAAACTAAGATATGATCATCCAATGCACAACCTCCAGGTAGCGGCTGATTATATTAATTATAAATGTGTGAGAGTTGTGCCTGTTTATTGAAAATAACAATGTAATGCTCGTAGCACAATTTAATTTTCATGTAGCCAATTTTCAGCAGCCTTGTTTGAGGGAAAGGAACCGCGTGTAGTAAATCTTGATGCCTGCCATATGATTAACATCCCAATTTTTGTGATTAATGTTTGCTCTGCCATTGTGAGTTGCTTTCTCTTCCCCTCCAGTGTTCTGTGCGCTGTTTTTCTGCTTCCTTGCTCAGGTACTTCTGTACCAGCAACAGATGGCAAATATCCCTTGGACAGGAATAAAGGTGTCGCAGCCATTTGAAATGTGACACATGAAATGTAACTAGGTATATTTTTCCCCCCTGTCAGTAACACAGCAGAAGAAAGCCTGCTTGTTTTATGAGCCTGAGGAAACTGGCAGCCAGAACCTCAGAGTAATCAGTCTTTTTAAAGTTATCACAGCAACAATAGTGAAATTTCAATGTTGATAACGTATTAATATAAATATTGGACGATCCCCTTTGGGCAAATTATGGCGTATATTTTAAAATTATGCCTCTTTGCTTGTCTGCTTTGTCTTTGCCAGATTATTATGATTATTATTGTTATTTTAGTGAATAGGAGAAGCAGGGCCTTTTTCAGCCAGAACTCAGTTCCACCACCTCTCAAGTGGGTGCCATTGCCATTATAAGAGAACAAAGGAGGCGTTCATGGTGAGTTCTGGCACCTCTTTTTCTAGAAAAAAAGCACTCAGGAGAAGAATCATGGGTGTTAATCAGTGTAATCCTATATGCAGGTTTACTCAGAAGTATGCCCCAATGAGTTCAATGGGGCTTAATTCCAGGTGAGGGGTATAGGATGGCAGCTGAAAATTAATTAATTGGTATCTTCTTACAGTCTTCCTGTGCTGCAGTCTACTTAAATGTTGGCTCTGACTGACCACATGCAAGTGTTGAATTAAAGAACCTCCAATGTCTTTTGCCTTCAATGGTTGTTAGGCAGGAGAAGAAAGAACTTGATGGTGCTCCAAGGCTAGGTTAATAAGTTATTGAAGTTGTGTAGCCTAAAGAATGCAGTTGTTATATTATTTAGTACTTTTTTGTATTGCACCTTTCCTCCAAAAAGATCTAGAGAGGATATTAGAAAATGAGCTGAAGGAAAAAAATGGAAAACATAAGTTGCCTCTCTCTCTGTGTGTATTTATAATGTTCATAATTTTGAGTGCATGATTTGGACACTTATCCCCAAGACTTTGGGTGAAATGCTAGTGTCATTGAAGTCTAGGTACAGATTCAGTGGCCCTTGAAAACCTGGCTTTCCCATTATATAATACTGCATTCAGACCATTAGTATAATTGACAGGGGGGGCAGGTAAGCCCCACCCCACATAATCAATCACATGATGCAGTGTACACACACCAATGGAATGGCAATGCACATCAACTTTGAGGGGGGCAGCCTCAATATTTAATGGGGGGGGGAGCAAAGCGAAGGGACACACATTCATATAACTCAGATTGAAGCACTGCTGTCAGAAACAGTAACCACGACTTAGTTCTTCATATTCACCTAACCAAAGAAGTTCAATTTAAAGATAGCTACAGGAAAATTAATAGTGTGATTTTGTGAATGTGTTTCAGAAGATCTGAGATATGTTGTCTTCTGAAAAGAATCCCTAAGGAAATGAACATTTTTCAAGCATATTTGTGCACCAGCTTTCCTTAAACACAAATCACAAAGTTACTTTATGTAGTCAAAGAATTTTTTCAAGGAGTATGTCAGGAAGCAGATGAATGCATAGGAAATTATCTATCCATTTTGCTATGAATCAGAGATTCACTGCGCTTCCTTTCTGTGCAAACTGCATCCAAATCCTTCTAAAGTTAGAGAAATATACACATATGGATAATCAGATCTAAACCCAATACTGTTCTTTTGTCCACTTTAATTGGATTTTCTGCAAAGGATATTTAACAAGATGAAATGCATTTCAGAATTACTAAAGAAAATAAAGAGGAACCAGGAGATATTGAATGCTCTTATTGATCTTGCCAAAAAGGAAAGCATCAGATGTTGCTGTTTCATTTTTATGTTTACCGTTTTCCCTATTTTGTATTAAGGAGTTCTGGGAAACCTTATTAAATGTTAAGTGCTGTTTGGTACTGCCTGGCCACCCAAGTGAGAGAATTTTAGTCACAATTCCCTTGAGCAGAATGAAAAGGCACATAGTTCTTATTTTGTAATATGTCATGTCAGGTATTAGGTAAAGGTACCCCCTGACCGTTAGGTCCAGTCGCAGATGACTCTGCGGTTGTGCAGTCATCTCACTCTATAGGCCGAGGGAGCCAGCATTTGTCCGCAGCTTCTGGGTCATGTGGCCAGCATGACTAAGCCGCTTCTGGCGAAACCAGAGCAGTGCACGGAAATGCTGTTTACCTTCCCGCCGGAGCGGTACCTATTTATCTACTTGCACTTTTTGGCGTGCTTTTGAACTGCTAGGTTAGCAGGAGCAGGGACCGAGCAACGGCAGCTCACCCCGTCGCAGGGATTCAAACCGCTGACCTTCCGATTGGCAAGCCGTAGGCTCTGTGGTTTAGACCACAGCGTCTTTCGCGTCCCCTATGTCAGTTATTACTTGGCTCTTAATGTCTCTTCATGCAGGAAAGTCACAGTTCTTAATGAGTATGCATTTTGCAGTTTGAAATTGTTCTGTTTTAAAAAATGCCACTTATTCCTAAATATTCCAAAAGCAAGGGTTTTTTATTCTTCGTCTCCAACTGTATGCTTTGGCAACACTAGGTGCAGTAAAATGCTTTTTCTTTTCAAGTGCTGTGCCAAAAATTGCTTCAACCTATTTTTTAAAACATTTGCCACTAGTTGATGAAAGAAGGTGCTGCATCCAAAAGCACATTAACAATTCTTTTAAATTCTTGTAGGTAGAAGGTTTTGTGCTTACCTTACTTTTAAGGTGGCTAAGGAGTGTTTGCAAGTGTCGTTTCTTTCTTTCTACCAATCATCTTTCTGGTGGTCTACAGTGTACAGCCTTCCTGGGTGATTGCCTTTACTGAACTCCTCACGACATTCTCAGCTGGGCTTTTCTGTAAGCACAAGAAGACAGAGTGACTGCTTACTGTGCAGCAGTCAGCCGTTGTTGTTTTTCAAGTGAAGACTTTTCATTTTAAAATAAATCAGTTTGTTTCTTAGTTTGTTTTTAAGCAATAGGAAAGGCAAACCCAAATTGGCAAGCACACAATCCCAGGCATGAGAGTATGGCAAACCCTCCAGGTTTTCCAGACTTCAATCAGGAAGCCCAGGAAGTCCAGGCAGCTGTGGAGGCTGCAGAGTGCTGGGAAAATGTTTAATGGAATGAAACCTCACATCTGTAAAGTAAGCTTAATCCCAAGTATTGTATAGTATAAAAACAAGAAATTACATTCTTAGACCAAGAAAATGTGGCTGTCTGTTATATAGGATACTTAAGCGTGATGGGTGAGGGCATTAAATCCATAGAAATAACAGCTGCCACCCTCTCCTCACTCCTCAAGTCTTGACTGGTGCTATGAAACCTGGATAATAGATTTAAGAAACAGACTCATTCCTTCTCCATCCAATCAGATTTCATCAATGCATGCTAGTTCAACTGGGTTTTGGACAAAGATGCCAGCTGTATAATAATTTTTCTCCTGAGGCATAAATTTGACATCTGACAAGTGAGACTTGCAAAATAATGTTATAGTGCAGAGTACTCCGTATTCAGGATCCCAGCTACTTCACTCAAAACTCCCTCTTCTTGTTTTATGTTTTCTCCCTCTCAACTATAGGGCAGCATTTGATGCCCACTAAACAGTTCTAGGGATGCGGGAGAAATTCAGCACAATATGAATTGAAGGCAAACTTACCTAATTCATTCATCCCCAAACAATATTCAAACAAAAACACAGTCATCTTTTGAAAGTAACACTTATTTGAATTTTGCTGTACAATTATCTAGCCAAGTAATTTGCACAAAAATGCAAAATGAAAGAGTGCAAAAATAATAATAATGCATGCTGGTGAAAATAACATATGAACATCCATTATATTTTTTAAATAACATGCAAAGTTGCTTTGCAAAAATGTAGCTACTAGGCAAGATTAAGTACAAAAATGGGTACATTAGGAGAAAATTGCAGTAGTATGTGGATAAAAAAGAAATGCAAACTGTTGTGGTAGTGTGGAAAACTGAAAGACTGGAAAAACGAGAAAGCGAAATTGGCACGTACACCCATCCCTACCCAATCCTCACTGGGCTCTTTTGAGGTATTCCCCACCAAAATAAATACTTTTTGCCCTAATGGTTTTGTTTTTCGGACAGCCTTGGGGTTCCCTCAAGCCTGCTCATATCTTTATTGGATGATGTCCTTTGGTCTACAAAAGGGCACCAGAGATCCAAGATTATTTATTTAAAGTATTTTGAAGCCACTCTTTAGGACTGCATCCCATCAAAGCAATGCATAAATAAGTAAAATATGAGATAGAAAAATAGCCACAGCAGAACAGATGTCCAGATTAATATAAGAAGCTTTGAACTGCCACAGCCAATTGTGGGAGCAAATTAAGCCATAGTCTTAAAGTGCTCTTGTAACCCTGCTTGTAGTGTAACACAATAATGTGCAGTGATCGGATTCTTAGGCTCATTGTACAAACATTTTAAGTAACCTTGGCAGAGACTTCCCCTTATAATGATTTCAAGTGGTAAGTGACAGCTTTTATTAGTATTTTATTTTATTTGAAATATTGGCATGCTGTCTAGACTCCAAGGTGGCTTACAATCATAACCAAATGAAAAACTTCACAGTATTCTTCAACAATGACAATAAAGAGAAACATAGACACTTGAAAACAATAATGGAAGCTTTAGTCCCCTCCCAGCTCAGCTATTAAAACTGTAGACAAATTAAACAGTTTTAATGTTACAGCATGCAAGTATGTTCCATAAACACCACTAAAGACCAGGTCTTCCCAATACATTTCACCTACTTATCGTTTTAAATGTAAACTCCCAAAGCAGATCCTCAGAAGATCTAGTAGATCCCCAGAAGATCGAGAAGGTGCCAGCACTCTGAATAGTGCCCAGAAATATACAAGAAGCCAGGCAGTATCTTTTAATAATGGAAACAGAGTGACAATTTTAAACTGATCTGCCTGCCATAATCTGACATTCCTGAACAATGTTAAAAGGCAGGCTCATGCGTTACTTTAATCTACAGCAAACACTGGTATTTTGGTAGTAACCTTTTGATTTTTGAAGAATCAGCAAGACCCAAGATTAATTGGGCAATGGTGTAAAGAGAAAGTAAGTTTATTGAAAGTTGAGTGGTGTGAAAGCAGGTAGAATGGAAGAGAGTCTGAACAATCAGAGTAACAAAGGTCAGGTTGGAATGTGTGCAGAGGAGGGTGACCAAGATGATAAAAGGGTCTGGAAATCAAGCCTTATGAGGAACAGTTGAGGGGTCTAGGGACGTTTAGCCAGGTAAAGAGGAGACTGGGAGGAGATGATCGCCATCTTCCAGTATGTAGAGGGCTGTCCCATGGAAGATGGAACAAGTTTATTTTCTACTGCTTTAGAGGCTAGGACCCAAACTAATGATTTCAAGTTGCAAGAAAGGAGATTTCGACTAAACATCAGGAAGAACTTTTTGGAAGTAAGAACTGTTTGAGAGTAGAACAGACTCCCATGAGTCAACTTTTCAGCAGAAGTTGGATAGTTCTCTGCCATGAATGCTTTAGTTGAGATTCCTGCATTGCAGGGGATTGAACTAGATCAGCCTTTCTCAACCTGTGGGTCCCCAGAGGTTGTTGAACTACAACTCCCATCACCCCTGGCTAGGGATGATGGGAATTGTAGTCCAACAACCTCTGGGGGTGCACAGGTTGAGAACCGCTGGACTAGATGACCCTAAGGGTCCATTTGAACTGCACAGTTCTATGGTTCTATATGCAACCATTTGTGCTTCATATTTTTGGTTACACACAAGTTATTGACTTGATAATAAACTGCAATGGGAAGTGTTAAATTGATGAAGGTGATGCAGATTGGAATAGACTAATATTATCATCATCATCATCAAGAAAATTTATCATCATCAAGAAAATTTATCATCATCTGTATCCCTGCTGATCATCTAAAAAGGCCCCCAGAGCAGCTTACATGCACTCTATTAAAACAAGCCCCTACCCACAGATGTACCAGCTAAAAACACTCAACATACAAGGGGAAATGGACAAGGAGGGAAGAGGAAAATGAAGAAAAGATATTTTCATGTTGATTCTTGTCTGTTCTCTGAAATGGTCTATGTGTACTACTTCAAATGGACAAATGTTCAATAGATGTTAATATGGACATAGATATTTTACTATGAGAACAAATAGAGGGATATCTCAACTTCATTCCTTTGGTATAAAATTTCACAGGACTTTTATTAAATCTTCCCAAAGGTTTTAGCATCTGAACCACATGGCTCTTTAATAGGGTCAATTAATCTAGATTTGCAAGCATTCATTAATTCAAAGTGGAATCAGCTTGAGAAGTGGGAGTATGTTTTTTTCAGGCTGCCTCAAAATGCTTTTGATTCTACTTGACTAGGAATTAGACCATGTTTCTATCTGATCATTTAATTTTGTATCTTGTTTTTGAAATGGTATTGATATAAATCAAAAACATTCTTTCTCATTTGTTATTTATTTATTTATTTATTTATAACATTTGTTGACCACTCAGTCAACAAAGTCATTTGGGCTGTTCGCACCCAGTTCAAATAATATCCTGTTAAACCAATATTTAAAAAATGATTAAAAATATTAGAAACATTGACTATCAATCAGTTCAATTTCCTGCCTAAAACCACCACAAGCAGAACAACATTTTTTTTAAAAGCAGAAGTAATCTATTCCAAAGGTAAAATATATATAGTTTTAAAACTATGCAGCTAGTTTAGCTATGGAGACATATTGATATGTTCTGTTTTATAGAATAACAGCTATTCAGACAAAGCCATGTCTAACTATGGCATCCGCACCCAATTCACTCCATCCATAACAGTTCTTCATTTTGTTAGAGCTACACAGGAGTATCGGTAATTTGATTGTGGGCTGTAGGCCATGTTTGTTCTTTCAACAATAAAGTAATACCACAAACTCAAGCTGGTTTTGTATTCAGAATCAGCTACTAAGTGGTAAGAGTCACGGTAAAAGAGTTAGTCATCCAACAGTAGTGGTAGATTCACAAATGCTGACATCTTCCACATGCATCCTTATGCACAAAATGTATATTCCATCTATCTGTTCTATCACTTTTTTTTAGTGATAAACATAGTAGTATAACTTGTAAGACTTGCTTCTACTGTTCTCAGGATTAAGCTTACACTGCCTCAAATGAAATAATATTCAATATGATAACCTAGTAGAGTACATCATAAATATGCTTTTAACATTCTGTTTAACTTTCAATAGACTACTTGCATACTGGTTGTCCTAATATCTGCATCTCTGTGTGTTGTTAAACAGTAACAGTTCTTCATTATCATTTAGGCTGCAATCCTATACCTACTTACCTGGGAGTAAGCATAGTCTCTTATTGGTAAAACTTTCCACATGAATATATATATATTCTTGTTGCTATTGCTTCTGCAAATATCTAAATTGTCTTCAATCCATGCATTCCTGCCTCATCATTATTGCAGCCTCTAGTAAATTATTTTCTTTACCAAACATGTACATCACTTCTTAGGTACGGCAGCGCATCGTTTTGTATTGGAGATGATGTCATGTAGTGCCATAGAAGGCTTAGGAGACACAGTGAACAAGAAGCTCATTGTCTTTCTCAAACAAGAGCAGTGCTACCTAGTGATTAAACTCTGCGGCAGCATAAACACCATTTTCCAGAAAGCTAAAAAAAAAAGTACAAAGAGCAAGGACACGCACAAACATACACATATTCAACATGCAGTTGAGCCCTAATAGCCTATCATTTACAGTCAATACGGGAAGAAATCCCCTATGCTGGGGTTATACATTGACTGGCCCATACTGCTTACAATGGGTCCAGCAACTGATATGATAGGAAAACATGGGGTGACCTCTTTGCTCCTGATCTATCCAGGATTTTTCTAGCTTCTGAGGCATTGCCTGTGTGTGTTAAGTGACAAACCAGTAAGTGGTGCAACTACTCCCAAGAAGTGCTTTTTTCTTTTCTAGGAAAAAAATGCTGGAACTCACCGCCTCAGTTGCTAGCCCAGATGCCGATGTTGATGCCATCTTGAAACCAAAATCACGTGACAAGATGGGGAGGTTCAGATTATTTCCCCCCCCCTCAGTGTCTTCACTCATTAACAGGGAGAAAGATGCACATGTACACTCCCAGCCAGGCTGCTGCTTGAAATCCTCATTTCTTTGCGGGGGACTCACCACGCAAGGCCTTGCCATGCAGCGCAGATCCTCCATGTTGCATCTGGCCATGGTAGCAGCCAGCCACCTCCACCTTCATCTTCTGGCTTCAGAGAGGTAAGCCTTGACCGTTGGAGCCAGCTGGAGTGCCCCTGCCCCAACCCACTGCTGCTGCTGCACCAGCTACTTGGAGCCCGTGGTTGTTGTAAACAAACAGCGCTATCATTGTCAGGAAGCGGCCTGCAATGGCGCCCACCTGAGAGATGCTGGAACTGTGTGTTCTGGCAGAGATGAAGTCCCGCTCCCAAGACAGTATGCTTCTGTAATGTTCCTAATAGTCCTAGCACCTTCTGCCAAACAGAAGTAATGTGCGTAAGATGGCTGGTTTGGACACCAGGTAGCTGGATACCCTTCTGAAGTTCTGTGCCTAGCTTTGCCATGACACTAGGGAGAAGGCAGCAGAGACATGTTACCATGGCTGCTTGGATGAGGACTTTGACGCCTCTGAATAGCAAGGTCTTGAGTCCATTTCCTTACAGAATTACTTTGTATTCTGGCCTCCATGCTTTATTCCTAGCTGATTAATGTTCATTGTTCTCAGTAGAAAATGTTGTGATCTGAAAACTGCCTAAGCAGCGGTTGCACGTAAACGGGATTGAAATTAATGAAGTCAAGGTCGCAGTGTATTGTTATTGTGAGCAGACAACAACAATGCAAAATAGAAGGGGTTCCTGTTGAAAAAGTAAAGAAAGCCACAATTTATTACTAAGAACACAATACAAAGGAGGAAAGGGGAAAGTGTAAAACTGAAGGAAAGAAAGGGTATGAGGATAGGACAAAAAAGGCAAGTACTTGTATATTTCTATTGTAAATCACTGTATCCAACTCCTAAAAACTGCCCATAGTAGCAAACAATTGGATTGTGGATTCCAGCTGACAACTCAATACACAACTGGGATAAGCAGAATACTTTCATTATCACAGTTTTAAGATTCCTTTATCTCAGCAGGCATTTTTTTCCTCAACAAAATATATGGGTGTGTAAATAGTGCATAAAAATGGGATGTTTGATAAGAATGGGGTGTCCAAAAATGCTGTCTAGAAAGCAAGTGAAGAATGCAAGTGAAGAAATATTTAAGTGAGTAGGATAAAGGATGCTAGGTCATGGTCCTTGGAGGAGTAATCATTTTAGCAGAAGTTGCTATGAGGTTTGCATGGAGCCGTCTGCTAAAACACTGAGAGGAACCTCTATTTTAGCAGGTGATTTGAGGCAATCGGGAAGGGTGTTACATGGAATCCTGCTGAACTGAGCAGGATTTAATTTCCACTGGTGAGCAGCTGTAAAACCCTGCTCAGTTGGCTACTACCCCAGTTCTCTGCTGAGGAAAGGGGTTTAAACCCGCCTTCGCTTCCTTCACAGGATGCCACATTTTCCCATTTGGGGAAAACAGCCTTGTATACCAATTTAGATGCCACATACACACTTGGGGGGATAGGCGAAGATTGGCCCATGTGCCAGAGGTTCCCCACTCCAAGTCTAGAAGGCCCATGACATAACTACCATATTAAAGCTGAGTAAGTTTGATCAATACCTGGATGAGAGACTGCCCCATGCATGCTTTCTTGAGCTACATGGCAGATACTAGCTAACTAAATAACTAAACTGAGCACCACGATTTCCTTTGCTGTTTTTTTGTGAACAGAAAAGTGTGGGTTGGTTCTAGAGAAAGGCTAGCAGAATAAATTCTGGAGGTGTCATGCAGAGCAAGCGGAAGACATAGTGTGATTTTGTGTGGATCTTCTGCAATCGGGTGTTTTGAGACCCTGTGGCACATGTAGTGCAAGAAACTTTTCCAGTGCCTTCCACAAAAGGAAGCACACCTGGATATAACTTTTCTCATACAAGGATGTTGTATGTGCCAGAAAAGGCCCTTCTTAATGTGAAAAAGCCTTCCCCATGTGGGGAAGTGCATTGACCAACCAGCAGCCAAGAATTTCCACAAGTCTCCACATTGAAATGCAAGGATGTGGGAAGTGGTCAGAACAGCTTCATTTCACTGTATTTCATACCAACTAGACAGTAAAAGTGCTAGTTTGCCATGTTGGAGAATGCAGCATGTAGTAGTTTTTCACATAAAAGTTTTAATTTGTAAGATTTGCTTCCACAGTGGCCCGTTACTTCACGTTGATTAGCAATAATTCTAGCCTTTGGCATTCTTTTTTCAGTTTCTGAAGGTTTGATACCCTTTGCCAATTTAATTACTGAACGGCCCATTCACCATTAGAGACAAAACAAACATGATACAAAGGAATCTTGTGTCTATCGTTGGTTTGAGCCCATTTGTGTGTCTGAAAATCATTCTCTTCTGCATTAATTTGTTCATTACACTTAAATATATTGTTGTACATGAGAGGCAATCAAACAACATCTGGAAGCATCTTGTTGCAAGTGCTAAATGAAATTTTAAAAGGGTAGATCTATATAATATATGCAGGAAAAGGAGTTCAATGAGTATATGCAATTCAGATGGGGAATATGAATGCTTTTTTTTGAAGATGACTATAGTATAGATCTGCAGCTTATTATTATTTTTTAAGAAAATTCTTTAACAAAATGTACAGTTAGAAATGATCACATAATAAATTACGATTGAAAAATTAAATTTGTTATGTAGATAGATTATGTTTCTTTATGCCCTTGCCATTCCTACTCGCAACTTTGTGATGTAAATCTTTGTCACTTTGAAAAATAAATTCTGAATTTCAGATTGTAAAAGATTCTGGTTTTTACCACATGATTTCTCAAACGCTTATGGAAAACCAACCTGTGTTTTAAAAACTTGGCCTGTATATGTATATTTTAAAAAAAGAAAATCATATTTTTTTTGTGATCACTCTGGCACTTTCTGTGAATTGGCCAATAAATATGATTTTAGGATTTCACATAAATGGTTATGTTCAGTTTTCTTTGTCTTCCCTGTATGGGATTGCCATTCACATTGCATGAAGGGAAATCCATTTCCTTTCATAAGTACCGTATTTTTCAGTGTATAACATGCCCCCGTGTATAACACGACCCCTATTTTTTAGGACTCCAAATTAAGAAAATGGGGGGGGGGAGATTGCCCAGAGTTGTTGAGCTTTCTTTGGTGGGGAATGCCGACAACCGCTCACGCGCCTGACCGCCTGCAGCTGACAAGCGCACACCTCACAGAAGACACCAATCGTCTGTCCAATCACATCCAGAAGCCACAAATTGCCCGCGCAATTGCCACAACAACAGCCAATCCCAACCAGCCCTTGCCACACACATCAATCACCCGCCCAATCACCGCTGTGTATCTCTGACTCGTGGCTGCCAACAATCGCCCTGCACTACGCATGTATAAGACGACCCCTAATTTTTTACATTATTTTTTAATAAAAAATCTTCGTATTATACACAGAAAAATATGGTAAGTTGAATCAGACCAAAGGAAAATGGTCCTCTTCATTTAAAAACATAGTCTGGAGGAGGAAAGGGAACAGATTTAGGTGTGCGTGTATACATGAGTGAGAGACAAAATGTATGATACTGAGTGTGAGGCAATACTTACTGCATGCTTGGTATGGGGAATGTTTGGTATGCATGAAATGGCCAGGGAGAGAGATCAAATAATAAACTCCTTCCCCTTTCTGCCCCCCCTCTACAAACACACCTTGTTTTATTAAATATTTCAAGATGTAAGTGGTACATTTGACTGAAGGAACAAATGCTTTAACAGATGGAAGGCAACTTCACTTCCAACATAGACAAGTTCACCAACCAGTGAGGAAGTAGCGGTGTATACGATTTAGTAAAAGTGAAATATGTCAGGAAGTAACAAACTAGCTCTTGAAGGTGTTAGGAACACGTAATACAAATGAACTCTAGTAATTTGCTGTACCCTCTTTGCTGCCATCTAGTCTTTATTTGAACTGGAACTCAGTCCCAGAAAACATGAAGTCATAATAAAGAAGATGATAGTGCCTTTGATCATGCACACACGCACAATGGAATTCAACATCATGCTCTTCTACACATTCCATCTCTGTTAGTATATCAGCTTACAGAGTGGAACGATACCCCCACTACTCCTTCATCATGATGTTCCGGAGGTTCTCAAGACTCCCCCAATTAGGGAGGCATGGAGACAAGAGACAGAAGACTTGGGAAAGCCCCATTGTGCAAGTGGACATCCTTGTACAGACCTTCCACTGACAGGGCGACTATGGACTCAGCTAGACTGGTAAAGAAAAAGTGAGTTATATGCATTGTCTGTGTGATAAAACATTGTGCCACCAGATGGTGACATGGTGTCCTGTTTTTCTCTATATGTTTTCCCTGTTTAAATTTACAATGCTTTAAACCGAAACGTTTCTTTGATGTGTCTAAATCCAGCCTATCACCCATGTATTTCCATAATCCTAGCCAAGTTAGTTGTAGCAGTACAATTGTAACAACACCAGGCCTTCCAACATATGATGTACTTTCTTCTCCAAATCTCACATAACCGTGAAGGTAAGTCATGTATCATCTGGAACAAATTATCTATTATCTGCTTTAATATGATATTTGCATTCATTAAAAAGCATGATGTAGCTAAAAGTCTATTTAAAAAGCCATGTTTACACATAGACAGAAGAAAATATATAGAAAAATGACTTCTACTTGTTAATCCAGAATGGTATTGGGGGAAAAGTTTTAATTTTCCTTAGTAAAAACTTCCCAATTGTTGCAACAGATTCAATAAATCCATATCTGTCATTAAGCAAAGTTAATACCTGCAATGGCAAGGGCATTACTGTCATGTTCTAGAATATTTATGAAACTAACAGTCTGTAAATGCTTCAACAGATTGTGTTAATACTTTACCAAGCTGCCTTACTAAGTAGATAATCATCTGCTCCTAATTTTGGTTATATTCTGCAAATTTTGGCGATGGCTTGAGAAAATTGAAAGAACAAATTAAATGGGCTGTGTTGGGCTCTTCGGCTGGAAATTGTATCAGGTTTCACTATTACATACCTTGTTCATATTAGAAAAAGAGCAAAGAAAAGCAAACCTTAGCAGCAATACTGAATGGTATTAAAGTAGTTTCAGTGCCAGTCAATGCTGCAAAATTTGTGAGTAGCACAGCCTGGAATTCTTGGAACGGAAGACTCTTTCAAGATCAACAAAACTAACATTTTGGTGTGTAATTTCTAGTGAAAACAGAGGACAAAATACTAACTTACAATAGGGAAACATGGGCTGTTACCTTTCCTTGACCAGTTTGATCTCTACATATAATGTTACAAATAGCCAGATAACAAATAGGTTGGTCATGTATCCTATGTTACAGAGGACTTGCAGGAGTCTAGTTTAAACGTAAAAATTGTAAGAAGGGAGAACAGTGGCCTTAAAGTTGCCCATCAGCTGTGAGCACCTTGACAAGCAGACTGAGCAAGGACACAAGTTGCTTGCTCAGTCTTACCCCTTATGGTCAGACGTATTTCTATTTCAATTCCAGTAATTACTTTCAATTTTGCTTCTATAAACAGAAATTAACATTGGCAAGCTTTATGCAAATCTGTGTCCTCTTTTGGAGTGATGCAGCGCATCTTTTTTGGCAATGTGTAAGCAGACCACTCTAATAACAACCTTTCTACCTGCTGTGCTCAAGACCAAGGGCAGGGGGTGTCAACTTTGTTGAGGAAGACAGTCTCCTTTTGCTTTTGTGCTAGCAGCAGGACTGCAGTGTCCTCGAGTGGGTCAGAGGAAATATTTTATTTTATTCACTGTCCACACTGTCCTACTTCTTTTTTACCTTGTTAACTAACAGCATTTTTTACCAACATTTAGGAGTGACCTCTCTCTATTCTAAAGGGAACTTCTTGTACAAATATCTGGTTCAATTCAGGTTGTGATGCACGAGCAAAGGCACACTGAAATCCCTCAAGTGCGTCACAAACTGGAGATTTGTCACTCGTAGTTCATAGAACTACTGTTTCACTTGATACGTTGAATCCAAATTCCTATCAACTCCTTCAGATTTAATAGCTGCTATTAATATAGCTTATGCTTCATTAAGCATGGATTTGAAGTGAACCATGCTCCGATGACCTGGTTCAATAAAATGCTGAAGGACATCTAGAAGAACAACTATTTTTATTGCAAGAGGTGTTAGTAGAACAGGCTGGGATGAATTACATCCTCAAAGTCCAGGGAAACCATTTTTGGAAATATAATTTTTATCTATAGATTCTCATGTGCACATTGCTCTGGGGGTATTTAATACAACACTTGGCAAAGTCTTATTTTTGCTTGTGGATCTTATCAGAAACATTCTGTTTTAGCTAGTCACTATTCATTATTCACAAGTGGGGGCATGCAACAAAATACTGTAGTGATATATGCTTCCATTCAGTATGCATTTCCGTGACCTCCATTCCATTCCTCCTCCCCACCACAGCCAGTTTTTCTGGTTTTTCCCCCCTACCCAACAGATGCTCAGTGTTTTTTGTTTTTTATTTGTTATATAACTGTTTTAATTCAGCACTTGAATTCACTAGATATATGGTGATGGCGATTCTGGCTTCATATGGGTATCAGTATTCTGCTTAGTGACACTTAAACATCAAAGTCAGAATTGCTACCTGCCTCAACTTTTGTCCGAATAGTAAAACAAAATCCCTACCATATCATGAAGCAGCCATCCTTTTCAGGAGCATGTGTTCTAATAGGATTGCCATATGTCTGCTTTTCCCAAGACACTTTCTTTTTTTCATGGGTATGTAAAATGAGAGTAGTCATAGTGATCCGGTAAAAGTAGAAGTTGGCAAATGTGTCCTCTTTTTTGCTCTTCAAAATATGGCAACTCTACTACAGGTATATTAGTTGAACTGCATTCCTGTCAATTTTAATCTGATGATTTCAATGGGACATTCATTCAAACAACTAAGGGAGAAATCCTAACCTCAACCCCAGAGTGGCAGGGACTGCACTGCATCCACAGCCCTGCCATGGGGAACAAGCCTGAAGCCATTACATTATGGCAGTATGACCAACTCAGCCCAGTCCTTTCCCTGAAAAGTTCTCCTCTAGGACTTGCCAGTGCCTGCCACTGGCAAGGATCCTTCCAGTAGCACTACTGCTCAACAGGGCATTTGGCAAGTGGAAGCAGGAACTCCATGCCATTGGCCTCTCTCCACTGGCACTGGGCAGGAGGCCATCAGAGTTGATAAAGACTGAGTGGAGGCAGACCTTTGCCCAACACAGAACTCCAGCCCAACACAAAGGGGGTTTGGATTCCTCTGTTAGATCGCTCTGATCAAGAACTTTAGAAATGTACTATACCCCTGAAGAACACAGAAGTAGAATCTGCATGGCCTAAACACTGATGAATCAGAATGGCATTTTACCTGAATTCATTATGGGCCTTATGTAACTTCAGGTGTACACCACGTAAATATATTCAAACAACTGATTATTCATGCATACTGGATATCACATAGGCCATTTGTGTAAATGAGGCTGTGCTCTATATTTTTAATGAGTTTTTTTGAAATCTTGACTGTAATCTACAAGTTTAAAGTGTTTTCTTTGCACATCTGCTGGCATTCTATCCAATTTACAAGAAGGCTCCCCAAAAGATTTATATGAAACCTTCAGGGTTTAAAAAGAATTAGAGAGTAACCCATGTTCACATTCATTGCATTGATGGATTGGAAGTAGGAATGATTTATTGTGGTTCTTAAAAACAAATCTTGATGATTAGGTTAGAGCACACAAATTCTGAAATCAGATCAAAACAGGAAGGTAAGATTGAAAACCCTACTTTGAGCCCAAAGGGTATACTTGTCAGAGGCCCGTTAATCAATTCTGCCAGAGAGAAGCCCATACATCAAGGTGGTAAGTTGTCTTGGGGGCTTGTGATGCTGTATATACAATATACCCTGAAGCAAATTGGGGTTAAGGAAGGCATACTTTGGGTAAACTACACAGATTGTGTATCTCAGATTAGCCCCAATGAATCAATCTGGATTAATCACTTTGGAATTACCACTCCGTGCAGCACTCCTAACCACATTCAACTGAAAGTAAGGATTGGTGCATAATACAGTATACATTGGACATTGTGCATGCAATCAATCTTTTAGAATCAATTTCTGAGCATAGTTTTGAACCTATAAGAAAGATCAACTCCTGGAGGACAGTTTCAGACGCGGGAAGCCACCACAGAAAAGTCATTGTTGCTTGGGGGCCAGTTATGCATTGCCAAAAAAGAAGATCTGTACCACCAGAAAAGAAGGCAAAAGAAGAAAACAGTCTCTATTATATTTGCATGTGTTAATTTATTTGTATAGATAGAAGTTTAGAAATAATTGCTATAATTAGAATAGAAATACATCTCATCATTGTGGGGACAACAAATCAGATGTCTTATGTGCCTGCTCAGTTTGTTTACCATGTACTGCTAACTGTTGACTGGCAATTTCAAGGCTCCTGATCAACCTCTTTATGGTACCTTATCTTTAAACCAGGCGTGGACCTGACAGCCTTCAAACAGAACACACCTTCAAACAGTCCTCTTACAGCCCTTCAAAACAGAGGAATATCCTCTGTAAATAAGCCGCATGGACACCCTACACTTAAATCTTGCCATCTTATGAGTACCTGTAGGACAGCAAGAATGGTATCTCTGGAAGTTCTAAATTCCTGGACAAGATCATACAGAAAAAGGCAATATTTCAGGTAAGCTAGTCTCAAGCCATGCCAACTACATCTCAAATGGTCTCTCCAGTTGACCTTAGTGGATGGGCAAGAATGTATAGGAAGACAGTCCTTTACTTAATTCTAATCCAAGTCTTTTAAAGCTTTAAATATAATAACTAGCATTTTAAATTGAGACTGGAAATGGATCAGTAGCCAGTAGAGTGACTATAAAAGAGCAGTCAAGTGCTTCAAATCAGCAGCTCCTGCCAAGACTTTAGCAGCTGAATTTTTCCTCTTACAAGTTTGAAGTTTCCAAACACTTCTTAATTTCACCAGGTCCTTTACATTTATTTATGTTAGTTATTTATCCCCTACACTTCAAAGAAACTTTCCCAGAGGCAGCTCTTAAAAGTTCTTACTGTGAAAGTTGATGCATCTTGTAATGAAAGTATGAAAACAATGAGAGGTAATCCAGTTTTATAGTACTGAATTAAAATCATGTTTCCATAGAGAACCTTTTTTTGCTTCAGTACTTAAAAAAATTATCTTCTCTCTTTCCTCTTTGCTGCTTTATTGTTTAAATGCCAACAGCACATAATATGGAGCGAAGCCTACTTACCTGGGGAGCTTCTGACACTTCTTTCATCCATGTCTAACACCTTCACATGTCAGCAGGGAGAGAGATTTATGGTCTGTTTTAGTGTAATACTTAACTCAAATCACTCATATTTTATTACGCCTGTAAAAGAACTGTTGATCCTTAATGGCCCAAATACCAATATCTTCTGATGTGCATCTTTTCAGGTACCACAGCTCTCCATCTCATTGCATTAATACCCTTTATCCTATCCATTAATATGCTGCCTCTCATTTCCTGGAGTTTAATACCACCTTGTATTATAATGTAGCCTTTCCTCGTGCACAGTAAATCCTTGCTCTTCAGATGAAGCCTGTCTCTCAGTTATTATATTTTCCATAATAGGGTCTGTTCACTCATTCCCATGACTCATCCAGAGTGTTACACAAATGCCATCTTATTTCTCCTGGTCAAACTCCCCCTCCTCCCCCTTTGGAATGTGGTAACATGGCAGAAATTCTCATTCTGTCCATTATGCACCAGCAAGCCCTGTCATGTTACTTTTCAAGTGAGGTGAGATTCTGGCTCATGAATATTCATTTTACAGTACTGAAATACTCTGAATTGTGTGTTGCAATACAAGAACAGTACAGTTTTGTTTGTTTATTATTTAATGTAGGGGTGGAGAACATCTAGCCCATGAGCTGAATGAAACCTGCCAAACCTCTAAATCAGCTCACTTGACTCTCCCCAATCTGCATTCCCCATGAACTCTGCACCACCCTCTCCTCAAGTGTCCTGTGACTGGGATTTTGGAATTGGGTACAGCATGCTGGCAAAGGAGAGCACACTTTCCCTGCTTCACTTGCCTGATCTGATTCCATACTGGCAGCAGAGAGAGTAAAGGCACTTCTTCTGCCAGGACAGAAGTTGATCAGGCTGGCAAAGAAAGTATGAAGTCCACTGCTTTGCCAGCCTGACTGGCTTCTGCACTGGTTGTAGAGGTAGTGCCTTTACTTTCCCCATGGTTGGTATGGAAAGTGACTGAGATGGTGAAGCAGTCATAGAGAACTCTGCTTCATCAGCTTGCCAAGGAATAAGAAATCACTCTCTTCTTCCATGGCCAACTCACTTATTCAGTGCACTGTAGTGAAGCCAAGTGAGTTAGCCTACCAGTATGACATCCCCAAACACTTCCCTCCAAAAGAATTCAGGGTTCAGGGAGAGAATGGTCCCCCATTCCTAATTTAAAGTATTTGAAATCCTGCTTTTCAGCCCAAGAGAACTCTTAGTGGTATGCCCAAACTCTTGAAATAAGCAAACAAAATTGTTACCTGGGAACTTCCACAAACTTTTTCCAGATATCTCTTTAATAAGGGCTACAGCTGTATCTATGTGAACTTTGTTTCATTTAATATTCTGGAAAAAAGTTCAAGCAAGAAATGCAAAATAAATAGTTGGTGGAACCCTCACCTAATTCTCTGCAATCCAAGCACTGCTCAAGTGGTATTTTCCATTCTCTTTCACAATCATGCCATTATCACTGATCAGCTGGTGACCCAAATTTCCCTGGCTCTTCTGCTGACGATTGACTCCAGTTCTCTTGCTGCAGTTATTTTGGGCTCTCCTACAGGCAACCCAATAGATCAGAAGAGACTAAGAATATTAAAGATAAGGAATAAGAAAAAAATGGATGAAGCATATTTTCACACTTTATTAACTTTACAACAGAAAAGTTAAGCAGAAGAACAGACAGCTGCTTCAAGAAACACCTAGCCAATATCCAATGCAAATTGGTTCTTTATTTAGTGCAGCTAAACTAGTGGCCAACATTGTGGAAACCTTTAGGAAAAGTTGTATTTCTAAGGTTTGATGGCTCATAACATCAGTCTTTTTAAAAAAATAATACCATAAAATAATACCATAAAATTATATATCATTAGAAAGATAAATTAATGTAGAATATAATGCAACAAAAAGTGAATTACCTTTATTCTATCAAATGTTATAGCCAAATAACCAGAAAAATAAAGTACTTGTTACTGCCTCATGCAACAAGAAATGGATTTCCATTCCTTAAAACAGACCAATGACAGAGTGGAAAGAATTGAGTGGTCACCTATAAAGCAACCATGACTTGAATCTGATAGAAATTCTGTGGAGCCGATTACAGAAACTTGATAGTCAGAAGCAACCAAGGAATAAAGCACAATTGACAGAAGCAATCGTACAATATTGGTTTCACATTATGGCACCTAATATCCTTGGTTCACTCCATGGGATGACACTGTAGGGCTATAATTGTGGGAAAGGATTTCCACACTAAATACCAACAGAAATATCGAGGTTTTGAAATACCCTTCATCATGGTTTTGTGTTTGTAACGTCTTTTATTTGGTTATAACTCTTGATAAAATAAAGATAAATTCAACATAGTACGCTGCATTATATTCAGCATTAAATCATCTTTCTAATAATTTATCGTACTATTCTAAACAAGACGGATGTGATGCACCATCCCACCTCAGAAACACAAATTTTCCAAAAGGTTTCCACAATTTTGGCCACTAGTGTATTTTTCTTCCCTTTTCCCTTTTCCCTTTTCCCTTTCCCCCCTTTCCCCTTTTCTTTCTTTCTTTCAATTTTTATTGGAATTTTATTTACAACATAACACAAACCCCCCAGCCCTCCAATACACAAATCCACCCTCATTAAACGTGAACATAACATACAGTGAGAATAACATACAACAATACAAAGAACCAAATAAAAGACTTCCTTTATCCTGTATCTGGCCTCCTTATTTACTTCTTATAAACTGTTTCCTTTATGAATAATTACAGTAATACCTCAGGTTAAGAACTTAATTCGTTCTGGAGGTCCGTTCTTAACCTGAAACTGTTCTTAACCTGAGGTACCACTTTAGCTAATGGGGCCTCCTGCTGCCGCCGCACTGCCAGAGCACGATTTCTATTCTCATCCCGAGGTACTATTTATGAGTTAGCGGAGTCTCTAACCTGAAGCATCTGTAACCTGAAGTGTCTGTAACCCGAGGTACCACTGTATTAAGATTTTTCTAATTATAACTTAAATATGTGTCTTTTAGGGCACTGGCCACTATTGTATTCAGTCAATACTATTCTCCCCCCACCCCAGCAAACAGTGAACAAAACACCTTGAAATGTTGGCATGACATTTTAAAATTCTCAGTGTAAAGAAACTGGGCAGGCATGCTATAAAGGTCATTAATTATTGTCAGCCCCAAGCAGAAGCAGCTCACTGGGAGGGGAAGAGCTAATAATCGTGCTTCCCAGCAGCTGACTCCATGTGGCCTACCAGGAGGGAGAGGTGGAAGGTGGAAGGGAGATGCCCCACACCAGGCACAGGCACAGGCAAACTTGGCCCTCCAGATGTTTTGGGACTACAACTCCCATCATCCCTAGCTAACAGGACCAGTGGTCAGGGATGATGGGAATTGTAGTCCCAAAACATCTGGAGGGCTTAGTTTGCCTATGCCTGCCCCACACCAACCTCCCTACTTGCTTACCATGAACATGTGAAACAACTTTAGGCAGGTCACTATTTTGGAGCTAATGACCTACTTTTAAATACCTGTTCAGGTACTGTACATGGTCAGAATACCTGACTAGGAATGTAACAGCGATGTCATATGTCAGCATTTCATTACAAACAACTGTAAAGATTACAGGGTTGGCATATCTGGCATCTTCTGTGATGTTTCATATCCTTCTAAACCCATGATAAATCTGAACTCCAGCAGCATGTTTGAAAAGGACACTAGCCTTTTCATTAGATCAGAACAACATCTTAAAACTTTATAAGAGTGACAACGAGGAAATTATATTCTCTTGTTATTTGAATGTTCACACATGCACATGTGTATGGATTGATTAGTATCCTGTCCTGAAAGATAGAATCAGGACGATGTAACTGTTACAAGCGCTTGAAAGAAAAGAAAAGAAAACTCTATTTCATAGCAGCCCTAGATAGGAATATACCAGAAGGAAAAAACCACAAATAATCCAAATCACACCACACAATATTGCAGGCAAACAGCAACTGTAAACACACTGACCACGGTGCTAATCACTCCAGCATGTTCAGGGGAAATGAGCAAAAAGAAAAACAGCCACCAAAAATAACAAACAGGCAAATTGGCATCAAGTTCCCAATTAACCGAGTTGAAAACAATAACATGAAATGAAAACTCCACCAGCTTCAAAAACATACTGTTTCTAAGGGGTATCTTTCTGAGTGGTAACTTATTACAACACCTTGAATTTCTAGTTCTCAAAGAACACACAATATATGGACAGGCAGGTAACTCATTCCGTTTACTAAATTTTGAATGAATAGCATTTAGAACTGCCCCCCACCCCCCAAGATAAAGGTGCCAACAAACCTTTCTGGGTCTTAGATATTCAGTGAGAGTACTAGCCAACTATCTGAAGGAAGAGGGAACAAAGAACTATGTCTAACCCTCTCTTCCAGCTCCTAAACTGCTGTTGCCAATTTTCAAATTCAGGCTATGTGTTCACAGCTGCAGCAGATGAATAAGGGGAGCTCTTCATTCAGATAGGGAACATCTGCAAAAGAAAATCAGGAACACTGTATAACAAAGAATACAAAATGGAACTGCACACTTCTGTAATAACCTTACTACAGGTTGTATCCAACTTTAGTGATTTTTACAGTAGACTTAATGAAATTCATGGATGTAAGTCATCTCCATTAATTTTAGTGGGTCTACCCTGAGAATCACTAATGCTGGATGTAATCCTATTCTTGATGCTGATATGCACTGATATGCAAGTTCCTAGACATTGTAGAAAGGTTAAAAAAACAAGACAATCCTTACACATAGGTGTCCAAACTAAGAAACACAATACAAAACAAAAACTTGATGAGTTGGGCACAAGAAAACAAGGAAAACTATGCATCGGTTCTTAAAGGTACATGCTTGTTTTGCTGATGATCAGCTTCCAGAGCAGGAAGACAAGGAGCCAAGCAATAGGTGGTCTCTCAGCCAAGCTGACAAAGTGGGCCCCACTCACTACCATCTCTTCCCTAAGCTTTAGCCAGATGCAATGAATGCCATTAGCTATAGCTTGTGGGGAAAGAGGAGCCAGGTGGTTTCAGGCAAGCTGATGGAGTCTGCTATCCCATCTCTCCTTCAACTGTAGCTAGGTGAACCAGCTTCTAATAAGTAAGAAGAATGCAGTGTATAGACGGGTTCATGTGGAGATAGGTAAAGAATACTCAGCCAGCTGATCACTCAAGTTCTGTTGCCTAGAAAGCCCCAGACACATCAAGGCTTCATTGTATACGGATATAAACACTTTCAAGCATAAACTGGGTTGTAAAACAGCTATACCAACAAGACTACCCCCTGCCCCCCCCAAAAAAAAGGTCTGTGCTCATAGTATAACAATATGTTGTTTTTTGGTTGTCATATTTCAAAAAGTAAAAATAAAATAAAAATTTCGAGCTTTTTTTAGGAAAACCCAAAAGTTGTTGAGGTTTCTTTCTTTCTTTCTTTCTTTCTTTCTTTCTTTCTTTCTTTCTTTTACAAAAAACAACAAAAAACGCGATTTTTGGATTGACTTGCCTAAGATCCAGGACAAAGGGCCGCCTTTTGGAAATTACCACCGGACGTTCAATTCCACCTTTGAAATCCTGGTAATGTCCAGGAAAATCCGGAGGTATGGCAGGCCTATGACTGCTGCTTTTGTGCATAATGCTAAGTGATGCCATTGCTAAGTGTGAACATGCAGCATGCTGAGAAGGCACTTGCGAATGCTTTGCTCATCCCCAGTCCTCTAATAATAATAATAATAATTATTATTATTATTATTATTATTATTATTTATTATTTATACCTCGCCCATCTGGCTGGGTTTCCCCAGCCACTCTGGGCGGCTTCCAAAAGAATATTAAAATACTGTGATACATCAAACATTAAAAGCTTCCCAAAAAAGGGCTGCCTTCAGATGTCTTCTAAAAGTCTGGTAGTTGTTGTTCTCTTTGACATCTGGTGGGAGGGCGTTCCACAGGGAGGGCGCCACTACCGAGAAGGCCCTCTGCCTGGTTCCCTGTAACTTGGCTTCTCGCAGTGAGGGAACCGCCAGAAGGCCCTCGGTGCTGGACCTCAGTGTCCGGGTAGAACGATGGAGGTGGAGACGCTCCTTCAGTTTGGGATGACACAGATGAGTGTGTCAGCCAAACCCAAGACCATTTTTGAGCTTCCATTTCCTTAACCATGAGCAGGGGGTGTATATTTAGGGATCTGGTATGTTTCTTAGGGTTAATTAATTTTCAAATATCAAATGGCAAGACAAGAGCCAGGAGTGCCACACACAGCCTGGGAACCTGAAACAATCGACATTAAAGCAGCCAAAGTGAAAAGATTTTTTTCCCCATGGCGATGATATAGGTTTCAGTAGCAGAGAAAATTTAGAATAAAAACTTAACTAAAGGTATTTCTAACAGAGAATATGGATTTTTAAAAAATCAAACCCATGGGCATTCATACTCTAAAATACATATTACATAAAACAATTTAAACTAGAGGAGGAAAGTCGGCCTATAAAGTGATATTCTTGACAAAACTGTAGAAAAGCTGCCTCAGTTCTGCAAAGCCAACTCATATCACCTCAAATAAATTATCTAAATGCTTTCCGTAATAGAAATCATTTTGAAGATATTTTTGCCGACATTCTCATCCTTTGTTCCATCAAAATATTCATCCTTATTGAAAAGTGGGTTGTGTTTCTGCTCCTAATGTATAGTATATATTTTCTTTTTGACATTTTAAAACTCAAAAGCCAAATGGTCACAGCAAGCTTGAAAGGACACTGAGTACTCCTCTATGTGATAGGATATTTGAGCTGGAAGTAAAGAGGGATGGTATGACAATCCAGAAATTTACAAGAGAAAGTGGAATGGAAGAGACACATATCTGCAGGGTATGCATTCACAGACCCTGGATATATGTGTGCTGATAGGGAGCTCTGTTTGCAAACACTGAAAAACAACAACATAGATTACTCCATTTTAGTGCTAATCATTGTGTGTACTTTTCCTCCTCCTTCTGAGTCTCAACAATCTATTTTTCTGTTGCACTTTTCCCACCTTGTTGCAATTGATGAGCATTAATTCCCATGTAATTTAGCCAAGGAGTTTGGAGCAAATTGGATTTGCTTTCTTTCATTTCCTGACATCGTTTGTTATGTCAACTGTCTTAGAGGAGATTTCAGCTTAACTCTGGGGCAGTGACTGAAAAACTGGGTTTCGACATAAGATACCAACTCATTCAATGAATAGCTGACCTTGCAGAATCTTAGGCCGAACTGAAAATTGGCTGGGGTGGACTTTCTTTTGCTTTCGTTCTATGGTTTTCATTTGGTGATATAGCAGCCTTCTGAGAAACTTCATCATAGTGATAAAAATTAAAGAAAAATAATCACATTGCCGCACAATGGAAACTTCACCTTGAAGCCTTTAAAAATGTTGCTCCCCACAAAAAGGTGACCCCCTGCCTTTTGCCAGATGTCATGGAAAGTTCCAGTGTATCTAAAGGCACCCAAATTATCTATTAATGAAAAACATATTAGAATTATTTTAAAGAATGAATAAAGGATAAATATTTATTCCTGTCTCAAGAACCAAGCTGTACTGTAGAAAGCCAAGGGAAAGAAAGCTGCATCAACGGAAGTCTAGTGTCCAGATCAAGGGAAGTAATAGTACCACTCTATTCTGCCTTAGTTAGTGGTTTTCTACATATGTGGTATGTATGCAGTGATATACTGTAAAAATGTACAAATAAAAAGGGTTATATTCACTTTCAGGTCTTATGGAATCTCTTTATGATTGTTGATCCTAGAGATATAAGAAAACTTAGATTAACTCACCCCATTGTCATTCACACTCAACACCAAGGACAGAAACTGCTTGCTTTTTCAAGTGGACGGGATAAAATCTTGTTGGCCAACCACAGATACACTTGAATCCTAGATTTCTCAACTGTTTTCTGTGGGCAGCTTTCTGTGTAAGGTTACTTCTGAGGGAGCCTTGAATCAGGGCCCCCAGGATCCAGTGTTCAGCACCTTACCTGAGTGCCACCAGCACTCTGCATCTTTGACTAGCTTGTTTGTCTTAGAGCCATCTCAAATTTGGCAGGTGGGCAGGAGAGGCAGTGCTTTTTCTCTGGCAGTACCACAAATCTAGAATGCTCTCCCTTTCACAGTTTTGTATATTTCCTCTTTGTGTGTCTTCTTCCAGAAACTGAATACACTATTATTTCACTTGCCTTTTTATATGTAATACCTCATTTTATTGCTGCCAGCTTTAACATGTAAACATCTGTGAGGTATGTTTGGTTGAGAGACTGCACCTGGCACCTGGCTGCTGTTAGATCTTTATTTTTGGCTTTGTTTTTAAGTTTTGGTTGGAATATACAGTATGTTGGTTCTTATTGCTTTTTAACACCATGCTGATCCAGAAAACCGCATAACATAACCATAAGACCCATAGTATTAAAATATTATTATGCTTAGGTTTAGTATTGCATTATTATTATTATTATTTATTTGGCATACATTATTTTTTAGAATGAGGCAAATTTAATTGAAGTATCATAATGCCAGTGAAGGTCCACTTATAACATGCAGCATGCCACTTCAAAACTGCTGGCTGTTCCTTCATTTAGAGGCCTGCCTTTCCAAAGAGATGATTCATTACAGCCAATTACCGTCTGCTTTTCACTTCCTGTTTTCCCACCCCCACCAAGGTATTACAAGCTTCCAGGCCACTTTCTGGCTGTGTGCAAAAGAGATTCACCCAGAGTTTTCTTCCACTGTCAGGCGAGGCTTCAATTCTAAACCTGTTTCTGGAGGACATATTTCAGGATTGTCTTTTAAGCCGCTCTTCACAAACTGATTGACAAACGGCAGCCCAATACCTTAGGAATTCTGAACTGACACACACATACTGGAATGACATGGAGTAATTGGCTAGCTAGAATAGCTCAGCTTGCAGGCAAATTTTAAAATCACGACTGCCTCTGGGGAATGCTTCTTATCATATGTCATGTTGATGTCATCAAGCAGGTTCCAGGAGTTTCTAAGTATTATAAATGAATGGTTCTCCCTTGAATAATATCACACAAATGGTATGTATTTATATCACTAAGTCTATCTCCACAGTTCAAAAGACAAAGGTTCCTATTCATCATTGCATTTGATACCATCAAGGTATTCCTGATCAAACTGACTGCATGGCAGGTTACTTTATTTTTACTTCATTGTGTGTTTACTTCTCTCTAGAGCTTAGGAGTTGACTCATTTGCTTGAGTCATCAGGAGAGATTTATTCTGCAAGGTCCTTTCCATTCCTGCTGTACACCTGTCGTTGGGATTACAGGCAGTAAACATTTTCTCCTGCTGGAAATTGCCTTTCTTTTAGGGGGTATGGAACTGTTCATAATCTCAAGATGAGCTTGAAATAGGAGCTGAAACCCCGTATAGGTAGCCATCTCCTCCACCTGTCAGAGAAGCCTCTTCATTTAAATGGGCCCAGCCTGCATTAGCATTTATTGGCTCTGGCAGAATTGGAGAGATTCATTCCATTAGGGCTTCTGAGTTGGAGTCCTCAGACCAGAGATGGACCAGCAGAATGGGTTCCTCTTGGCTGGCCATCTGTCAGAGATGTTTTAGATTTGATTCCTGTATTGCAGGGAGGTTAGATGAGATGACCCTTAGGGTTCCTTCCTACTCGAGAGTTCTTAGACTGTGTGATTCTCTTGCACAACTGGTTCTGAGACAGTACAGTCTTCTCTGGGGAATTTCCTCTCCCAGTATGAAGCTCTCAAAGACATAAACTCAGCCAACATGCATTTTCTACATATCCAAAAACCAGATGTCATCAAATTTAAATAGGGATGGGGAAGTGATGTGATTCAGGATGGGGAAATACCGTATTTTTCTGTCTATAAGACGCCCCTTATTTTGGGGGACTCAGATTTAAGAAAATGGGGGGAGATGTATGAATGTATAAGATGCCCCCTGATTTCTGACATTATTTTTTAGGGGGGAAACCTAGTAGTAGTAGTAATAATAATAATAATAATAATAATAATAATAATAATAATAATAATAATAATAATTTATTATTTATATCCCGCCCATCTGGCTGGGCCTCCCCAGCCACTCTGGGCGGCTTCCAAAAAAAATTTAAAATAGTGTAATAGATCAAACATTAAAAGCTTCCCTAAATAGGGCTGCCTTCAGATGTCTTCCAAAAGTCTGGTGGTAGTTGTTCTCTTTGACATCTGGTGGGAGGGCATTTCACAGGGAGGGCGCCACTACCGAGAAGGCCCTCTGCCTGGTTCCCTGTAACTTGGCTTCTCGCAGTGAGGGAACCGCCAGAAGGCCCTCGGCGCTGGACCTCAGTGTCCGGGTAGAACGATGGGGGTGGAGACGCTCTTTCAGATATACTGGACCGAGGCTGTTTAGGGCTTTAAAGGTCAGCACCAACACTTTGAATTGTGCTTGGAAACTTACTGGGAGCCAATGTAGGTCTTTCAAGACCGGTGTTATATGGTCTCTGCGGCCACTCCCAGTCACCAGTCTGGCTGCCACATTCTGGATTAGTTGTAGTTTCCGGGTCACCTTCAAAGGTAGCCCCACGTAGCGCGCATTGCAGTAGTCCAAGCGGGAGATAACCAGAGCATGCACCACTCTGGCGAGGCAGTCCGCAGGCAGATAGGGTCTCAGCCTATGTACCAGATGGAGCTGGTAAACAGCTGCCCTGGACACAGATTTGACCTGTGCCTCCATGGACAGCTGTGAGTCCAAAATGACTCCCAGGCTGCGCACCTGGTCCTTCAGGGGCACAGTTACCCCATTCAGGACCAGGGAATCCTCCACACCTGCCCGTCTCCTGTCCCCCAAAAACAGTACTTCTGTCTTGTCAGGATTCAACCTCAATGAATATAGTATTATACATGAAAAAATATGGGAATTTGATTCAGTTCACTTTGTAATAGGACCTTATGTAATTCATCCCTCTCAAAACAACATTTGAACTGAAGCAATTATTCTTCAATATTTGCAGTTCTCTAAATTTTACAAATTCTGCATTTCTCTAACAAAAAAGACATCTAAAAAAGGAGAGTATATGTTAGGGGAAGCTGCATAAAAATGCATATATTGTCAAAAATAAAAGACAAAAATGTATAATATATGGGGCAAATTGCTTTGCAAAAATGTGTATACAGTGGTATCTCTAGTTACGAACTTAATTCGTTCTGGAGGTCTGTTCTTAACCTGAAACTGTTCTTAACATTAACTTTCGCTAATGAGGCCTCTTGCTGCCGCTGCGCCACCAGCACACGTTTTCCGTTCTCATCCTGGAGCAAAGTTCTCATCTCGAAGTAACTCTTACAGGTTAGCGGAGTTTGTAACCTGAAGCATTTGTAACTCGAGGTACCACTGTATTAGGGAAAGGTGCATTTAAATGCTGGAAATGTTTTGTGATAGCTTATTTTTATAAAAAAAGTAGTGCAAATTTATGTGGAAATGTGGCAAACTGAAGATAAGATCATAAAAATGAGAAATTAAGAGAAGCCAACATTGATGGATTTGTCAATTCCTAAATTAAAATGGGATGTCCATCCAAACACACACACACACGCACTATGCTCCACAAATAATGTGTGTCTACATACAACTAGAGCTTAATTTTAATAGGATTTTTGCCATGAAAGCACTGATGCACAATGAATTTTCTCTTCCTGTCCCCATCTAGAGTAATGACAATGGAAATAATTTGTTTGCCTCAGCAACATTGGCTACATGGAATCATGACATCGTCATATTCACGACATGATCCCTAACTGGCTGAGATCATATGGCGAAGAACACATTTCAAATGTAAAATTTACACCAAGGAGGACCAGATTGGGGCAGTGTGGGAGGGGAAAGGCTTAAAACAAGTGTGAAAGTTTCACCCACAAAAAGTGGAAAGTAATATATTATTAAGAGCTTGCTTGTAAGTGGAAGGGAAGATTAGTGATAGATTTTTCCATCCTTTAGGTAGGCGGTTTATTTTGAAGGCCTTTGGTTCCCTTCTACTGTATAATTGTCATAGGAACATAGTCAAGTGTAGGGTAAGACCTTCACAAGGAACCTGAGTATATCTGTAACTGTAACACATGTTGTTGTTGTTTAGTTGTGTCTAACTCTTCATTACCACATGGACCAGAGCACGCCAGGCACTCCTGTCTTCCACTGCCTCTCACAGTTTGGTCAAATTTATGTTAGTAGCTTCGAGAACACTGTTCAACCATCTCGTCCTCTGTCGTCCCCTTCTCCTTGTGCCCTCAATCTTTCTCAACATCAGGGTCTTTTCCAGGGAGTCTTCTCATGAGGTGGCCAAAGTATTGGAGCCTCAGCTTCAGGATCTGTCCTTCCAGTGAGCGCTCAGGCTGATTTCCTTCAGAATGGATAGGTTTGATCTTCTTGCAGTCCATGGAACTCTCAAGAGTCTCCTCCAGCACCATAATTCAAAAGCATAAATTCTTTGGTGGTCAGCCTTCTTTATGGTCCAGCTCTCACTTCCATACATCCCTCCTGGGAAAACCATACCTTTAACTATATGGACCTTTGCAGCAAGGTGATGTCTTTGTTTTTTAAGATGCTGTCTGGGTTTGTCATCAGTTGTCTCTTGCATGATTATCTTGTCTTGCTGGAAGATGATGGACTGGCATGGATTACAATGGGCTAAAGCTGCTATCTTCCAGAATGAAAGATTCCACTAGGCTTTTAGGGTGATGGGAAACACTGGCAGTCCTGTAATACATCAGAGAGTAACCAAAGGGGAAGATCAGGAAAACCTTGCTACAAGTCATTAATGGTCCTACAGCTGGATTCTAACTGTAATCATTCGCACTGGCATATCTTCATTGAACACTGACAGAATTTCATGTAATTCTTACACTACATCACATTTTTGTAACATTGCTTTGCAGTTAATACCCTTTATATTAAATTCCTGTTAGGTGTCATAGCATGGCTAACATTCCAACAATTCATCTAGGACTTTAGTTTTTACACTAAAAATGGTGTGTCTGTGATCATTCTCTATTTAGTAGGAATATGAGGTGTTTTCCCCTCTTTAAAATCAAATCTAAGTGATTGCCTCGACTGTAACAAACATTTTCAGCTTAGATTTCTTTCTTCTTTCTAGGGATCTTGAACTAATGTTTAATTTAAATTTTATCAAAAGACATTGACACAATAATTTGTCTTACTGAATAGTTACAGAATGGTTCTCCAGAGAGATGAATGCCAAACTGTAGGAACCTGTGGAATACTTGTAGCATTGTGACCAGGGCTCTGAAAGGCACTAATCTTCCTGGACATTTAAGAGCTCAAAATAAAGGAACATGTCTCTTGTGTCACTGGCAATATCCATTTAGTAGTCCCAGTGTGCTCATTTTCTTCTAGGTTAGAATGTCTCCCTCCCCCAAATATGTATAGTATGCATTATCTTGATATTTTCTGTCAAAACTCAATTTTTTGATTAATTTATTGGGTGATTAAGTTTTTTTCCTAATTAATATGTATGCCAAATAGGCTATCATCCATATATACTCCAGTTGAATTCCCTCCCAAACAAGGTGTTTGATTTTTTGAAGTTGTCATGCATTGAAAATCAAGAGGAATTAGTTCTTTTGAAAGTGACTACACAGTTTATTATATATTAGACAAGCTGTGAAAATCCAGATTATACAGTGATTTGGGCTGCAGACTTACTCTGCATTGCATGCCTTTATACAAATTAGCTCTACATGATCTAGTGTCTGGTTTGGTGACTGTAAAAGCAAATGCTCATTGGGGGGAAACTGCTTAAATGAGGGGTGGCTAACCATTTTTGTCCGAGAGCTGCATTCACAATTGGTCAGTCTTCTAGCTTTAGATATGATTTTCAAGCTGTGGCCAGGAGCATGATAGCACCATTAAGATTGGTGTGCAAGCAACATCCCTTTCGAGAAATTCCCGGTCTGTCTGTCATGTTCCATGCGGCCGGCTTTGAACACATTTCATAAGGCTTTGCTAATTTCTCTCTTATTTCCCCCACAACCCAGATGAATATAAGGGGCTACTATGGGCAGTGCTTTTTATGCCCTCACTTTTTTCCATCAGACAATTGCCGTTTTCCATATTTGACTCTGAAATTGTCAGCTATGTCACCTTCCTTTGGGTTAAGGATAAACTCTTGAAAGATCTTCTCTTGGAGAGCACATACTACAATTAAGATCCCTGCTCAGAGTGGGCAAGGCAGCAGGAACAAAATCCATTAAGACCAAGTGGTATGTGCTTAATTGCTTTCATCGAGAATGCATAATGTTGTCATATTGAAAGTATTCTCTTCATCCAATGTTTAGGTTTTTAGAGGTGAATCCAGCATTCTGGGGGCCATTGATCTGTTTTTGAAGCTCTCTCTGAAATACATTGCTTCAAGCTTTATGCCGTCTCTCCAATCATTACATTTTTTAGTGATGTTATCACTAAAGTATAATAAGCTCTCTCAGGATTCTGTCATTGGAGGCTAATGAGAGCATGACAGTTGTAGAGGTCATTTTGTTAATGGTACGGTAATGTGGTTGACTGAAGTCCAATTCACATGTTCCTGAGTCAGCATAGTAGTTACCAGGGGGTGGAGGAATGCTTCACTGTCATTCGGGCTCATGTTGCCTTGGTAACATATGAAAGTTGGATCATTTGGGAATGTGCTGATCATGTTCTTACAGTGGAAATGGCAGGAAAAGATGGACAAAATTCAATATGAACTGGCTGAGCCCTGTGTACATCCATGGGGACAGGCAGATAAAACACTTTGTGCTATTGTAGCAGTGTATGACTGATCACACTGCTTTTGCTTTAAACTGGTATTTTGGGGTCTCTTGCTCAAAGATGGCAAAGTTGTGGAGAGGAAGCAGTAATACTGAACACAACCACAAAGCCTGCAATTCTACACAAATGGTGTGCTCATATAGTGTTCTAATAATGGAAATGCATTTGAGAAGACAAAAATATATAGCTTCTTGCACCAAGATGCAGCTGTAGCTTTTCAGACTTTCTGTGGGATCAGAGTGCTAGGTACTTAAACAGCAGTTAAAAATCAGTATATTTTTTAAAAACAACACACAACCATTTGTTACTTACCATATTTAAAACATTTACTACCATATAAATCTGAAGCACATGTGACTGATAATTGTTTTTCATTTATCATCATCAATCATTCGCCACCAAATCACCTTTTAAGCATCGTGGGATGAAAAAGGAAAGTAGTTAGCTACAGCATTTTCAGCAATCACGATGATATTCATTTTAGTTTTCAGACATAAGGGTTTCATTCAGAAGGCAGTTATTAACCATTGACATATTAGCTGGATAATTATTCATAATCAGTGAACACAGTGAGTCAATAAATGACTATCCAGACATTTCTTGCTATTTGTTGTGTTTGCCTTGCTATTTAGGAACCCAGGGAATCTTTTACTTAGCGAAAACATTCTGTATACACAAATATTTTCAGCCAGTCTGCATATAAACAACAGAAATAGTAATGCAAGGATAAATATTCTGAATTGGATCCAGATTTCATTCTGGGCTGGATAAAGATATCAGGGCATTAAGCACTGTGAGGGAATTTACTAGAACACGATATCACAAAAAAATAAAGAACTGGAGAGATTGCCTGGTGGGCATCAGAAATAAGCTGAATGTACAACCAACCACACAGGTCCCTGAATTCCCCGAAGACACTTTGGAATTTGGCTTGATATCCTGGGTTGAGACAGTAGCAACAAAATTTGCTTTAAGTAGGAGTAACAGTGGAAGTGTTGCATCCTAAGTGAGAGTAGGTCCCTCTTTGCTAGCACTGGAAAGGTTTTGCGCCACAGAAAACTCCTCCAAGGGGAATTGAGGATTTCTAGGGAAAAGAGGGCAGAATAACAAGCATTGCCTTGCTTGCCCAGAATGAAATGCTACCTGAACTCCCTGGCATCAAATAATAGTCCATGCTTGGGGTTGAGACTACCAAGGAACCCAAGGTATGCTTGGCTGAGTTCACAGAATAATATATGGATATAAATAAATGTTGATAAATGAAGTGAGCACCATATGAATGAACAGTGTCAGGGACATATTGTACAGTCTAAGGGGCTTGCTGAATGCCATAGGGGGTGGCTCATCTGTGGCCTTCCAGATCATGTTAAACTCCAACTCCCAAAATTCCTGACCATTGGCTGTGCTGAGGCTGATGGGATTTGGAATCCAACAACATCTGGAGGAATACAGGTTAGTCACCTCTACTGTATAGTAGAGGCACAGAGATGTTTATGGAACTTGTACTTCCTTAGGAACTCAAGATATAGGAAAGACCAGGGACCTCATGTGATTTTATTAAGAATATATACCTGTATAAAGATGACCTTAAAAGAATCTAGAGCCCAGAACAACTCCATTTAGAACTGGCTCCAAATTCAAAGCCATACCTGTTTGCTTCTGTGGAATGAATCCACATTTTTGCTTATTTGTTTTATTTAGAATATATTGTGGTTGGTTCAGGTTTCCAGTCCCTAAGTTTGTAGGATGTAGAATTAGTGAGAGCACCTTAAATGCTCTAGTCTGGGAAGATTTTTCTCCAGGCTTCCTGTGTTGTGACTGCTTGCTGATTTATTTATGGCATTCTATTGTACTATCTTGTGTATTTTGTTGTTTTATTATGCAAAAACAAAAAAAAATGCAGCAGGAACAACATCAATGTAATATCCTGCAGTTTGGGTATAACAATGAGTAAAAAAAGAAGAAGGTGATGTTAGCACAGGGCATGCCTAAATGAGGAATCTGAATTAATTTAATTGACTCTGCATGCTATCCCCATAGTCCTAAGTCTGGAAACTGTAATCCTGTGAAGGGCATATGAGGTCTCTAACAAAGCACCCCTAGAAGGCATTAAATGCTGCTTCCTCCAGAACTGAGCAAATGCTAACCAAGAACCTTATCTAACAGAATTTGCTTAGCAAAGCTGTGCTGCTAGCAAGTAACACTCTGAAGTCATATGTTATTTCTCTGAAGAATGGAAAACGTGTATGCTTTTAGAAAAAAAGCATTAGATAACTATCAGCAAGAGAGAATTATTTTAAAGAAGTTGACAAGGCAAGTCAGTTCAGATAATGATCTTGGTGGGTAATGATCCTTTCTAGAGACTCCCCATTGTTACTTTCCCGGGTGATCAAGAACAGTGTGACCAACATTTGAAAACACAGGGAAGACAAATGAGAGAAAGAAATCCAGATTGCATAAACTTAAGGGAAGCAAACAAAATATAAACTTTTGAAAGCCTGTATTTCAGATGGCACCCCCCCCCCAGTTCTGCTATACCTTTTATGAAAGCACAGCAAGGCATCACATATAACAGGGCTGGGGTAACCCTCTCTCTGTCATTCCTAGGCATATGCTCTCTCCCAGGCCACACCCTCTCTCCCCAGATCACACCTCTCACCAACCCCACTTCATGCCCTCAAGTACTCTTAGCCGGCTAAACTGTGAGCCCTTGAACTGTATAGTGCCTCATCTTGCCTACATGGAAGATGGGTGTACTGCACAAATCCATCACTCAACCTACATTTGCATCTGGCCCTATCCACATTTTTCTCTCTCGCTTCACATTGGCATGCAACTCCTGGAAGGTTACCCATGAAGGAATGTTGCTCTATGCTGAAAAGCATTTCCCATGCCTGGTTTATAATGTGGAAGATCCCTAACTTCTCACATTGTCTCCTTGCTCTCATTCAGGCTATGTTCTGTCTGAATTTCTGCCCTTTTTAGGAGAGGCAAGCATTTACCATGACTATTTGCTACAATTGCCCTTGACTTCATCCAAACACTAGGAATTTCCTTGAATTTGTGAAGTTTTTCAATGTAATCTGACAATCGGTGACTGCTTCTTCACACATCAATACAATAATGGGAATCTTCACTGTAGATCTACGGGAAACAATTTGTTGTGAGCAATACAGTACTTCAGGGTTGTGTGCAGTGTTATCCACCCTGTGGGAACAGCCAAGACTGAGCTTAAAGGGAGCGGGGTAGAGTTATTCATAAGGCAGGGTGGCAATAGCTTTGCTCAATGAACTGAACCAGGACACATTAGAAACCACAGGTTACATGTTTTCCACAGGAAGGAATACATCCACATCTTAAAGATGAGCCTACTCCTACTGTATGAAACAGAACAGCAGGGATCATTCCATGTGTGACTTAAGGGGTTAATTCTGTCATTGGCTTAGCTCAGGGCAGGCTCTGGTTATTCCAGCCAATTGGGTGTTAGCTGTCAAGGAGCAAAACAGTTCAGATTTGACAGCTGGAGTTCTGAAGAAGACTCCTGTGTAGGGTTGACCTAAGAAAGATAAAGCTCCCTATTTATCCTCATATTATGTACTATTTTTCTTCAGTAAAGTATTATCAGTTTCTTTTCTCTCTGGCCTACCATCTACTTTATTCCAATCACTCTAACACCTACAATCATTTTTCTATGACTATCCAGCACTCCCTGTTGCCAGTTCTCTTCAGAACTGTATTGGGAAGGAACCTCCTCTGCAATTCAAGGAACAAGGAAGATGTGTCCCCCCTGGGCCTTGCCTTTTCAAGGTTTCCTGAGTTTGTCTCAAAAATAGCAAGAAACCTGTAGCAATTATGAGATGACCTGGGGGAAGCTAGCTTATCGCTAGCCCTAAGCAGAGTTGTGGGCCCGTGATGGGAGATTCGGGCAACACTGCTCATGAGGAAAGTTGGTAGACAAGATATGAACATTCAGTGTTCAATATCCAATGTTAGAGTCAAAGGCTGACTGAATCTCATTTTAAGTCAAAATATTCAGTTCACATTGTATAGGTATGTGAAAGATGGAAGTGAAGACAGCTGAAAGCGTGTGATTAAATATGACTAAAATGAAAGCGTGTGATTAAGTATGACTAAAATGAAAGCGTGTGATTAAGTATGACTAAAATGAAATGATTATTTTTTAACCATCCTCGTTACTTGATACTTGGGCAGTTGACTGAATGTGGACTTGAAACTGGGCTGGTATCATTACCATGTTAAAGATTATAATTTTGATAGAGTATGCATGTTTCTGATGTAGCAAAATATTAGTATTCTAGATTCTGTTAGATGCTGAGATACGTACCAGCCCACATAATAAATAAGCTGGTCTTGTCAGAATCCTAATCAAGATCCTAAATGAAACAGTAGGACCAAGTCAAAGCCTGCAGCATATTCCTTGAGAGCTGAATTTAGTAAAAATAAAAATTGTTTCCCATCAGTTATGTCAGCCAGATAGAAAAAGTGCACTGGGGTCTTTATATTTCAGCAATGAAAATAACCCAACTGAGAGTACACCGCTGTTCAGTAATAGAAGAATATGCTGATTTAGTGATCCCCCTTGACTAATACTGAAGCTCGGTTTTTCCCTTAAAGCTAAAGCTAGCACTCAAAACTATAAAGTTACAACTCCTCTCCTATCCTCCCTGGAGCAAAGCAAACTGAAAATAATATACTGCACACTCCTAACTATGTCTATTCAGAAGTAAGATCTATTGAATTCCATGGGGTCTCCTCCAAGAAAGCAGGTTAGGAGTGTAGCACTGGGCAGCAATCCTGCACCGACTTTAAGCCTCATTAAACTCAATTGGACATTTCTGAGTAAACGTGTATAGGATTGCATTGTTAATGCATGACATAATCCTGAAGGTATAGTTTTTGCAAACTACCAAGCAGCAAAATAATAATAATAATAATAATAATAATAATAATAATAATAATAATAATAATATTCTGAAAGCATTTTAAATTTGGAGAAATTATTAGATAGTCTACTCCAATCCTAACTATAATTTTATCTTTGGCATGAAATGGCGCCTAACTTAATTTTGAACAGCAACCAAATCAAACTGAGGAAGCTACCTGTTCCATCCACGAACCTGCTTGTTTCTAGAAACACATTTTGCAAAAATAACCTAGTGCTACACTTTATGAGATATATTTTTCATTTGTTGAACAGATTTTCACCTTTCAGCAGTCATAACGAAACAGTCTTGCTCTGAGATTCCCTCCTCCCAGCCAATTTGCTCTGTGCCCTACATGTTTTTCCTGCTGAAGAAAACATCATAAAAAGATGGGTGAAACAATCAATATACTTACCCAAAATAATAATGAGCCAGTCACAGAAGCAGGAGATTTCTTTGCAAAAATTCCAGACCACCTATTTACAGAAATGAAAACTCTATTTAGCTGTGCTATCTTTAAGCTTAAATAATGTATTTCCTAGCAACAAAGCAACAATAGCAGTGAGGATACAAAAAGGAAAAAAATGTATTCCATCTGCACTGATTTGATAATTATGTCTGGGAAATTGTTAGTGTACATGTCAAGTGTGTGTGTATCTATAGCTCTCTCTTAGCATCTACAGCCTCCCAAATAAATTGTAGGCCGGTAGTGTTAACTGGCTTCATATAATTCTGGGCAAAATTTATTCTGTCAAGAATCACATTCCCCCAGGAGTAATCTGTCAGAGGCCACCGAGCAGCATTAGTGGGGACCAGTGGAGGCTAAAGTAAAAAATGGATGGGGTCATCACAGTCAAAGGTGGGTGAGCGAGGCAACTCCTTTCTATCTCATTCTGTTGCCCCCTTTCCCGCCTCTTTGCCACCTGCATGAAATTAGGGCAAAGGCTGCATAAAATTGGGTAAGAGCCACATGCTGGCCCAGATCTACAACCTGGGTAAGTTGATGCAGGTGTGATGGTCTCTCAAGTACACCAGTAAAAACAGATATCAGATTTCACCAATATAATGTAGTTGTGCTTATTTTACAATCAGAGGGTAGTTTTAGTGTTTCCTTTATCATAGCCCTGTCTGTGCTTGCTGCCTCACATGTTTCTCATCAGCAGTCTGCCTCTTGTTGAGGTGCCACCCTTCTACATAAACCTCCCAGAGGTTTTCCCTCCAAAACATAAGCACAAAGCATTCATAGCAACAACAAAAGGCAAATGGAAGGAAACTTTCTTCTTCAGTTTGGATATGGAAAACAAAGACATTATCGGATTTCAAAGGCAGCTGGAACTAGTGTTCAAATTGAAATCTGAACTCACATTTGGTGAGTTAGAGGAGCATGAATCTGAAATTTTGAATGAGAGGAAACCTTTTTGGTTTCACTTGCACTTCCATTGATCATTGTTGGATGAAATTCCTGGGCTTAGAAAGCTGCCTCAGATGGATATAGGCCACCGGTCCAACTGGCTTAACATTGTCTACACCGATTTGCAGCAGCTCTCCAGGATTTCTGACAAGGAGCCTTCCCCAGAGTTACTTGGCAATGTCAAGAGCCTGAACCTGGAACCTTCTGCAAGCACAGCATGTGCTCTGTCACTCAGCTACAACATTTCCCATAGCTCAGTGTCAGAATGTCATCATTCAACTTGCAATTTTATTTTAGGAAATATCCACTGACATTTTCCCCCCCTCATTTATCTGAAATAAGCTACCAATTTTGAATCCTCCACAACATTTACATAGAGGACACCCAGAATATACCGCTGACCCCTCCCTAATGTCCGCATGACTGAGCTAGCCCCACCTCAATGACCACACATTGAATGCTAGCATCTGAATAAGAACCGTCAAGTGTGAGAAGCTGCTCACATGTGGCAGTGCTAGGCAATTGGGGTGATTGCACAAATAAGGGTCCCAATTGCAGAAGCTCCTGTGTAAGAACAGCTGCCCACCAGTAGGAGCTCTCCTTGGGATAGCTATGTTCAATCCACTCTTAGCTCAATACAGAGATGCCAAAGGGAGGTGCTAGCTAAGCCATATGATATTGGGGGGAGACTAAGCACATGACACATCCCACTCCTTGTTTGTGTGTGTGTGTGTGTGTGTGTGTGTGTGTGTGTGTGTGTGTGTCTGCCTTCCACACAAGTAATGTCTGAAGACAATGTGTTTCTTTTATACCACAGATTTCTGTAAAATCCAGCAAGTTCACACATTTAAAAGTAGCTTCAGTAAAGCTGCCTGATGTTTTCTTCCCTTGCATTGTTCTCTTCCCTGTCTCTGTATCTTCCATAATCTCTTGGATAAATTGGACGAATGCTTGCAGCATACAAAATGGTCGCATGCATTAGCTTCTCCCTGAAATCCTGCCCTTCCAGGTGATTTGTCTTGGGGAAAGGTGGACAGGTAGAGTGATGATAACAAAATGTATGTGCCTAATGACAATATGTGATTGTGTTTATCTACACACTCATATCAGGGGGAGTCTGTTTTCTTATGTTTTTCTTCGGCTGCATGGCAATGGAATTCACAATATGCATTTAGGACAAAATTTCTTCACTTGTTTACCTGAACTGATCATCTCCATAGTCCATATTTATTAAGGCTTAGACAATTCCAGTGTTTGTTTCTAGAGATCAGTTTTATGTCATATATTCTGATGAACAATGTCAATAATATTTAAAGGCCAGGGTCCGAATATATATTTAGTTTCAGAGGTGGTTTTCCCTGGGACAGAGAGACACATTCAAACTTTCCTCAGGAATGCAGGATTCATTCAGTTCAATCGATCCAGTTCATTAGATCATCAGTTAATACATTTTGAGAATGGATGTTAAAAATCTGTACAAGAAAATGTACACTGTAATGTAATCTTAGCTAATAGAATAACCAGATTTCCTAGGCATCAGAAGACTTGGGTGTTCATAAACTCAGTGACTGAAAATTGTATTTAACCAACATTACATTTTTTATTTATATACAATCTGTGACAAGTATATTGTAAACATAATTTAATGGTCTTTATTTATTAGGTGAACCTTAGTATAATTCAACAGAGAAGTTACTTTTTGTTTCAATACTTGGGTTTTTTTATCTCTCTCATGCTATTATCAGTGAGAAATTGCTTAGATAAAAATTGGAAAGAGTTTCTAAAACACGGGAGAATATGACACTGCTCTAAAAAAGAAATCTAGCACTCTTGAGTTATATTTTTAATTAAGACATGACAAAGCCAACTAGCAGAAAGAATGTTCACTTTACTTATAAAGAAACTACATGTCATTGCAGTATGATACAAAGATATATTTAACTAAAAATACAGTAGAACGTATTCATTCTGATGGCTTATAATCAGTATGCTCAGAAGAATCTGATGGTAAAACCTTCCTTAGTATCGGGTGCTACCAATGGTGCACAGTTGCTGCTGCCACGTATTAAATTCCCCGTCACATTAGCAGTGTTAGAAAGAGGTATATTTAGTTTTATTCTATTCTATTTATATGGATGCTTACATTCCATAAAGGCCTATTATTGTTATATTTGCATTGACATTCTTCTTCTTATGCACAACTCAGGGTGACCTACAACCATTTGAAATCACATTTGCATGGTTTCCACAACACTAGAATAAACCTTGGCTACAGCTCATGATTAGTCAGGACAGAGCTTAACCATGAACCTAAATTTGGATGACACACTAAAGCAAACCTTTGCTTAGGCTCAGTGTGGAGTAAAAAAAATCTGATGATTCTTCTCCAGGAGCCCCTAACATTTGCACAGTGTCAGTAAGCCACAGTTTAGCTTGTACAAAGCAGGCCAGTGGCATAAAATAACAGCATGGTCAGTGCCTTGATGGGTAACTGCCTTGAAACCACATGTATAGCACCTTGGACTCCATGACAGAAGAAAGGTGGGGTTTAAATGCATGAAAATTGGAAAAAGAAAATTAGATGCATCAATGCACAAGTTCCACTGCAGTATAGAAATAAAATGAATTATTATTATTATTCTCAGAAAACAGAAAAACCTTTTTCCTAATGCTGTGGGGAGTTAGTTTAAAATAAGGGACACTATGGCGTCTGCTCTTTGAGGTTTCATGGTAACTGTCAGGGCTGCCTCAGGTCTCAGCTCACAAAAGACCAACGCCAGGTTCTTCTTATATACAAGGATGTTTATTGCAGTTCATTATTGCTTTCACAACCGAGGCGCGCAGCCCCGCGTCTCTTAGCCTAGACGTTTTAAGTCCCCTCTGAATCGGTCCCGCCCCTACACCAGCTTAAGAGGCTTGTGCTAGTCCACCTCTTCCTGTCTTTCCTTTTCCGCAGGGTCTTTCTGCCCCCCTGGGTCCCTTCTCTCCTGCTCTCTCCTGAAGCGGATCCCTCAGATGCCTGTTCCCCCCTCCTTCGTGCTTTGGGGCCAGGCTCCTCCTCCGGGCTCTCTCCATTTCCGCGCGCCTCCACATTTGAACTTGGCGCGCGTTCGCTACCCCTGACCTTCCTCTTGACACTTACACTACTCCCTGTACTACTCTCCGCCTCTTCCGGCAGGACGTTCTGCCCCGATCTCCTTCCCCTGTCTCCTTCCTGCTCTGCTCCGCGTGTCACACTGGGAACTCCACTCTCTTCACTTCGTTCCTGCTGGGAAGCCGGCCCCGATCTCCCACTCCCACTCGGGGTTTCCCTGCTGCTTCCCTGCCCCTGGCATGTCCCCCCTGTGAACCCCCTTGGCCTGACTAGGGGCGCCCCCTTCTGGGAATCCTCCGATTCACTTGAGAGACTCATGGAAGACCTCAAGTCATTGTCCTCCTCTTCCTTACAGTCCTGGGATTCTTCCCCATCGCTCTCCGTCTCCCCCCTCACCTGTGCCTCTGTCCCTGAACCCCTGACATCCATCCCCCCCTCGAAGCCCCCCTTCCCCCATCCCGCTGCTCGGGCGCAGGTTCCGGGGGCTCCGTCGTTGCGGAGGTCGCTGCCGGACACAGGTCGTCGACGTCGATCTCCTCTGCTTCCAGTTCATTGTTTGTGTGCTCAAACCCATGGTCCTCTCCCAACATGTTCACGTCCTCCCCTCCCCCTGTTGCCTGGGTGGGGTCTGCTTGCCAAGGACCCATCCGCCACCTCGTGCGCCAGTCCTCTTCTGGTTGGTCGTCCCACCAGTAAGGAGTGTCGGTGTCCACCCCCGAACACGATCCCCTTGGAGGGCTCGACTCTGGCGTCGTCTCCTCTGCGGAGGAGAACCCTCGGAACGTGCTGGCGGAAAGTGTGGGCGTAAAAAGCCAATCGTCGAAAAACTGTGCTGGCATGGGCCTGTGTGGGAAAAGGGCATGGAACTCATCCTTGAGGAGGGGTTCGTCCAAAGCGTAGTCCGGCACCCAACTGTTGGCGCTGGCCGGGGCGCCCTCCCTGGCGAGAAAATATTCTACTCCCTCTTCCCCCCATCTCGAGTCCAGAATCTCTGTGACCTCGTTGATTGGTTCGTCCCTAGGTGACCTCCCCCTCTTGGGCGACTCTCTGCTCGGTTCTGGTGCCGTCCCTGACTCCTAAAATCTGTGTGGGGCCCTGTAAGGGGTGAGCACCGACCTATGAAAGACCGGGTGCATTCTGGAACCTTCGGGGAGGGCCAGTCGAAACGCTACAGGATTGATCCTGGCCTCAACTTGGTACGGCCCTAGTTGCCTGTGTCCTAGCTTCTTTTTAGCTAACGACTTGGCCGGCATTGCTTGGGCCGCTAACCATACCCAGTCTCCCACCTGGATGTCTTCCCCCTCCCTCCTGTGTCTGTCTGCCTGCACCTTATAGGCCTGTTTGGCTAGCTCCAAATGTCTCCGTAACTCGTCGTGGACCTCTTGCAATTCTGCTGCGAAATGGTCGGCTTCCTGTGGCGCCCCCTCCCCCGTCGTTACGAGCCCCGGGAAGGTTCTGGGATGCCGTCCATTGTTAGCGAAGAACGGCGTCACCCCCGTCGACGCGTGCTTCGTGTTGTTGTAAGCAAACTCAGCCATCGGCAGGTAATCCACCCAAGCCGCGGGTCGCTGATTGGCGTAACATCTCAGGTACTGCTGCATGATCGCGTTGACCCTCTCCGCTTGGCCGTTGGTCTGCGGATGTCTCGCCGACGACAGGTTGATTTTGACGTGCAGAATCCCTAGGAGCTTCTGCCAAAAGCTGGACACAAACTGGCGCCCCCTGTCGGACAGAATGGACCGTGGCAAGCCATGCACCTTGAACACGTGGTCGATGAACAGTTTGGCGGTCTGCTCCGCTGTCGCCACCTTCGCGCAAGGAATGAAATGCGCCATCTTGGTGAACAGGTCTACAACCACAAGCACCGCCGTCTTGCCTCGCGAACTGGGCAGATCAGTGACAAAGTCCAGCGCCACCCTCTCCCACGGTTGCAGTGGCGTCTCCAACGGTTCCAGCAGTCCCGCTGGCTTCTGGTGCACTGGCTTGCACCTTTGGCATGTGTCACACCTGGCGACGTACTCCGCGACCTCCCCTCGCATCTGGGGCCACCAAAAGTCTCTGGCCACTAATTCCGTCGTCTTTTCCTTGCCGAAGTGGCCAGCGCTGGGTGCGTCGTGCAACTGCTGCAGAACCTTCGCGCGGAGATCGTCTCCCGGAACGTAGAGAGCACCTTTACGGGTCAGCAGGCCGTCGCGTATCTGGAACTCGTCATCCTTCGCCGTGCCTCTCCGCACCTCTTCCATTTTGGACTGTGCGAACGGATCCGCCTGCAACGCGCGCCGCACCGCCTCCAGGTCCACGGCGGCTGAAGCGCACGCCCACGCCTGTGGTGCAAAAATGTGCTTGGCTGCTGCCGGTGCCGCTTCCTCGAGATACTGCGGTTTTCTGGAGAGCGCATCTGCTATGACATTGTTGTCGCCTGGGATGTACTCGATTCTGAAATCGAAATCCGCAAAGAACTCCGCCCAGCGTATGTGCCTCTGGCTCTGTAGCTTCGCCGTGCGCCAGTGCTCTAGGTTCTTGTGGTCCGTGCAGACCTGCACGGTGTGCTTGGCTCCGATGAGAAAGTGCCTCCATGCCTTGAAAGCTGCGTGGATGGCCAGCAACTCCCTGTCCCAGATGGTGTAGTTCTGTTCCGACTTGCTGAGCTTCCGGGAGTAGAAAGCACAGGGCCTCCAGTACCCCTGCGGGTCCTCCTGCAAGAGGACGGCCCCCACCGCTCTGTCAGATGCGTCAGTCTCCACCCTCATGGGCCTGCCGGGATTCACGTGAAACAGCTGTTCCTCGGACGCAAAGAGACTTTTAAGCCTCCTGAAGGACTGCTCCGCCTGGTCCGTCCAGGTGAACTTCTTCTTCTTGGAGCTGAGAGTGTCCGTGATAGCTGCCGTCTCCCTGGCGAAACCCCTGATGAACTTGCGGTAAAAGTTGGCGAAACCGACGAACCTCTGGACCTCCTTCCGCATTCGCGGGCTCTTCCAGTCCAACACCGCGCGGACCTTGGCGCTGTCCATGGCTAGTCCCCTGTCGGACAGCCTATAGCCCAGAAAATCCACCTCCGTCACGTCGAATTGGCACTTCTCCAGTTTGGCGTAGAGCCTGTGCTCCCGTAGCCGCTGCAGGACTTCCTTAACGTCGCTCTCGTGAGCCTCCGGCGATTCCGAGAAGATAAGAATGTCGTCGAGGAAACATACGCACTTCTTGTAGAGGAGTCCCGCTAGCACGTGGTGCATAAAAGCTTGGAAATAGTGGGAGCCATTCTGGAGACCAAACGGCATAACTCTGTATTCGTAGGTGCCCAACGGCGTGAACATGGCCGTCTTCCACTCATCACCCTCTCGCACGTGTATGAGATTGTAAGCTCCGCGGAGATCCAACTTGGTGAATATCTTTCCTTTCCGCACCGTCGTGAGCAGGTCGTCAATCTTGGGCATGGGAAAGGCCGCGGGCTTTGTCTTAGAGTTTATGAATCTAAAGTCCACTATCAGTCTTTTTTGGGGCGTGTCCTTCTTCTTCACGAAAAACACAGGACTGCCCCCTACAGCCTTTGATTCTCGGATGAATCCCCGCTGCAGGTTGTGATCTATGAACTCCCTGAGCTCCCGCAGCTCCTCCTCGGACATGGAATACAGCTTCACAGGCGGCAGCGTTGTCCCTGGCAAGAGGTCAATAGCGCAATCGTAGGGCCGGTGAGGTGGCAACTGGTCTGCCTCCTTTTCGCAGAAAACCTCCAAAAACTCCTTGTACTTGAGGGGTACTGCTTGCGCCATGCTGAGACGTAGCTGCTGCCCCTCCTCTTGGCCCTCCTCCTCCTGACTGGTCTGGATGCAATGCTGTGCGCAATAGGACGAGCCGAAGGTGAGCTGCCGCTGGTACCACGCCATGGTCGGGCTGTGCCTATCCAGCCAACTCATGCCTAACACTATAGGCGTGTCTGACAGGCGGGTGACGTTGAAACTGATGATTTCTCGGTGATTGCCAATCTGCATCACCATGGGTGGCGTCTGTTGCACCACCTGCCCACCTAGCAACTTCCTGCCATCCACCGTGACGACGTTCAAAGGCAGCGTGGCTGGTAGGAGCTCTATGCGATGCTGCTTGACGAAGTGCACCCCTACGAAGTCTGCGTTGCTCCCACTGTCAATTGTAATGGGGACTTCTAGGGTGCTGGAGAGTTGCAGTGAGCTGCACCACTGGCTTAGGTGGCAGGGGGTCTGTAGGCTGCAAAAGCGCTGGGGACTGCCCTACTGACTCGCCTGGCTGTGCCCCAGCATTTGAGCTTCCAGCCAGGCATTGCCGTTTCCCTGAAACAGCTCCTCATGTTGTGCTGCTGCAGTTACTGTTGCTAAGGCTGCAGTGTGCTTTTGGAGCCTCTGGGGACACTCTTTGGCCATGTGCGTCCCACTGTCACAGATGTAACACTTCCTGTTCCCTCTAGGAGGCTTTGTCTTGACTGCTCCGGACGCTGGGGCTCCGGCTGCTGACTGAGCCTTTGCAGTCCCCAGTTCCATCGGCTCCTCCCCTGCCTGCAGCTGAGGGGAGGGACGCGTACGTCCTGGATCTCTGGGAAAGAAGGGAGGCACTCTAGACGGTGCGTGAAGCTGGCTACCCCCCTCATTGCGCCAAGGGCGTTCTTCATGGCGTACTCCAATGGCAAGCGCCCGCTGCACCACGTCTGCCAGGGTTTTAGGTCTGTCCCCCCTTGACAGTTCGTCTTTCACAGGGCCAGAGAGCCCCTCCCAAAACAAGTCTCTGACTGCCAGAGAATCTTTCTCCCATCGCAGCACATTCAGCAAGGTGAAAAAGCGAGCATGGTACTGACGTACTGAAGCCTTGCCTTGCCTTAAACCATGCATCTGCTGGCGTGCTACATCCACATCCACGCTAGACTGGAAGCAAGCGTCCATGCATTTGATAAATTCATCAGAGTCCCTTCGAGCAGGGCAATCCTCGCGCCACAGATTGCGCAGCCAAGCCCTCGCTTCCCCATGCAAGTGGGACACAATGAAACCCACTTTCTCTTCCTCATCTTTAAAGTCGTCGCGAAGCAAATGCAACGCATATTCTACGTCTGCTCTAAAACTGGGGTACTGCTTCAGGTTCCCATCGAAGTGGGCTACCAAGTTGCCTCCTCTTCTGCCCAGTGCTACTCCAGCAGCTTTGGCCCCCGGGAACCCCACCTGGCATGCATGATCCCACCTGGCTTGCAGATCTTGGCACCGCTTTTCCGCCTCTTCCCCCCTCTTCTGGGAGATCGCTACCTCAGTGGTAAGCTGGGAGACTGCGTTGTGTAGCTCAGCTATCTGCTGCTCCATACTCATGGCTGCCAAACTTCGTGAGCTTTGCAAAAAAAAAATTTGCGTATCTTTGGGAGGGGACTTACTGTCAGGGCTGCCTCAGGTCTCAGCTCACAAAAGACCAACGCCAGGTTCTTCTTATATACAAGGATGTTTATTGCAGTTCATTATTGCTTTCACAACCGAGGCGCGCAGCCCCGCGTCTCTTAGCCTAGACGTTTTAAGTCCCCTCTGAATCGGTCCCGCCCCTACACCAGCTTAAGAGGCTTGTGCTAGTCCACCTCTTCCTGTCTTTCCTTTTCCGCAGGGTCTTTCTGCCCCCCTGGGTCCCTTCTCTCCTGCTCTCTCCTGAAGCGGATCCCTCAGATGCCTGTTCCCCCCTCCTTCGTGCTTTGGGGCCAGGCTCCTCCTCCGGGCTCTCTCCATTTCCGCGCGCCTCCACATTTGAACTTGGCGCGCGTTCGCTACCCCTGACCTTCCTCTTGACACTTACACTACTCCCTGTACTACTCTCCGCCTCTTCCGGCAGGACGTTCTGCCCCGATCTCCTTCCCCTGTCTCCTTCCTGCTCTGCTCCGCGTGTCACACTGGGAACTCCACTCTCTTCACTTCGTTCCTGCTGGGAAGCCGGCCCCGATCTCCCACTCCCACTCGGGGTTTCCCTGCTGCTTCCCTGCCCCTGGCATGTCCCCCCTGTGAACCCCCTTGGCCTGACTAGGGGCGCCCCCTTCTGGGAATCCTCCGATTCACTTGAGAGACTCATGGAAGACCTCAAGTCATTGTCCTCCTCTTCCTCACAGTCCTGGGATTCTTCCCCATCGCTCTCCGTCTCCCCCCTCACCTGTGCCTCTGTCCCTGAACCCCTGACAGTAACATTTTGGTCTGAAATAAGACACATTTCATGTCTATGGATATGTTATTCTATAAAATAAGTGATGCTTCCTTAATGTAAGAGATTCTCTAAGTACAAAAGGGCTGTTATATACTTAATTATTAGCACCCTGCAACATTTGCAGTAGAAGCAGGGATGAAGTGGGCTGGAGGCACTATATGCCTCATTTCAGATAAAAGAGAATTATTGGTGTTACTAAATTATAAAATGCATGAACAAAACAGCTATAAATCTCCAGCTAGCCGATATCTGAAGATTTCAGGGTCATCCACAAGAGGTCATAATTCATGTCCATACTTCCGGTATCATTGACAGCAGATGGATGAGTCTAAGCTTTTTTTACTATTAAATAAGACTTATACAGGAAATAGACTCATTTATAATGTTCTAGAGTTGCAAAAGGGGAGGGGGGGTTTCTACAGCTTGTATTTCAGTCGTGATAAATTGTGAGCTGGTCCATAAAAGGTCAATAGGATATCTAGTCTAACTAATGGAGGGTAGGAATATCAATAACTATAATTGTGGGTGATGGAATACAGAATGCCAAAATGAGCCTGTGAACAACATTTCATAGGATACTTCCATGCACTGTGTTCTTGAACATAATAACATCTATTATCTACATCTGTTGCATATATAGCGATCACCACCAGCCTCATCCATCAAAGCTATTCATATTGTCTTAGCACAATTTTATATGCAGTAAGATCTGAACTGGACACAAAGCAGATCAGTCTGAAGCACCACTGTTTTGTACCTACATGTGTTGAATATTTACTTGTACCGCTTAGTGCAAACATGCATTTATAATTATTTACTTTTGGAGGTGGAGAGGGATCCTCAATGTTGCCTTTAAGTGACTGGATATTTTGAGAACTAGGCTGCAGTCACTAATGAGAAGGCGCTACTGAATATGTGCACATTTATTTATATTAAAATGTAAATACCCCACCTTTCTAGGCAAAATTCTTGCTCATGGCAGATTACAATATCTTAAAATAAACTAATGCAACAAAACAGTGTTGAGTATAATAAATCAAGAGACAAATCTAAATAAAATTCAAATAGCAAAACCAGGAGCAGAAATTAATACTGCAATCCCAATCATGTCTGCTCAGAAGCACATCCTGTGAAATTCAATAGGTTTTACACCAGAGTTTTTCATATCTCTCTCCCAAAAGTCTTCATAATGTTTTGTCTTTACAGTTGTTCTATCAATTTGCCATGCTTCAAAATTATGAATGTAGGATATAAAACTGGTTTGGGCAGAGGGTTGGCAGTCCTTGTGAAATACATTGTTCCCTGAAGCTTTAGCTGTCTTTTATCTCATGCAGTAGACTGTCACATGTTTACCTACCTTATCCATTTACTTAT